>NW_027507790.1:218833322-219520961 GCF_037356315.1 Lithobates pipiens
GGCAAGTGATGTGGCAGGTGATGTGACAAGTGGACAATCCACATCTTGTGGCAAGTGACGTGGCAGCTGACGTGGCAAGTGACGTGGCAGGTGACGTGGCAAGTGACATGGCAAGTGGACAATCCACATCTCGTGGCAAGTGACGTGGCAGGTGATGTGGCAAGTCACGTGGCAAGTGGACAATCCACAACTTGTGGCAGGTGATGTGGCTGGTGACGTGGCAAGTGGACAATCCACAGCTGGTGGCAGGTGGCATGGCAGATGACGTGGAAAGTGGACAATCCACATCTCGTGGCAAGTGACGTGGCAGGTGATGTGGCAAGTGACGTGGCAAGTGGACAATCCACAATTTGTGGCAGGTGACGTGGCAGGTGATGTGGCAAGTGGACAATCCCCAACTTGTGGCAAGTGACGTGGCAAGTGGACAATCCACAACTTGTGGCAGGTGCCGTGGCAAGTGACACGGCAAATGCAAGTGTACAACTGCTCTCTATGCTGCTGCTGCTCACTCTGATCAAAATAGCAGAAATAGTTAAAAAAAATGCTTTGAGAGCTTGGGGAGGGTCTACATGATGTTATCTTTATAAACGCGTTTAAACGCAAACGCGTCTAAACGCGTCTAAACGCGTCTAAACGCGGCATGCAAACGCGGCAAAACGCGCGTTTCTAAACGCGCGTTTCAGCTTTTTTTTAACAGAGGTTTCATCTGCGTCTCATGTGCATGAGGCCTTACTGTGAAAATGCATATGCAAAGAAAGAATCATAAATAAAAACTAAAAATAAATACAAGGTGTGATATAAATTTAGTCCATAAGTATATATATATTTATATAGCTAAAAGATGTCATTCCTCATCCACCAATTTATATGAAACAAAAGAAGGATTAAAAATTAAATTTTCTTTATTTACTATATACTGTAAATGCCGACTATATTTACATCAATTCACCTTGTATTTATTTTCATGCCATGATTTTATTTACATGATATTTTGTTTGTATATGTATTTTCACAGATATAGATGATCATGTTATGGGTGATGTTAAGTGCTTCCTTATAATTTGAATTTATGATTTGTTTAACCACTTGATTGTTTAACCACTTGATTTTTACTTGTAGGAGAGGAGTGCCAGAATAGGCCCGGTATGGGCCTATTCTGGCACTCCTCTCCTACAAGTAAAAATCATATTTTTTTTGCTAGAAAATTACTCAGAACCCCCAAATATTATATATTTTTTTAGCAGACACCCTAGGGAATAAAACGGAGGTCATTGCAACTTTTTACCTCGCACGGTATTTGCACAACAATTTTTCAAACGCGTTTTTTTGGAAAAAAAAACTGTTTCATGATTTAAAAAAATAACAAAAAAGTAAAGTTAGCCCAATTTTTTCATATAATGTGAAACAGATACCCAACATGTCACACTTTAAAATTGCGCACATTCATTAAATGACGCCAAACTACATTACTTAAAAATCTCCATAGGCAACGTTTTAATTTTTTTTACAGGTTACATGTTTTGCGTTACAGGGGAGGTCTAGTGCTAGCATTGTTGCTCGCGCTCTAACGCAAGCGGTGATACCTCACTTGTGTGGTTTGAATGGCGTTTACATATGTTGGCAGGACTAATATGTGCGGTCGCTTCTGAGCGCTAGCTAATGGGGACAGGGGCGTTTTAAATTTTTTTTTTTTATTATTTTAGTTTACTTTTTTATTTTTACTTTCTTTTACAATTTTTTTTTTTTTAATCACTTTTATTCTTATTACAAGGAATGTAAACATCCCTTGTAATAGGAATCATTCGTGACAGGTCTTTTTTATGCAGAAATGCGGGGTCAATAAGACCCCACACCTCTCCTACAGGCTGGAAAGCATGAGATCGGGAAAAAAACAAAACGATCTCATGCTTACCAACCAAGATTGCGCCATCGTGCCCAGGCCTCCGACGGTCATAGAGATGAGCAGTCATCTCTACGTCATTCAGCAGCGGCTGATTCTTTCTCTGGGTCTCCGATGGCATGGGAGAGCCCGGAGAAGCACCGGATGTCAGCGGGAGGGGGGTGTCCCCTCCTGTCACCTGTAAGAATGATCAAGCGGCGGAACTGCCACTATGTTCATTCTTATGATGCACAGAATCGCTGGTGGAAAACAAGGATATCTGTAGCTGCAGGCATCATTCAGATATTCCTACTGAAAGTCCAGGACGTCATATGACATCCTTGGGCTGGAAGTGGTTAATTTTTTTAAGGTGGCAGCTTTGATATTGTACATATAGATGTATACATTGTGGTGCAGTGTAGTATTAACCGCTTGCCATCCAGCTGCCACAGTTTTACTGCGGCAGAATGGCACAGCTGGGCGAAACAATGTTACGTCGCTTCGCCTTTTTGCCACTAGGGGCGCATGTGATCGTTCGTGACAGAGCAAGAACCGGGATCTGTGCGTGTACGGTTCATTCAGGGGAGAGGAGACAGATTGTGTGTTCATACTATGAACACCGATCTCTCTCTCTCTCTCTCTCTCTCTCTCTCTCTCTCCTCCTAGACAGTCCCATCCCCCTACTGTTAGAAACACACATAGGGAACACACAGTTAACCCCTTGATCGCCCCCTAGTATTAACCCCTTCCCTGCTAGTGACATTTACACAGTTATCTGTGCATTTTTATAGCACTGATCACTGTATAATTGTCAATGGTTTAAAAAATGTGTCAAAAGTGTCTGATGTGTCCACCACAATGTCACAGTCCCTATAAAAATTGCAGATCGCCGCCATTACTAGTAAAAAATAAATAAATAAAAATGCCATAAATCTATCCCCTATTTTGTAGACACTATAACTTTTGTGCAAACCAATCAGTATATTCTTATTGCGTTTTTTTTTTTTTTTTTACCAAAAATATGTACAAGAATACATATTGTCCTAAACTGAGGAAAAAATTTGATTTTTGATAAAAAATGTGGGATATTTATTAAAGTAAAAAGTAAAAGATATTGGAGTTGATTTACTAAAGGAAAATCCAATTTGCACTACAAGTGCACAACTGCAGTCCCTTTAGATCTGAGGGGAAGATATAAAAAATAAGGGGAAACACTGTTGATTTTATCATCCAATCATGTACAAGCAAAAATGCTGTTTTTTATTTTCCTTGCATGTCCCCCTCGGATCTACAGCGACTTTACTTCCAAGTGCACTTGTAGTGCAAAGTGGGTTTGCCTTTAGCAAATAAACCCCATTGTGTTTTTTTCAAAATTGATGCTCTTCTTTTGTTTATAGCACAAAAAATAAAAACGGCAGAGGTGATCAAATACCACCAAAAGAAAGCTCAATTTGTGTGGGAAAAAGGGATGTCAATTTTATTTGGGTACAGTGTTGCACGACCGTGCAATTGTCAGCTAAAGCGATGCAGTGCCTGGTCATTGAGCAGCCAAATCTTCCAGGGCTGAATCGGTAATATTACGGTATGGTTTTTATATATATAGTATATGGTTTACTAAAATATGTTTCAACATGAAGAGGCAACATTCACAAAACTCCTCAAAGGATTCATGTAGACATGTGACTTTATTAAAAGGTCCGTTCTAAAATAATTAACTGCTTGCTGACCAGCCGTCGTCATTATACTGCGGCAAGGTGGCACAATCTCGCAAATCGCCATAGGTGTATGTCGGCTTGAGAACTCGCTTTTGTAGGCACGCTCCCATTGGCCAGCCACCCGCGATCGTTCCCCACAGTGACAGAACAGGTATCTGCCTGTGTAAACAAGGCAGATCTCCGTTCTGACAGGGGGGATCACACAGATCCTGTCTTTCTGCTAAGCATAAACACAGATCTGTATGTTTCCCCAGTCACAAAGTCCCCCATACAGTTAGAAAACACCTGCAGGGAACGCATGTAACCCCTTGATCGCCCCTGATGTTAATCCCTTCCCTGCCAGTGTCATTAGTACAATGTCAGTGCATATTTTTAGAACTGATTACTGTAATAATGTCACTGGTTCCCAAAAAAGTGTCATAAATGTCAGTTAGATGTCCGATCTGTCCGCAGCAATGTTGCAGTCCTGCTAAAAATCACTGATTGCTGCTATTACTAGTAAAAATAAAAAATAAATAAAAAAAAATTCCATAAATCTATTCCCTATTTTGTAGACACGATAACTTTTGTGCAAACCAATTAATATATGCTTGTTGGGATTTTTTAAAACAAAAATATGTAGAAGAATACATATCGTCCTAAAGTGATGAATACATTTGTTTTTTTACTTTTTTTTTTTTTTTTTTTAATTGTCACTCCTTTTTTTGTTTATAGCACAAAAAATAAAAACCACAGAGGTGATCAAATACCACCAAAAGAAAGCTCTATTTGTGGGAAAAAAGGACATCAATTTTGTTTGGGTATAGCATCGCACAACCGCCCAATTCTCAGTTAAAGCGGCACAGTGCCGTATCGCAAAAAATGGCCTGGTCAGGAAGTGGATAAATCCTTCCGGGGGCTCAAGTAAAATGAACAGCGTATTGAAGCAATAGTGTGCCTTTAATGCATTAATAAATAATAAAAACAAATGCATGAATTTCTATCATTACATCTGGATTTCAAAGCAAATGTTTAACCAGAAGAGCTCTCTTGAGATAAGGTAATGTATGAGCATCTGACAATTTTCACGATTAATATAATTTTTTAGAGTGTATATAGTCTGGACAAGAACATAAAATAACCCTCATTATCTGTATTTTTCTCTGTGACATAATAGAAGAAAATATTCACATTGTTATAAGGTATTGTAGTTAATAATGTGACTGTCCTGTATTCCGGTGTTCTAACAGCCTCTGGTTTGGGATGATTGAACATAATAAACCAGAATAAAACATTTTTATCTATGTTCAGCTCTCCTTTTTTTTTTCTTTCGATTTCATTTGGTCGTTTTCAAATTGGTTTAAAATTGATTTCACTTTTTCTGTTACATAAAGGATTACAAACGTATTACAAAGCAAAACATTATAGGAGGAATATAAAATATCATATCTACAATTGAGATGGTAAGAAGCAAAATTTAAACCTGTTGTCTATTTTGTAGATATAAAACTACAATGCAGCCAAAAAGTGGGAATAATTAGATCCCTGCTATTAGCACCAATGTGGATAATGACCACTTTACTGTCCCATCTGAGATTTCCTTGATTTTCCTAATAAGGCTTTAATCTCCTTGCCTGCAAACTTTAAATGTATCTAAAGCCAAAACTCGTAGCTATTGTCTGTGGGACTAAGGTAAAATCCTGCACAAAGCTCCGACGTCAACCTTATTGAGCACCCATAGGAACTGTAAGGCTGAGCCAGGCCTTCTTGTCCACCATCAGCACCTGACCTCTCAAATACTCTTGTCTGAATGGGAACAAATATACACAAGCACACTCCAAAATCTTGTGGGAACCCTTCCTAAGAGTAGAGCCTGTTGTAGCCTCCAACTCCATATTAATGCCCATGGTTTTAGACCGTATTCACAAATTTATGACCTTAGAGTGTGTATATTTTCATGACTTTTTAAAAAAATAGATTTGATTGATTTTAACTTAGTACACAGAGGAGAGATTGGGCAAAAGGCAAACACCCTCATCAGAAATTAGATCAGAACAGCTAAGACATACAGTGCCTTGCAAAAGTGTTCACCCCCTTGGCATTTTACATGTTTTGTTGCCTCACAACCTGGAATTAACATGGATTGTTTGAGAATATGCGTCATTTAATTTACAGAACATGCCCACAACTTTGAAGATGCTTTTTTTTTTATTGAGAAGCAAACAACAAATAGGACAAAATAACAGAAAAAGTCAATGTGCATAACTATTCATCCCCCTAAACTCAATACTTTGCAGAGCCACCTTTTGCGGCTATCACAGCTCCAAGTGACTTTGGATAAGTCTCTATGAGCTTGCCACATCTTACCACTGGGATTTTTGCCCATTCCTCCTTGCAAAACTGCTCCAGCTCCTTTAAGTTGGATGGTTTGCGCTTGTGAACAGAAATCTTTAAGTCTGACCACAGATTTTCTATTGGATTGAGGTCTGGGCTTTGACTAGGCCATCCCAACACATTTATATGTTTCTCCTTAAACCATTCAAGTGTTGCAGGCAAGGAGGGCATTAATCAGAGAGGCAGCACAGAGACCTAAGGTAACCCTGGAGGAGCTGCAGAGTTCCACAGCAGGGACTGGAGTATCTACGAATAAGCCGTATGCTCTATAGAGTTGGGGTTTATGGCAGAGTGGCCAGAAGAAAGCCATTAATTTCAGCAAAAACAAAAAATTTCATGTTTTGAGTTTGCAAAAAGGAATGTTGGAGACTCCCAAAATGTATGGAGGAAGGTGCTCTGGTCTGATGAGAATAAAATTGAACTTTTTGGCCATCAAACAAAATGCTATGTCTGGCGCAAACCCAACACATCACGTCACCCAAAGAACACCGTCCCCATCATGCTGTGGGGATGTTTTTCAGCAGTTGGGACTAGGAAACTTAGCAGAGTTGAGGGAAAGATGGATGGTGCTAAATAAAGGGATATTCTTGAACAAAACCTGTTCCACTCTGTGTGTGATTTGAGGCTAGGACGGAGTTCACCTCCCAGAAGGACAATGCCTAGTCCCTTAGCAATGTATTTTGTTAGCTCCATTGTAGTGCTTTACCCGAAACACCTCTCAAAATGTGTCAAAATGTTATGTGTGTCCTTAAATTCAGTGCTGGAGGGTTTTTTTTTTTTGGCTCCCAAAGTCACCTCAGCCCCCCTCCCATACAATTTTATCAATGAGTCATCAGAGGGGGTGAGGAATCTGATAAGTGGGCCTTATATTTTCGTTTTTTTAAATACTCCTTAAAATGTTATACTGATATTGTGCAAGAATGCAAAAGTACTTTTTTTTTGCTTGTTTGACTCCACAGTTTCCTTCAGGAATGGCAGACTGTGGCCTCCTATTTTGCTGACCGTTGGGACATTCCCAACTGTGGAGGGTCTATAGATGGGAAGCATGTCCACATTGTGCCACCACCCCATTCGGGGTCTATTATAAATATAAGGGGTTTAATAGTGCAGTGTTAATGGTGGTGGTGTCGTCACACTATGAGTTCCTCTATGTGGATGTGGGGAAAAATGGTCGGATGGAGGAGTCTTTGCCCAGACGGAGTTTTACCAGTGTCTCCAGACTGGTGGCCTGGCATTGCCACCTGATGCGGATAACGTGGAAGGACTCCCCTTTGTCTTTATTGCAGATGAAGCCTTCGGTCTGGGCAAGCACCTGATGAGGCCATTCCCCCAAAGGACCCTCACCCTGGAGAGGAGGGTTTTTAACTAACGGCTGGCCAGAGCGAGAAGGGTCATTGAGAATATCTTTGGGATAATGGCCAGCCAGTTCCACCTGTGTCTGACAGCAATCCATATGGCTGACTACAAAAAAAAATTCCCTGAATTATATAGCCTCAGTTGGGCCTGAGGCCAGACTTATTACAGACAATTCCCTGATGGGCCTGGATACTGCCCTGGCACCCCAAAGCGCCCGTGAAGTTCGGGAGAAATATGTTAATTATTTTACTGGTAGGGGGCCATTGCAGTGCCAGACAATGTCAAATTTTTAGTAATAAAACAAAATTTTCAGATAAAATCTAGAATTTTCTTCATTGCTTGCTTTTCTTTTTGGCTGCTCCTAGGTTCTCCTAGTGCACTTGTAGTGCCAAGTGGATTTTCCTTTAGGCCCCTTTCACACCACACCGCTGATAGCGTGGGCGGTAAAACGCCGCTATTTTTAGCGGCGTTTTACCGCCGGATTTGTGGCGCATTTCGGCCGCTAGCGGGGCGCTTTTACCCCCGCTAGCGGCCGCGAAAGGGTTAAAACCGCCGGCAATACGCCGCAATAGCGGCGTTTTGCCGGCGGGATTACATCGCTGCCCCATTGATTTCAATGGGGAGCAGCGGTGGAGGAGCGGTAAACACACCGCTCCTCCACCGCTCCAAAGAAGCTGCTGGCAGGACTTTTTTCTGACGTCCTGCCAGCGCACCGCTGTAATGTGAAAGCCCTCAGGCTTTCACACTACAGACAATGGTGCAGCTTCTTTAGGGCGTTTTGCAGGCGCTATTTCTAACGCTATAGCGCCTGCAAAACGCCCCGGTGTGAAAGGGGTCTTAGTAAATAAGCCCCATTGTCACTGTAAACATAAAATTACTTACAACACTGGTATTGAGCATTGAAAGAAGAAGCCACACGTTGTTGTATTTCAAAATGTTTACTCTGTGCACATTCACACATGTGCGTTTTTTTTTTTTTTACAAACATGCATGTTTTAAAACAAAACATACACAACTCTGGAACTTAAAAAGTTCAATGTATAAAAACTGAAAGCAATATCAGATATTATAGTGTCAAAGGTGTCTTGATATTGCCGTAAATCTGATGGGGTGATGTCACCCCTGTAAAAGCCAAATTTTGAAGATGCACACAAATTGGGAGTCCAAATGGGTAATGTCAACATGTGCTATCTCCCATCATGGGGGATCAATGGATGTGTTTGGGGGTGAAACCCCTTCCTCTCACTTACTAGAGTTATGAGGAAGGGGTTGAACCCCCAAAACGCGTACATTGAGATCCCCTGATGGCAGATAGCACATGTTGGCATACCGTGTGCATCTTCAAAATTTGGCTTTTAAAATGTACAATAACAAACTTTTTTTGGGGAATAAAAAAAACAAAAACAGGATGTGATTATAGGGAAAAAGTTAGATTCTCCCCAACACATCTATCATGTTCTTCATTTGCTGCTCCATAATGGTGAGTCTATTTCTCATAGAGTCGATTTCTCCATTCCAGGTTATTATTTGATGGATGATGCTTGGGCGCTGGCCCTAGTGAAAGGTTCTGCTGCTTCCTCTTCTACAATCAGCACATCACCTAAACATTGTTTAAAAAACATGAATTTAGAAATATGCAGGCATACATAGATTACCTGAAGCTGGAGTGTCAGACACTCACCTGTTGGGGTGCTCATCTCACCCACTTCCTCCACCTCTCCTTCCTCGAGATCCTTGGGGGGGCTTGGGCTAATTTTCCAATCAGGTTGGCAATGTCAGGGGTCCCCGGTGTCCTCTGAGTGCTGTCTGAGTCTTTTCTCCCCTATAAGAATGAAACAAAAGGTATACTTAGCACACAGATATTTGAGTCCAGAAATTTGGATATTTAACATTGCTTTGAAGTGGTGTACAATTGTCTGGGCAGAGATCCAAGTTGAAGACATGATTAAAATTCCCTTTTAACCAAGCTGGAATACTTCCCTTTTTTGGCCAAGTTTGACAGATGGAGTCACCCCAAGTATCCACTGGAGCACCTGTGTGGGTTACCCTAAAAAATGTGCTCTGGTGTCCCACACTAGTGCTCCTGAATCCAGATGTGTAAACAGCTGCTCAGTGTTCTCTCCTTACATTCCACTGAATCAAGTTTGCAATTCATTCAAATTTCAAAGACATCTAGATAACAATGTCCTAAACTTCTTTTAATTAGACAAATTAGCATGACCAAAATGTAGTTAAAACCCTGTATCTGATAAATACATAGTATTTATTTGCAAACGAACAATGTTTCCTGCGATTGATGTTTCCTATGAACGATGTTTCCTATGAACGATTACTATGCCCACAAACATGAAAGTACCCATTTAAAACTGTACAACCGTAAAGAAAAACACATGGAGCAGATGCAAGTTAATAATCATAATAGGAACACATGACAAGTACTTACTTTTTCAAAGCACCTTCTTTATTTTTCGATACTGATCCGGCTCCCTCAATTTAATGTCAGACCAGCGCTTCCTTAATTGGTCTTTGGACTGTCGTACCCCAAACTTTTGCTCCAGAGTGTTCACAACTTTTGTTATGATTTAATCCTTGCACAAATTGGGATGGGTGTACGACCCATGTTTCCCATCATAATCCTCCATCATAATTAGGCTGACATTAGTGTTTTTGTCTTGTGTATTGTCTTAGAGCAGAGATGAATCACTTTAAGGACCCAGAATTCATGGGCAGTTTCATAGACAGATACAGGGAGCATCAGCAGAGAAAGTTTATGTTCCCAGGCTGTGGTACTTCAACAAACTGTGGTTTCTGGATGACCAGACTGAAGCCAGGGAATCTGTTTTGACCCTTCCCTGTAGCCTTCCCTCCACCATTCCCTCAACCCCAGCAGAGGCTGACGAGGAACAACCTGGGCCTCCCATCCTGGAAGAAGTGGATGAGCCCAGCTGGAGCCAGGTATATTATTTTTTGACATATTTATTTTCATAATATTACTGATGTTAACTAGATGTTATAATTGATTATGTAGCACTAACCCCCGAAGGAGCTGCTGGTCTTGATTGGGCCTGCACTCTACCTAAAAACCCCACTGACATGATTCAATCCCCTTGGTACAGCTGTGGTGCAATGTAACACAATACAATATACAACAATGCAAAGTACCTGTATTGTACCCTCAGGATCTGCTGGCTCTACCTGGTGAGAAAAACAATACGCCGCACAACTGGATACTTAACCAAAAAATATTGTTTACTGTAAGATATTTCAATAAGTAGTTACTGTAATTGTGCTGTCATCCCAACATAGGACAACAGAACAATATATTTCAATATAACAGATTATAACAGATGTATACAAATGTATTTATATGAACCTGGGAGCTCCCCTTGTTTTAAAGGCTAAATGTGAGGCCTCACTTTAAAGTACTTTAATCCAGGGGTTTTCGTTTCTTCTAGCTCACTCCTTTGTATTTGTAATCCAAGGTGGAAGATTTAGCTGAAATGCTCCTGATGTAATTCCAGTAACTTATTTACATGCGTGGAGGCACCAAAGTATAATAGGCCTCAATCCTGCTCAGTGTCAGTGGCTCTGCTATGCCTCCGTGGAACTGCATATTCCAGCGGGGCCTTTAATTGAGTCTAACTGCGTGCAAGAGTTAACAAAAACAATGGGCCATAGCCCACTCACCAACTGGATCAGAGTTCCGTGTGATCACTTTGGTCCCGGGACTGCGCCTTGTCTTTACGTCAGCTAGGCCAGATGCTCTATACTGCTCTGCTGAATCAATCCGATTCTCCGATTCTCAGCCGAGGGTCTATGGACCTTGTCAAACCGGTTACCATCTTTCAGGCTCCGTCAGGTCACCTCACAAGCACAAACAGTCTGGCGTGTCACAATAGCTTTTAGCCGCTGCCTCTCGGGACACCCCTCCACAGATCCGCACAGGCAGGTAACGTGGTCCCAAGAGGCCTAAAATGGTCGCTATAATCCCTTACCCAGCAAGCACTGCGTAAGAGAGTGTTCATGGGTAGATCACACACGGACTCCTGGGTAACGAGGTCAGTCTTCAGAATCCAAAACAAAACAGTCACTTCCTGTACCAGTCTTTAGGTTGTTTTGAGGTAAATCATAAACAGGTCCGTTACCCATATTTTGCCACTAGATGGCTCTAATGCGAAATAACAGTAATGTCCATATACCTCACATTAAAGCATGTATAATCACATCAATAGACCATGATGTCAGCGCCACAATTACAAATCAATGATTTTATCCAAAAAATGAGGTATGCATATCACTAGACATTAGTGGCCAAAAATGTTTGGGACCAGCCTGAAAAATGCTGGGGTCAGAATGATTGTCTTTTCTATTTATTAACATTCAATTTGCCATTTATTAACATTCAAGTCATGAGCTGAAAATTGTGTGTGATTGATGAAGCAAAAATTACAACTATATCCATTTATTACACACAGGATGAGCTCAGCCAGGAGGAGGGTCTGGAAAGCGTCAGCCAGGAGGAGGCCATGCCTATTGTCAGCCAGTAGGAGGCCATGCCCATTGTCAGCCAGGAGGAGGCCGTGCCCGTTGTCAGCCAGGAGGAGGCCGTGCCCGTTGTCAGCCAGGAGGAGGCCGTGCCCGTTGTCAGCCAGGAGGAGGCCGTGCCCATTGTCAGCCAGGAGGCGGCTGTGCCCAGTGTCAGCCAGGAGGTGGCTGGGCCCAGTAGGAGCCTCACCCAATCCCAGGTGCCTCCCCTCTGTCTTACCACCAAAAGGCCCAGCACTGGGCCTTATTAAGGAAGTCAGCCATTTCCTCAGCCCCCCCCCCCCCCCCCCCCAACGCTGAAGAGGCCTATGGCTGCTATCTAGCCACCAGGTTGCTGGAATTGGAGATGGGCCAATGCCTACTCTGTGAGGGATTTTTTTCCGATGCCCTTCAGAAGGGGGTTTAAGGATCAGCTGACTGAGAACAGCCACATATGTGAGCTTGCCCATCCTCTTCCTCCTCCTCCTGCCACAAGTCCACCACCAGAGCCACAGCCTCCAAGGAAGGCTGCAGGGAAGAGAAGAAAGTGATGGCCTGGGTTCAGTCTGGTCTGCCAGAAGACGCCGGCTGTTGTAGTACCACAAACTGGGGACAGATATGTGATCTGCTGCTGGTCCTGATCTCTGGCATTCCTAGACCAGATTGTACTCCCTATTATATGGACTCCTCAAGCATCCAAGTTTGAATGTGAACACCTGCATAGAGTCCTCAGACCCAGGGGAAGGGATACTGACCCTCCCAGGGATGTAGTGTGCTGTCTGGTCAATTTTAAGCTGAAAGAAGAGATCCTGCGCAGGGCCAGAGACCGCCGCAACCTAATGTTCCAAGGCACAGAGATAAAAATCTTTCAAGATTTATCGCCCATCACCTGTCCAAAATAGAAGAGACCTCCGCCCCCTCCTTGACTTACTGCACACAAACGGAATTCAGTACCACTGGAAATTCCCCCTTTGCCTCTCGGCCTCATCACAAGGGCGTACAGTGAATCTGAGGGTCCCGGAGGATCTCCCCGCATTATGCAAATCGCTGAACTTACCCTTCATTGAACTACCTGACTGGTACAGATCTCTCAGAATCCCTCATCTCAGAAGATCCAATTCAATGGATGCAATCACAGTATGTGATGACTTCCATATCAGAAGGCGCAGATCGAACTCACCCAGAACCAATACATCCGCAGGACCCAGGAACACCGCAAACAATAGCCCCACGGCTCCACCTACACACAGGAGATCCCGCCAGGGAGGCACAGAATAATGGATCAACACGTTCTTCCTCATTCTTCACTTGAAACCCTTACACCCGATTCCTAACAAACAGCCCAAAAAATTGCTCTATGCTCAAGGACCCCGGAAAGAAGATATATATACACTTGAGACCTTGTCATCAGAGAGGAAATGCTTCACATCTCAAATGTCCAGTCCGCAGCTTCCTCCTCACATTGAACAAGTCTGTCGACCTTTACTTTGACCCCAAGACTCACCAAAAATCGGATTCAATCCCTTCATATCTTTTCTATACGGAACCCACCCAGACTTGGAGCCCACCACAACGCTTGATCACCCTCATCAGAGGTAACGAACGGTAACTTCTCCAAAACTGTCTGACCTCAGCCAACCTGAACATTGTCATGCAAGTATAACTATTCACCTGCAATAGGATGAACAATCTCTAAGTCTATTACATAGCCCATCTGTCAGACTTTACGTACCTGACTGATGAGCCCGAGATAGCAGGGGAAGGCCTCCCTTATGTGTCTGGTTCGTGGTCCCTGGTAGTATGGACAGGAGGCACGGGAGCACAGATTGGTATGAGAGCCTGGCGGGTTTGTTGCAGGAGAAGAGGCCCAAGGGCTTGATGCAGATGGGTCATGGTCTCCAGGTAGCTGGACGCTGGCAGCGGATGGAGAGCAAGAGCTGGTGAGGCAAGTCCAGTCACAGGCACGGTCGGCAACAGACAGGTGATGCAGTACAAGGGATCAGGCAAGTTCAAAGTCCGGGTCACAGACAGGGTTGGCAACAGGTGGGCAGCGCGGTACAGTGGAGCAAGCAGGTGCAAGGTCACAGACAGGCCGAGGTCAAGGGCAGGCAGCAAACAGGACAATCCAAAGGTCAAGCCGGGTATTCAGGAGATCAGGATATTTAAAGCAAGGTAACGGGTACTAGGGCACAGGGAGCTTCAGATCGGACAGCACCGAGCACACTGCACGGAACACCTAAATAGGCCGATTGGCACCAAATATCACTTCCACCTCAAATTTCTCTTCATTGTCGATGATTACCGGTTTAGGTGGACCATTATTTCGGCCGGTAAAAGGATTGGGGGTAACAGATTTCAACAGGGATACGTGGAAGAATGGGTGAATCTTGAGCGAACTGGGTAAGTTGAGCTCGTAAGTCACATCAATAATTTTCCTCCTGACCGAAAAGGGGCCCAAGAACATAGGACCTAGTTTTCTTGAAGGGCAAGCCATCTTTAGGTTAGCCGTAGAGAGCCAAACTTGGTTGCCAGGTACTAGGACGAGTTCTCCCCGCTTCTTCCTGTCAAACATCCTCTTGTTGTATTCCTGAGTTTTGGCCATAGTCTCTTGTAGCAATTTGTTGTTAATCAGGAAGAAGTCCATTGTTTTGGACTCTGTAGGAATGGCACACTCAGGTACAGAACCAGGCAGGAAGGATGGGTGGTAACCATAGTTTGAGAAGAATGGTGTCTGCTTAATAGCAGAATGCAACGAGTTGTTGTAGGCAAACTCGGCAATAGGCAGGAGAGAGACCCAGTCGTCTTGTGAGAAGGCAGAGAAACATTGGAGGTACTGTTCCAAAGTTTGATTAGTTCTCTCCGTCTGCCCATTCGTCTGGGGGTGATAGACAGATGAGAATGCCAACTCAATTTCAAGGGAACCGCAGAGAGCCTTCCAAAATCTGGAGGTGAATTGAACACCTCGGTCGGATACGATGCTCGATGGAACCCCATGCAACCTCACTACCTCTTTTATGAACACCTTTGCAGTTTCCAAGGCCAAAGGTGTGCTCTTCATAGGCAGGAAGTGGGCCATTTTAGACAACCTGTTGACCACCGTGAAAATTGTAGAGAAGCCTTCTGTCTGAGGCAGCTCCACGATGAAGTCCATTGATATCATCTTCCAGGGTCTTTCTGGGACAGGTAAGGGCCTTAGTAAGCCCCAGGTTCTTGCCTGGCTAGTCTTGCTCCGGGCACAGGTAGTGCAAGACTCCACATAATTCTTACAATCTTTTGTCAGCTGAGGCCACCACAATGCACACTGCACCAACTCCGCCGTTTTCAGAGTGCCAAAGTGTCCGGCCAGCTTGTGGTCGTGGCAGAGTTCAAGAATTGCCACCCTCAAATTCTCCGGGACAATAATTTTGTCCTTGTACCAGAATACGCCATCCTGCGACCTCACATCATTTTCAACCGATGGGGTCCATCCCACAGAGGCTTGCTTAATTCGAGACAGGAGGTCCCCCTGGAGTAACAAGAAATTTCCAGCAGGAAAAGGGGGTAAAGATTCTTCAGCATCATGGAACATGCGGGAAACAGCATCCAGTTTGATGTTTTTGGAGCCAAGTCTGTAGGTAATATGGAACTGAAATCTGGAGAAAAACTGGGCCCATCTCGCCTGCCGTGGTTTCAATCTCTTCGCTGTTCTCAGATACTCTAGGTTTTTGTGGTCGGTATAGACCAGGATTGGATGTGCAGCCTTGATGGCCAGTAGTTCCCGGTCTCCCACATTGTAATTTTTCTCCGCTGTGGAGAGCTTGCGTGAGAAGAAGGCCACTGGATAGAGGAGGGCCTTGGCACCTTGCTGCTGGGAGAGCACAGCTCCCACTGCAATCTCTGATGCATCTACCTCAAGGACAAAGGGCAGCACAAGGTCCGGGTGCTTCAGGATGGAGGTAAACAGCTCTTTCAGTTTTTCAAAGGTGGCTTGGGCCTTAGGGGACCAACAGAAACGATTCTCCTGCTTGGTGAGTTCAGTGATGGGGGCAATTATCGCAGAGAAGCCCCTAATGAATTTTCGATAAAAATTGACAAAGCCAAAAAAACGCTGAACTCCCTTTTTATCGGTAGGAGCGGGTCAGTCCAGGATGGCGGACACCTTTTTGGGGGTCCATTTTGATACCATCAACGGAAATGATCAGGCCAAGAAACTGTATGCACTGGAGCTCAAATTCACACTTCTCCAACTTGGCGTAAAGTCCGTGCTGCCTAAGTCGAGTTAACACATTTCGGACGTGCCTGCGATGGTCTGTGACTGACGGGGGAAAGATTAGGATATCATCCAGGTATACTATGACATACAAGTCCAGAAGATCACGGAAGATATCATTTACGAAGTGTTGGAACATTGCAGTCATCTCCGCCACTTACCGGACCCACCGGTAGCAGCAGTATCCTGTGTAATTCGGGGTCAATATCCAGGCAAAGGAGCTGAGTAGGTTTTGTAGGGACTTCATGTAAGCAGTGCTGCTGACAATATCTGGAAAGGAACTCGATTTCCCCCGTGGCCCAATTGATGTTAGGATTGTGGATCCCTACCCGATCACCTAATACTCTGTAAGGGGGGTCTTAGAACCCTTCCCTACCTCCGGAAAACTTCCCCTCTCTCTTCTTATCTCACTCCCTCCCCAAAGCATGACCATATGGATGGTGGAGACCGAGGAGACAACCACTAACCTACTAATCTCTCTGCCTTCCCTTTCCTCATGTTCATCCCCCCCCCACACCTTCTTGCTCCCCACCCTACCCTTAATCCCTATATATTTTAATAACCATAAAGACCCCGTCTTAATACCCTTTGCTATTTGTGCCCTCGTAACAGAGGACCCATCCGGCAACTTTTCACTCCATATGGACTGATCTATCATACAAACTCAGGCACCATCATTCCATGAATTGGAACCTCTCCTCACTGGTCCTACCCCATGATGTATCAATACGCCTCGATATCTAGCAACATACTTCCAAAAGCTAACTTATGTTTTTTCTTCTATTAGACACATGTTCCATGACACCTTAACGATTGAATGATAATACTATTTTCTGGATATGTTATATGTTCAATAAAAATCTTTTTGAAAAAAAAAATTATTGTAAATATTATTATGGAGATCGGGCTTTTAAAAAATAGAATATTAGTCATGAGATGAGGATAAATAATGAAGAAATCAGTTTGTGAGAACTCTGTGCAAAACAACTTCATTCTCCCAGCATTCTAAAGAAGAAAAGAATGCGCTGCATTAAAAGATCACAGAATTAGCAGAGTGAGGAATGTGCTAGCTCCAATACGAATGCTAGTTTTACCATACCGAGCGCTTCTGTCTCATACATGCTTTTTGGACTGTCGTAACAGCATACAGACGAACGGTTTTCCCGATAGGAATTGGTTCCGTCGGAAATATTTAAAACATGTTCCGCTTTTTCTAGGTCCGTCAGAATTTCCGTAAAAAAGAGTCAGATGAGGCATACACATGATCGGAATATACAATGAAAAGCTTCCGTCTGACTTTTTCTGTCGGACATTCCGCTCGTGTGTACGGAGCATTACTGTACACAAAAAACAAACAAAAATTATGCAAAACCATTTTAATTTCCGTTCAACATAGTGCTTACTTTTATTTGAGTTTCACATGCTTCCATTCAAGAGCCTCCTGTTGTTCTGCCTTGCATGTACTGTATAAGGTTTCAACTTTCACTTTGGCTCATTTATATCTTCGTAGCCTGCGGCTAGTCAGATTTGTTACTACACCATTTGAATGATTGCTCCAAGGAGCATGTGAAAGTGCTAACGTATTAAGACTGAAATTGCAGTCATTCATAATTCAAAGCCGGGAAATATCTATTTGAATTGTTAATGCTTTTGAAATGTAATGCGCTGCTACTATATATGCAAAGCAGTTTGCTTTTACTGGGTTTTGCCTGAAGTCAATTTACAGTTAAATAGTTTCCTCGTTTTTCCTTAGGGTGAAGTAATACCGAGCACCATGTCATAAAGACCAACCAATGGAATTTTTACAGGAATTTTAGCAAAAAGAGAACAAAAATTGAAGGATATTTAATTCAAGTTTATTTCATTCTGGCTTAAAGAATATTTTGATGAATCATGGTTCTTATGCCTGGCTGAGCAATTCTGTAAAACAGTGGCCTCCAAACTGTGGCCTGGGAGCTGGATGGTGCCATTTTTTTGCATGCATTTGCAAGTCTATCCTTCCATGCAGTCTTTATGATGTGGTCCCAGGTTTAACATTGTGTTATATAGATGGGTCAGTACCCTTACATACTCTTATCAGGCCATATATTTGATAAACACTGTATACGAACTTAATGGCATGTTTTTTGTATTGTAGATACTCACTCAAGATAATCATGTAGCCCTGCAGAAGAAATCTACTTGAGTTTATTTTGAAACGCGTTGAGTGTCCTATGTCTCTCTTCCTTAGATGGATGACAGTTTTTTTATGATTATCTATCTGCATTTACCGTCTATATTGCCTGTTCCAATTGCATCATTGTCTTATGTTTTAACTTTTGTAAATCTATATACTTTTCATGCATTTCATTTTTAAATAAAGCTTCTCTAATCCTTTTACAAGATTGTTGTTGCCCCTTAAATGTTCCATTTATAGGTTTTCTTTAGATCCATAATATGCAAGTATGCACAGGATATTTGCATGTTATGGCACACTTATCTATCAAAGAGATTGGGGGTTATTTACTAAAGGAAAATCTACTTTGCACTGCAAGTGCACTTGAAAGTGCACTTAGAAGTAAAGTCGCTGTAGATCCGAGGGGGACATGCAAGGAAAATAAAAACAGCATTTTAGCTTGCACATGATTGGATGATAAAATCAGCAGAGCTTCCACTCATTTCAGATCTACTCCTTAGATTTAGCGCGATTGCACTTCCAAGTGCACTTGCAGTGCAAAGTGGTTTTGCCTTTCGTAATGACCCACATTGTCTTCATCTCTATATCTACGCTGCCCACCATTGATGGTGCTTTCATCTTCACCTAGACTTTTTCTGGGTTGGGAGACTTTGGCCATATTAATTGGCCAGACTGGGATGACACACCTCCTACGCACAAGAGTCAATTCTTCCCAGCACAGAATCATTCTGAGACTGTACACTGAGCATCCCTGGGGCATCCCTAACCACTGACTGTGTTGATGAGGGAATCAAGGAAAGAAATAAATAAATTTGCATAATCTATGGCCAGCTTTAGTCCATTAAGCAAATGTAGTGATACCCCTGTAAGAGCTACTGGAGTTTTGCCCAGGTCTTCCCCCTTTTTGCCCTGCAGCCAGGCACAAGGAAATTTCACACAGTCAAGTGCACACACACTTCAGCTCATTGTCATCAATGACCAGTCTAGGGGTTTTGTTTTTGTTGTTTTATTTTTGGAGAATTTGGATAAGGAAGGGGATTTAGTGTGATACTCCGAGAAGTAGAACTATTCACAATTGAGGACATCTAATGTATCTCTCGGTTAAACGCTGGTGAAGTCCTTGCAGGAGGCAGATGGCAGACTTCTCCTTGAAAGTAGCACAAAGTTTCAGGGGTGAGGAAAGTCCCTCAGTAGGAGAAGTAGCAAGGCAAAGCTCCTCAGGTACAAGCCAGTTACGCCAGACTGCTTGGCAGTCCAAATGTAGAAGAACTGAGCAAAGTCCTATGCAGTAGCAACAGACACGCTCTTCAGAGCACTAGCCAGTGTCCCCTTTAGCAAACACACAGCTGACCTTCTAGCACAAGAGGGGTGTCAACAGCCCAAAAGTCTCTAGGATCTCTCAGAAGTCTGTACTCACAAAATGCCCAGGGAAAGCTAGTTGCCTCCTTTTAACCTTCTAACTATGACTGGATCTTCAGCAGACAACCCCCAGTCAGCTCTCAGTAGAACCAGGATCACTCTCACTAACTTCAGGCCCTTAGGACTCCCACCTGAGGCTGCTTGGTAGCACACACTTTTTCAATTCAGGCCCTCAGGTCACCCACCTGAGGCCTCATGGCAGCAAGTGCCAGGGGAGGCAGCAGTCTCTCCCCTAGCTGGTGCAATCCACTCCTGGGAAAGACCTAGAACGCAGCATGCTCTCTGAATAAGTACCTTCTCCCAGTCTCCTTCAGGCCTGACCCACCTGGGATTGGCTGGAACGGCATTAATATTCATGCTGTGTTCTTCATAGTTTCCATCTATACATCTAGAACCTTCCTAGGTTGCTTGGATACAGGGGAGCCCAGAGGCAGAAACAAACAGCAGCTGAGAAGGCTACAATAGCCGATCACAGTTCTCTGTTAAGCAGGCAGCCATTAAAATCAGCAGAGCTTCCCCTCATTTCAGATCTAACCCTTAGATTTAGAGCGACTGCACTTCCAAGTGCACTTAAGTGCACTTGCAGTGCACTTGTAGTGCAACGTGGATTTGCCTTTCATAAATAACCCCCATTGTCTTGTGGGGATGACGATGGCCTATTTCTCTAGGCCTCGTGTGAATCTGCTTGCATTTGGGAACACATTACCATGGGGGCTTATGCACTTTGCACTGAAAGTGCACTTGGAAATAAAGTCGCTGTAGATCCGAGGGGGACATGCAAGGAAAATAAAAAACTACATTTTAGCTTGCACATGATTGGATGATAAAATCAGCAGAGCTTCCGCTCATTTCAGATCTACCCCTTAGATTGAGAGTAACTGCACTTCCAAGTGCACTTTCAGTGTAAAGTGGATTTGTCTGTCGTAAATAACCCTCCATGTTTTGACCTGCAAATATCATCTTTCAATCATCTTCCATATCTTGCTGTCTGCTATACTTGCTGCATTCTATAAAGATCTAAAATATGCATAGTTACCCTGGTTCAAGCTGTAACATTGTAACAAACCATAACTAGTATTTCGTTTCGATCGCTCTGTCTATCCCCACTGAGCAGGAAGAGAACAGGTCAGTCTCTGCATACTGTGTAGGGACAGACCTGTCAGAGCGCCGCTCTCCCCTATGGAGGATCAGATGAGGATGGACCGCAGAGTCCGTGGTCACCCCATCCTATCCTCAGATGGATGGAAAAGTAGGTTTTTCCTATGTCACACTTCTTCGGATTGGAGCGGGTCGGATGTCAGTGGACATATCACCGCTGACATCCGACACTCCATAGAGGTCTACGGAGTGTCTTTCCTAAAAAAGTGACAGGTGGACCTGAACGGACAGTCCGTGTGAAAGAGGCCTTACAGTTCTGTTGAACGCACATCCATGCCACTTCAGATTGCTAATTTCTGTATATTTGACCTAAAATTGGTAATATATTGTGTTTGTGTGCAATAAAAATTAACATTTATAAGTGCCTGAGACTGTTTTGTGTATGTGTTGTTGTTGTTGTCTGTTTTTTATACTCCAATATTAAGCCAATAAAAAAAATAAAAATAATTAAAATTAACATTTGTGTATTTTTTACTGAAAATGTGCGCTTGACAACCTGCTGCACTAATATTGTGTGATATAAAAAATTGGAACTATTGTCATTTTATTCTCCAAGGTCTTTGCTTTCAGAAAGTATATAATGTTTTAACTAGTTTTCAGGACCTTCTTTTACTGTCCCCAATCCTTCTGCTGATATTACAGAGCCTTGGGGGCACTCTGCACATGCTCAGTTTGGTGTGTATTGCTAGAGAGTTTTTTTTGGGGGGGGGGAGGGTGCATGTGATCAGAGGGTCAGTGGTCCTGCAGCCTCATATGACAGTCAGAGGAGAATGAAAACTCCTCCTCCAAGCTTTAACCAGACAGCGATAGAAGTCACAAGACTGCCATATACTGCTGATGAGAAAAGGTATTTAGCTGTTAATATTTACTAAAATAATTGCATTTTCATGTTCTGTCTACTGTGGGAAACTGGATATAGTGAATGTAGGCTTCTGAGTTTAGTAACACTTTGGGGGTTATTTACTAAAGGAACATCCACTTTGCACTGAAAGTGCACTTGGAAGTGCAGTTGCTGTAGATCCGAGGGAGACATGCAAGAAAAATAAAAAACAGCATTTTAGCTTGCACATGATTGGATGATAAAATCAGCAGAGCTTCCACTCATTTCAGATCTACCCTTTAGATTTAGAGCGACTGCGTTTCCAAGTGCACGTTCAGTGCAATTTCAAGTGCACTTGCAGTGCAAAGTGGGTTTTCCTTTCGTAAATAACCCCCATTATGTTCATTTTTACCCTGCTGTAGTTGAGCGGCAGTACTGAAAGGGGCTGCTCTGCAAGCATCCAAAAATTGAATGCAATGCACAAGGCTATATCACACTAGTGTATCAATCAGGAAGTTAAAGGGGTTGTAAAGTAAATTTTTTTTTTTAAATAACAAACATGTTATACTTACCTCCACTGTGCAGCTTGTTTTGCACAGAGTGGCCCCGAACCTGGTCTTCTGGGGTCCCTCAGCAGCTGTCTCAACTCCCCCCTGCAAGTTCTTCTCACGTTCATGCGAGCTCCCTTGCATGGTGAGAAGTACTTGCAGGCGTACTCCCGTGATACAGCTGGCGGCTATAGCCGCTCACTGTATCACTCAGCCCCGCCCCCGGCGCTCCGAATCATTGGATGTGATTCACAGCAGTGCGAGCCAATGGCCGCACTGCTTTCAATCCATCCACTCTAGCCAATCAGCGGCCAGGCTGAGCAGCGAAGAGGAGGTTGGGGACAAGCGCGGGTCAGGTAAGGTCAGGTAAGTAAAACGGGGGGGGGGGGGGCTTGGGGGGCCAGCACTGTCAGATGTTTTTTCATCTTAATGCATAGAATGCATTAAGGTGAAAAAATATTTACCTTTACAACCCCTTTAAAGCAGGCAGTAAGGTGGCGATACAATGGGGGGTTATTTACGAAAGGCAAATCCACTTTGCACTACAAGTGCAAACTACAAGTGCAAAGTGCACTTGAAATTGCACTGCAAGTGTACTTGGAAGTGCAGTTGCTGTAAATCTGAGGGGTAGATTTGAAATGAGGGGAAGCTCTGCTGATTTTATCATCCAATCATGTAAATGCTAAAATGCTGTTTTTTATTTTCCTTGCCTGTCCCCCTCAGATCCACAGCAACTGCACTTCAGTGCAATTTCAAGTGCACTTTGCCCTTGTAGTTTGCACTTTTAGTGCAAAATGAATTTTCCTTTCGTAAATAACCCCCAAAGCCTCCTCATAGCCTGTGAAATGCTCTATAAAGAGTGATCCGAAAACGGATCACTCTTCAGAGACCAAAAAGAAGCTCTAAAAGGGTTGAAAATGAACAAGGCGTATTGCACAAGGCATATTATGGGAAGGAGGATGAGGTGTGAAACAGGATAATACTAATTCAGTGGTTTGAAAAAAACCGACTCGGTCATAATCCCTGCTAAATATCTCAGTCTGTCTCAAAGGGGAATAAATAAAAAGTGTCTGAGACATGTTCTACTTCAGTTGGTGCCATTGTTCCCCAGCAAGTGAGGTTCAAGTGATACAGTATCTCATTCTTTGTTTCCAAACAGGGGCAGCATTAAAAGTTCCTGTGTGTAACTTCCCACTTAACCATACCTTTCCACATCTTCATATGTGGGGGCAGTTGCAGCTTTTTCTCCTGCAGTCAACTTCTTCACAGGTTCCTCCTAGGCAGTTAGATCCGTGCACCGTTTCACATGTCCTAGGCCTACATCCTAGGAGAGAATGACCTCCAAGCTGACATGACACAGGGCAAAGCCCAATGGAACAAGAAGTGGCTAAGATATTTAATATTTCTCCCAGATTGCCTCAGTAGGTCCCTCAGGTCCATCAGTTGGCCATGCATCAGATATCCATAACACAATATTATATTTCTCACCAGCACACCCTGCTAAAGTAAGCTCAAACAACAAATGCCAGAGAAAATACACTCTATGCTAAGAGAAGCAGTCCTACTTAGGTACAGTTAGACTGAACTGCAGCCCATCAGTGATGTAAGTAACTGAGTTAAAATAAACAGAGTTATGTAACGCAGTTACTTTAGAGGGTAACGAATAATCTAACTGATTACTCTTCCCCTCACAGTAACTCAGTTCCCATTACTTGGGCGGCGTTACCACAATTACATCTACTGCCCGGGAGGCCCGTGTTGTACCGCACTGCCTGGCCGTTCGTTCCGCCTCGGGGAGGGGGGCTTTTGCCCGCTGAGCTGAGAAGAGGCTGAGACTCAGAGAGACTGTCTGGACCGCCCCATCCCGCCTCGCCTATCCAGAGAGAGAATGTAGGGAGGTGGGGCGGACACTGAAAAATGAAGTCAGCTGACCAGCTGACACAAATCGAATGAAGGGGAGGGTCTCTCTCTCTCTCCCCATGAGGAAAGGCTTCCCTGGAGGCATTCAAGTAAGTGACTGATGATTCGATTTGCAGTGCAATTGATCCATCCCAAGTCCTCCACCACCTTTGCTTCTTACTGATCCCATCCCATCCCTACCCACCCACCGTCACTTCTACAACAGAGGTGATGGGGGGTAGGGTAGGAATGAGATCAGTGGTGGTGGGGGGTGGGATCAGTAAGAAGCAGAGGTGGTGGTGGTGGGAGAGGATGGCACCACCACGGCTGCCACCCCCCCAGTACCACTGCTGCCTTGCACTCCCCCAGTACACCACCGCTTCTACCCCCCAAGTACCACCGCTGCCACCCCCTCAAGTACCACCGCTGCCACCCCCTCAAGTACCACTGATGCCACCCCTCAAGTACCACTGCTGCCACCCCTCAAGTACCACCGCTGCCATCCCCTTAAGTACCACCGCTGCCACCCCCTCAAGTACCATCGCTGCCACCCCCTCAAGTACCACTGCTGCCACCCCTCAAGTACCACCGCTGCCACCCCCTCAACATTTGGGTTCAAATAAATACCAAATGTTCTAAAAAAACTGTATATAGTGTTTTTATTCTTCAATCAATCAGTTAATATAAATATCTTTGATATTAAAGATGTTATAGAACGTAATTGCATTATAGAATATTAAAAAAAAAGTCACAGTTACTTTGCTGAGTAACTAATTACTTTTCCAATGTAGTAATTGAGTTACTAACGCAATTACTTTTTTAAAGTAAGATGACCAACACTGCAGCCCACTGCTGACTACAGAATTCACAAAAATATAAAAATTAATTAGGTGAAAAAAATATATACATCCCTAAAATGTTATAGGTTTATAACTTTCATGTGTCTTGTACACTTGAACGTATTTTCCGTGGTATCTCAAGTGAGTGTAATTAGCCCTCCTAGTTCTTATCTTGGGAATACAGAATAATGATGGGCATTGATGCTATTGTAAAGATGGGAGAGTGAAAGTGGTTGAGTAATTTAGCAAAAGTTAACTGGGCAGGGCTGACACAAGTCATTCCACAAAAGTCTTGGGTGTTGTCAACTTACAACAGGACAAAGGGGCCGAGTTGCTTTCTAGTAGATCAGCAGGTTATTTTCTGTATGTGTAGTCTTCAAAGAGATAACACATTTGTAAATATTTTTTTTGCTGCTAGAAAATAGCACATTAATGAACATGGACACAGAACACTGAACAATATGAATTGTTATATATATACACATAAAAATAATCTTTGAATGGAATTTTCTTTCTTTTTTTTCCTTTTTGATTTGATATACATTCAGCTATTACGAATTGCACATATTTTATTCATGGCACAGAAAACACATTATTGAGTACTTGAGATTTATACAAATTAAGATTGTACAAAATTGTTGGTATTTACACTGATCACATTTTATTGATTAAATGATTTTAATAGACATTTTATTGCACAGGTACAGTTTTTATATTCTTTATTTGGAAATAAACATGCATTGCAGAGTTGTACTACTTTTTTAATCAATTCAGCCCCGGAAGGATTTACCCCCATTCCTGACCAGAGCAGTTTTTGCGATACAGCACTGCGTAACTGACAATTGCGTGGTCGTGCACCCAAACAAAATTGACGTCCGTTTTTTCCCACAAGTAGAGCTTTTTTTTTGTTGGTATTTGATCACCCTTGCGATTTTTATTTTTTGTGCTATAAACATAAAAAGGACGACAATTTTAAAAAAAAAGCTATATTTTTTTACTTTTTGCTATAATAAATATCCCCAAAAAATATATATATATATAATATATCAGTTTAGGCCGATGTGTATTCTTATACATATTTTTGGTAAAAAAAATCGCAATAAGCGTATATTGATTGGTTTGCGCAAAAGTTATAGCATCTACAAAGTAGGAGATAGATTTATAGCATTTTTATTATATATATTTTTTTTATTAATAATGGCGACGATCTGTGATATTTATTGTCACTGCAACATTATGGCAGACACATCGGACACTTTTGACACCATTTTGGGACAATTGTCTTTTATACAGCGATCAGTGCTATAAAAATTCACTGATTACTGTGTAAATGACAATGGCAGGGAAGAGGTTAAACACTAGGGGGCGATCAAGGGATTAAGTGTGTCGTAGGGAGGTGTTCTAACTGTGGGGGGGGGGGTGAGCTTCCACTGACATGACAGCGATCACTCTTCCTGATGGCATGGAGCAGTTATCTCTGTCTTGTCACTAGGCAGAATGGGGAAATGCCTTGTTTACAAAGGCATCTCCCCGTTCTTCCACTCCGTGACACGATAGCAGGCCCCCGGCGGACATCCAGTCTGCGGGACCCGCGAGCATGGTCTCGGAGCATGCGGCACCCACAGTGGCGTGATTTAAGGGGATGTACCTGTACGTCCATTTGTCCAACCGTGCCATTGTGCCAAAGTACATCGTCGTGCACTGGTTGGCTAGTGGTTAATATTTTCCTGACATATTGAGAAAAATGAATGTGTTACACTAATTGCACTAAAAATATGTAACTATTTTTAATGATTCATAACATAACTGTATAATTTTGTACTTTTTTTTTATCGGCTAGGTGTTTAGCTTCTACCTATTTCCATGCTACCTTTAGGATTGACTCAATGGGGTGGATTTACTAAAGGCAAATAGACTTTACAACTGCAGTTGCACTATGCAAGCATTTGCTCCAGAGCTTAGCAAATGATAGGCATGTGCGGTTCGTTTCGTTCTAGGGCTGTTACTGATTAAAATTTTTGTATTCGATGAATCTTTTTTTTTTTAAATCACAACTCTGCATTAGTCAGTAGTAAATGTGGTATACATGATATACAATCACCCGACACTAGTTCGTTTCCACAATCCATGACTTAACTTCACAGTTCACACAAATACGTTTTAAATTCAAACTGTAGCACTGACGTAAGTAATTTTTTTTTCCACAGTAGCATAACAATCCCTCCACCTCCGGTCTAACTAATCACTCTCACTTTATGGCATGGATCCCTGTGCAAACTGGTGGTCATGCAAACGGGTATCAAAAGGATTAACACGGACCATAAACTTCTCTCACGTCTCCTTAGTTCTCAGCAAGGACGCCAAGTCATGGGTATGAAGAAAAGATCTAAGTGCTCACCTTCGTTAGCAGACGGAGGCACTTGGGGAAGGGGGGAGGAGTCCCGTGAAGTTGATGTCCGTGATGTCACCGGAACTCCGATGGAACTCCCTGAAGACCCGGAAGCCAGCGGAGAGGTGAGTACCGATCAAAAGGATTTTGATCAATCAAAAAAATTTATCGATTAATCGAGAAATTAATCTTTAATTTCCACAGCCCTTTTTCGTTCTGAATTAATATTAATATATTATTTATTAATATTACAAATTTTTCTATATTCTGAGATTCGGATATATCCGAATACCTGAAATTCAACATAAACAAATTTTACTGAATGCTCTGAATAATGTAACGAAATTCCTCCGAATTTCAGAACTTCGGACTCAAGTTCAAATCGAATTTTACATTAACCACTTGACCACTGGGCACTTAAACCCCCTAACCAGATCAATTTTCAGCTTTCAGTGCTCTCACATTTTGAATGACAATTACTCAGTCAGGCAACATACTACACATACGATATTTTGTACTTTTTTTCACACAAATAGAGCTTTCTTTCGGTAGTATTTTTTTTTGCTATAAATGAAAAAAGACCAAAAAATCTGTAAAAAAAAAGCATTTTTCTTTATTTTGGTTATAAAATTTAGCAAATTAGTAATTTTTCTTCATAAATTTTGGCCAAAATGTATACTGCCACGTATCTTTGGTAAAAATAACCCAAATCAGTGTATATTATTTTGTCTATAAGCTATGGTACCAATCACTGAAAATTGATCTCACCTGATCACACCTGATGTACTGACAGCCTATCTTATTTCTTGAGACACTAACAAGCCAAAAAAGTACAAATACCCCCCGAATTACCCCTTTTTGCAAAGTAGACATTCCAATGTATTTAGTAAGAGGCATTATAAGTTTTTTGAAGTTGTCATTTTTTCCCACAATTCTTTACAACATGAAGATTTTTTTTTCTTTTTTTTTCACAGAATTGTCATATTAACAGATTATTTCTCTCACACAGAATATGCATACTACAAATTATACCCCAAAACACATTCTACTACTCCTCATGAGTATGGTGATACCACACTGTGAGACTTTTACACAGCCTGGCCACATACAGAGGCCCAACATGCAGGGAGCACCGTCAGCGGTCCTAGGGACATAAAATTACACATTTCATTTTTTGACTACCTCTTACACTTTTGAAGGTCCTAGTGCACCAGGGCAATGTAAATGTCCACAAAATGACCCCATTTTGGAAATTAAACACCCCAACGTATATTCTATAAGGCATAATGAGTCTTTTGAATGTGTCATTTTTTTCCACACGTTTTTGGAAAACGTGGAAAGAAAATGAAAGCTTTTTTTTTACAGAAAGTTGTCCATTTATAAGATATTTCTAACACATAGCATGTACATAGGAAAAATGACACTACAAAATATATTTTGCTACTCCTCCTGAGTATGGCGATACCACATGTGGGAGACTTTTTCACAGCTTAGTCACATACAGAGGCCCAACATGCAGGAAGCACCATCAGGGACATACATTTCAAATCTAATTTGACTACCCATTACACTTTTGTGCGATACTGATGGGCACTGTAGTGGCAAGGATGAAGCATGTATGAGAACTGATGTGGCAAATATGTGGCACAGATGTGGCACGGATGAGCACAGATGAGGCACGGATGAGCACAGATGAGGCATGGGTGAGCATGGATGGAGCATGGATAAACATGGATGAGCATGGATGGAGCATGGATGAGCCAGGGATAATGGAGCATGGATGAGTCAGGGATAGATGGAGCATGGATGAGCATGGATGGAGCACGGGTGAACACGGATGTAGCATGGATGAGCAAGAGATGGATGGAGCATGGATGAGCATGAATGCAGCAAGGATGAGCCAGGGATGGATGCAGTATGGATGAGCATAGATGGAGCACAGATGAGCCAGGGATGGATGGAGCATGGATGAGCACAGATGGATGGAGCACGGATGAGCCAGAGATGGATGGAGCATGGATGAGCCAGGGATTGAGCATGGGTGAGCACGGATGGAGCACGGATGAGCCATGGATGGATGGAGCATGGATGAGCCAGGGATTGAGCATGGATGAGCATAGATAGGCACATATGTAGCATGCATGGGCACAGGTGGAGCATGGATGGGCACATATGTAGCATGCATGGGCACAGGTGGAGCATGGATGGGCACATATGTAGCATGCATGGGCATAGGTGGAGCATGGCTGGGCACATATGAGGACATATGAAGCATGGATGTAGCATGGATGGGCACAGGTCAGGGCACTGCAGAGACAGCCCACAGTGCTGCTGAATCCAGCTCCCTCCTCTCTTTGCGCACTGTACCAATCGGTGCGAGGAGAGGGGAGGAGCTACACTGCACAAGCTCCAGTTTGTTGACAAGTGATCTCTCCATCATTGGACAGAGCGATCACATGGTAAAGGGCCGCTGTCATTGGCCCTTTATCCCGTACCGTGATGCGCCGGGTCCGGAGGATCCGACGGTCACAGATATTGCCAAGTGCGCACCCCCGATTCTGTGAGGACGTCCATCGATGCCCTCCAAGAATAAGCTGACTGCGTTGTAGATGTCTTTCGGCTATGGCCCAGTCGGCATGTGGTTAAACTCCATTCAAATTCTAACTACACATAACTACACTGAAATCAAAGAAAAGGGGGTTGATTTACTAAAGGCAAATCCAGTTTACACTACAAGTGCACTGCAAGTGCACAGAAAGTGCATTTGGAAGTACAGTCACTGTAGATCTGATGGGAAGATCTGAAATGAGGGGAAGCTATGCTGATTTTCCCATCCAATCATGTGCAGGCTAAAATGCTGTTTTTTATTTTCCTTGCGCTTCCCCCTCAGATCTACAGCGACTGCACTTCCAAGTGCACTTTCAGTGCACTTGTAGTGCAAACTGGATTTGCCTTTAGTAAATAAACCCCTGTGTGTGTTATTAGAAGACCATTTCGAAATAATGCCATTTTTGTTAAGCCAAAGGTGATGAGTCATTGGGGGTTATTTACGAAAGGCAAACCCACTTTGCACTACAAGTGCAAAGTGCACATGAAATTGCACTGAAAGTGCACTTGGAAGTAAAGTCACTGTAGATCTTAGGGGGACATGCAAGGAAAATAAAAAACAACATTTTAGCTTGCACATGATTGGATGATAAAATCAGCAGAGCTTCCCCTCATTTCAGATCTACCCCTCAGATTTACAGCGACTGCACTTCCAAGTGCACTTTCAGTGCAATTTCAAGTGCACTTGTAGTGCAAAGTGGATTTGCCTTTAGTAAATAACCCCCAAATGTCTTTGCCGAATGTAACTGCATTTACAAAGAGCACAGTCTATTTTCCTTTAGAAAATGAACCCCAATGTGACTCACTGTAATATAATTCTCTGTAATCTTAAATTGGAAACCACTTGATAAAAAATTGTTAATAATATTTCATGATGACTAAATCAGAATAGTCCTTAACATTTTTTCTTTATGAGTAAAGCTTACCAGTGCAGGTCATAGATGCATAACAATAATAAATGTTTGCTACGCTGCTCAACTAACAATAGAAAACCAAATATAAAAGTCTTTTTGAGCAGCTGGCACAATTAAGCATACAAAAAGAGAAAGGTTCAGTGCTCAAAATAAAAAGTCCTTTGGACCCTTTGGTCTTCAGATATAAATAGTGGCCGAACCCTTCATGGGGTATATTTGAAGAGTGAGAGAGGGGAGATAACCACCACCGGCACCCAAACACACTGCCTCTTACCCTCCTCTTTGGGCCCTTATCACAGGGTCAAATGAACAGATAGATGGAATAAACTTTCTTAATCACAATCGTCCACAATGGGTCAGGCACAGGAGATAAAACAGGATGGACACAGGTATCCCCGTCTCCAAGCTCCATTCACAATGATCACACCATTAGATCCACATACAATATCATTCCATAGACAATAAACGAAGAATCCTCATGGTGTAGTAGTTCTTATTCAAATTCAATGATTAAAACAAAGGAATATTGCACTCACATTTCCATATAGAGGATAATCGCTTTGCTGTTTGATACAAACATATCATTCCTGGCTAATACTGGCAACAAGATGGCCGCCGCGTCCGGCATACAGTTGCGTCACGTCACATCACATCTCAAACTTCACCCTACGCGTTTCATCATGCGTTGACATTGTCGGGGGCATGTCCTGACGTGCATAGAACTGTATTATATAGGAAGGACGTCTAACAAGCGGCAGAAATTACATGCGCTGCAACTAGGGAAATAAACTAAGGATGCTAACCAGTGGCCGGAACATCGCTAATCCACAGTAATCAAACCGTGAATAGCGAGCAAAAATAGATTTTTTAAATCATTGAAGCAATAGCCACAATCATATATTTATGTGAAAGTCAACCAACTCTCACACAAATATTACAAATTAATCATGTACTGAGTTCAGATATATACATTAGAAACGCAGTATGCCATCTAGTGGAGTATGCAACAATCATCAAAGAAAATGCGAAATTACAAATATAAAAATATATAAACATGCCAATAAAAAAAAGTACTTACTAAATTTCACATACATCTGAAACCAAATGTTCACAGTGTACAAGATAGCATTAAAGGCTGGTTAAGCCAAAATCAAAGATAAAAAAAACTTGAAATTGCTGATAAATGCATTCACATCCCACTCAATGTTTAAGCCAAAGGGATTATAAATCTTAGTCATATAAATTCACTTGGTTTCGAGCTTGGACACCCCCCTAGTCATATTACTCCCTCTCCAGTTACCCATATATTTATCGATACCCAAAAAGATGGTATCCTCAGGGTTTCCGATTATGCTGGGTATCATAATTGGTATTGTGCACCTTTAGTCCAACCTGGAGTATACGGACAGTACGGCCAATATATTCCAGCCCACGGGGACACCTTATAAGGTAGACTACATGCTTGGTAGTGCATGTAATAAAAAGTTTGATGTTGCTGAGTAGAATTAGACTGGAAGGTATCTGTCCTCCATCTCCCCTGCAGGTTAATGTTACAAGCAGAGCACTTCCTACATGGAAAGAAGCCCCCTATATTGTGGAAAAAGGAAACCCTATTAGGGGGGTCTATAACATTGGGGGCTATTTGGAGCCTCAAAAGAGGGGCCCCTCTGTAGACCACCATTGAACGCTCTGGGAGAAGAGGTCCTAAGATTTTATCATTTCGTAAAACACTCCAGTGCTTATATAGAATCTTTTTAAAAGTGTAGAAAATTTAAGAAAACAGCTGAACGGCCGCACTCCGAAAAACACCTTTTATTCGTGGAAAAACAGTGTAGAAGATCCAAAATCTCTTACAACATGGTGATGAAAGGTACAGACAGCTAACGCATTTAACATCAATATAGATGCTTAATCATAGCTATGATATGAAAAGGTGTTATTTGGAGTGCGGCCATTCAGCTGTTTTCTACACCATTGCAGAGCCTGCACCTAAGTGAGGAGGGCAGTAATTATAGACCAACGCGTTTGGAGCGGTTACTTCTAGGGTGGGGAAGTACATAGATCATTTTCTACAACCTAAGACAAAAAATAGCTTCTTCAAAAGGGGATAGGGGTTTTTACTGGTCAGGTACAACCTATTAGGGCCTGCTTTTTGGCACCCCACATTGCTTTTATTTTGTTAATTTGTGATCACCAAGTCATAATTTTTATTTAATTATTTGACTTTTTAAATAAACCTGTCGGTTAAGATTTTCTGACCCGCACCATGTGGAGCTTTCTTTTTTCTTTTTTGGTTTAAATTCTACAAAATCCCCCACCCCCTGCTCGGGGTTGTAATTGCCAATCGAGTCACTTCCGAATTGGACAAAGAACTACTCCGGAGATTCCTCTGGGAGATGCCCCCTACGGTCTACAGTCGTTTGGAGTCTTCTTAACATCTGGACGGACCCTTACCAACCTACCCCCTGGTCCTAGGTCAGGACCCTAAGCATTCCTGACTCAACCGTCGTAAGACCGTGTGAGTCCATCATATTCGGTAAGAGTACCCCATCTACTTTATTGATATCTGCAGACAAGCTGACATATCGGGTTGTACCTGACCAGTAAAAACCCCTATCCCCTTTTGAAGAAGCTTTCTCACTTTCTTTGTGCACCAGTCACATCACGGAGGATTTCATTTATTTGTGATTGTATATGGACTTTCTCCATGTGATTATGGACTTTCCTATGGGACCACTAATTTATTTGCTTTTCTGTGATTGCATTTTGATTTCCCTCTTGTGATTACACATCCACTTTATAGAAGCGCTACACTATTTTTTGTCTTAAATTGTTTAACCTTGTTTGTTTGAAGTGTTGGCAGCTGTTTTTTGTTAGTTTTTTGCTAGTTAGATATAGCGCAGTGTTTTCCCCCTCTTTTGCTTTTCATTTTCTACAACCGCTGGTGGTAAAAAAAAACTTAATTTCTGCGAGATTCCATGCAAATCATTAACCTTCTCAAAGATAAAAGTGTTTCCTTTTTCCACTCAATAGGAGCACGGATAAGTCACGTATTTTGTCATCACCTTCTGAAGAGGGAATTAGATCAGCGTGGCCCACCAGCACAGAGCACTTTTTTTGGAATATTAATTATCTCAACAAATGGGACAAGAGTGTCATATTGGATTCACATATTTAATAGTTTTATTTTTTTTAGATAAATTCTTTACAGTCATTTACTCATTTATATTAATTTTATTTTTCTGGTATATTTATATAATGTTGGGGTTTTCATGATCACTTATGTACATTGTGTCTTTTACTTGCACACATTTATTTATTAAGTTATTTGGAATGGTTTATATTGTATGAGTAATTACCACCTCCATAAGGACTATATTTATATTTCTTATCATGGAAGTATGGAAATACACCAGACACAATCATCGCACTTAATAATTTATATCACACTAGGATTCTATTATATAAATTTTCTTTAATTTATGAATCAAATGAGCAGCGCCACACCTACTTCACTTTTCCCAGCTGTATACTTGTATTTGCCTCTATTTCTGAGTTTAATGAGTATATGTGAGGAAATGCTTTTGATGTTGCTCTTGATGAGGCTAGAACGATGTAGAAAATTGCATGCGAGGCCCAGAGTCAGAGTTCGTCGCTATTGGACCCATCCATTGATTGCGCAGCGAATGTCGGCAGGATATTTTTCCAACATGTACGTACAGCTGCATACCTTCCCCGACAAATTTTATAATTTCATACGTGTGTCAATTGCCACATTTGACCTTCTACTAGAAAAAGTACAACCCAGTCTGACACGCATGAACACCAACATGAGGAAGAGTGTGTCACCAGAGGAACGTCTGTTGGTGACGATCAGGTATGTGCATATATTTTTATTATATATATATACAGATGTACAGATGTATTATTTTTGTTCTTCCTTTATTTTTGTCAAAAAATATTTTGTCTATTTTATGGAAATTTAAACATTAATTCATTTTTTTATAATATACACAATTTTTTTCATATTTTTAATAATTAAATATTAATTGATTAATATATTTATGGGATTTTTTTCAGCTGTATATGGTATTTTTTGTTTTTTAATTACTTTTAAAAATATATATATTTTGTCTAAAAACCTTTGGAAAACAGCGCTGTCCAAAAATTTACTTAATTCATCAAAACAAGGCCTAAGCCAGTGAAGCAAACTCTAAATGTGATAATATAAATAATAACAGTATAAATTCTTGCTGCAGCCCAATGTGAGATACCCACACTAAACCCAAACCAAAAAATATAAAGCTGCGCTAAAACGTATACATTACAATAATAACATTGTGACATGTTAAATTCTAGTATTAAATACTAGACAGTGTGTACTATCAAAAATTGTGTAGAAAATCCTCAAACTTAAAACATATAAAAAGTCCAAAAGGAGGGAAGCCCAAAGATATGATTTTAGTCCATTGAAGTGACTCTTTACAAACACCCTTCAGATGTATAGCAGGTGCGCCCAAAGAGAAAGTTCTATCCACCACCTATTTCAATGAGGCTTACCAGCTGCCAAGATCTCTTTTTAGGGAGATCATACAAGCATGAAGAAAAACGATCGTTCCTGGTCTCTCCAATGGGTTCTGCTGGCGTCTCCACCTCTTATATCTCTTTCTTACAGTGTCTCACATGCCACCGTAATTATTAGGTAAAAAAAGAAAGAAAGGCTCCCATAGCGTAATTCCGCATAAAAATTTTAATCCGAACGAAATAAAGATAAAACAAACTCACAAATTTCCAGTTGAGTACAAGCGTAAGTACAATCACGAGCCGGCCGGCTCTCTCCTATTAACACTGCCCGTCCTTCCTGGTCAACGGGGAATGGCGGTAACGTCAGCACGCCGCTCACCCTACGTCGTTTCGTCAAAAATGACTTCTTCCTGGGGTACGGGCGGCGCGCTGACCCACCGCCTTAAATACTCACTGGCTACAGAATGTAACCACCCACTTCCGAGCTCCTGGCTACAGCTCCTAATCAGCCATTTTAAAAAAGGGCAAAAATGATCGTTCGCCCTAATCTTTAAATAAAAAATATGAAATACAAAAACGCTCTAAGGAATCGGAAACGAACCGTTTCACAAATAGGTTCATATCGACTTAATCTTTTTTTAAAAATTATATATAAACTAAAAACCACTCTAGAGAATCGGAACTGACCCGTTTCCCGAATGGGATCATATCTAATAGTACAACTCGGTCGCTTAATTCCCCATTAGGAGAGCACGATCGGACCGGGTCATTCCCCCCCATAACCGATCGCACAATTCCAATAAATGCAACCAGAACATGGAAGGGCCTACCATCATTCCCCGACCTTGCTCTTCCCCATGGGCAAAGGACACAAGACTATCAGATCATCAGACCATTTCATGAATCTAAAAATTTCATAAAACTCTATATAAATCAGAAGAAAAGGAACATTAATCCAATTAAGCCTTATATAACAAGGCCATTGGAAGAATGATATACTAAAATATGCCAAATATATCAAAACATCCCCAAGGGAGCTTAGTTGACCCAGTCCCACAGGGGGGATTGTTGACCCATGCTTTAATATGGGTCGCCTACCAGTTAGGGTAGACTTCTTAAAAAAAGGGTAGTAAAATGTTAATACTACATCATACCACCTCATATCTAACATTTAATCTATACTCAACCCTAAAGGATCGGGGGTTCTATGAAGTCCCCGTATATAAATTGGAGAGATTATTGGGCCCTCCTCATCACCCACCCAAAGAATGAAACACCTTCCCAGGGTGGCCCAAAATGCTGTAAGGGGTGGCCAAAAAAACACTACCAAACCTTACTGGTCGATACTGGAGCGGGATATACCCATCACATCTCCTCACAGGGGATGATGTCGGATAGATGGATGTAATCCCGCAAGGCCAATAATTAATTACTGTAATTCAGAATGAACGCCCATAGTGATTTGTCAGAAAAACAGATAATTCAAAAATTCTATTCTCTAATCATGTCAGAACTGAAAATACGGACCCAACCCGGGAATTCGGAAGTGGTTCACATTAGAGGGGTTTAACCATTGTCTATGAAGGCATTCACGTCAACATCCACATTAAGACCATGGGGAGTATAACACCGTGTTTTATGTATCCACATCATTTCTAGTCTAGACAAATCACGCACCAGGGAACTCCCCCTCCAGTGCGCGCTAAACTTGTCGATACCTAGAAATAAGGTGTTTGCTGGATTACGGCCATGATGTAAATCATAGTGTTTGGATACTGAGTGAAATTTATACCCGTTTTTAATGTTTGTGATATGCTCACCTAAGCGTACTTGCATAGCTCGCTTGGTTCTCCCTATATATTGGAGCCCACAAGGGCATTGCAAAAGGTATACGACGCCCTTGGAGCTGCACGTTATAAAGGGTTCAATTTGATGTTCCCTCTGAGTACTGGTAGAGACAAAGGTTTCAGTTTTTCTCTTTTTACTTTTATTCAACATACAGATCTGACACCTTCGACATTGATGGTATCCTGTTATATGTTGAAAAAAGGAGATATTCTTAGTAGGGGGATCAATTACATTAGGTGCTATCCTATGTCTCAGGGAGGGGACCCCTCTAAAGATAATCTCTGGTTTAGCTGGAAGAAAGGTACGAATGACTCTATCATTAGACAACAGATGCCAATGTTTACGCAACATCTTTTTGACTAGATAGTGTTGGGTGGAAAAAGTTGTAACAAAAGGGACAACAAGCTTCTCCCTCTCCTTGCCCGAACTAGCCCTCAGAAGAGCAGTTCTATCGCCCTCAGCAATCTGTTCAATCATTATGTTCATGGATTCAGCATCGTACCCCTTTTCTTCCAGTCTCCCTTTCAAAATATTAGCCTGCGACCTAAAGTCGCTAACATCAGAGCAATTCCTCCTCATCCTAATAAACTGACCTTTAGGGATTGATCTTAACCATGAGCTATGGTGGCAGCTCTCTGTGGGTATAAAAGAGTTCCTATCAGTTTTCTTAAAATAGGATATCGTTTTAAAACCCCCTTCAGACTTACTAATGGTCAAATCTAGGAAATGAACTCTCTCTGGACTGGCATCCACTGAAAATCTGATGCCCCTATCGTTGTTATTGATATTAAGAAAAAAATCTTCCAATTGGGGTCTAGTTCCCTCCCACAGGAGGAGGACGTCATCTATATACCTCACCCAAAACATCAAGTGCGGGCTTCGGTCTTTATAGATGACGTCCTCCTCCCACTTAGCCAAAAAGAGATTCGCTAGGCTAGGGGCGTACTTCGCCCCCATTGCCACTCCCCGAATCTGTTTAAAGTACTTTTGCTTTTATTTTATGCAAATGTAAACGTTATTATATCAAGTTGGGGGTCAAGCTCAATGGTGGCGTCATCTTAGTCAAATTTGAACATATGGATCAAATTTTAAATAAAATTTGGATACAGCAATGCTAGTGGTGTATTTCGTTGCATCAAGGGCTATATACAGTCTATGAATCATCGCAAGTAATTAAAACATTTTAAACAATTTTTTAACGTTTTTTCATTATTTTGTTTTTTCAGGTCAAAAATATAGGGTACCTTTTAAAATGCTTATAAACGAAAACGCGGCTAAAAGTGGGTACCGCATTTAGCCGCGTTTAGTTGCGTTTGGCGTCTGAAACATGGAAATCACTTTTTTTTTATGCTTTTGCTCTAAGTCATATAATTCCTTTATTGTATTTTTCATTTTTAATTCTCTTTCCTTTTTTTTTTTTCCCCTGGCTCCAATGGAAATTAATTTCCCCTTAGGCCTTATGGGCTTCCAAGAGTGTTGCTTTAGACAAGTCTGTTGTGTTATGTATTTTAAAATATTGTTCAATCTCAATTGAAGGGGGGTTGGGACTTTAAATGAAGCAATTGTATAGTAAGAATAAACAATAAGTAATATTTAAATATTTAATTGATGACATTCATCTACAATCATAAAGAGTGTAAATTTATTTCATATATATACATGATGCACATAAAGCATAGACATAGGTAGAATAATACAGTCAAAATGGCACAAGATCAATGTCAAATAAATAAATATGTAAAAAGGAGAGAATGATTTGAAAAAATAAAAATAAAAATAAAAATATAGAAAAAATATATAAATGCTATGGCACAAAAATGCCACAGTGACAGACCCAAGACTGGCACGTGTACCCACAAGGTATATATAAGTCTATTGGCTAATATAAAAACAATATCATAGAGTATTGATAATAACTAGGTAGGGATCAATCCATATGGAATACAACTGTGTCATTTGGTATAGCTCGACGCGTTTCGTGGATTTTTCCACTCATCAGGAGCAGATGCACCAGAGATTCCTGTAAAGGTATATAAAATATGTCAATATTTAAAATAGGATTATACATGAAGTTGTATGCCAATCGAGGGCTCACCGAACAAACTCACCAACCCAGACAGCGCACACAGCGCATGGTGACCGGCGCAGGATGAGCCACGGAAGTAGACCCCAACACGGGAGCTGAGGCGGCATAATAGAAAGGTGCAACATTTGACGAACAGAGGATGTGTACAAAGTGAACAGCCAATATCAGTGTAACCGGGCTTGATAATGGTGTAATGAGTGGAGCAGGTATATCTGGGGAATAAGAAAACAAAACAAAAAAATTGAATTGTTTTATGTTGAGTATGTGTGTTAGCATAAAAAAGTGTGTTATATATAAATTGTATTGTGTTGTGAGCATGGTGTGATTATAAAAGGGTGATTACCATGATATGAGAATTGAAAAAGAAAAAATATTATTAATGATGTATGTGATTAAATGAATGAATAATAAGTGAGGAATTGTATGAATGTGACAAATGAATAGTAAGAATGTGTGAATATAAAAACATGAAAAAAGCCCACCGGTGAGGAAAGAAACAAGCAGAAAAAATCGAAAAGTGAACCAAAAAAAAAAAAAAAGGAAAAAAAAAAAGAGACAGAGCACCAACCTAAAAAAAGAGGGAAAAACATACCATGATGCTGCACCAAAGCACCACCGGCATAAGAATACACCAGGTGTGCAGTACCCCCAGACAGGGATCGGTCCGATGGACGGCCAGCTCTGAGTGGGGGGTATCTATATATGCCGCCAGCGCCACACAGTGAACCAATGGGGGGGGGGCGAGACCTCACCAGGAATGAGTAATCACTCCTTAGCCGGCACTGAAACTCCCCCATGGAGACAACCAGATTTTGCAGCTGGGCGCCGGCGTGTGACGTCATCCCAGGCATCACACACGCGGCATACCCACCGCCACAGCTGAATAGCTTGACGGGCGTGGCGCCGATGCGAGGAGGGGTGTCCGCCCAAATCGGACCCACTGATCACATCACAACTCCCGCGACGGGGGACAGAACCAAAGCCAAATCCCTGCGCCAAAGTAACCACACGGAGCGTATCACTAGTCAGGCTGAGAGCCTGCATAAGGTGTCTAAAAGGGAGCCTAACCTGTGGGGACAATGGGCCAGCGTCAGGAATACTGTCTGTCAAGATTAAATATGCCATATACACGGCCAATTTATGTTAATACAAATATATAGAAACAATAAAAATAAAAAATAAGAAGCTTAACAAAGAATATCCAAAGAGTAAGGACAAAAAACTAGACCCAGGGACAGCAGGGGAACACTGCCAATCCCTTTTATACAATTGCTTCCATCCCTAAATTTAGTGACTAGTGATACGCTCCGTGTGGTTACTTTGGCGCAGGGATTTGGCTTTGGTTCTGTCCCCCATCGCGGGAGTTGCGATGCGATCAGTGGGTCCTCCCTCTTCTCCTATGTTTGGGAGATTTGGGCGGACACCCCTCCTCGCATCGGCGCCACGCCCGTCAAGCTATTCAGCTGTGGCGGTGGGTATGCCGCGTGTGTGATGCCTGGGATGATTGGATTGGTTCACCGTGTGGCGCTGGCGGCATATATAGATACCCCCCACTGAGAGCTGGCCGTCCATCGGACCGGTCCCTGTCTGGGGGTACTGCACACCTGGTGTATTCTTATGCCGGTGGTGCTTTGGTGCAGCATCATGGTATGTTTTTCCCTCTTTTTTTTTAGGTTGGTGCTCTGTCTCTTTTTTTTTTTCCTTTTTTTTTTTTTTTGGTTCACTTTTCGATTTTTTTCTGCTTGTTTCTTTCCTCACCGGTGGGCTTTTTTCATGTTTTTATATTCACACATTCTTATTATTCATTTGTCACATTCATACAATTCCTCACTTATTATTCATTCATTTAATCACATACATCATTAATAATATTTTTTTCTTTTTCAATTCTCATATCATGGTAATCACCCTTTTATAATCACACCATGCTCACAACACGATACAATTTATATATAACACACTTTTTTATGTTAACACACATACTCAACATAAAACAATTCTATTTTTTTTTTTTTGTTTCTTATTCCCCAGATATACCTGCTCCACTCATTACACCATTATCAAGCCCGGTTACACTGATATTGGCTGTTCACTTTGTACACATCCTCTGTTCGTCAAATGTTGCACCTTCCTATTATGCCGCCTCAGCTCCCGTGTTGGGGTCTACTTCCGTGGCTCATCCTGCACCGGTCACCATGCGCTGGGTGCGCTATCTGGGTTGGTGAGTTTGTTCGGTGAGCCCTCGATTGGCATACAACTTCATGTATAATCCTATTTTAAATATTGACATATTTTATATACCTTTACAGGAATCTCTGGTGCATCTGCTCCTGATGAGTGGAAAAATCCACGAAACGCGTCGAGCTATACCAAATGACACAGTTGTATTCCATATGGATTGATCCCTACCTAGTTATTATCAATACTCTATGATATTGTTTTTATATTAGCCAATAGACTTATATATACCTTGTGGGTACATGTGCCAGTCTTGGGTCTGTCACTGCGGCATTTTTGTGCCATAGCATTTATATTTTTATTTTTATTTTTATTATTATTATTTTTATTTTACTTCATTTTTATTTTTTCAAATCATTCTCTCCTTTTTACATATTTATTTATTTGACATTGATCTTGTGCCATTTTGACTGTATTATTCTACCTATGTCTATGCTTTATGTGCATCATGTATATATATATGAAATAAATTTACACTCTTTATGATTGTAGATGAATGTCATCAATTAAATATTTAAATATTACTTATTGTTTATTCTTACTATACAATTGCTTCATTTAAAGTCCCAACCCCCCTTCAATTTTTATCGATTATCGGGATGGAAGCATTATGTTTTGCTTCATTTAAAGTCCCAAATTCCCCCCCCTTTTTGCATTGTTCAATCTCAGTTTTTATGCTCTCCACTTCTTCATCTATTAGATCTTCGTTCAATCTTCAGATGCCCTTTCTACACTCCATATCTCTAAATCTAATTTTTAATGTCACTGGCGCGTGGTCAGACACAGTGGTTATTTCAATCTCTGTGTCCACCACGTACTCCAGTGCTTCGTGGTCAACTAGAATGTAATCCAATCTCGCGTACGTATCATGCACCATGGAGTGATATGTGTAGTCCTTTTTCTTAGGATAATTTATTCTCCGTATATCAAGGAGTTGTTGAGTATACATTTTTTCTTATCAATCTTAGTTGTTTCTTTTCTTGACATGGTGCATGAGATGTACTATCAAGGTCACGGTCCATTGAGAAATTAAAATCTCCTGCTAGGATCACATGACCTTGCTTAAATTCTGTTAAAACATTCAGAACCCCATTTAAATATTTTTTGTGGCGTTTATTAGGGCAATAAACATTCGCTAGTGTGTATCTTTTTCCTTGGAGAGTCCCTTTTAGGAACGAGAAGTGGCCATCTGGATCTAACTTCCTTTCCTTCAATTAAAAGCTCACATTTCTTGCTATTCCAATACCGACTCCTTTTGCCCTCTTATTTGGGGAGTCAGCATAGTACCAGGTTGGAATCGCACATGAATATAATCTAATATTGGAGTCAAGGGATATGTGCGTCTCCTATAAGAAGACTATGGGGGTTATTTACTAAAGGCAAATCCACTTTGCACTGCAAGTGCACTTGGAAGTGCAGTCGCTGTAGATCCAAGGGGGACATACAAGGAAAATTAAAAAAACAGCATTTTAGCTTGCACATGATTGGATGAAAAAATCAGCAGAGCTTCCACTCATTTCAGATCTACCCCATAGATTTAGAGCGACTGCGCTTCCAAGTGCATTTTCAAGTGCACTTGGAGTGCAAAGTGGATTTGCCTTTCGTACATAACCCCCAATAAGTATTTTTTAGGAGAATTCAGCCCTCTTACATTGTATGTTATAAACGTAACGTCTACCATTAAATAATTTGCTACTATTTCTTATTTCCATAGGTGAATGCAGGTCAACAGATCTTCTACCCCCCCTTCCCACCTCTTGCGCCTCCCTCCCCCCTCCCCCTCTTCCTTCCCCCCCATTTGATGGAATCCTGACCCTTTGGTCTGGGGCACCTTTCCGGGGACCTACTTGTCCCTCTGCTCCCTCTGACCTGAGGTGAAGTTCTGTTTGGCAGTGTCATGACACATCCCACCAATTAATTGTGAGATGGTATCCCAGCCTGCCAGGGGTACCGGTCCCCATTTCCCAGTTATTTAACTATTTATTTTATAAATTACCTTCAAAAGATTCCCCATCCTCTCCCTTTCCCATTTCCCTCTCCGCCCCAGCCTAGCCTCTCCCATGCCCCAATACCATCGTGGGAAAGAGAGAGAGCATGAGAGAGGAGAAATTCTGAAAGTTATTATTTCTCCCGCATTCTTTCCCCCTCTTTCTCCCCCCCCCCCCAAAAACGCAGAATGATTCTCCTGAAACTGTTTAAAATGTACTTTTATCTCGACTTCTTATCTATAGTGTCTTTGGTATGGGAATATCTAATTTTTTACAGAATTCCTTGGTGTCTATGAATCTCAGTCTTGCTCTACGATCATTTTGTCTGCCAGTTAGACATGAGGGAAAACCCCAATAATATTGAACATCGTTCAAGGTTGCTAATGTAGTGCTGGTACTCCTGATGAGTATGCGCTATGTCTGTAAATTTTGTTTTTTCCCCAAGACTGTAGTTGAGTCTTGGGGTTAATTGTGTAAAATTGTGTTTTGGCATTAGTTTGGCTGGGCTGTACTAATGTTCTGCCTGGTCATAGGTGGGGTTTGCACCTGTGAGAGGCATTAGAACGCAGTCTGGTTGGACGCATTGGGTACTAATCTCTCTCTCTGAGCCTATCAGTGGACGCGTTTGTTCCGCTGTGTATTCCGGGAGAGGGTACTTAAGGTGCTGAAGTCACGTGGTTCTGAGTTCCGGTCCAGAATTTGTTGCTGACTCCATGGTCCTGGTCCTCCTGACCAGCCCGCAGAGGCCCTCATGATCTTGGGTGCGGATCCATCCATTTCCGAGCCTTGGATCTGGCTAGTCCAAGGCACAGTAACTGGAAGGAGGATTCTAAGGTGTTCCGGTGCCATCTCGGGTTTGGAGAGGCCCAGCAACTCTACATGCAACCAGGGGAGGACTCTTCAGTAAGAGGGTAAGAGCTCGGTAAGAGCCTGGAAGCTCAGCTGTTATGGACACTAATTGAATCCGCATTTCTTATGGTATCGCCTGACCGGCTGCAAGATACTGGTACAGTAAGAAACTTCCTACCTCTATCCTTACCTTTGCAACTAAGTTCCTGTGAGCATCTAAATTTTTACAACCAAGTCTGTGGCAGAGACTTTGCTAAGCTAAAACTATTTGTTGGCTGCTAGTATCAACAAACAAGGATTTATCCAAAAGTTAAAGAATCCAGTTGTGAGTGGCTATTCCCTGGATTATGTAAAAAGAGAGACTTTTATTAAGGTCAGCAGTTCCAAAGTACCTGAGCTATACTTCATCCTTATACCCTCTATTCCTAACTGAGAGACTGAGTTTTGTTCAACTGTTTTATGCAAATAAAACCCTAAAAAGGAATTCAAGTGTTGGTCTCTGCAGTTACTGGGCCATCAACCTCAGAAAATACTAGACAAGTACGACGAGTTACGAGCTGGAGGAGGTAATCGGTAAGCCCAGAAAAAAAACAGGCACTCCTTCGGGGGTCAATGCTACACTAATAAAGGTTTTAAAGCTCTTCTCTTCAGATTCCTGCGATAAATCTTGGTATAGTTGAATGCGATTTCCTTCGTGTTCTATGGGCGATTTCCCTCTTATATTTCTCCACATGAGATTTTTATCTTCCCAATTCTTGAATCGCACAATGATGTTACATGGATTCTCCTGAGGGAGCTCTTTTGACTTTTTTAACCTATGAACCCTCTCAATTTTTATTGGATTTGTTGTTTCTTTGTCCATCAGCGGGTTGCAAATCTTTTTTATAATTTCTGTTAGGTCTTCTTGTTGTGAGTTTTCCAGGACACAACGTATCCTTATGGTTTTTTTCTTCTATCCCTATTTTCTTGATCCTCTATTTTGTATGCTTGTTCTTGTTGTACTTTTTTCAGAGATTCAATTTCTGCTTCTAGTTTCCCTATATCATTACTATTATTTTCATTTTTTTCCCACTTCTTCTACTTGTTCTAATATATGGCCGAGATTTTTATGAATTCTTTCCATTTCAGTTTTCAAGGAATTTTCCAGGGCAGCAAACATGGATACAATTTCCTTCTTGTATCTGTACAGCTTCTATTTCAAGCTCTGGTTCTGGGTTTTGGTTCATTATAGATTCTGATAAAGTATTTCTCTCTTGTATTGAATTATTTTACAAAAATATAAAAAGCTGCGCCAGCCCTCTAATCAATTATATACCAGAAAAAAGATATTGAAATATGTGAATAATTAATATATAAATAATTAATACAATCAAAAAAACACCTCAAGTGCATAAAAATCACAAAAGTGCATACAAATAATAATACGAAAAAATACAAAAAAAACCCAATCATAAAAAGTTCATATGTGAGTCCATATAATAAAACTTTTATGTTCTTAAATGGCAGCACCTCAGTGGTAAAACACACTCTGAAAGCGCACGAAGTGCCCGTCACCATATAGTGAGTGCGCTTACCAGAGATTAGGTAAATTGGAGCGTTGCATATAGTCGGTAGGTCACACCAAAGATATCCTCCTTTCAGTGGGTCAGCTCTCCGCCTCGCAACAGTACTCCCCAGATAGTAATCTATTCAGTGGTCCCAATAAGGAACTCAACAGTCCACAAGAAAGAAAGGAACCGACATGGCATAATATCGTAGGGACAATTTATTATAAATAAAAGTAGCACACTTACATTTAAGTCGATAAATCACAGCGTATAAGAACAACATAAAAAGCCGGCCGGCAAACAGGAGCCCGTCCTCCTCTCCTACAACGTGGTGGCGTCACTGCGTGCCTTCCCAGACGCGTTTCGTCATACCTGACGTTGTCACGCAGTGACGCCACCACGTTGTAGGAGAGGAGGACGGGCTCCTGTTTGCCGGCCGGCTTTTTATGTTGTTCTTATACGCTGTGATTTATCGACTTAAATGCAAGTGTGCTACTTTTATTTATAATAAATTGTCCCTACGATATTATGCCATGTTGGTTCCTTTCTTTCTTGTGGACTGTTGAGTTCCTTATTGGGACCACTGAATAGATTACTATCTGGGGAGTACTGTTGCGAGACGGAGAGCTGACCCACTGAAAGGAGGATATCTTTGGTGTGACCTACCGACTATATACAACGCTCCAATTTACCTAATCTCTGGTAAGCGCACTCACTATATGGTGACGGGCACTTCGTGCGCTTTCAGAGTGTGTTTTACCACTGAGGTGCTGCCATTTAAGAACATAAAAGTTTTATTATATGGACTCACATATGAACTTTTTATGATTGTTTTTTTTTTGTATTTTTTCGTATTATTATTTGTATGCACTTTTGTGATTTTTATGCACTTGAGGTGTTTTTTTGATTGTATTAATTATTTATATATTAATTATTCACATATTTTAATATCTTTTTTCTGGTATATAATTGATTAGAGGGCTGGCGCAGCTTTTTATATTTTTGTATTTCTGTTGAGTGCCATATCGCATTTATTGCTGCTGCCTATTTCACATATTGTTAGTTTATTTTTTCCCAGCGCGGTTTACTTTTTTCTGATTGAATTATTTAGCATTTGTTTTTTTCCTTATCCTTCTCCTTTTTATCTTTATTATCTGCTTGGCTGCTTCTGGTAGTTTGTTGTTTTTCTGTCACTTGCTTCTCCGTATGTCATACTTGTGTAACATATTTGTTCATTAGGCCTGGGCTAGTGGTCAGGTTTAGGCGGGGCACTTTATGTGTTGCTCCCCCTTTAGCGGCCTCATTTTTCCTGGGGAAGGTCTCCGGTCTGATTGCTCCCAGATTAATTTTTATTAATGTCAATATTAATGTCCGTTACTCGTATGCTCAGTTCCTAGGTGTAACCTTCGATTGGTTCTGCTAGTGCGTTAGTGGAGGAATGGTAAGATGGTGAGATCTTCCTCCTCTTTTCCCCTCTGCTATATCCTTCCCCTTTTCCTTCCTTCCTTCTCCCCTTCCTCCCTCACCTCCTGTCCCACACTCTCCCACTCTCTGCTTTGTGACAGATTATGTCCTAGGCAAGTGAAATGTATTTTAGGATTTTACTTATGTCTTAAAATTAGTTATATCCTTTTTATATAGTCCATGTTTATTTTATATGCTGCTGTCTATATCTGCGCCAGTTTATGCTATGTTCTTGAGAGAGTTTGTAGAAAAAACCTTCTTGGATAGTATGTTTTTATGTAAATGTTTCACCATTCAAATAAAATACATTTTTTGTATACACCTAGGCTTAAAAGTTTTTTCAGAATATATTTCACAAGATGAAACATCTTGTGAAATATATTCTGAAAAAACTTTAGCATAGCATATCCATATGCAATATTATGTAAGATGTACTCAACGCCGAGCTGTTTTTTCTGGCATATTTCACTTCACTTGCCTGTTTAAGTTCAGGTATGCATCTAAGAAATTCCGCTCGAATCAGAGAAAATAATGGGGAATAGTGGGAAAGGAGAGGAGAGTGCGGGTCACCCACAGATGCTGCTTACTAATTAATAGTTGTTGTATAGTTGCTGTATAACACAGTGATTCAATGGACCGGCTTCAGGGCAGGAGGGAGCCCAAGGTTACTTCATCTATACTCGCTCTAGTAAGGGGAAAGTGAGTGGTCATCAGGAGCTAGTCCCCACATGTTCTCACTGCCAACAAGGGATCGCTCACGGCTTGACTAACCAGCTGATCACCTGATTCCACCGGCTAGTTTGGCTGTATTGACTTTTGGAAGGCAGCAGGGGGAGTCCACAGCCTCTAGCCAGGCAATCCAGTGAGGCCACTCACACACAGCACCCTGTCCCGGTAGGAATCCTCTCTCTGAAACATGGAAATCTTCGGCGTCTGAACCCATTTTTTTACTTTAGAAGAAACACTGTTAAACGCAACTGCCTTAAAACGGCAATAAACAACACTGTGTACATGGTCACATAGGATAACATTGAATGGGTTCAGGGGCAGTTGAACAAAAGCATCCAACTGCCTCTGAACGTATGTTTAGCAGCTTCCCGTGTACATGGGGCCTTAGAGTTATAATCCCTTTGGTTTAATCTGCTTCCCGAACGCATCGTGCCGATATACGTTGGCAGAAGGGCACGTACAGGCAGAATAACGTACCTGTACGTTGCCCTTTAAGAGGAAAGCTCCGTGAGTCAGGTCACAGATCCCATGGACTCGATCGCCGCGGGGATACTCGCGATCGCCTCATGGAGAGGAAGAATGGGGAGATGCTAAAGTAGACAAGCATCTCCCCATTCTGCCTAGTGACAGTGTCACTAATCTCTGCTCCCTATGATTGGAGCAGAGATCAGTGATGTGTAAAACACAGCCACACTTCCCACAGCTAGCAACATGCCCCTAGGACACACTTAACCCCTACACTACCACCTAGTGCTTAACCCCTTCACTGTCAGTGTCATTTACCCAGGAATCAGTGCATTTGTATAGCACTGATTGCTGTATAAATGACAATGGTCCCAAAAATGTGTCAAAAATGTCCGATGTGTCCGCCATAATGTCACAGTCACAATAAAAATCGCTGATTGCCGCCATTTAAAAAAAAAACTATTAATAAAATGCCATAAAACTATCCCCTATTTTGTAAACACTATAACTTTTGCGCAAACCAATCAATAATCGCTTTTTGCGATTTTTTTAACCAAAAATATGTAGAAGAATACATATCGGCCTAAACTGAGGAAAAAGATTTTTTTTTATATATATATTTTGGGGGTATTTATTATAGCAAAAAGTAAAAAATAATGTGCTTTTTTCAAAATTGACGCTCTTTAAAAAAATAAAAACCACAGGGGTGATCAAATACCATCAAAAGAAAGCTCTATTTTTGGGAAAAAAAGGAGGTCATTTTTTTGGGAGCCACGTCGCATGACCACGCAATTGTCAGTTAAAGCGACGCAGTGCTGAATCGCAAAAAGTGCTCTGGTCAGGAAATAAGGAAGTAATTCATAGTTTTTATCTTTGATTTTGGTTTAGCCAGCCTTTTTATACTATCTTGTACAGTGTGAACATTTGGTTTCAGATGTATGTGAATTTTTTATTTATTTGCATATTTATATATTTTTATATTTGTAATTTCATATTTTCGTTACTGATTGTTGCATACTCCACTAGATGGCGCTGTCTTCTGGCATACTGCGTTTCTAAGGTATATATCTGAACTTAGTACATGATTAATTTGTAACATTTGTGTGTGAGTTGGTTGACTTTCACATAAATATATGATTGTGGCTATTGCTTCAATGATTAAAAAATCTATTTCATTTTGTGACAAAACGCGTAGGGAGAAGCTTGAGATGTGATGTGATGCTACTGTGTGCCAGGACGCGGCTGCCATCTTGTTGGCAGTATTAGCCAGGAGCTATATGTTTGTATCAAACAGCAGAGCGTTTATACTCTATTGTGAGGGCTTACCTAGTTTGGAGTCCATGGTGCAGAGATGTACGCTCAACCTTGCAAATACACACAGCCCACGGTAACAAAGAGATAAGCTACCTGGGCTGTGAATCTGTGCACGGGGCTTGGCAGGAATAGCCAAGGGATAGTCGAAGAAAAGCCGTAGTCAGGGATTCCAGAAGTCAGAATAAACAATAAGCAGGGCCAGGGTCAGAAGCCGGAGTCAATCTTGGAACTCTGTAACTGGAGCACAGGAATACTGGCGCACAGGCATACTGGCGCACAGGCAGGGCTGGTGCAAGGATCGTTGACACCCTAGGCGAAAACCTAATTTTGCCGCCCCCCCTCCCCCCGGCTGCGCCCATGACTCCACCTTACCCTGCCCTTGCTACACATGACCTATCTGACCCCTACACTGACCCCCTGACACATAAACTAATCCACCTGACTCCTACTTCCTGCACTACTCACATCACACTGACCCCTACACTGACCCACCTGAAAATTACACCAACCCACCTGGCACCTACACCAACCCACCTGGCACCTACACTGCCAATTACACTGACCATCACGCTGACACCTACACTGACCATCACGCTGACACCTACACTGACCATCACGCTGACACCTACACTGACCATCACGTTGACACCTACACTAAAAACACATACCCTGAAAACACATACCCTGAAAACACATACCCTGAAAACACATACCCTGACACATACAATGGCACTGACGCATACACTGACGCATACACTGACATGACACATACACTGACACGACACATACACTGACACATTACACTGACACGACACATACACTGACACGACACATCACACTGGCATGACACATACACTGACACGACACATACACTGACACATCACACTGGCATGACACATACACAGACACATCACACTGGCATGACACATACACTGACACATTACACTGACATGACACATACACTGACACATTACACTGACATGACACATACACAGACACATTACACTGACATGACACATACACAGACACATTACACTGACATGACACATACACTGACACATTACACTGACATGACACATACACTGACACGACACATACACTGACACATCACACTGACACGACACATACACTGACACATTACACTGACATGACACATACACTGACACATTACACTGACATGACACATACACAGACACATCACACTGACATGACACATACACAGACACATCACACTGACATGACACATACACAGACACATTACACTGACATGACACATACACAGACACATCACACTGGCATGACACATACACAGACACATCACACTGACATGACACATACACAGACACACCACACTGGCATGACACTGACACACATCACACTGACCTACCTGACTCCTACTTCCTGCATTACTCACACACAAACCCCCTCCATACAGCTCAATGGATCCATCCTCCTCCTTACCTCTGCTCTTTGATGCTGCCTTCAGCGACCATCATCCCACCGGGCCTCTCCGACTCCTCCGCACTGCCAGCGCCGTCCACCCGCTCTGCCGGGGCCACGCCAGCGCCATCCATCCGCTCCGCCGGGGCCACACCAGCGCCGTCCACCCGCTCCGCCGGGGCCACAGCAGCGCCATCCATCCGCTCCGCCTCCATCATATCCCCGCCGGGACCAGGCCAGCGCCGTCAACCCCGCTCCATGATGTCCCCGCCGGGCAGGAGGTCAGCTGACCGACCTCTCGAAGCTCCCATCTCCGCCGAGCCCCGCCCCTCCGCTGCACTCACACAGACACACAGCGCCACTCCAGAGGAACAGGCTGGAGCAAAGGAGTCCCGGAGCGGCGCTGTGAGATGAGTACGGTGGGGCACTCAGTGGGAAACATGGGGGATTGGTGGCGCCGGTGGAACACCACAGGGGGGGCGAGAGAGCAGAAGAGGAGCTCACACTGGGCAGAGGCCGTAGTTGCGCCCTAGGTGGTAGTGCGCCCTAGGCGGCTGCCTACTTCGCCTAGTGGTAGCGCCGGCCCTGCGCACAGGCATACTGGCGCACAGGCAAAACAGGAGACACTGAACTGAACAAAGCCCTCAGAGTGAGGCAGTGTTTTATACCCAGCTGATTAGGTAACCTGCCTCAGCTGATCCAGGAGTGACAGGTACTAAACAACAAGATCCAGAGTATGGTCCTAGTATTTTATGAAGAACTGTACAAAGCTGGAAAGCAGGCCAAAAGGAACTGAGGTGTGGCTCAGAGGTAATGTAACAGGAGCACTAAACAAACAGTCATTAGTTCAATATCACCCAGAGCCACTTGGGGCATGACCACACCTGGCCATCTAAAAGCATGGTAGGGACCGTGACATCTATATGGAAAGGTGAGTGCAATATTCCTTTGTTTTAATCATTAAATTTGACTAAGAACCCCTACACCACGGGGATTCTTTTTTAGATTCTATGGGATGATATTCTATGTGGATCTAATGGTGTGATCATTGGGAATGGAGCTGGGATACCTGCGTCCATTCCTGTTTTATCTGTCGTGCCTGACCCATTGTGGACAATCATGATTAAGAAAATGTATTCTATCTATCGTCTCACTTGACCCCTTTAATAAAGGTCCAAAGTGGAGGGCAAAAGGCAGTGTATTTGAGTGCCGGTGGTGGTTATCTTCCCTCTCTCACTCTTCAAATATACCCCATGAAGTGTTCAGCCACTATTTATATCTGAAGACGGAAAGGTCCAGAGGACTTTTTATTTTGAGCACTGCACCTTTCTCTCTTTTTATAGATACATAATAAGAAGAAAATATAGCGCGCTCAAACCATATTCTTACTCCAGTTGTCACGTGTCCCAAGTGTTCCATGTGCCATACAGGTTCTTTGGCAACTTCAGATCTTGCACATATAGGGGGTTATTTATGAAAGGCAAATCCACTTTGAATTACAAATGCAAACTACAAGTGCAAAGTGCACTTGGAAGTAAAGTCGCTGTAGATCCGAGGTGGACATGCAAGGAAATTTAAAAACAGCATTTTAGCTTGCACATGATTGGATGATAAAATCAGCAGAGCTTCCCCTCATTTCAGATCTCCCACTCAGAACTACAGCGACTGCATTTCCAAGTGCACTTTCAGTGCAATTTCAAGTACACTTTGCACTTTTAGTTTGCACTTGTAGTGCAAAGTGGATTTGCCTTTCGTAAATAACCCTCATAGTTACATAGTAGGTGAGGTTGAAAAAAGACACAAGTCCATCAAGTCCAACCTATGTGTGTGATTATATGTCAGTATTACATTGTATATACCCCTGTATGTTGTGGTCATTCAGGTGGTTATCTAATAGTTTTTTGAAACTATTGATGCTCCCCGCTGAGACCACCACCTGTGGAAGGGAATTCCACATCCCTGCAGCTCTTACAGTAAGGGCCGGTTCACACAGCGAGGCGAGGCGAGGCGACACGGCTCGCCTCGCCTCGCTCCCGCAAGTCGCCCCCGTTCTGTACAATGGAACCATTCTGAGAGGAGCGACTCGAGTCGCTCCGACTCAGAAAAAAGGTTCCTGTACTACTTCGGGGCGACTTCGGGGGCGACTTGCATTGACTTCTATACAGAAGTCCTCTGCAAGTCGCCGCTGAGCTCCCCGCAGGTCGCGGCGAGGTAAGTCGGAGACGCCTCGCCGTGCCTCGCTGTGTGAACCGGCCCTTAAGAACCCTCTAAGTAGTTTAACATTAAACCTCTTTTCTTCTAATTTTAACGAGTGACCACATGTCTTGTTAAACTCCTTATTATGGGGTCACCAGTACGGTATTTATAAATTTAAATCATATCCCCTCTCTCTTCTCCAGAGAGAATAAGTTCAGTGCTCGCAACCTTTCCTCATAACCTCCAGACCTTTTATTAGCTTTGTTGCCCTTATTTGTACTCGCTCCATTTCCAGTACATCCTTCCTGAGGACTGGCGCCCAGAAATGGACAGCATACTCTAGGTGCGAAAATGTATGATAGGGGCGCTCAGTGACTAAAATAGGTGAAATAAACTATAAATATCAAAAAAACTATTTAAAGTGTAATCTTCCACAATAGTGACATAAACACCAGAAAATACACACTATAAATGTTGGATTATACCACAGTGATCACAAATTTGCAAATATGAATAGTACATGATTACTCAAAATAACCATACATGCATGTGAATACAGAGATGATTGCAAACATGGGGATCGGATGAGCACGGACCGTCTGTCCGTGTTCATCCGATCCGCTCTGCAGACGGATAGAAAAATAGGATTTTCCTCCATCTGCAGAATCGGACAGTAGAGGAGGCGGACGATATCAGGTGTCTGCGGATGCTCATCCGCAGACACCCGCTATCCCATAGGGATGAATGTATGCCCGTATTTCATCCGCAAACGGATGGATGAAATAAGGACATACCATCCGCATGTGTGAAAGGGGCCTTAGGGAGCAGCTTTTTTTTACATTTTGTTTTCTTTATATTTAAGTTTTTTTAATTTCACATTTTTTCGTGGTGCAGAGTTTGTTACAGCTTTGATTCAGCTGTCTTATCACATACTGTAGGTGCGGCCAGACCTTGCCGGGCAGAGTCTTGTAGAGAGGGAGAATTATCGTTTTATCTCTGTTGTTAATCCCCTTGTTAATGCATGCCAATATTCTGTTTGCTTTGTTAGCAGCAGCTTGGAAATGCATGCCATTGCTGAGCCTATCATTTACTAGGATCCCCAGGTCCTTTTCCATCCTAGATTCCCCCAGAGGTCCCCCCCAGTGTATAGATTGCATTATTCATATTTTTGCCACCCAAATGCATTTTACATTTTTCTACATTAAACCTCATTTGCCATGTAGTTGCCCACCCCATTCACTTGTTCAGATCTTTTTGCAAGGAAACTGACCGCAACGGGTTTATTAATCTTAATAGTTGCCATCATAAGATCTGGTTGGATTCTATCCCTAAAAGTCAGTTTCTACGACTAAGGCGTAATTGCACCGAAGTCGATGACTTTATTAAGGAAGCAATCATTCTGAGGGCCCGCTTTATAGAGAAAGGGTATCAGGAGGAAGCCCTCGAAAGAGCTTTTCTTTCGGCCCTATATAGAGATAGGGAGGAGTTGCTCGTGATGAGGGAGAAAAGTGAAGATAATTCCTTCAAATTCTCGTCCGTCACGGGATATTCGAATCAATATTATGACATTAAAACCATAATGTCTAAATACTGGAATGTACTCAAAGGTGATAGAATTCTTAGTTCTTTGCTACCTGAACGTCCTAAAGTCGTTTATCGGGGAGTGCCCCCTTTACGACTACAATAGGCCCCCAATGTCATTAGTCCACCGAAAAAGACCTCCTTTTTTCAAAATATGGGAGGTTTTTTTCCGTGTAGGAAGTGCCCTGTATGTAAAATGAATTCCCTTACTTGCAGGAGAACTGAAACGTTCCAATCAACTTCTACATTGGAGACATTTCAGATAAAACCTTTTATCACTTGCTCTTCTAAATATGTAGTTTATTTCATACAATGTCCATGTTCGAAACAGTACATTGGGAGGACCAAACGGCAACTACATATCAGGCTGGAAGAACATATAGCCAATATTAAGAAGGGGTTCCCGAAACACAGTTTATCAAAGCATTTTGCTCTTAAGCATGATAAGAACCCTCAGGGTACCATCTTTATGGGCATTGATAGATTCCAAGGGCACTGGAGGGGCAGTAAAATGGTACGTGAAATTTCACGCCTTGAAACAAAATGGATTTATCAGGCCCAGTGCTATGCCCCATTTGGCATGAATGTAGAGTGGGATGTGAATGCATTTATCAGTAACAACTAATGGGGGTTATCATTTATAATTTTGGTAGTTGCAAATATTTGATTAAAAAACTTATGAAAAATATTTTTGATTATTTTTTATGTTTTATTATTGTTATTTTCTATTCTATTTTATTTTATTAACTTAGTTATTTAATGTATATGGATACCACTCCCGACTCCTTTGTGGTGGTCACGGTTTCTTTCCCCATATAGATACACATGGTCCTTGGGTGGACGGATGTATAAATGATAAATTTTATGGCGTTAGGGGGATCATTTTCCCGATGCCATTGTTTTATATACATAAACTTATAGGAAGAAAAAATTTTTTTTTAATTTTTATATAAAAAGAATTTTTTTTTCTAAATTCTTTTTGTTTTATAAGAATTTTTTTCTGCTGTTTTACATTTATATTTAAAAGTAGCTTAAATTGTTGTCTGTTCCCCTTGCTCTCCCACCGTGATTGCCAGTGTCTTTTAGCGTTTTTTGAATGAAGGGCTAATAAGTACTTTTTTTTATTCTCTGCTGAAGTCATTGGGGATGATGATTTGCGTTGTTGGGAATGTGTGTGCATTCCTTTTGCACTATTTGTCCCTTAATTTTGTGCCGAAGTCTGTCGCCTTGGTGCGGTGTGCTTTGTGACCTCTTGATTTGGGCCATTTGTGTGCATTGGTGACGCTGTGGCATTTGCAATGCTAGTTTGTGGTGGGAGGTCCGTGTTTATGTTGATTGTTGTCTTATGACCAACCGGAAGTACGCGACTAGTGCGGTGGTTCCGGGAGCTGGAGCGCAAGTCTATACCGGAAGTACTATGTCGTGAGACACATGTCACTTCCGTGTTCACCAGACGGCTGCACAGGTTGGATACCAGCTTGATGTCTTTAGATATTCACCTGGTTGAGCCGTCTTGGTGACAGACAGATTCGGAATACAAGGGGCAATTCTTCTAATTCTTTCAATTTAATTTAATAGAAATTTTTTTTCGGAGGCTCTAGTTATTTCCGGCCGCTGGTGCGCACCATGAACCGGAAGTTCCGGTGTTTTGAAGCGCATGACGGACCGGATGTTGTTTCCTTTCGAACCTTTCTATTGATTTTTTGAGGTGGAACGCACGCTTAATATGGCGGGAATGTGGGCTTTTGAATGGAGCTGCTCATTACAGCCGCACAATGACACCTGCATAAGGGTAATTTTCTAATTGATTGATTGTTCTTATTATCTGTATATATAGCTCTCTCTCTATTGTCACGGTCATGCCCCTGAGGACGCACGTTGGTGGCGAAACGTCGGGCGTATTTGAGACTTGTGACACTAGAAGGAGCACGGGAGTGGTCTTCATCCTTTTTTGTTTGCTGCTGAATGTTATTTGATGCCTTTTTACCTCATCATAAATGTGAGTTGAACATCTTTTTATTTAATAAAAAGTTATTGGCCTATCATTAAATCTGCGCAATGAGACCACCCTTTTTTCTTTTATGGTTATTGGGAGAATTATCTGTCTGAAACTTAACAACTTGAGGAACTCCTGGGAAGTGAAGTGTTAACTAAGCAGGAAAAAGATTTTCCCATTGGATGATTTTCTCTGAGAGGATTACATTCGTGTCGATAAAGGGAAACCGGGATATAAGATCTGCTTTGATCCATTCTGACATGCGTTTAGATTTGCAGACTGATGGTAAGAGTCAGTGATTTTGGGTGTTGGTGACGGTTCCCCCTATTTTGCATATGAATCGGAATATGACCATCCCTTTTTCTACGTATGAATCCGATTATTACTATCAAGAATACCTCATTGGAAGTTGTTAATTAATGAACTGAACTTTATATTTTCCATATGTTGTTTATTATTATATATTTTTTTAAGAGCGCTATATCATAATTTATATTTGTGTTTATATTGTTTCCAGCAATATTTGTGTTAGCTGCTAAGTTTTTTTTATTTTTTATAGTTCCTTTATGCTTTTAGCGCAACAAATTTTATTTACATTTTTCTGATTACTGCTAATGATACTATTCTCATTACTACAATCTTTTATATTGTCCCTTATCATCCCCTCCATGAGCTTGCATACTATTGATGTTAGGCTAACTGGTCTGTAATTCCCAGGGATGTATTTTGGGCCCTTTTTAAATGTTGGTGCTACATTGGCTTTTCTCCAATCAGCTGGTACCATTCCAGTCAGTAGACTGTCAGTAAAAATTAGGAACAATGATCTGGCAATTACTTGACTGAGTTCCCTAAGTACCCTCAGATGAAAGCCATCTGGTCCCAGTGATTTATTAATGTTAAGTTTCCCCAGTCTAATTTTAATTCTGTGCTCTGTTAACCATGGAGGTGCTTCCTGTGATGTGTCATAAGGATAAACACTGCAGTTTTGGTTACTGAAGCCCCCTGATTCCCTCATGAAGACTAAGGAGAAGAAGAAATCCAATACCTTCGCCATCTCCCCATCCTTTGTAACCAGATGCCCCTCCTCCTTCTTTATGGGGCCAGTATGGTCTGTCCTCCTTTTTTACTGTTTACATACTTAAAGAATTTCTTGGGAATTTTCCTTGCTCTCCTCCGCTATGTGTCTTTCTTGTTCTATCTTAGCCGCCCTAATTGCACCCTTACATTTCTTGCTGCATTCTTTATAATGTCTGAATGCTGATGATGATCTCTCAAACTTGTATTTTTTGAAGGCCTTCTCCTTTGCTTTTATATGCATTTTTACATTGGAGTTAAGTCATCCAGGACTTTTGCTCGCTCTTTTAAATTTATTACCCAGTGGGATGCATTGGCTAAAGCCCTTATTTAATATGCTCTTAAAGCAAAACCCATCTCTCCTCCGTGTTTTTTGTTCCTAAGATTTTATCACAATTCATGCCTGCTAGCAAGGTTCTTAGTTTAGGGAAATTGGCTCTTTTGAAATTCAGCGTCTTCCCCTTATGTTTCCTATTTGTGTGATTTATACTTAAGCAAATTGATCTGTGATCGCTTTTTCCTAAATTGCCCCGTATTTCCACATCCGTGATCAGGTCTAAATTGTTGGTAATCAGTAGTTCTAGTAACGCTTTATTTCTAGTTTGTGCATCTACCATCTGAACTATGGACTGCTACCCTGCTCTTCATGCTCTGACAGCAGTCCGGAGGACTATCGCTCTTTGGTCTGGTCAAATGATGGATCCTTTTTATCTCTTCTGTCTTGTTCTGAATATAGCAGAACAGTGTTGCCAACTGTCAGTATTTTACTGGCAGCCAGTAAAAAAACAGGCAATTTTCTCCTGCCAGTAAATGCCAGTAAAAAGAAAAGGTTGCCAGTAAAAAATATGGCTGTGACCATACGAGTGCCTGCTACAGTTTGTTTGGGCGGCTCTGGTGGAAGCGGTGCCTGAGCACGTCCTGTGATGTCATGGTGCAAGGGAGCCAAGCAGAGCAGCCAGAGCCTTGTGTGTGGGCCTGTGGGATGGGAGCAAGGCAGGCCAGGAGCAGGACCATCAGTGCTGTTTGGACTGGAGGGACCACCTGGCTTGGAGAGAGACTGTCACTGTGACTCAGGAGGGGATGTGTAGTGTCGTGTCTGTAATCTGTACTGCTGCACACTGCTGTCAGTATCACTGTGAGAGTCAATTTCATGTGTGTGCCGCCCATTCTAATTTCTTGCCCTCTTGAGTCCTGTCCCTGAGCTACTTACTTACTACATCGAAAATAAATAAGAAATATGTTTTTTGCCTTATTATCTACCTTAAATCACATTGCTAATTACATATTGTACTTTTTTGTAGTCTAAATAGCAAAATGTGTACTTAAAACTGCAATTTTGTAACGTTTGGAAATGCCAGTAAAAACTTGGCTGTGCCAGGAAATTTTGTGTGTCGTGTCAGTAAATTTCAATCTGTTTGGTTGCTAACACTGTATCAGAAATGAATGCTCAAGTAGTGACATGATGCTGTGACCTTCAGCACTCTCATGTGAGCTCAGCTTGATAAAACACAAACAAAAGTCATGTCCCTGACACCCTGAGACTACAGGAAGTGGGTTTATTGACTTTGAACAGCTTCTGGGAAGGTTGTCCTCAAAGTTTTGGAGTTTGTCTATGGGAATGTTTGACCATTCTTCCAGAAGCACATTTGTGAGGTCAGGCAGAGATGTGGACAAGAAGGCCTGGCTCACAGTCTCCCCTAATTCATCACAAAGGTGTTCTATTGGGTTTAGGTCAGGACTTTGTGCAGGCTAGTCAAGTTCCTACACCCCAAACTCCCTCATCTATGTCTTTATGGACCTTGCTTTGTGCACCGGTGCACAGTCATGTTGGAACAGGAAAGGGCCACCCCAAAACTGTTCCCACAAAGTTGAGAGCATGAAATTGTCCAAAATGTCTTGGTATGCTAATGCCTTAAGAGTTCCCTGGCCAAGCCCAACCCCTGAAAAGCAACCCCACAACATAATCCCCCTTCCACCAAATGATTTGTACCAGTGCACAAAGCAAGGTCCATAACCACTTGACCACTGGGCACTTAAACACCCTTAATAACCAGACCAATTTTCAGCTTTCAGTGCTCTCACAATTTGAATGACAATTACTCGGTCATGCAACACTGTACCCATCTGAAATTTTCGTCCTTTTTTTCCCACAAATAGAGCTTTCTTTTGGTGGTATTTGATCACCTCTGCGTTTTTTATTTTTTGTGCTATTAATGAAAAAATACCGAAAATTTTGTAAAAAAAAGCATTTTTCTTCATTTCTATTAAAATTTTTTGCAAATAAGTAATTTTTCTTCATAAATTTGGCCAAAAATGTATACTGCTAAATGTCTTTAGTAAAAATAACCCAAATTAGTGGATATTATTTATTCTGCGTGAAAGTTATAGGGTCTACAAGCTATGGTGCCAATCACTGAAAATGTATCAATTTGATCACAGCTGATGTACTGACAGTCTATCTCATTTCTGGAGACCCTAACAAGCCAGTAATGTACAAAAACCCCCCAAATGACCCCTTTTTGGAAAGTAGACATTCCAAGGTATTTAGTACGTGGCACGGTTAGTTTTTTGAAGTTGTAATTTTTTCCCACAATTCTTTGCAAAATAAAGATTTTTTTTATTTTAATTTTTTTTCACACCAAATTGTCATTTTACCAGGCTATTTCTCTCACACGGCATATACATTCCACAAATGAAACCCCAAAATACATTCTGCTGCTCCTCCTGAGTACGGTGATACCACATGTGTTAGACTTTTACACAGCCTGGCCACATACACAAGTCCAACATTGAAGTAGCAACTTCAGGCGTTCTAGGAGCATAAATTACACATCTAATACCTCAACCACCTATTACACTTATGAAGGCCCTGGAGCACCAGGACAATAGAAACGCCCACAAAGTGACCCCATTTTGGAAAGCTAACACCCAGGTGGGCACTGATGGGCACAGGTGGGCACTGATGGACACAGGCGCCACTGATGGACACAGGCGGCTCTGATGGACACAGGCGGCACTGATGGGGCACTGCAGTGGCACAGGTGGCACTGATGGGCGCAGGTGGCACTGATGGGCGCAGGTGGCACTGATGGGCACAGGTGGCACTGATGGGCACTATAGTGACTTTGGTGACACTGGTGTGGCTCTGGTGGCACTGATTAGCACACAGATGGCACTGGTGGGCACAGGCGGCACTGGTGGGCACAGGCGGCACTGGTGGGCACAGGCGGCACTGGTGGGCACAGACGGCACTGATGTGGCACTGCAGTGGCGCAGATGAGCACTGATGGGCACAGATGGCACTGATGGGCACAGGTGGCACTGATGGGCACAGGTGGCACTGATGGGCACAGGTGGCACTGGTGTGGCACTGGTGTGGCACTGGTATGGCACTGGTATGCACTGTAGTGGCACTGGTATGCACTGGTATGCACTGGGGTGGCACTGGGGTGGCTCTGCTGGCACAGAGGTGGCACAGAGGTGGCACAGAGGTGGCAAAGGTGGCACAGGTCGCACAGGTGGCACAGATGTGGCACAGGTGATAGATGGCACTGGTCTGTCACTGGTCTGGCACTGTTCTGGCACTGTTGTGGCACTATTTGGGCACTGCTGGGCACTGCTGGGCACTCACGGTTATCTTTTATTTTCACTGGGATGTTCTCCTCTCCTCTCACGCTGCATCGGTGTGAGGAGAGGAGACTGATGACCTTAGCTTGACCCGGCAAGCCGAATTGTTTACATTTGTGATCGCTCCGTCATTGGACAGAGCGATCACGTGGTAAAGGACCGCTGCCATTGGTCCTTTACCGCGATCCGTGTTGCGCCGGGTCCCGTGAACTCGGCGAGCACGGATGTTCCGGCGTGCGCGCCCCAGGGGGGCGCGCACGAACGATTCTCCGGGAGGCCGTTAATTAACGGCCTCTTAGAGATAGCAAACCGACCTATAGCCGTTAATCGGCTATAGGCCGGTTATTAAGTGGTTAAAGACATGGATGAGTGAGTTCGGGGGGGAGGAACTTGATTGGCCTTCACAGAGTCCTGGCCTCAACCCGATAGAACACCTTTAGGAGGAATTAGAGTGCAGACTGTGAGCCAGGCCTTCTTGTCCAACATCAGTGCCTGACCTCACAAATGCACTTCTGGAAGAATGTTCAAACATTCCCATAGACACACTCCTAAACCTTGTGGACAGCCTTCCTAGGAGAGTTGAAGCTGTTATAGCTGCAAAGGTTGGGCCAACTCAATATTGAACCCTACAGACTAAGACTGGGATGCCATTAAAGTCCATGTGCATGTAAAGGCAGGTGTCCCAATACTTTTAACAATATAGTGTATCTCTTTCCTTTTCTGGACTGGCACAGCTATGTAAGGGGGCTTGTGTTTGGCTATGTCTTGGAACCTGGCTCTGCAAGTCCCTGTCCTGCTTCTTTTTGGACAGGACAGCTACCCTCATGCTGCTATAAGGAACTATTTGCCATATTTTGTCAAACCCTCAGCCATAGGCCTGCTCACAACATCCCTAACCATATGCCTCAATATTCAAGAATAAAGGAATGTACACATATGAAATATATTTTCCACACTTTACTGTAACTTCTCAAAGATGGCTGTGACATCTGACATTACATTGACATATTGACAGAGCTCCTCGGCGTGGAACTCTATACACAGGAGCAGAAATTCTGTATTTGTCATTTGGGTGCAGAACATTAGCACATAATTTGCAAGCCATCTTTCCTTATCACTTCCTCACCTTGGGAGCACCACAAGTTGGAGTTGGATCCACTTCCCCGACGTAGAGGGCGCACCTGCCTAGTGCATTACCCCATAGCAGTTATTTAAAAAACAACAACAACATAACTTATACTCACAAACAGTTGATTAAACTAGTCATCCATAGCCCAGGAGTCATTGGCTCAGCAAACTCCAGAATACAGGAGGACCTCACCAGGATCCTAACTGGCTTATGCGTTTCGAAGGGTAGACCTTCATCAGTTTAAATAAATTATTATTATTCACAATTTATATAGCGCCAACAGTTTACGCAGCGCTTTACAATGTATAGGGGGACAATACAATTACAGTACAATACAAAAGGTACAGGAGGGCCCTGCTCTTAGAGCTTACATTCTAAAGGGAGGGGGTGGTGATACAAAAAGTAATAGCTGCAGAGAATGATTTGATGGGGGTGGCTCTGGGACAGTTGTTAGGTGAGTGTGGGATAGGCTTCCCTGTATAAATGAGTTTTTAGGGAACTCCTAAAGGTGGACAGGGTAGGGACTGATCGGACAGACCGGGGCAGGGAGTTCCAGAGGATGGGAGAGGCTCTGGAGAATTCTTGAAGGCGAGCGTATAAATAAATCATGTGGGACAATGCACTAGGCAGGTGCACTCTCTTTTGTTCATTTTTTTTGTCATGGTTTGGGGACATCCCCAGTCCTAGAGGGTAGCAAGGCTTGAAGTAATATCCCTGTGATCTGGAATCTGCATCAATACCTGTACCGGGCAATCACACTTATACGCAGGAGCAGGGCCGCTGATAGGGCAGTACAACCAGCCCTGTTGTACCGGGCCCGGCCAGCAGGGGGGGCCCGAGCAGCTTTTAACTTCTAGCTAAAAAAAAAAAAAAAAAAAAAAAAACGAAATAACTATATTAACCTGCACCCACTTGATTACTAACATATATAAGGAATATATATTCATTTCCTGGGCCCCATCAGGTTACCAGAGGGGCCCAGGAGGTGAAAGCAGAAGAGGGACTTTTTTTCTATTTTCGGGTGCAGGGATACAATGCTGTGCCGCATGCTGTTCTCAGTATACCTGCACAAACTAAAGTTCTTCCTGCTCACTGTATGCCTCCCCGGCGGATGGATATTACTGTTATACGGCTCCCTTCATCCAGTAAGTGCTGCAGCTTGAGGGACTTATCACTGGGACGGCTGAGACAGACAGAGCAGCAGGAGTAATCTGGACAATGGCAGTGGTGCACAGGCAAGCAGTCCCCTGCACACACACACACACACACTGACAGGTCACACTATTGTAGCATGTGCAGTCCCTAGACTCTGTGTGCTCATGGTCATTATCATTATGATGATCAGGGCACAGTAGGTGCTGTATGGCTCTGTCAGTGTAACATGACTGTGTGGTGCTGACTTTCCTGATATATGACTGTACTGTGTGTTACAGACTATAACTCAGCACAACCATAACAAAGTCAGCATCACACAGTCATGTTACACTGACAGAGCCACACAGCACCTGCTGTGCTCTGATCATCATAATGATAATGACCATGTGCACATAGTGAGATGCTACTTTTACACATGTGATGGGGGAAGGGACAGTAAAAATACATAGCCAAGCTGCATTTTTACCACCCCCAAACCACTCTCCTTTCATAACCTTTCACCCAAGCTTTGCAATTAGGTCCTTTTTCATGCAGACCTGATTGAAAGCTCCGTATGAAGACACAAACTGAATGGGCACAGATGTCAAAACACTGACATCTCTCCCATTCAGATGCAGTTATGATTGGTGGGGCGCTGTAAATGTTAAATGTTCCAGCTCCTGCCTCCTTCCCTGACAGCGTGGAGGCAGGGGTGGGGTTATGGGCAGAGCCAGGATGGGTTGTGGGTGGGGTCAATGGGGCCCCGTCAGGTAGGCTGTATGGGGCCCCATGATTTCTAACAGCGGCCCTGCGCAGGAGACTTTCAGTTGTGTGTATGTCCTCATTAGTATACTAGTCTCTCTCCACATGTCCCCAATGTCCCCTCTATAGCTCTGCCCATGTAGGCACACTCCCAGTTGGCACACTTACTCCCAGATGTACTAGTACTCACTTCAGAGCACTCTGGCTTGGCCTGAAAGGTCTTTTTTATCCTGTTCACATTCCCCAGACAACTGTAAAAAAGTCAGGGTGACCTCACTTGGGCTTGCAGCCCTGTTAAGGGCCCTGGTACAGTAGCGGACTACATCCAGATAGCTCTGGGGTGTTTGCCCAAATACACAAGGCCCCTCCCATTCTAGCATTTATATGGGAACTTACTTCACCCATTACATCATTAGAGGATGGTTTTCTCTAAAAAGAGCGTAACATCCAATTATCACTTTCCCTTACACAAGACTATATCGGGAACAGAGCCTTCTAGTGACAAGCAAGCAAATTACACCTGTAAACAAGTACCCGCTTTTCCTTTATAGAAGAATATTTCTGGTTATGATGTGGGTCATACTGTAGGACAGGGATAGGCAACCCCCGGAACTGGAGCAGCAAGCGGGACGCGAAGGCTCTTTTGCTGGCACTTGACTCCCTCCCCATCAGCAGAGCAGTGCAGGGAAGTGTCAGTGAGACACTAATGTATTCCAGTTTCAGAATTCCCCACACCGCACCTGCACTGAGGGGGAGGCACTGTACCCCCCACACATTGTAAAAGATGGGAAACATTGTTTGGTTCTCTAACTTTGCTGTAGCTGCAATCATCAGCTTTTGTGATGGGGAAGAGATTGGGTGCAGTTCTGCTGGGGGGGGGATCCCTGTTTCCAGGAGGAGGAGGACTGTCATTGGCCACTGCTAAAGCCAATCACAGTCCTGCTAGCCCTGCCCACCATCTGGAGGAAGAGGACTTGGTCGGTTGCCACTACCAATCTCAGAAAGAAGGGATTTCACTGATTGAGAAAACCACAATCAGGTGACAGTTTGTGGAATTACAGTTGAGCTTCTGGGAACCTTGTTAACAATATTCCTGAACGTTTGCGTCCCTTACTACTCAACCCCGGCACTCTGTGTCCTTTTAAGCCACAGCCAGTGTTCAGCGCAATGAAAACCACACCCAACTTTTGCTGCAACGCATAGCAACGCACTTTTTCTCAGCTGCGGGGGCCAACTTATGATCCTGCACACATGCCCACTGCTTTAGGAAAATGTCCCTGACCTGAGCTCATCATTGCGCATCCATTCCAGATGCTTGTATGTGACATCACATACATCTCATACATCCCATACATCACATACATCACATACATCACATACAAGCATGTGGGCTGGATACAAGGCGTGGATCAGCAGGATGAGTGTGCCAGGACAGGTAGATATGTCTCATCTCTGCTTCCTTTCACCACTCTGCATATCACACATATCATCGATGAGAGGGTACATTGGTGGAGCAGATGAGCGGGAGGGTACAGCGATGGGGAAAATGAGCAGGAGGGGTTCAGAGGTGGGACAGAAGAGCAGGAGGGTACAACTGTGGGGCAGATGTGCAGGGAGGTACAGAGGTGGAAGAGATCAGGGGGTTCAGCAGTGGGACAGAAGAACAGGGGGCTTTAGTGGTGGGACAGAAAAGCAGGGGGTAGAGTAGTAGGTAAGATGTGAAAGGAGGTGTATTGGTGGGACAGATGAGTAGGGGGTTACAGTGATGGGGCAGGAGAGAAGGAGGGTACAACGGTGAGACAGATGTGCAGGAGGTACATTGGTGGGCAGATGAGAAAGCGGGTTACAGTGGTGGGGCAGATGAGCAAATGGGTTCAGTGTAAGGACAGATGAGAAGATGATTCACTAGTGAGAAAGATGAGCATGGGGATACGGTGGTGGAGCAGATGTGCAGGGAGGTACAGTGGTGGGGCAGATGAGAAAAGGGGTACATTAATGGGGGCAAATGAGCAGGGGGGTTACAGTGGTGGGACAGAAGAGCAAGAGGGTACAGTGGTGGGGCAGATGTGCAGGAGGTACAGTGGTGGGAGGGATGAGAATGGGGTTCAGCGGTGGGACAGAAAAGCAGGGGGATAAAGCGGAGGGGCAGATATGAAAGGTGGTGCATTGGTGGGACAGATGAGCAGGGGGTTAGTGGTTGGGCAGAAGAGCAGGGGGTACAGAGGTGGGGCAGATATACAGCGGGTACAGTGGCAGGGCAGAGGAGAAAGGAGGTACTTTGGTGGGACAGATGAGCAGGGGGTTACAGTGGTGGGGCAGATGTGCAGAGGGGTGCAGAGGAGAAAAGAGGCACATTTGTGGAACACATGAGCAGGGGGGTACAGTGGAGGGGCAGATGTGCAGGAGGGTACAGTGGTGAAACAGATTTGCAGAGGGGACAGTGATCTGAGATGTGAAGGTGAATGAATTGGGGCTGATCTGAGGTGTGGAGTTGCAGGAATTGTGGCTGATCTGAGGCATGAGAGTGCAAGGATGTTAATTTCTCACTTCTCAAGTAGTTTACAGCATTTAATTTATAAAAAATCCTTTCCGTAGTTGAGAGTGTGAAATTTTTTGTAAAATTGGCACACTCAATTTCTTTGAAAAAAAAATTCGGCACACTGTGCTCAAAAGGTGGCCTACCCCTGCTGTAGGATGAGAGCATCTGAGCACTGATAATTGTCATTACACAATAAGGTGGGTTTTGCAATTTATTTGTCCTTTGGGTTTGCATTACAGTTTGTCCCATGTTTTAGCATTTTGGGGAAACTTTGCTATCACTGTTTAAATAAACACAAAATGTTCCACACAATGAAATTTAGAGCTGCCATCAGGACACACCAGAACAGAGTAAGAACAGGTAAGTCAATAAAGCTTTTGCCAATTTTAGACAATGACCTTTTCCTGCACCCTCATAATTGTTTAGTCAAGGTGGTAGTCAATAATTTATAGGTAAATTGGCTGAATAAGGCTCTGATTACAGATTTGTTGATTAGAATGTGCAACTGTGTTTTTCCAAATACATGGCAATGTCTATTTGTTTCAAGCTGTTGCTGTTGATTATACTGATGAGTTATGAGCTTCAATTCCCTTAAAGGAGAACTCCAGTAAAACAACTTTTCACATCAGTAGATTTGTAACTTTTGTTCAATTCATCTTGTGGGGTGCACACCCCTGCCAAACAGTATAGTCAGACAGTGGAAGATCCATATTTTGTTCTATGCTGTGCAAAATGATAAGTATAAATGGAAAAAGCTGGTACAATAAGGTTAAAGATTATAGGCTCTGTTGGAAGATGAGACAAATGCTAGCACAATAACAAGAATCAATCTGCAGCATCAATATTTTTTTTTCTCAGACTCTGGACTAAAAAAAAAAAAATGTTTACAAATATTTCTATGAACCATATATGACTACAGTATTTTTTAGTCTTTTTTTAACAGAGCAGATTGAAAATCCAACTCCAATTACAAAGAGTGGGGACGCTGTGTAAAAGCGACATAAAAACTTGATGCAATGATTTGCAATTCTTTAAAAACCCATATTTTATTCACAATAGAAAATGGAAAACGTATCAAATATTTAAATGGAGAAAATGGACCATTTTAAGAAAAAAAATAAGGTAATTTTGAAATTGATGGCAGCAACACGTCTCAAAAAAGCTGGGATGAGGCTAAAGAAAGCTGGCAAAGTAAGTGATACTAAGAGCTGGAAGAACAGTTTGCAACTAATGAGGTTATTTTGCAATAGGTCAGTAACATGATTGGGTATAAAAAGATGTTAGAGACTAAGAAGTAAAGATGATCAGAGGTTCATCAACCTGTGAAAAACTAAAAATGAATAATAATAGAAAAGCCTATTTTTACTCGGTACCTAAAATTCCTGATATGAGAGCTAATCCCACTAACTGTGTTTCCCACAATACAATATTAAAGAGGATACTCAGACTCCCCCCCCCCCCCCCATTTATTTTTCTATACTCCCACTCCAGGTGGTGTTGTAGGCACAGTTCCGATACTCCCCCAGCCTTGTCTTGCTGACATCCGTCTGTCAACAGGTCCTTTGCCACTGTCTTACTTGTGACGTCATCGATAGGCCTGCTGGCTCTTCCATGTTCATTCAGTCGGGCCTCCAGCTAGGCCCTCCCTCCCTGCTTTCTAAAAGAAAGTGTCAGGGCCTGGATTTGAACCCAAAACCTTTGCTGTGTCAGGTAATGTCGCTTCTTGCTGAGCCACCTGGAATGCTGGATAGCTCCCTGGGGTAGTCCTTCAATGATCCTGCCTTGAACCTTGTTTGTCCTGAACTTTTTTTGATATCTTTACTCCTTCCATGAAATTCCTGATTTAGGCCATATCTCTGTGATTCCTGTTTGCCAGATTATTGTGCTCTCTCCAGCCAGTATCTCGCTCATGTCTTCCCTGCTGCAGTCCATATTTTGCTACCACTCGTTATCGATCCTTGGCTTGTTCCTCGACTATTTTCTGCTGGATCACAACCTGCAACTACTCATTAACGACCTTTGGCTTGTTTACTATATATGCTTCTGTTTGATCCCTACCTGCTTATCCGCTACTATACCTGGCTTGCTCACCTCCTGGTGGGGCGATCCTAAGGACCATGACCTGGTACTAACATGCAGAAAAATCAATCTCCACCATGAGGAGCTCTGGTGTACACTGGTTAGTAGTGCGGTTAGACACTGCAGCTCAGGTAAGCCTGCATCATCCGCCAGGGTGACTGCCTGTGTACCTATTCTGCTGGTTGATGGTAGTTCCACTACTGCTTTAGCAATTGGTCTTCGAGCCTGACCCCTGATCATGACAGAAACACTAAAGGCCTCCTCAGATTTGTGTGTAGCACCCTCTACCAAAAGGTAGGTGCTAGTAATAGTTTTTTTTTTACTAGGCACTGTCAACACAGGCAAATTTAGGCAAGCCTGTCTGTTTTGATCTGGGGGCTGGGAGTGGTCAGAGTAGCAGTGGGTGTGGCCACCTGTGCTCTGGTTCTGAGGCACCTCCCCTGCTTCCAGGGAGAATGTTCTGGAAGAGGGGCAGGAGTAGCCGGCAGCTTGTGTAGGAGCCCTGACCAATCTCCGAATGGAATTGGCAGGGGGTGGGCCTCCTGTATAAGCTGAGGTAACATGCTACTGGGAGGAGAAGTCGGCTGAGTGAAGTGAGCAATGGAATACTAGGAAGCAGCAGGAGGGTGCTCCCATCTGGAGGGGGTGCACCGATCACAGGAGGAGGCCCAGGGAGAATCTGTGAAGGAACTTTGCCTCTACATGGTCATTGGCATTGTCTTCGACACCACATGGTTGGTGATAAAGAACTCCTGGAGCAGAGGGGGCAGGTAAAGCTGTCGGAACGTATAGTCTGGTCAAGTTCCTCATCAAGGACTCAGGGCAGTGAAAGATCGGTGAGTGTTACCACAGTGGAGGGCTGGGTGTGCCAGGAAGTCTTCATCATTCACACGGTGGATGATGGGGAGTCCTGCATCAAAGGAGAGACTGTGGGGATCTGTGTCAGATCAATGTGGCATGAGGGCACAGGATTTGCAAGTTGGGCTGGCAGGGAACAGTAGATCACCATCCATGAGAAAGCTTTTAAACTACTGGGCCTCCAGGAAGAGGTACTGCAGGCCTCAGGCCCAGTAGCAGCAAGCAATCAGAGCCTGCTTAGGGGATTATTCAGAGTGGGTCCTTGTTGCTCAAAAGACCTCAGTTACCATAAGTTTGTGCAGGAGGAAATAAGTGTGTACAGGAGGAAACAAGTTTGTGCAGGAGGAGAAGAAGTTCTGAGACCATCACTTTTACACAGTCAAAGGTGATGTCTTCATCCTTTACACGGTGATGGATAGGGAATTCTTGGAAGGAGTAATCTGCGGGAGTTAAGCAGAGGAGGAGCAATAGTCTGCATAGAGATGCAGGAGGAGATTCATACTCAGTAAAAATGCATATCAAATCTTCTTGCTCTAACTATGTGCTTTTGTGCTTAATCTTAAAATATGATGGCAATTAAAGGTTCTATGGGCATCTCATATCCCCTTTCCCCCATCCAAGTTGTGCCTCCCAATAAAACAACAAAAACAAAACCAGGCAAAGACTGTTCATTGTCTCTGGAAGTGATATATGAAGTCTGGCAGTGGGGTGAGGCTGTGCTGTTTGTTAAAAATAGATTAATAAAAAAAAGAAACACTGCTCTGTTCATGAAAAGAAAAAATGTAGACAGCGCCATCACCTAAGTGTAGAGTAATAAATTAGAATAAGGCAGATTAAAAAAATTGCACTCACATTTATTTGGGAAATAAGGGCATAAAAGCGTCCATGTGGAAAGACTGTAGAGCTCTGCAGGGTCACAACTGAGCTTGGAAGCAGCTGAGATATTGTGTGGATCAGCTTGTGGGGGCTCCCCTGATGGTGGCAGGTCAATCTGAGAGCAGGCGTGGTATGCAGTGGTGGGCTGGAGCAATGTGGAGCACAGCGTAGATGCCAAGCCAGAGGCAGAGAGGCAGGAAGGATACAGAGAATGAGGTCAAAGCATGGGGGGAGTGGTTACACGTTTCGGGGCAACAAGGACAACCTATTTGTCAAACCATGGAGGAGGGTTGGATGAAGAGCAAGTCTATTTGCCATATAGGAGGGGCCATTGTTGCATCATGCATGAATAAACTTCTTCCTTTATTATTGCTATGGTAACATGTACACTTCATACTGCTTGTATACCTTAGCAGTTCTTATTGCAGCATGGAGCTAGAACGGCTGAATGTAGTCATAGCAGCATACAAATACAGTATATAATATATATATATATATATATATATATATATATATACATTATATTTAGGAGAATTTCATGAGGAATATACAAATGAAGAGTAACATTAGTGATGATCTAGTTGGTGAAAGGTATGCAAATGGTTAAATAAAATGATCGCATCGTTTATATGCTGCAATGACTACAATCAGTATTTCTCGCTGTTCTAGCTCCATGCCGCAATACGAACTGCCACATGGAGCCTAGCAACTGTCTCCTCTTTATAGTAATTAGCTTTCCGGTAGGCTAAAACAAAACTGCTTGAGCATGAGAACGACTGAAAAATGGGTGCAAAAATGCCACAAAAAAGCGCTCCATAATGAAAACATGAAGTTTGAATCCAGGTTTAGAGAGAGAGATGAGATTTTATCTTGAAATAAATATTAACGTGTATTATCTCAGAGACAATAACCAAAAATATTTTTGAGCAAACTTTAAAGCACAATGCAAGATTTAGCCTGCAACAAAAATGAGTTGAGGTCCAGCTGCAGAAACATTGAGAGGTATATTACAGTACCATCATAATCTCATTTAAAAAAAAATAATACTTTCAAAAATAGTTTGTTACCATTTTCATATAATGAAATGACAGTTTTTTTTGTTTTTTTTTTGTAATGTCATTGATGTCACTGATTTTGTATATGTGTTTTGAATAATGTTTAATTCTTATACCTGGCAAATGTTTCTACAGTTTAACTATAAATAGAGAACTTGATACTTTGTCAATCAGTCTTAAAAAAATGGGTATCCAATCCTAAAATATGTTGGGAGTGGAAACCCCCCCCCCCCCCATACAAAGGATTTCTTGGATCACAGATAAGCTCTTGTGGTCAGGGCCAACTCGCCCTGCACGTGGGGTACCCTTTACTCCCCAATGCCTTGGACTAAGCGGGGACCACAGTCATGTGAAAATCTAACATTAAGGCAGTTCCCTGATTTAGAGATGAGCCCACATGTGCCTTACCGGCTCATATTCTTTTGATATGCCAACATGCACCGCTTCAATGACAGTGAAAGCTTAGAACAATTGATGCAACTTTACTGACATACTGCCTAGTAAAGTCCAACATGAACAGTAATATCATATTGTCCCCATTTACCTCTAGCTGGCTGCCCAGGCATACCTCAAAAAGGTAGTAGTCCATATTGATGTTTTCCAGAACACTAAGGGCCGGTTCACACTGCGGGCGATGCGAGGCGACACCGACTTGCCTCGCCGCGACCTGCCGCGACCTCAGCGGCGATTTGCAAATGACTTCTGTATAGTCAATGCAAGTCGCCCCGAGGTCGCCCAGAAGTAGTACAGGAACCTTTTTTCTGAGTCGGAGCGACTCGAGTCGCTCCTCTCAGAACGGTTCCATTGTACAGAACGGGGGCGACTTGTCAGATTGCGGCGAGGCAAGTCGTGTCGCCTCGCATCGCCCGCAGTGTGAACCGGCCCTAATGCCTCCAATGGACTACAAGGCACAGCTGTCCCTCTCCACAACGGTTGCAGAATGTCCTTTTTGACGTGGCTTCTCCAAATGCTCTGTGAAGTAGCTGGGGATTACATATTTAAGCTTGTCTCTGTCTAATTCCCATGCAGCAGCTCTCCGTGTGCAGAGTCCTTCCCCCTTTTATTTACAGCAGAGGGGAGACGGCAGAGTCCAGAAAGACCAGAAAACTGTATAAACAGGTTTAACCCCTTCCCAGCCTGGGCAGCCTCTCTTACTTGCTAACATTCGGTAAGCAACCTGCCTACACGTTGTTTATCCTACACATTTGTGAGTCCATTTATTTATTGTTTTTTTTTTTTTTTAGGTAGCCATTGGTGAGCTCACCATTTCATTTGTCAATTTTCAATGTGCAGAGCTGAAAGACCCATGTGAATTATTTTCAAGTCACAGTATCTCTGATCATTCAGCTTAAAATAAAGTTTGAAATCTCTTGTGCACCTGAATATAATGTATTAACATATACTGTACTTATGTTGTCCATCAAAAAAACAGACAAACCTTGATGTTAAAGTGAACTGCCTTGCTCTACACTAGAGAGCTGTGTTGATGTGCTGAATTCCATTAACAGAATTCATCGATATGAGTACATGTGTGGAAAACAGAAATTATCTTCTTTAAAGGAACATTGAACAATTTTGTAAACAACCCTATGTAAGTGGCATTAGCCATTAGCCAGAGTAAAGTACATAATGATGTGTAAAAAGGCTGTTTAAAAAAAAAAAAAAAAAAAATATATATATATATATATATATAGATAGATAGATAGATACAGTATATCCTTCATGTGAAGCAAACATGCACTACATGTGTATCACCCATAACTGTGAAAAGTCAATAATAATAAATGAGTATGCAAGGACTGCCACCATGTAGTCCCAACCCACTCTATCAAATGCCTTCTCTGCACCCATGGATAAGAGGAACCCCTGCCAGACCCTTTTCTTCCATGACCAAGGACATACATATGGTTCAGTAAGCATAGGCAAGGATTGCATATATTCTTCACAGCACACTGGGTCAACCTTCTGGCCGTTGGGAAAAATGCAGGTTAGGGCACATCACTGGAGCTGGTGGTACTGCCATGTCTTATCTGATGGTGACAACACAGTCACATGTGCCCACGCCTTGCTGAAAAAATAAATAAATAAAATTTAAAATGAAAACTGTGGCCCTTACTTTTTGTTAAACAAAAAAATTCAAATATCTCAAAATGACCCCCATTTTTTTTTGTACCTTGTGATTCTGTCACTTATTTTTCCAAGATGACGATACTCATCCTTCAGAAAAAGGAAAAACATAGTACAACGGAACCCCATCCTTCTTTTATTAGCATTTTTCATATAAGGCTGGGGCTTTGTAGTCGTCATAATAGCAGAGAACAATTTCGCTGATAAGTCAGTACAGGCAGAGAGTCATGGAAGTTAGGAGCTCACAAGATTTCTGGAATGATCAACAGGGAATTTTTGCACTTATTAAACAGATATAACAATACACTGTCAGTAGAGTATTTAACAAAACAAAAGGGAGCAAATAGGAGATGCTCATTGTTAGGGTTAAGATGCACTTAAAGCATTCAAAATGGTTGTAAAAGTATTATTTTCTGTAAATTATTTAAATTTAAGTATACAATAAAAATGTCTATTCATGTGTCTGTTATTAAATTGTGCAGTGCCAAATAAAAGGAAACATTTGCCAACATAAGCATGGCAGCCCATCCAAAGCCTAATGGAAAATAGGCAGAATACAAGTACATAAGTTATAACAATGACAAGGATTTGGATAATATTTGCAAGAATAGTTTATGGACAGAGTCCACCTCTCTTGATGATATTAGCAGTATTAGCATTTCCAATATTTTTCAGTGTTTGGATCCATGTAAAAACATCTCTCTGTGTGCAGATGTTTGACACATTCTGTCCAGGGAACCTATGATTAGCTCCCAGTGGAGTGGTCAAGTGATGTTTACAGCTGGATCAAGGACTCTGCCTGGGTGAATGAAATGCATTAAGCCCATGCCAAGCTGTCAGTCAGGCACTCACTACCATTGCTTTGGGCTCTAAATCATTAGTATTATTTCTGGCTATGGTTTTAATAGCATTAACACATCAACCAAGAAAATCAGTAGAATAAGTTCTAGAAAATACTTGAGGATATAATAAAGCAGATAAGAGTGTGCAGCTCACAGCAATTGTATACAGCCAGTGACTAAAAATCCCATGGGGCTACCAAAAGATTAGTGTCACTCCCAATATGCAGTAATTTTTCTGTAATAGAGTAATAGCTTCTTCTGCTATATAAATATATATTACAGTATGTTTGCAACTAAACAACCTTGTAATATGCCACAGCAAGATAGGATATGTAAAAAGTTGTCATCATGCAAGGTATTTTTAACGCGGACCTTCCCCCTCCCCACCTACATTTCATCATTCCACTTATAGGCAGGTGGCCTACTGCCAGTTTAGTTAGCGTTGCTGCCCAGGTAGGGGGAAGGGGTTAATGTTCCATCGCCTTCCCTGCATGTGTGTTTGCGAGCTTCTTGCGGGGCTCCAGCCTCCCTCCCATGATATATAAAAGAAAAGAGGTCCAGATACCAGGAGGAGGGCTGGGACCTAAAGAGAAGATGGGGCACCTGCAAGAGTTCTCTAGGACTTGTGGTCCAGCACTGACTGACTGGGACATCCCAAAGACATGGAGTAGCCTCTCCAAGAATGGACTATTCCCAATATTACTTCACCTGTTCAGATGGCACAGCCTCAGTTAGGTATAGTCAGGTTGAGAACGTTAGGACATGTCATACATGTTCTACTGAACTTCCAGTCGTTTTTCAACTGCATTAAGCCTGCTCTGAAGTTTTAGAAATTGGTGCATGTTGGGTCTTGACGTATTCCTAGAGAACCTGGGTCCATAAAAGCACTACAGAGTCTGTGTAACAGCACTGCAAAGGTTAACTTGCAAGGCAAGAAAGAGGAGGTAGATGTCATGGGTAATGGCAAGGAAGAACAGCTACTGCATCCGGTCATTTGGCATGGTACCTGGTTAGCTGTCCGTCTCCTCCAGTCAGCAGGAGCAGACTAGCATTAAAAAGATTCAAGGCCTAGTCACTAGGTACGGGAAGGCAAATAGTTAATGAGCACGCCTTGGGCCAGCTATGTGGGCATTCTGATACTAGGAGTGCTAATACTTTTGCCAATATAGTGTATATACCTATGAGGCTGTAAGTACAGGAGTGCCTGGGCACACTCACACTCCCGGCAGTGCACTGCTATTTTTCATGAGATATCCAAGTCAAAGGTATATTTTTCAGGGTGCTGCTGAGGCACACATTTCTAGATGTTCCCAATACCACAACAGATCTTTGCTTTTTGAGTTTGGTTCCACTTTAACCACATGCCGACCAGGCCATAGCCAAAAGACAACTATAGCGCGGTAGGCTTATTCTGGGAGGGCGCCCATGGACTTCCTCACAGAATCGTGCTCCCCTGGACTCGGCACGTTACGGAATGGAGTAAAGGGCCAATGACAGCACAGCGGTCCTTTAACACGTGATTGCTCTGTCCAATGATGGCGCAATCACTTATCAACAAACTGGAACGTGTTTGGTGCAGCTCCTCCGCAATCCAGAGCCAGGTGCAGCAGCGATGTGGGCTGTCTCCAGAGTGCCCATAGTGCTGATCTGTGCCCATCCATGCTACATCCATTCATCCATCCCTGGCTCATCCATGTTCCATATGTGCACATCCATGCTCCATATGTGCACATCCATGCTCCATATGTGCCCATCCATGCTCAATGTGTGCCTATTCATGCTCCATATGTACTCATCCATGCCTCATATGTGCCCATCCATGCTTCATATGTGCCCATCCATGCTCCATATATGCCCATCTATACTCCATCCATCGCTGGCTCTTTCATGCTCCATCCATCCCTGGCTCATCCATGCTCCATCCATCCGTGCTCATCCATGCTCCATCCATCCATGCTCATCCATGCACCATCCATCCCTGGCTCATCCGTGTTCCATCCATCCATGCTCCAGCCATCCCTGGCTCATCTGTGCTCCATCCATCCCTGGCTCATCCATGTTCCATCTGTGCTCATTCATGCTCAATCCGTGCTCCATCCATGCTTATCCATGCTCCATCCATCCCTGGCTCATCTATGCTCCATCCATCTCTGGCTTATCCATGCTCCATCTATCCATGCTCATCCATGCTCCATCCATCCATGCTTATCCAGTCTCCATCCATCCCTGGCTCATCCGTGCTCCATCCGTGCTCATCCATGCTCAATTCGTGCTACATCCATGCTCATCCATGATCCATCCATCCCTGGCTCATCCGTGCTCCATCTATCCCTGGCTCATCCGTGCTCCATCTATCCATGCTCATCCATGCTCCATCCATCTGTGCTTATCCATTCTCCATCTATCCCTAGCTCATCTGTGCTTCATCCATCCCTGGCTCATCCGTGTTCCATCTGTGCTCATCCATGCTCCATCCATCCCTGGCTCATCCATGCTCCATCCATCCCTGGCTCATCCGTGCTCCATCTATCCATGCTCATCGATGCTCCATCCATCCCTGGCTCATCTGTGCTCCATCCATCCGTGCTTATCCATTCTCCATCCATCCCTAGCTCATCTGTGCTCCATCCACCCCTGGCTCATCCGTGCTCCATCCGTGCTCATCCATGCTCACTCCATCCTTGGCTCATCCATGCTCCATCCATCCCTGGCTCATCTGTGCTCCATCTATCCATGCTCCATCCATTCTCCATTCATGCCTGGCTCCTCTGTGCTCCATCTATCCATGCTCCATCCATTCTCCATTCATGCCTGGCTCATCTGTGCTCCATCCATCCCTGGCTCATCCATGCTCTATCTGTGCTCACCCATGCAAAATCCGTGCTCCATCTGTGCTCATCCATGCTCCATCCATCCCTGGCTCATTGATGCTCCTTTCATCCCTGGCTCATCCATGCTCCATTCATTCCTGGCTCATTTGTGCTCCATCCAACTCTGGCTCCTCTGTGCTCTATCTGTGCTCAACCATGCAAAATCCATGCTCCATCCGTGCTCATCCATGTTGCACCCATCTGTGGCTCATCGATGCTCCTTTCATCCCTGGCTCATCCATGCTCCATTCATCCCTGGCTCATCCGTGCCCCATCCATCTGTGCTCATCCATGCTCCATCCATCCCTGGCTCATTTGTGTTCCATCCATGCTCACCCATACTCCATCCATCCCTGGCTCATCCATGCTCCATCTGTGCTCATTCATGCTCAATCCGTGCTTCATCCGTGCTTATCCATGCTCCATCCATCCCTGGCTCATCCATGCTCCATCCATCTCTGGCTTATCCATGCTCCGTCTATCCGTGCTCATCCATGCTCCATCCATCCATGCTTATCCAGTCTCCATCCATCCCTGGCTCATCCGTGCTCCATCTATCCCTGGCTCATCCGTGCTCCATCTATCCATGCTCATCCATGCTCCATCCATCTGTGCTTATCCATTCTCCATCTATCCCTAGCTCATCTGTGCTTCATCCATCCCTGGCTCATCCGTGTTCCATCTGTGCTCATCCATGCTCACTCCATCCCTGGCTCATCTGTGCTCCATCTATCCATGCTCATCCATGCTCCATCCATCCCTGGCTCATCTGTGCTCCATCCATCCGTGCTTATCCATTCTCCATCCACCCCTGGCTCATCCGTGCTCCACAAGTGCTCATCCATGCTCACTCCATCCTTGGCTCATCCATGCTCCACCCATCCCTGGCTCATCTGTGCTCCATCTATCCATGCTCCATCCATTCTCCATTCATGCCTGGCTCATCTGTGCTCCATCCATCCCTGGCTCATCCGTGTTCCATCTGTGCTCATCCATGCTCACTCCATCCCTGGCTCATCTGTGCTCCATCTATCCATGCTCATCCATGCTCCATCCATCCCTGGCTCATCTGTGCTCCATCCATCCGTGCTTATCCATTCTCCATCCATCCCTAGCTCATCTGTGCTCCATCCACCCCTGGCTCATCCGTGCTCCACAAGTGCTCATCCATGCTCACTCCATCCTTGGCTCATCCATGCTCCACCCATCCCTGGCTCATCTGTGCTCCATCTATCCATGCTCCATCCAGTCTCCATTCATGCCTGGCTCATCTGTGCTCCATCCATCCCTGGCTCATCCATGCTCTATCTGTGCTCATCCATGCAAAATCCGTGCTCCATCTGTGCTCATCCCTGCTCCATCCATCCCTGGCTCATCGATGCTCCTTTCATCCCTGGCTCATCCATGCTCCATTCATTCCTGGCTCATTTGTGCTCCATCCAACCCTGGCTCCTCTGTGCTCTATCTGTGCTCATCCATGCAAAATCCATGCTCCATCCGTGCTCATCCATGTTGCATCCATCTGTGGCTCATCGATGCTCCTTTCATCCCTGGCTCATCCATGCTCCATTCATCCCTGGCTCATCTGTGCCCCATCCATCTGTGCTCATCCATGCTCCATCCATCCCTGGCTCATTTTTGTTCCATCCATGCTCACCCATACTCCATCCATCCCTGGCTCATCCGTGCTCCATCCGTGCTCATCCATGCTCAATCCGTGCTCATCCATGCTCCATCTGTGCTCGTCCATGCTCCATCCATCCCTAGCTCATCCATGCTTATCCATGCTCAGAGGCGGACTGACCATTCGGGCACTCAGGCACTACCCAGAGGGCCCCATGCCACTAAGGGGCCCCATCAGGTTTGCCAGCCTCAATAAAACCAAGGACAGTATGTATAAAAATCCCAAGATTATAGCTGCCCCGCCCCTCCAGTACCTTTTCAGTGTGTGTACGTGTATTCTGTGTGTGTATACTGTGTGTGTATATTGTGTGTCTGTGTGTATACTGTAGGTGTGTGTGTGTGTGTATATACTATATGGCCCCATAATCTATTGCCTGGGGGCCAAATAATCTCCTATTGCCCGGGGCCCCATAATCTTCTCCTATCCCCTGGGGGCCCCATAATCTCCAATGCCCAGGGGCCCCATGAGTTGTCAGTCCGCCCCTGTCCATGCTCCATCCATGCTCATCCATGCCTATCCATACCTCATCCATAGCTCATTCATGCTCATCCATGCCTCATCTGTGCTCATCCATGCAACAGCAATGCTCATCCTTGCCTCATCCATGCCACATCAGTGCTCATCCGTGCCACATTCATGCCAGATCAGTTCTCATCCATGCTGCATCCTTGCCACTAGAGTGCCCATCAGCATCTCACAAAAGTCTAATAGGTAGTCAAATTAGATTTGAAATGTATGTCACTGATGGTGCTCCCTGCATGTTGGGCCTCTGTATGTGGCCAGGATGTGGAGAAGTCTACCACGTGTAGTATCACAGAATATATTTAGGTTATTTTTGCTATGTACATGCTATGTGTTAGAAATGGACAACTTTCTGTAAAAAAAAATGCTTTTTCATTCTTTCCTCGTTTTCCAAAAACTTGTGGAAAAAAATGACATGTTCAAAAGACTCATTATGCCTTATAGAATATACTTTTAGGTGTTTACTTTACAAAATTGGGTCATTTTGTGGATGTTTCCATTGTCCTGGTGCTCCAGGGCCTTCAAAATTGTAAGAGGTAGTCAAAAAATGAAATGTGTCATTTATGTCCCTAGAATGCCTGACAGTGCTCCCTGCATGCTGGTCCTCTGTATGTGGCCTGGCTGTGTCAAAGTCTCACACGTGTGGTATCACCATACAGCAACTAGAAACTACTGGTCACAAGTACTCTCTGTAATACAAGAAGTAGTGGGAAGAGATATAGCCCCAACCCGGCAGATATGCCTGCTAGGTTTAGTAGAAGAATTAGCCTCCAGTATAGCAGAGAGAACTCTGATAGGACTCCTGCTCTTCTATGCCAGGAAGATGATCACCCTCTTCTGTAAAAAATGTGCTCCACCTTCCCTTTTGCTATGGAAAACACATGTCAATAATGTTTTGCCACTCTACAAAGAAACCTACCAAAATAGGGGTTGCTCAATGATAGCGTGTGGGCCAAATGGTCAGCTGAAGCCTCCACGGCAACCACTGACTGACTGAAAGTAATGTGGATACATCGGAAGCCATATTTACTTTAATTTCTACTTTGGTTTTGTTTGTTATCTTTTATGGTCCCTTGGGTCTCAACTGTTAGACATGATCTTTAGTTCCTCTAACTGAGCAAGAACCAATGCAGCAACAAGTTTTTTTGACATGCTACAGCTGTTTGACACTTATGATGGATGTGGAACACTATGCTGGCTGCCACTGACCCTTACGTGGGTCTAGTTTCAACATTTAACCTGCTATGGCAGGTTAAATGTTGTTTGTTTGTATGTCTTTATACTCAATAAAAAGATTTTCAAAAAAGAAAAGTAAAAATTTTAATTATGCAAAGTTTTGTGGGAAAAAAATTACAACTTCAAAAAACTTACAATGCCTCTTACTAAATACCTTGGATTGTCTACTTTCCAAAAAGGGGTAATTTTTAGGGGTATTTGTACTATCCTGTTTTGCAGGGGCGTAACTATAGGGGGTGCAGCAGTCGCGACCGCAACTGGGCCCTGTGCTGCAGGGGGCCCATGCAGCCCCCTCTACATATGGCCGGCAGCAGCATAGGCAGTTAGGGGTACCAGTGCACCATGCACACGGGTGGCTGGAGGTGGAGGGTGACTAGCAGAGCTCCGTGCTCGACTATCGCACTGGCTGCTCTTTAGTTGTGCATTCCCCGCATGACCTGTGTCCCCGGCTGGCTCCTCAGAGTACCCCTCTCCTGCTCCATTCATTGCCGCTCAGTCCAATGTCTGTTCTCCCCAGCCAGAGGCTGGGGTTCAGGGGGGCCATTCATGGCTTCTTGCATCAGGGCCCTGAAGGTTCTAGTTACGCCACTGCTGGTTTGTTAGTGTCTCAAGAACTGAGATAGGCCGTCAGTACAACAGGTGTGAACAGGTGAGATCAATTTTCAGTGATTGGCACCATAGATTATAGACTCTATAACTTTCACACAGACCAAATAATATACACTGATTTGCATTATTTTAACCAAAGATATGTAGCAGTATAAATTTTGGCCAAAATTTATGAAGAAAAATGACTAATTTGTAAAATTTTATAACCAAAACAAAGAAAAATGCATTTTTTTACAAATTTTCAGGCCTTTTCATTTATAGCACAAAAAATAAAAAACCCAGTGGTGATCAAATACCACCAAAAGAAAGCTCTATTTGTGTGAAAAAAGGGACAAAAAAATCATATGGGTAGCATGTTGCCTGACTGAGTAATTGTCATTCAAAATGTTGGAGCACTGAAAGCTGCAAATTGGTCTGGTTAGGAAGGGGGTTTAAGTGCCCAGTGGTCAAGTGGTTAAAACTGTTTTGTTTTTGAGAAATTTTGAGTTATAAATTGTTGACCCGTAAAATACTCAGCTGAATTTTTCATTCCCAACCTTGTAATAAATGTAATTATATGCTGAACATTAGTAATAAAAACAAAATTACATTTTATTATAAAATGAGCACAGGCAGCTAGTAAACACACTTATAGTCAATCATTTTGATTATTTTGAAAGTGCTAGATTATAGGAGTCTCTCCATGCTCAATGCTGAACCTTTTAGTGGGACTTAAAATTACTGCATTTTGTGAATAACAAGATGCTGCTGTTTGAAATAAAACATTATGATTTTGCTTTTACTTGCAACTAGAAATTACAAAACAAGGACTTTAAAATATATTCCACTCAAGATTTGGTGGGACTAATAACAATCCATTCTTCAGCTTGACAACCCTGCAGTCAAAAAAGTAGGAAGATGGAATTAAAGTATACAGTAGGGAAACAAATGATTTGATCTTCTGCTGATTTTGTAAATTTGCCCACTTACAAAGAAATGAAGGGCCTATAATTTTTTATCATAGGTGTATTTTAAATGACAGAGACAAAATATCAAACAAAAAATCCAGAAAAAACACATAAAATAAATGCTATAAATTAAGTTGCAGTTCTGAACTGGAACTCAATTTATAACATTTGTATTATGTGTTTTTTTCTGGATTTTTGGTTGATATTCTGTCTCTATCATTTAAAATACACCTATGATAACAATTATAGACCATTCCTGTCTTTGTGCAAACTTACAAAATCTGCAGGGGTTTAAATAATTATTTTCCCCACTGTGTGTATACCCCATATTTTATTATATTATATTTTATTGAATAGAGTGGGTAAGGGTTACGGCTACTCTAAGTTCATTGTTCGCTTTCTGTGTCCAGTTGGGGTGTCTTCCCTTCACCAGAGTACCAGAGACACATCAGGAAGTAAGAGGAAATCTCTATGAAACAAGGGAATTTCCCCTCTTAGGCCGCGTACACACGGGCGGACTGTTCGCCCAACTTTGTTCGTCAAACAGTTTGACAAACAGTCCGCTCAAAATTAGCATGAGCGGACTTGACCACACACGACGAACGAACAGTCCGCAGAAAACTTGCGCGATGACGTGAACGGCACGTACGACGGGACGAGAAATTCGGCGTCCGATACACTGCAATGCAACCTTCGCCGTGTAAATTCTTTCTGAGCATGCGCGAGACTTAGTTTTCCGAACAAGCCTACACACGAGCGGACTGTTCGCTCAAACCAAGTTTCAGCGGACAGTCTTACGGAAATTCCGAAAAACTTTGTTCGTCAGACTGTCCGCTGAAACTGTCCGCTGAAGCCCACACACGAGCGGACTGTCCGCTGAAACACTGTTCAGCGGACAAAGTTGGACGAACAGTCCGCCCGTGTGTACGCGGCCTTAGACATATGTCACTAGAACAGGTGTCCCCACTGGACAATTTTACCTCACTTCCTATTTTTAATAACTCTATAGACTCATTCTTTTATGCAGCAGTGCTTGCCACTTGCCTGCCCTTCTTTTTGTGGCAGTTCAGGGGGACAGTAAAACCATAGCTCACCCACTTTCTTTTACCACCCCCAGGCCGCCAATGTGAAAAAGCTCTTACATTTTTTGGTTTTGCTATAGACTGCAGCCTCTAATTACGTGTCATTCTACCCTCTTCATTGAGAACTATGGTTGACAGTCATAGGAATCTGGGAAAATGTGGACTGCATTTTCAATCACTCAAAGCCCCTGTACACACGGTCGGAGATTTCCACAACCAAATCCGTCGGATTTTGCCCGTCGGATTTTGTCCGTCGGATCTTGTCCGAAACTGTTGCACACGGTCGGACAAAGTTGGCGAAAAATCAGATCTTTCAGAACGTGATGACGTAATTTTGTTACGATGGGACTATATTCAGGCTAGTAGCCAATAGCTTTGATGTAGGAATTTGATATGAGCATGCGTGGCACTTGGTCCGATCAAAATTCTCTACACATGATCGGAGTATGTCCGATCGGCCCAGTTGGTCGTGAAATATTTCCAACATGTTGGAAAATTGGGTCCGACGGATATTCCGACGGAATCAGTCCGATGCATACCACACACAGTCGGATTATCCGACGACACGGTCCGATAGGACACATTCCGACAGATTCTCCGACCGTGAAAAATGACAGTACTGGCAACAGGGAATTAGCAAATAGGCAGCCCGCTATCCCAAAATGAATGCCAGAAGTAAGTTATAACCACTCAGCAAGTGGGCTGTGTACTTAGAGTTTAAATGCAAAATTATAATACTTGACTATAGTGACCAGGGCCCTTTAAGACATTTAAAAAAAAAAAATGTCATTTAACAATTTAACATAGTGTACTGTGGCGCCGGTCGCAGTGCACTATGAGAAGCGCCACGTTGATGCAATCACAAGATTGCATCCATGGCGCTTCATTTGTGGGTTAAAAACCCGCCTTGCGGCGCACTGTAGAACGCCGACTAGCTTCCGCCCGTAAAATCACTGTGCTTCTATGGGCGGGAGCATTGTCATTTTTAGACAGGCAGGTCACTTCCGGCTTTCGGCTGCTTCACGAAACCCGGAAGTGACGTCGGCAGCTCCGTTCCTCAGCCCGAGCGGAGCTGCAAGACAGTGAGGCAGGAGGTGAGTCACCGCATAAAGGCTTTCTAGTTTCTACTTTGTTGAGAATGCTCATGCATTTAGCTGAATGAATGGAAAAAAAGCTTTCACAGCCAGAAAGGTTTCCCCAGGCCAGGCGACTTTTGCCGTGGCCAATCAGAGAATGAGCTCTGAAGGGGGAACTCCACGCCAAATTTCTGAAAAAAAATTTGACGTGGGTTCCCCCTCCGAGAGCATACCAGGCCCTTAGGTCTGGTATGGATTCCAAGGGGAACCCCCTACGCCGAAAAAACGGCGTGGGGGCCCCCCCCAGATCCACACCAGACCCTTATCCGAGCACGCTACCCGGCCGGCCCATCCGTGACGCCTATCAGTGCCCATCCGTGACACCTATCAGTGCCCATCCATGCCCATCTGTGCCTCCTATCCATGCCCATCCATGCCTCCTATCCATGCCAATCTGTGCCAGCTTTCAGTGCCAATTTGCGCCACCTATCTGTGTCGCCCATCAGTGCCACCTATCAGTGCCCATCAGTGCCGCCTATCAGTGCCCATTAGTGCCGCCTATCAGTGCCACATATCAGTGTCCATCAATGCCACCTCATCAGTGCCACTTCATTGGTGCCTCCTCATCGGTGCTCATCAGTGCCGCCTTATCAGTGCCCATCAGTGTAGCCCCATCAGTGAAGGAGAAAACATACTTATTTACAAAGTTTTGAAACTGAAACAAAAAAAAACATATTTTTTTTCAACATTTTCTGTCTTTTTTTATTTGTTTAGCAAAAAGATAAAAACCGTAGAGGTGATCAAATACCACCAAAAGAAAGCTCTATTTGTGGGAAAAGGTGATAAAAATCATTTAGGTACAGTGTAGCATGACCGCGCAATTGTCATTCAAAGTGTGACAGTGCTGAAAGCTCAAAATTGGTCTGGGCAGGAAGGTGTTTAAAGAGGAATTCCACCAAAAAAAAAAAAATTAAAAGCCAGCAGCTATAAATACTACAGCTGTTGACTTTTAGTAAATGGACACTCACCTGTCCCGGGTTCCAGCGATGCCGGCAGCCGAGGCCGATCGATCGCTCGGCTCTCGGCTGCTGCCGTCACCATTCTAGGTGAGGGAATCAGGAAGTGAAGCGAATCGGCTTCACTTCCCGGTTCCCTACTGCGCATGCGCGAGTCGCGCAGCGCAATAGGAATTGTCCGCGCTGTCACTGGGACCCGTGTGTGTCCCAGCAGACAGCGCGGCAGGACAGGAAATGACATAGACTCCCATGGGAGTATATGCCCGAAAGTGGGTGTAAATACCTGTCTTTGACAGGTATCTCCACCCTCCTCCCCCCTGTAAGGTGCCAATTGTGACCCTGGAGGGGGGGAGGGTTCCGATCAGCGGAAGTTCCACTTTAGGGTGGAACCCCGCTTTAAGTGCCTGGTATTGAAGTGGTTAATATATACGTTGCGGTTTGCAAGCGGTTTATACGAGATTATGGCTGAAGATATCAGCCATGACCTTGGTATCATTTTTTTTAGCTGGCAGCTAGCTTTTTCTTAAAAACATTCTGAGCAGCTCTGGAATAGTGTTGGGCGAACAGTTCATCCGAATGACCACAATGCACTGCTGAACAGTGCATTGAAAGCCCTGATTGGCTGCAGCAATGAACGTTTTGCCCAGTCAGTGCAAGGTGCACTGTCAGAGCCATGATTGAAGAAAGTAATGATGACTCTATCCAATCATGGCCCATTGGTCTTAGCCCTGCCACACACTATAAATTATTCTCCCCACAGCGGCCATTTGCAATGTAGTATTGGCAAGGAGAGTGATAGAACAGGGCTCTGTTCTGTGCTGTTAGTGAGTTATGCCCTGTACACACGGTCGGACTTTCCGAGGGAAAATGTGCGATCGGATCATGTTGTCGGAAAATCCAATCGTGTGTGGGCTCCATCTGACTTTTTCCGCTTGAATTTCCGACACACAAAGTTTGAGAGCAGGATCTAAAATTTTTTGACAACAAAATCCGTTTAAATTACGATCATGTGTAGACAATTCCGACAGACAAAGCGCCACGCATGCTCAGAATAAATGACGAGACGAAAGCTATTGGCTACTGCCCTCTTTATACTCCCGTTGTACGCGTTGTACGTCACCGTGTTCTGAACGATCGGATTTTCCTACAACTTTGTGCGACCGTGTGTATGCAAGACAAGTTTGAGCCAAAATCTGTCTGAAAAAATTTGATGGATTTTGTAGTCGGAATGTCCAACCGTGTGTATGAGGCATAACTGTAATGTGCTATAGTGCTTCAATTGTCAGTGTAGAATATCAGTTTAGTGTGAATCTAGTGATAGTTCAGTGTGAGTGTAGTGTGACCATTCATTTTTACTTTAGTGTCAGTTTTGTGAGTGTAGTGTTACCATTCATTTTTACTTTAGTGTCAGTTTAATTTGTCAGGGCAGGTTTCCTGCAGTACATATCAGTGCATTACTGCATGTTTAACGCAGTATACATCTGTGTGTTACTGCACGTTTAACGCAGTTTATACAGTATCTCACAAAAGTGAGTACACCCCTCACATTTTTGTAAATATTTTATTATATCTTTTCATGTTAACAACACTGAAGAAATCACACTTTGCTACAATGTAAAAGACTGAGTGCACAGCTTGCATAACAATGTAAATTTGCTGTCCCCTGAAAATACCTCAACACAGAGTCATTATTGCCTAATAGTAATGGATGAACTTCCGACGGGACGTTTCGCTGAGAGGTAAGGTCAAGGGTAGGCAAAGAAGAGGGTGCAGGAGATGATCACCAGCAGCGTGACATACAGCAATGACACCTGCACCGTGATAGAGTGATCTGACACCAGCACCATGATAGAGAGCACTGACATCAGCAGCGTGACATACAGCAATGACACCTGCACCGTGATAGAGTGATCTGACACCAGCACCGTGATAGAGAGCACTGACATCAGCAGCGTGACATAAAGCACTGACACCAGCACCATGATATACAGCACTGACACCAGCACCGTGATAGAGAGCACTGATATCAGCAGCGTGACATACAGCAATGACACCTGTACCGTGATAGAGTGATCTGACACCAGCACCGTGATAGAGAGCACTGACATCAGCAGCGTGACATACAGCAATGACACCTGCACCGTGATAGAATGATCTAACACCAGCACCGTGATAGAGAGCACTGACATCAGCAGCGTGACATAAAGCACTGACACCAGCACCGTGATATACAGCACTGACACCAGCACCATGATAGAGAGCACTGACATCAGCAGCGTGACATACAGCAATGACACCTGCACCGTGATAGAGTGATCTGACACCAGCACCGTGATAGAGAGCACTGACATCAGCAGCGTGACATAAAGCACTGACACCAGCACCATGATATACAGCAGTGACACCAGCACCGTGATAGAGAGCACTGACATCAGCAGCGTGACATACAGCAATGACACCTGCACCGTGATAGAGTGATCTGACACCAGCACCGTGATAGAGAGCACTGACATCAGCAGCATGACATAAAGCACTGACACCAGCACCATGATATACAGCACTGACACCAGCACCGTGATAGAGAGCACTGACATCAGCAGCGTGACATACAGCAATGACACCTGCACTTTGATAGAGTGATCTGACACCAGCACCGTGATAGAGAGCACTGACACCAGCACCGTGATATACAGCACTGACACCTGCACCGTAAGCAGCCCCAGGAGGAAGTCAGCATAGCACAGGGATGGTAGGAGCCCCTCATAATGAGCATAGCACAGGGATAGTGGGAGCCCCTCATAATATGCACAGCAGAGGTACAGCCCCAGGAGGAAGTCAGCACAGCACAGGGATGGTGGGAGCCCCTCATAATAAGCAGCCCCAGGAGGATGTCAGCATAGCACAGGCATGGTGGAAGCCCCTCATAATAAGTAGCCCCAGGAGGAAGTCAGCACAGCACAGGGATGGTGGGAGCCCCTCATAATGAGCATATCACAGGGATGGTGGGAGCCCCTCATAATATGCACAGCAGAGGTACAGCCCCAGGAGGAAGTCAGCACAGCACAGGGATGGTGGGAGCCCCTCATAATGAGCAGCCCCAGGAGGAAGTCCACACAGCACAGGGATGGTGGGAGCCCCTCATAATAAGCAGCCCCAGGAGGAAGTTAAGTATGTGCAAGTATTTTATACGTGTATTACACAACTATATACTGCACACCAAATAGTACACCTATATCAGTCCTTAAGGACCTTTGTGGAACTAGTAGGTTGTGATTAGCAGACTGTACCTCACTCAACCCTATATACTGTAGTACACTATACCTTACCAGTCCTTATAGGGACCTTTGTGGAACTAGTAGGTTGTGATTAGCAGACTGTACCTCAGTCCCTATACTGATAAAGGACTGCTGCAGTATAGGGCAGCAGTCAGCAGTAGTGCACCTCAACCCTATATATTGTGGACCTATACCAGTCCTTAAGGAATAGCAGACTGTACCTCACTCAACCCTATGTACTGTAGTACACTATACCTTACCAGTCCTTAGAAGGACCTTTGTGGAACTAGTAGGTTGTGATTAGCAGACTGTACCTCAGTCCCTATACTGATAAAGGACTGCTGCAGTATAGGGCAGCAGTCAGCAGTAGTGCACCTCAACCCTATATATTGTGGACCTATACCAGACCTTAAGGAATAGCAGACTGTACCTCACTCAACCCTATGTACTGTAGTTCACTATACCTTACCAGTCCTTAGAAGGACCTTTGTGGAACTAGTAGGTTGTGAATGATTAGCAGACTGTACCTCAGTCCCTATACTGATAAAGGACTGCTGCAGTATAGGGCAGCAGTCAGCAGTAGTGCACGTCAACCCTATATATTGTGGACCTATACCAGTCCGTAAGGAATAGCAGACTGTACCTCACTCAACCCTATGTACTGTAGTACACTATACCTTACCAGTCCTTAGAAGGACCTTTGTGGAACTAGTAGGTTGTGAATGATTAGCAGACTGTACCTCAGTCCCTATACTGATAAAGGACTGCTGCAGTATAGGGCAGCAGTCAGCAGTGGTGCACCTCAACCCTATATATTGTGGACCTATACCAATCCTTAAGGAATAGCAGACTGTACCTCACTCAACCCTATGTACTATAGTACACTATACCTTACCAGTCCTTAGAAGGACCTTTGTGGAACTAGTAGGTTGTGAATGGTTAGCAGACTGTACCTCAGTCCCTATACTGATAAAGGACTGCTGCAGTATAGGGCAGCAGTCAGCAGTAGTGCACCTCAACCCTATATATTGTGGACCTATACCAGTCCTTAAGGAATAACAGACTGTACCTCACTCAACCCTATGTACTGTAGTACACTATACCTTACCAGTCCTTAGAAGAACCTTTGTGGAACTAGTAGTGTTACGTACCTGGGATGTGAGCCTGACGTGCAGAGGAAGGCCTCTCGTACAACTCCGGCTCACGGACCACTGGTATTGATACAGCAGCCACAGGAGCAAGGTGGGGTATGAGTGCCTGTAAAACAGTTCAATAGTCCCTGTAGTAGTGGTGATCAGCAGGCAGGTAGTGGATGAACTCACACGAGCAGGACCAGATGCTGGTTTGCAGGGCTGGGAGCTGAAGCAGGCTGGATGAACAAGATGCAAGGTCAGACAGGCCGGGTCGGTATTAATCAGGCAGATCGGGCATAGACGGTAGGCAGAAGAGAGGTCAGGTCACAAGCCAAGTAGTACCAGAAGATCAGCAGACAGAATCAGCAGGCAGGATCAGAGTCAAGGGAAGCCGGGATCAGAACAGGCAGCAGGCAATCACAGGTAACAACAAGCTGGATAAGATTCAGAGGTCACACAGGAAACAGGAAACAACACAGAAGCTGCAGACCAAACAGCAATGAACCTCTGTAGGAGCCCTGTTTAAATAGCCCGCCTGACTTCAGTATTAGTGACAGGTGTGTGTCTTAAAGTGCTAGTACCCATGCGTGCATGCCGGGATCTTACATGGAAAGCCCGTCTTCCCTGACATTGCCCCCTCCCTACGGGCAACCTCCGGGTGCCCAACCGGTTCCTCTTTTGCGGGTTCCTGCGGAAGAAGGCACGGATCAAGTCTGTGGCATGTACATTTCATGCAGGTTCCCAGGAATTCTCCTCTGGACCATAACCCTTCCACTTGATTAAATATTGCGTCTGACCCCTTCTTTTCCTGCAGTCTAAAACAGCCTCAACCTCAAATTCTTCATCCCCATCAATAATAATAGGTGCGGGAGGACCTGGTCTATGATCCCGGAAATGGATCTGGCACAACAGGCTTCAGCAAGGATACTTGAAACACTGGGTGGATTTTAAAAGACTCAGGTAAAGTTAATTCAAAAGAAACATCATTCATTTTTCTCCTTACCGCAAATGGTCCTACAAACCTTGGTGCCAGCTTTCTTGAAGGACATAGCATCTTCAAATTTGTTGTTGAAAGCCATACTTGATCTCCTGGTTGCAAGGTCAGTTCCCCCCTTCTTTTCTTGTCAAATGATTTCTTGCTGTCTTCCTGTGCTTTTGCGATGGTTTCCTGTAACAACATATTATTACGAGAGAAAAAGTCCAGAGTATCCTGGACAGCTGGAACGGAAGATTCTGCAACAAGATTAGGTAAGAAGGTGGGATGGAATCCATAATTAGCAAAGAACGGAGATTGCTTGGTGGCAGAATGGTTGGCATTATTATAGGCAAATTCCGCCAAGGGTAATAATGATATCCAATCATCCTGGACAAAAGAAGTAAAACAACGGATTTATTGCTCTAGGGTTTGATTAGTCCTCTCCGTCTGCCCATTAGTTTGTGGGTGGTAAGCAGAAGGGAATGAGAGTTCAATCTGTAGGATCTCGCACAAGGCCCTCCAAAATCTGTATGTGAACTGGACACCGCGATCAGATACAATATTTGCAGGGACTCCATGGAGTCTGACAATTTCTTTTATAAACACCCGAGCAGTTTCTGAAGCCGATGGTGTACCCTTTAGAGGAATGAAATAAGCCATCTTTGATAAGCGATCTACTACCACAAAGATAGCAGTACATTCTTCAGATGGTGGAAGTTCAACTATAAAATCCATAGCAATCATCTGCCACTGTCTGTCAGGTATAGGCAGAGGTCTGAGTAATCCCCAAGCTTTGTTACGGGAACTTTTACTCCGGATGCAGGTGGTGCATGCATTTACATAAGCTCCGCAGTCTTTCTCCAATCCTGGCCACCAAAATGAGCGTTGTACAAGTTGGACAGTCTTATGAACCCCAAAATGGCCTGCCAAAGGGTGGTCATGACAAACCCCCAAGATCATTGCTCGAACCTCTTTAGGTACAAAAATCTGCTTACCCCTCCATAATAGTCCATTCTTTGCTTGTAGTGTGACCCCTGGAGGACTGGGTGTTACTGCAGAAGCTTGCTGTAACTGAGACAAAAGGTCAGTGTGTAATAGTAGGAAGTTTCCAGCTGGTAAAATGGTGTCTGGTATTAGGATGTCTCTTGGATCTTCGAACATGCGCCACAATGCATCAGGATTAGTGTTCTTTGATCCGGGCCTGTACGTAATATGGAATGAGAATCTTGAAAAAAAGAGTGCCCAACGAGCTTGGCGTGGTTTGAGGTGTTTAGCGTATCACAGATATTCAAGATTCTTATGATCCGTGTAGATCAGAATTGGATGGGCCGCTCCCTCCAGCAAGTACCTCCATTCCTCCAATGCAGCTTTGATCGCCAAAAGTTCCCGATCACCTACATCGTATTTTCTTTCAGCTGACGTGAGTTTGCGTGAAAAGAATGTCACTGGATGGATCACTTTTTTGAGGCCTTGACGTTGTGATAGAATGGCCCGAACTGCACTTTCTGAAGCATCCACCTCCACAATATAGGGCAAGGTAGAGTCTGGGTGACTTAAGACAGGAGCAATGGTAAATCGTCTCTTCAAAGTTTCAAAAGCAGCTTGAGCCTCATTAGTCGAACAGAAACGGATACCTTGTTTGGTCAGCTGTGTAATAGGGTGAATGATAGCGGAAAAGTTCTTGATAAACTTGCGATAAAAATTGGCAAAGCCCACAAAACGTTGTATTCCCTTCTTGTCTGTGGGGGCTGGCCAATCTAGTATCGCTGAGACTTTCTGTGGGTCCATCTTGATTCCTTCGGTCGAGATGATCAAACCTAAGAACTGGATGCTCTGCTGCTCAAAGTCGCATTTCTCGGCTTTGGCATAAAGTCCATATTTGTGGAGCCGGCACAATACACTCTTAACATGCCCTCGGTGCACCTCTAGTGATACGGAGAATATCAAAATGTCATCAAGGTAGACAACCACGAAAATATCTAGAAAGTCTTTGAAAATATCGTTAATAAAGTACTGAAAGGTGGCAGGGGCATTACAAAGGCCAAAGGGCATAACCAGATATTCAAAGTGCCCAAATCGGGTACGGAAGGCAGTTTTCCATTCATCCCCTTCTCGTATACGAACCAGGTTATAGGGCCCTCTTAAATCCAGCTTGGTAAAGATACTTGCTGATTTGAGTCTTTGGAACAGTTCGGGAACTAAAGGAAGGGGATAGCGATTCTTCACTGTTATTTTATTTAGGTCACGATAGTCCACACATGGTCTCAGGGAATGATCCTTCTTTTCTACAAAAAATATACCAGCACCAGCCGGTGAGGTAGAGGGACGGATGAATCCTTTCTGCAGATTCTCATCAATATAGTCCTTCAAAACTCCTGATTCCCGTTCAGATAAAGGAAAGATGCGCCCAAATGGAATCTCGGCCCCGGGTAGGAGCTCAATAGGGCAGTCATAAGGTCTGTGTGGAGGAAGAGTGTCTGCTCCTCGTTTGCTGAAAACGTCCAGGTATTCGTGGTAAGAATCTGGAACTACGCGACATAATTCAGGGTCTGCGTCCATACACAGCAGGGTAGCAGGTGATGGTGGTGAAGTTTCCAAACAGTGTCTCTGATAATATGCTGACTGGAACTTGACACTTCCTGCAGCGACTTAACCGCCTGTGTAAGAGCAGCAAGGTGCTGACATATTTCATCCACTAGAGAGGGTCCTCTTGCAGGCTCAGACATGGCTGTTTGGTACTGTTACGTACCTGGGATGTGAGCCTGACGTGCAGAGGAAGGCCTTTCGTACAACTCCGGCTCACGGACCACTGGTATTGATACAGCAGCCACAGGAGCACGGTGGGGTATGAGTGCCTGTAAAACAGTTCAATAGTCCCTGTAGTAGTGGTGATCAGCAGGCAGGTAGTGGATGAACTCACACGAGCAGGACCAGATGCTGGTTTGCAGGGCTGGGAGCTGAAGCAGGCTGGATGAACAAGATGCAGGGTCAGACAGGCTGGGTCGGTATTAATCAGGCAGATCGGGCATAGACGGTAGGCAGAAGAGAGGTCAGGTCACAAGCCAAGTAGTACCAGAAGATCAGCAGACAGAATCAGCAGGCAGGATCAGAGTCAAGGGAAGCCGGGATCAGAACAGGCAGCAGGCAATCACAGGTAACAACAAGCTGGATAAGATTCAGAGGTCACACAGGAAACAGGAAACAACACAGAAGCTGCAGACCAAACAGCAATGAACCTCTGTAGGAGCCCTGTTTAAATAGCCCGCCTGACTTCAGTATTAGTGACAGGTGTGTGTCTTAAAGTGCTAGTACCCATGTGTGCACGCCGGGATCTTACATGGAAAGCCCGTCTTCCCTGACAAGTAGGTTGTGAATGATTAGCAGACTGTACCTCAGTCCCTATACTGATAAAGGACTGCTGCAGTATAGGGCAGCAGTCAACAGTAGTGCACCTCAACCCTATATATTGTGGACCTATACCAGTCCTTAAGGAATAGCAGACTGTACCTCACTCAACCCTATGTACTGTAGTACACTATACCTTACCAGTCTTTAGGAGGACCTTTGTGTAACTAGTAGGTTGTGAATGATTAGCAGACTGTACCTCAGTCTCTATACTGATAAAGGACTGCTGCAGTATAGGGCAGCAGTCAGCAGTAGTGCACCTCAACCCTATATATTGCGGACCTATACCAGTCCTTAAGGAATAGCAGACTGTTCCTCACTCAACCCTATGTACTGTAGTACACTATACCTTACCAGTCCTTAGAAGGACCTTTGTGGAACTAGTATGTTGTGAATGATTAGCAGACTGTACCTCAGTCCCTATACTCATAAAGGACTACTGCAGCAGAAGGGCAGCAGTCAAGTATAATATTCTTTCTATATTTGGAAGAAAGAATATTATACGTGTACAAGCCTATTACCATACCAGTCCTGAAAAGAACCTTTGTGGACCTAATAGTAACAGCTACCGATTAAACTGACTGTCCCTCACTACCACACACAGCTTCCTGCCTGTCCCTATTTAAACTGACAAAACACAGGCTGCTGGAACAATAACTTGAATAGCACTCAAAACTATATCCTGTACTACTTTACCATACCAGTCCTGAAAAGGACTTTTGTGGACCTAATAGTAACAGCTAATGATTAAACTGACTGTCCCTGCTGCACACAGCGTCCTGTCCCTCTCTCTACACTGACAAAAGACAGGCTGCTGCAACAATCACTAGCACAGCAGTGCCTCAAACCTATATCCTGAACTACACCTAACACCTATACCATACCAGTCCTTAAAATAACTTTTGTGGACCTAATAGCTAGCGATTTGGGTCACTGCAGTCTCTCCCTGCTCCACACAGCAACCTCTCCCTATAGTGACATACGAAAGAATGTAAAATGGCCGCCGGATCGGTTCTATTTATAAGTTAGGGGGAATGTCCAAGTGTCCATGTGCTGTAATGTCTCAATTGGCTGTCCTGTACCCCATGATGGATGTGTCCTCATAGGTCAAAGTTCTTTTACACAGTAAACACGGAAGTCCACCGGGCGAACAGCGGCAATAGTCTGCCGATCGGGCGGACCGCGAACAGCCGGAATTCACTGCGAAACGACCGGCGGGCGAACCGTTCGGCCATCCCTACTCTGCAGACTTGGGTGGTGTAAGCCCCGCCAAGTCAATAAGATCTGGTAAGCCTCCCCCTGTTTACGGTGGTGGTACTTCTGTTTTTTCCTTCACAGTTCATACCGGTGATTGGAATCCCCCATATGTCTAACGGGACTGCACATCTAATTGGATTTCTTTGGACTTTATAATTCACCATTTTTGTTTTTTGGACTTTGTTTATTGTGCAGTTATTATACTAGCACATTATTATACTAGCACATTTTTTTTTTTTAATTACTCTAATTTTTTCTGAGTTTGGACTCACATTCATTATGTGTTAATCCTTGTTTATTTGATGTATTTCTGTTCAATATTAACACCCTAATTTCTATCTCTCACCTTATTTATGGTATAGTCACCATATTAGCACATTTTTCACCATACCTACATTTTTTCAGATATTTCACTTTTTCTTTGTTTGAGTCACATCTCACCATGTATGAATCTCTGTTTATTTTATATATTTATGTTTACTATATAACTATATAACTATGTAACTATGCAACATAGCAGAGAAGAGTAAAAATATAATAACAGTAAAAAGGCGAGGTCGAAACACATAGGCCCCATAAAGGACGAGGAAGGGAAGGTGGTTACAGATGACAAGGAGGAGGCAGCTGTACTAAATGCTTTCTTCTCCTCAGTCTTCACATAGGAAAAGGAGGGCTATACCGACCACAGCAGTATTGTTAGCAACAAGCCACATTATCTACCCTACTGGCTAACATAGGCCGGAGTCCAGAACAGATTAGAGAAGTTAAACATAACTAAATCACCAGGACCAGATAGCTTTCACCCGAGAGTCCTTAAAGAACTTAGTCAGGTTAGAGCCTGACTGCTATTCCTAATCTTCAAGAACAGCCTACTGACAGGATTGCTACCAGCTGATTAGCAAAAAGCCCATGTGGTACCAATATTCAAAAAAGGGCAGAGATCTATTCCTGGGAACTATAGGCCTATCAGTCAGTCTATTCCTGGGAACTATAGGTTTGTCAGTATCATTACCAGCAATCAGTATGGCAATGCAATGCACAGCCTATTGCATTAGGGTTTGCACCCCAAGCTCAAACACACATGCCTTTCTCTGCAGCCTCAGCTGCACTGGACAGTAAACACGTTTGCTAAGCTTCAGTTGTGAATGAACACAGTGAGTGAGTGTGTGTTCACTGTGTTCATTTAGAAAAGAGAGAAAGGAAGTCAGCAGCACTGTGGGGGGCACAACATGGGGGGATAAATAATAGAAAGGGGTATTCCTGCTCCAACTCAAATGGCTATAGAGCATGTACTGCTGCACGCACTGAGGAAAATGTTTGAATCCAATAAAAAATAGAGATAGAATCGTAGTGACGAGCTGTACACAGAAGATAAAAAATAAAGTGTTTAGCATCCTAGTGAGCCAAAATTACAGTACAATAGATATCTAAAAGCAGGTGCTGGCAATTGTCAGGCTAACAGTGTGTGGAAAGAAGCCAAAAACCCAAATGCGGCTAATAATAGGCAATTAGTACAATCAAATGAATGTGCAAAACAAGTGTTAGCAATTACCAAACTTAAGTACGTGAAGCAATATGCACATATCCCAAGTGAGAAATGATAATAAAATTAAAATAATAAAAGCAAATATCAGCTCATACATGTGCATAAAAAGTTAATAAGTCCATACAAAAGCATATATCACAATGTCCATAAAAAAATGCTTCCTTCTGCAGAAATATATGTAGTGCAATATATAGTGGCTATGTAAACCAAATAATAAAGTGCTGGTGCTGGTAAACAAAATTCTGCAAGGTGCTGCTAGTGGTGTGTGACTTGTGAAATCCTCTGTGCTGATTAGATATATGGGTGTCCCCTTACCTTACTGCTGTAAGGTAACAGCATGTAAATATATATCTTTGGGGTCCTTGGTGACCGTCCTAGCATGATAGCCCAGGCTCTTGTTGATATAGGTGTCCTGCCTACAGTCAGCTTTAGCATCCCCCTTTAATAGTAACCTTTAAGATATCCAGGATGTATGGGTCTCGCCTACTATTGTAACTTCATATTCTTCATACTGTATATGTACTTGTATCTGTTCTCTTTGTATTGCTTCCTTTATGTGAAATTCCTGGTGATCCAGTCACCACAACTACGCAACCTCTCTCCGACCACGTCAGGTAATGAAGGTCAGTGCTGACTGGAAATGCACTGGGTCATACACAGTATGCTACATTCAGTTTTCACCTTCAACCAAATTCCTCTCTGTAAACTTCCTGTATGGACTTATTAACTTCAGTCATATACAGGCAGTGCTCAATGCAGTGGGAATTCTGCCTGCCAGTAAATCGCCTGATTGGTGAAATGCCCACCAGGTGGAACTCGACTTCGACAATGCTGCAGTGGCTGCACATACAGCAGAGAGCCATCAACGAATACCTGTGTGAGTATAGCACAATGACAGAATCAGGCCACCGCTGATAAAGGATGCATGTACTGTACTGTCACCATTGAAGGAGGCCACGAGGAAGGAGAGCCGTGACAATGCATGCATCAGTGACAAAATCCCTGTTGTGTTCCTGTTGGAGCAGACTCTGCGTTGCATTATGGACAGGGCACTGGAGGCAGAACAGTGGGAGGAAAAGGAGGACTCCCTTTCCTCTCAAAGCCCGCTTTATGCAGACTCTACTCTTCCTATGCCACAGAACACACAAGAGGAGAGGGAGGAGGAGGATTCTAGCAGCTTTGGAGGCAATGAAGCAGAGCAAGACATAAGTCAACCCTCAAAAGATGGTTTTCCGTCCCCAAAACCCTTGGAAGTAGTACGTGGCTGGGAGGTGGCAGTTCCAGATACTGTAATCCTCATTGCCCCCGAGGAGTCTGCTTCTCATACCTCCGCAAATTTGTGGCGCATGGGCTCCCTCATTATTCAAAGCCTGCAAAAGGACAATGTGGTTTCAAGGAGAAGAATAACTATTGGTTGGCAACCCTCCTTGACCACCGTTACAAGGGAAAAATGCCATCCCTACAGAGGGAGCAAAAGATGAAATCTCTGAAGAACACCTTAAAGAGGAGTTTATCTAACACCTTTCCTGACTCTGGTAAATTACAGTGTGGTGGAAAACGTTGTTTTGAGGCTTGGTCCAGAGAGGAGCGGTGGAGAAGGGGGTCGTCTCAGTGGTGCCTTTCAAAAATGTTTTAGTCCTCTGCGCCCTGGGCTTTCATATCCCATCCCCAGTGTCTTCATCATATGGTGGGAGTTTATCTAGGAGCGGAAACAGATATGGAGAGCTTTCGAGTTGATGATCCACTGGGTTACTGGGTCATGAGAATAGACCACTGGCCAGAACTTTCCCAGTATGCAATAGAGCTGCTGGACTGCCATGCATACAGCATGCTTTCCGAACTGGCATTCAGTACTGACAGAGGTTTTGTGACAGATAAGAGAGCGCGCCTGTCCACCGACTCCGTGGACCGGCTGACATTTATCAAAGTGAATTAGTCCTGGATTAGAAACAGCTATCAAGCCCCTGATAGCAATGAACAGGAACAAACTCTGGACTGCTGCACTCTTGAAGAAAACGCCTTTCTTTATTTTAAAAAAATTTCACATAAAAAAACAAAGAACACAGCAGACAAAAGAGCTGAATAAGCACTACTGCTAGTGTGAAATGTCGGCTCTTTTGTCTGCTGTATGCTTTGTTTTTTGATGTGAAATTTTTTTTGGTTGCAACATGAAAAAATCTGAAAAATTTTAAGGGGTGTAAATACTTTTTCAAGGCAGTGTACATGTAGCGCTGACTCTTCTGTTTATTAATGTATGTTAGCATGTTATAACAGAAGACGTTTCCATGGCTTAGTGGTTGGTGCCATCTAGCGGCCAAACACTTAAAGGGAACTTAAATAATATTTGGCTTTCAAGCATTGAACTATTTACAGGAAGTGACTGTTATTTGCATTGGAGAGTTAACCCTTTTACCCAGGGTGCCAAGCGACCTACCCATGGACACCCTCCCTTGCATTGCATGCTGGGTAGGAGATAAAAGGACCCTGAGTGGCCATTTTGGGTCTCTTGGGAAAGCATGGCTTGCCTGTGAGGACTTGTGCAGAGGCCTCCCGGAGGAAGCGACTTATTGCTTGTGCGGAGCGCAACCTTGCTCAGTTGTGTGAGTGACCTGAAGTGCCAGTGACTCAGAGATCGGATTGAGAGGATCCAGAGACACTCGTTTGAGCATCGGAAGACCAGGTCCACCTGTCAGGATGGGACGGAGTGACGGAGTCGGCTGACACAGAGGCAAACTGCAACTCCCAGACCAAAGTTACCATACCAAAGTTCCGACCCAGTTGGTGAGTGGGTTGCTACCCACCATTTTCTAAACCATTGCACCTAGTCCGATTTATATACAGGCCACGCTGGGATACTTAGTCCCATGGATGAGGAGTATAGCAACTGACGCTAGGCAGGCATAAGGCCTACTTACTATCACACTTCAAGCACTGAATTATATTTGTGGAAGCAACACTAAGATCATTCTTAATTCAACTTTAACTGCTTTAACCTTGGATTACAAATTTATATGGTGTTACTCTTGCTAGCGAAGATCCGAAGATAAAGACTGAGTACTTTAAGTGAGATCTCACGCATAGCTACAAAAGTAGGGGAAGCTCCCATATATATATATATATATATATATATATATATATATATTGTTTGTAACTGTCTTAACAGAGTTCATTGTCCTGTCAATCTATGTTGGATGACAGTAAAATTGTTGTGATCACCTGTTTAAAAATATATATAGTAAAATATACTTTGGTTAAGTACCTTGTTGTGTGGAGTATTGTTTTCTTTCAGCAGGTGGATAGGCCATATATAGGCCATATATATATATATATATATATATATATATATATATATATATATATATATATATATATATATATATATACATATACACACACACACACACACACACACACACACACACACACATATATATATATATATATACACACACACATATATATATATACATATATATATATGTATATATATTTATATTTAATCTAGAAGATTATATATATTATCATAGAATGAGAATTTTCTCTGCCTGCAACCTGAGTATGTCAAGAAAAGTGGTGCTGCTAGAGTTATAGGCTCTTTTGGGGGTAAGCACCACACGTGACTGCTTCACTGCTTCTCAGAAACCTCTGATGAGAGTCAGAAGCAATGAAGGCGCAGGTAGCCAGTGTATGGACTTTCCATTGGAATGAAGCGTACAGCTCGTGCATTAGCAGACTACAAGGTTTCTGTAGAAGATGCCTATGAGGTACTGAGCTGGTCGCATAGTAAAGATCTTACACAAAAGCTGAGGGGAAGGAAGGGGGTCTGATAAGGATTGTTCACTCATGTCTTAAAGAGCATATCCATTTAATGGCATACACATGGTTCATGCTTTTACTGTACTGAAAAATCAATTTTCAAATGTATGCATGCATTATGTTTGTGTGAATTGAGCCTATTGTACATTTCAACCTCTCATGATCTATTGGATGTAAGCAAAGGTTTTTTGGTCAAATTAACAGTGAGTTTTTTTATGTTTGCAGATTGATGCAAAAAGAAAGACTAAAAAGAAAGAGACACCGCTCCTTCACATAAAGTGGGTTTTTTACATTGAGATGTAGGGGGTTATTTAAAAAAGGCAAATCTACTTTGCTCTACAAGTGCAAACTACAAGTGCAAAGTGCACTTGAAATTGTGCTAAAAGTGCACTTGGAAGTGCTGTCGCTGTAAATCTGAGGAGTAGATCTGAAATGAGTGGAAGCTCTGCTGATTTTATCATCCAATCATTTGCAAGCTATAATGCAGTTTTTCATTTTCCTTGCATGTCCCCCTCAGATCTACAGCGACTGCACTTCCAAGTGCACTTTCAGTGCAATTTCAAGTGCACTTTGCACTTGTAGTTTGCACTTGTAGTGCAAAGTGGATTTGCCTTTCGTAAATAATCCCCGTAGTGTCTGCAGATAAGGACAGCACCAACACTAACAATATAATAAAAAGATTTATTGCTGGAAACTGTTTGTTGCTGAAAACTGTCTCAACATTGTACCTTAAATAGTTGGTAAATTGAACTTTTTTTCATTGCTTATATTTTAGGTATGCAGATTGAAATTTTTGGCTTCTGGAATATTATTTCCATTTTCACACACATGCTGATTTAGACTGACTTTAGAGCAAAAGGAGCTGCGCTAGTGATAAATAATCAATAAATGAAAAACAAAAAAAATTGAGTGAACAAATGCACAAACCAAAAGTGCAAAGTGCATATGTATATGTATGTCACACAAAAAATACCATAATGTTAATGAACATTATGAACCAAAACCAAAACAAAAATGCATAAAAAAATGTCTATGGTGCTGGTAATATAAGTGAGTAAGCACAAAACAGTCCATGACAATAATAATCAACACGGTGATGATGCTGCAACACCCTGTGAAAAATCTTCATGAATCACAAAGCGACGCGTTTCCACCACCTGGAATGCAGGCTTACCAGATTACCAACTAAAAAGGCTTGCCACCCACTCCTGGGTAGGAAAGGTCTCCCGCTGCTGTAAATGGCTGATATAAGCGATTCACAGGCTTGGCACCTCCCGAAGCTCCAACCCAGACACACTGAATGAATGGTAGTGAGACACTCAGTCCAGCGGAAGGAGAAAAGGTAAGGATGGATGATCTCTCAAAGTGTTGATGATTTCAACTTCAGCAAAACCATGAATGATCAACCATATACTCCAGATGGGCAGTGCAAGCCGGTCAATATATTCATCCATTCGACCACTGGACCAGTCAGGGAGATCTGCAGAAGAGCCACTGGTAGAGTAAATAAAAGCAGTAGCCTGATTTAATTACTTGCTGAGTACATCAGTTTATCTTTTAGGGTCGGTTCACACTGCAGTGATGCGGGAACCCTGTGAATCCGGTGGGGGCTCTCACATCGCATACAACTCGCAGGCAGTTCACACGGCCATATGCAAACTTCTGGGAGAGTCAATAGAAAGCTAATGACACCCCCCCCCCCCCCCCCAAATCAGTTTGCAAATCACAGAGCAAACTTCAAATTCAGACAGGAATCAGATCGCATGGGTGTGATAGACAGAGGGTCAGGGGTCCTGCAACCTCATAGGACAGTCAGAGGAGAATGAAAACTCCTCCTACAAGCTTTAGCCAGAAACTGATAAAAGTCCCAAGACTGCTATATACTGCTGATGAGAAAAGGTATGTAGCAACTTATATTTACTGAAATAATTGCATTTCCATGTTCTGTGGGAAACCAGATATAGTGAATGCAGGGTCCTGGGTTTAGTAACACATTAAGATAAAAAATGCTGAGGGGTTAATACTACTTTAAAAAAAACTTTTTCTGAAAGCAGAAGACCTGTAGAATAAAAAATTAAATTTTTAATTATTTTAATGCATTCAACAGTCTATACATGTTTCTTTAAGGAGAAAATGGAATATATTGCAGCTTTCAGTTCTTTTTTTTCAGGCGTTATTTTTCTTTCTTTTTCACCTAGTGATTCTATGCATTACACACTTCCTGCCTCTTCATGTGAACACATTTTTCTCCATGGTATCCATTAGAGGAGTCATTGTTGTCACACAGGCTGGACTTCAAACCTGTCTACGTTTATTCATCTCCATTATGTGGTGGATCGATGGGACTAGTAGTTTATATAATGAAGAACTGTGTCGTTTCTTTTGAGTTCACAGGAAGTGACAAAGACACTGCATTCCTGACAAGATCAACAGGTATTTTCTGTACCAACTGAAAATGTCCGTAGCCTGAAAAGTGAAAATGAACGTTGCCACCACATAAGGACTGATAAGCTGCAATATGTCATTTTTTTAAGGTTTACATTAGATAAATATATATAAGGCCTGCTTTAAGTTATTAAATATTAAATACCGTGTATATAACGTAAAAATAATGGGAATGAAACTATGAAGAAATAAAATAATCAAATAGGCAATGTATTATAAGATAAAACAGTGTTGCGCTTCCATTTGTATATGTAGCAAGGTCTCTGGCCTGGTCCACTCTAATGAGAAGTCCACTCTTTCCAAGCTAGAGACAGCTGACATCCTTCAATATGTAGTGGGTTGTGAGGCATAGTGGGTACAAAGATGGTGAAAGTCATTGAGCGCCAGACACTTCTTGGATGTAAAAGAGGTTTTATTTCTCTTAACAGTCCTTTTTATATTTTTGGGGGAAAGAGGGTTAAGGCCAGGACACCCTTAAGTAGTTGTAGATTCAATTGGCAGACTCCGAGACTTCAACAGGAGGACAGCCGTACAGGGAAAAGCAAGGTGCCACATCTACACATGCAGGAATTCTGTCTCCTATGGCAACAGTCCTTTAACAGTTCCTAACTCAAAGGAAACAGTTTCTTCAGCTTTGCTACAACTACTTCTTGTAGTTCTTCCACACTGAGCTCACTAGACCCACTGATTCACTGACTCTGAATCCCTTGAGCTCTTCCAATCTTTGCGGTGGTATCTCCCTCAAGCGTCACCCACAGTTCCCTGCTGAGTCCCTAGCTTGGCACAACAGATACTTCTCAAGCTTCATCCCTGCTGACCAGCTTGGTCCCTGGCTTGACACACAAGGCTGCTCTGCAAGCGTTACCTCTGCTGGTTGGGTCCCTGACTTGATCACCACCTGAAGTTTCTCGATTCTCCATCGTGCCCGTTCTGTGAGAATCCTGCTCTGGTACTTGCTTCGGTTACTCACTGTGGTCCCTGGTAACAAGGTGGTTGGTCCCTTTGTGGTGACAGTTTCCCTTCTACCTCCGACCACTGAAAGGTTCTCCGACCAGGAGAACCGTCACTTTTGGTTGGACTGCAAGCCGCAGTCCCAACCCAGTGTTGCTCTCTTGCTTCTGGATAGGCCCTTAGACAGCCTAGCAGCCAGATGTACTTGGGTTGGGCCCCATCTCCGGCCTAGCAGACCAAGGCACATGACACACATCCACCCAGACAGCCGTCCGGGTGGCCCGGAACATAGATAATCCATCCAAATATATAGGTGCTCCCAGCAGGCCAATGGATTCAAGAAAAACCCTGCCCATTGGCTGAATCACCTCTAATACCCATAACCTGACTTTGGGTTGCCCTTCTCATATCTAGTACCACCAAATACCCGGCCACCTAGTGGTAGAAGAGAAGAGTACAACAAGGCCAAACTTAAGGAGAAATCAATGAATCTCTATCAATCAACCAGAATACTACTCCTGGCAAGTAAATTTGTGAGGAGCTCCCTACCTAAGCTAAAGGGTGCTACATATACAATATACATTAAAATCAATAAACTTAAAGGATATGTAAAGGTTTGTTTAAAAAAACAAAACAAAAAATCAAACACGTCATACTTACCTCCTCTGTGCAGTTGGTTTTACAAAGAGTGGCCCCAATCCTCCTCTTCTGAGGTCCTTCAGCGGTGCTCCTGGCTTCTCGTCTTCTCACGTGCCCCATTGGAGAGCCGCTCTCCCTGGGGACACTCGTGCGGGCATGTTTCTGTCTCCTGCTGCTGTGTCCATTGACACAGACAGCAGGACTGCCCCCGGCTTCCCCATCATTGGATTTGATTGACAGCAGTGGGAGCCAATGGCTGTGCTATCCAATCAGGACCTGAGAAACTGGTGTGCTAGTCCCCATCGCTGGAAAGACCGGGTTCAGGTAAGTAAAAGGGGGGCTCTGGGGGGCTGCAGCATCACAGGAGATTTTTCACCTTAATGCATAGAATGCATTAAGGTGAAAAACCTTGAGGGTTTACAAGACCTTTAATAAAAGTGAAAACCCATGACATTGTATTCAAATGCCTCAAAACATAGTGTAATCATGCAACGTGAATACAAGAGAACAGTGCACAAAAAAATGATATCTATAATCCAGAAAAAAAGTCCAAAAAAAAAGTCCATAAGATGGTGAATCTGAGTGTGCTAGATAACTCTTTTATTCCTTCAAGTCAAACAAATATAGCCTTTAACCAGAATATTAGCTCTATCTAGGTCAAAAATTGCCTTACTGAGCTTGACCTCTCACTCTAGGTTTGGGTTACCTCTCCGTTATCCAGCCGCCCTTACGATGACAATATGGGAAGCACCGCACATACTTTTTCTCAGCAGTATCAGACCAGATGAATCAGCATAACAATGAAAGAAGAAAGTTTATTGCCCAACGTCCAGTAAAATCAATGAGGGTTTATTCAAAATCTACTTACAGCAGTGAAGATAAAAACAAGCATTGGCAGGCAAGCACTGAAAAATTTGGCCCTGGACTTCATCCAGACCGGCCCACTTTACTCCAAACACCTGATGTTGGCGCTTCAATCATCATGGTGCAGTGGTTGATATGGTGTCAGGATGATTGAAGCGCATTATTTCCTTCTATTACATTGTAATATAAAATGAAATAGCTCAACTCACCATAATGCAGAATCCGCAGTAGCCCTGAGTGTGTCACTTGCACCTTTGCATGCTACCAGATGCAGTGCATCACTTGCCATGTCACTTTCAGCAGCTGCAGCATGTCACTTGCCACCGTTGTCTGTTACCAGATGCAGCGTGTCACTTGTCAGCAGATTCAGCATGTCACTTTTGCAGTTATGTCACCCATGGAATATATGTGTCATCGATATGATATAATCCAAGGTCATATATCTGAAATATATATTATTCTAACGTATACCTCGGTAAAACTAAGGTATATGGTTCGATGGGAACAGGATATCCAGGAAACCCTGGAACTTAAGGAATGACATGCGATAGCACTAGCAGCATCAAGGTCACTCATCAATACTTTTATAGTAGAAGCAAATTATAAGGTATTACTGTGGTGGTATTTGGTACCGGCCAGATTGGCCACTTTTGTCCAGGGGGCTGTGGGCAGGAAGGGACGGCCTACCACATTTGTTGGCAATGCCTCAAGATACGGCAGTTCTGGATCAAAGTTTACAATTTAATTTTTACTCTCACTCAAATTAACCTGACCAAGTCCCCACAACACACCTTACTGGGTTGAGGAGGCCTCTAAAACTCAGAGACTGCTCCTCACATTTATAATTGTTTCTGCTAAAATTACAATAGCAAGGAACTGGAGGTTGGCAGCTATAACATTTGACCAATTCAAACAAACTTTCCTGGCTTATGTTATATAAATGGTTGACAGCAATCTTACAGGATAAATTGAAGGTGTTTGAAAAGGTATGGGATTCATGGATCGGATATTTGACTAATGATCCCCAGACTGATGCTAGCTAAGTTTCCACCTGGCCGACGTGGACAGGGCCGGATTAACATAGGGGCTGATGGAGCTGCAGCACCAAGCCCCTGCCTTAAAATAGGCCCACCCAGCCAGCAGCATAAGCCCGATTTTTTTTTTTCCTGTCCATAAACTTCTATGGGACAGGAGAAGTGTGTGTAAATGTAGGGGTGTCTGGCTGCATCTGTGTTTGCTCACTGTGGTTATTACAATGTCACAGTGCACAGTTCCCCCCCTACACAAATGGGAGAGGCTGAGTTGGCTCTGCCTTTCCCCTCCCCCTCTGTGAAGTCTGTGCAGTGAAGGAGCCGTGTGGGTGGGAAACACCGGCAGATAGAAGGTGAACAGGATATCTCTGAGTGATGAGCCTCCAGGGACCGTCCACATGTGAGCTCAGTGACTGGTTTCTTATATCCCTTTCCCTCGTTTTTAACTTTTTTCTCCAGCAGTAGCTGTTATAACTGCAGCCAAAGTGTTTAGAATTGTGTCATCAGCCTGTGGCAGTGCTTGGTGGTCCCTTGTGCTTTTAGGTGGTTCACACTGATTTGCTGTGTTTTGGCCCATTGCTGGTGTATCCACAGTTTTCCTGCGTTTTACCCCCAGTCCTATAGATTTCTATTAGGTTGTTTGTTTTTTCTGCATTTTCTGAAAGCGCACCAAAATTCCTGCATGCTGCATCTTTGGCACACTGTCAGAAAATGCAGCAAAAACCTGCAACCTGATATAAATCAATAGGACTGCAGCTAAAACTGCAGATACATGAGCAGTGCAGCCAACTGCAGCACACCAGTGTGAGCCCAAAAGCTTGCACACACAACCCTGTACAACTTGGTCTAAACAAAACTCCTGGCATACAGCCATACCATCCCAGCTCAGGAGGGGTGGGGGCTCCAGGGATTTGATTGACTATGCAGGCCCTGTCTCTTCTAACCAATTGGGGAGAGTCTTGGAGGCAGTGGCAGGCTGCTGGTGGTAAGTGGCACACTGTATCTGGTGACAGGCTGTGGGTGGCGAGTGGCACACTGTATCTGGTTGCATGCTGGTGGCAAGTGGCACACTGTATCTGGTGGCAGGCTGCTGATGGCAAGTAGCACACTATCTTGTGGAAGGCTGCTGGTTGCACACTGCTGCTGGTGGCAAGTAGCACACTATCTGGTGGAAGGCTGCTGATGGCACACTGCTGGTGGCAAGTGGCACACTGTATCTGGTGGCACACTGCTGGTGGTAAGTGGCACACTGTATCTGGTGACATTCTGCTGGTGGCAAGTGGCACATTGTATCTGGCATGCTGCTGGTGGCAAGTGGCACACTGTATCTGATGGCAGGCTGCTTGTGGCAAATGGCACACTGTATCTGGTGGCATGTTGCTTGTGTCAAGTGGTACACTGTATCTGGCATGCTGCTTGTGGCAAGTGGCACACTGTATCTGGTGGTACACTGCTGCTGGTGGCAGGCTGCTGATGGCAAGTAGCACACTGTATCTGGTGGCAGGCTGCTTGTGGCAAGTAGCACACTGTATCTGGTGGCAGGCTGCTTGTGGCAAGTGGCACACTGTATCTGGTGGCAGGCGGCTTGTGGCAAGTGGCACACTGTATCTGGTGGAAGGCGGCTTGTGGCAAGTGGCACACTGTATCTGGTGGAAGGCTGCTTGTGGCAAGTGGCACACTGTATCTGGTGACATGCTGCTGGTGGCAAGTGGCACACTGTATCTGGTGACATGCTGCTGGTGGCAAGTGTCACACTGTATCTGGCATGCTGCTGGTGGCAAGTGTCACACTATATCTGGCAGGCTGCTTGTGGCAAGTGGCACACTGTAACTGGTGGCAGGCTGCTTGTGGCAAGTGGCACACTGTAACTGGTGGCAGGCTGCTGTTGGCAAGTGGCACACTGTATCTGGTGGCATGCTGCTGGTAGCAAGTGGCACACTATCTGGCATGCTGCTTGTGACAAGTGGCACACTGTAACTGGTGGCAGGCTGCTTGTGGCAAGTGGCACACTGTAACTGGTGGCAGGCTGCTGTTGGCAAGTGGCACACTGTATCTGGTGGCATGCTGCTGGTAGCAAGTGGCACACTATCTGGCATGCTGCTTGTGACAAGTGGCACACCGTATCTGGTGGCAGGTTGCTGGTGGCAAGTGGCATGCTGCTGGTGGCAAGTGGCACACTATCTGGTGGCAGGCTGCTTGTGACAAGTGGTACACTGTATCTGGTGGCAGACTGCTGGTGGCAAGTGGCACACTTAAAGAGGGATTCCGCCCAAAAAAAAATATTAAAAGCCAGCAGCTATAAATACTACAGCTGCTGACTTTTAATAAATGGACACTCACCTGTCCCGGGTTCCAGCGATGCCGAGGCCGATCGACCGCTCGTGCCTCGGCTGCTGCCGCCACCATTCTAGGTGAGGGAATCAGGAAGTAAAGCGAATCGGCTTCACTTCCCGGTTCCCTACTGCGCGAGCTGCGCCGCGCAATAGGAAATCTCCGCGCTGTCACTGGGACCCGTGTGTGTCCCAGCAGACAGCGCGGCAGGGCAGGAAATGGCGTAGACTCCCGTGGGAGTCTATGCCCGGAAGTGGGTGAAAATACCCCCCTCCCCCCTGAAAGGTGTCAATTGTGACACCGGATGGGGGGAGGGTTCCGATCAGCGGAGGTTCCACTTTAGGGTGGAATCCCGCTTTAATCTGGTGGCATGCTGCTGGTAGCAAGTGGCACACTATCTGGCATGCTGCTTGTGACAAGTGGCACACCGTATCTGGTGTCAGGTTGCTGGTGGCAAGTGGCACACTGTATCTGGTGGCAAGTGGCACACTGTATCTGGTGGCAGGCTGCTAGTGGCACTGTATCTGGTGGCACACTGTATCTGGTGGCAAGTGGCACACTGTATCTGGTGGCAGGCTGCCAGTGGCACACTGTATCTGGTGACAGGCTGCTGGTGGCAAGTGGCACACTGTATCTGGTGGCATGCTGATGGCAAGTGGCACATTGTATCTGGTGGCAAGTGGCACACTGTATCTGGTGGCAGGCTGCGGGTGGCATCTGGCAGCAGGCAATGGTGGCAAGCGACACACTGCATCTGGTGGGAAGTGACAAGCTCAGGTTCCCACTGATAATGCATCATGGTGAGTTGAACTATTTCACTATATATTACAATGTAGTAATAGAAATAATGGAATTTGATCATCCCGATGCCATATCAAGCATAGCGTCAGGATGATTTTAAGTGCTAAGTGCCATTTGCCTGAAAAATCACCCCCCGCCACCTATTTCCCCATCAACCCGAGACTACATCCCCCCTCTTTTTTTTTTTTGGGAAGGGGGGGATCTCCCTGAATGGCAGTTTGGAAATGTGGTCTCCTATGTTGCTGCTGTTGAGAGACCGCATAGCAGGTGGTATTGGGGGTGTTCCTGCTGCTCAAAGGCTGCACGGCCGATATTACTGGTGAAAGTATATTTAATTTGTTTTAGTAAAACATTTTTGCATTTTCATTTTGTTTCCGTAAAAAAGGCCCACCAAAATCCTCAGCACCAGGCCCATGATGCTGTTAATCTGGCCCTGGACGTGGACCAGAGAGCAGAGTCTTTTCCCTTCCCCCTTCTTTTCATTCTTCCTTCTTTCATCTATTGTTCTTCTTGCCCACCCCCTTCTTTTTTCTCTCCTTTCTGGATTTTGATATTGAAGGGCCTGGACTGCGTGCTTCTGTGTTTTTGGGGGATGGAGCGTCTTCAGCTACTTGAGGGGGGAGATGCGCATTCCTCAGCATGGGGGGCATACTCTGGATTCCGTTCATACCATTACATAGAAGGACATACTGAGGTGTTTAGGTTTTGCAGTCTGTCCTACAATTCGCTTTGGAGATTAACAATCAAGACTGTGGTTAATAGAACATCACTATTACTGATTATGATTATTTAACTCTAAAACATAAGAGGCAAGTTGTCTCAGGGAGCATGGCCTATCACCATGCAGAGCGTGGTAAAATGTTCTTCACATTGTACTTATACAATTATAAAGTTTGACTTTCCATTTTTGTACAATACGGTATCCAGATTTTGGAAGCACTGTCTTGTTCAGAATCAATGCTGAAATCTCTTTGACATTGTTCTGTGAAAAACTTCAATAAAAATATTGGAACATGATAAATAAATTATATACAAAAACATATGACTTCTCGTTACCAGAGGATGCTTTATTTAGAACTCCAGGCTGTGCCCCTTGTGTTGCATGTAGGTCTTTATCAAAGTTCAGAAATGATTGGGAACTAAAAAGTTTCAAAGCTTTTTAGATCTGGTAAAAACTCATCATGCATCTGTATAAAACTGAAATATCAATCTCACCCAGAAAATCAATTTCAAGAGTTCACATTTTGCTGAGAATTTTTTTGAGAATTAAAGTGGATCAAGTTTTTCGCAAGTGGATGCTCATCAGAAATTCCCTTCAATGTTTTCCCAGTAAGCTCCACTACTCCAAACAACCTTCATACATCCTTTATATTTATGTGTGATCACTAGTTTTATTGGTTTACATGATTGTATTATACCCACTTCCTTCAGCTCGGCTTGTAAATGTTTCACCTGAATAAAAGAATAAAAATTGCTATGTAGAAAACATAAATAGGTGTAATTCTACATCTATTTATGTATTCTCCTCCTCACTTCCAGAACCAATCAATACCAACCCACTGGCTGAACCCCTTTCTGCTTAAAGCGGAGGTCCACCCTAAAGTGGAGCTTCCGCTCATTGGAACCCTCCCCCCCTCCGGCGCCACAATTGGCACCTTTCAGGGGGGAGGGGGGTGCAGATACCTGTACAGTACAAGTATCTGCACCCACTTCCGGTATAGATATCTGCAGAAGGTACGCCCCTTTCCGCAGAATCTACGCCCCTTTCCGAAGCTCCCCCGCTGTCTGCTGGGAAACACATGGATCCCAGAGGCAGCGGGGACCATCCTTATTGCCCAGCGCGACTCGCGCATGCGCAGTAGGGAACCGGGAAATGAAGCCGCAAGGCTCCACTTCCTGATTCCCATACCCAAGATGGTGGCGGCAGCACCCGAGAGGCGATCGAGAGATCGGCTTCGGGTGCCGACATCGCGGGCGCGCTGGGCGGGTAAGTGTCATTATTTTAAAAGTCAGCAGCTGCAGTATTTGTAGATGCTGGCTTTTAAAAAAAAAAAAAAAAAACGGCGGACTCCCGCTTTAAATACCCCTGATACGGGAAGCATCACAGACCAAACAGCAGATGCTTCACAGAGTATTAACCCTACAGTCATTGAACAAAAACTCTTAAATGCAACTCTTATGCCACATACACACGACTGGACTTTTTGACAGCAAAGGTCTGACGGAACGAGTCCGTCGGGCAATTCGATCATGTGTGGGCTCCATCGGACCTTTGCTTGCCAAAAATCCGGCGGACTTTTGAAATAGAACATGTTTTATATTTTCCCACGGGAACTCTGCCGGGCCGAGAAATCCATTTGTGTGTATGCTAGTCCGACGGACAAAAACCGACGCTAGGGCAGCTATTGGCTACGAACTTCCTATTCTAGTCTGGTCATACGTCATCACGTTCGAATCCGTCGGATTGTGTGTGGCCAAGTCCGTTCATTCGGAAAGTCAGTCGGAACTGTGCTGAAAGTCCGTCGGATAGACCGTCGGACCTAGTCCGTCGAAAAGTCAGCTTGTGTGTACGTAGCACTAGTAGGCCAGGATGCCTGCACTCATAGGAAGTGAGTTGAATGACGATGGTCAATGTTTAGCCTGCAAGAGCAATGGTGCACGTATGGCATTCAGAGCCTATTTTTTTTTGCTTGTTTTAAAAAAATGCTGAGCAACATTTTAAATACAAAAGATTCCAACTGGGCTTTAAATAATCATTGCAAATATTATTTTCAGTATGCCAATAACAATCCCCACATGGATCAGAGAAAGTTTAAGAGATGGTACTTTTTGTTAGCTACAAAATTTGTACGTGACTCTATAATAGCAACATTACATTTGTTAAGTATACACTATTTCAGAATACATTAGTGATAATGACCTCATATGTTCTGACTCGAAGTTTAAGGACAATTGTGATGGTAGCAGATGCAGCTCTGTTTGAATACTTGAGGCTGATTGTCAGTATAAAACAAAACAAATACTATTCAGCACAACTCGGAAATGAAGAAAAACGTAGGTAGGTCAATATATATATATATATATATATATATATATATATATATATATATATATATATATATATATATAAATATATTAATATTTTCTATGTGGGAGGAAATTGCAGGCAAAACAGAAAGAAGAACACTTACAGCACGATGCTTTTATCTCATTCAGGCTAATGATAAAAATTCCATCTAAGCAGGGACAGTTATGTACTTGTTATCTAAATTGCAAGCAGATGCTGTGCGTTTTCATGTGTAGGGTCACCTTTTGTACCTGATTAAAAAAGAACATAGTGCTTGTCTCACATCTAAAACGCATATACAAGGGATACTGTCATTTTTGTAAGGAATATTATTCCACTGTATTTGATAATTAAATGTGTTTTTTCAAAAACCAGGAGTCCAAGTATAGAATTTGACTTTGTATTAGATCTCGCAGTTCCTGTAAAACATAGATTTGGAGAGGAAGTGTGAAGCACAAAGAGTTAATCATTCTGCGTTGTACATGTGCTAGCAAGTAACATGCTAATAGGATGAGAGGGCAGAGTGACAGATACACTATATTGTCAAAAGTATAGGGACACTGGACAGCAGTACACTGCAATGTCCAAAAATTCACTGATAGAGTTCTACCAAGAGACCCAGCTTTTTATTCTTGCATCACCACAATAATTACCCAGTAAAGCATATAGGAAATCCATTTTGTCCCTCCTGATCACAGCCACAAAGGGTTGCACCCCACTGTCCTGGAAGCAGACGCATACCTCCCAACTTTTTGAGATGGAAATGAGGGACACCTATGAGCAAAAGTATGCAGGCATAGGACACACCCTTGGCCACACCCCCTTAAAGGAGAATTGTACAAAAAAAACAAGATTGGTTAAACTCACAAAATGCTTTATTTTACCACTACTATTCCTTTATATTGGCTTTTGGAATTTACAAATGCAACAATTCAGAAATCAGATGAAAGTTTCAGTGCTGAAAAACACTTTTTGATAGATAAAAAGTGCATTTTATATACATCTATATAGATCAGACAAAAATGAGGGACAAATGAGGAGGAATGAGGTACAGAGGGACAATGCTCCAAATCAGGGACAGTCCTTCAAAATCATGGACAGTTGGGAGCTATGCAGACGCAGCCTCCATTGATTGCCATCTGGCTGAAAAGGGTTTCGATATAAGATTTGGTAACCACAGAGAAGGGCCTCCATGAGAAATTTTCCAAAAAATTGTTTTATTGGCACGTGTTTGTCTAGTTTGAAGAGTATGCGTTCTTATGGATCCTCGAAAATTGAGGGCTAACACGGTGAATCCTCTGGCCTGGATGAGGTTCGGGCTAACGGCACTTTACCCTTGTCTCCCCCATTTTTTTATTTTATTTTTTACCATCCCCTCCCTCTCTCCCCTCTTTCCTCCCTCCCCCTCTTACTGTTTTTTCCTGCTGAGATCCTATGGGTCTACTCTAACCTTTTGGTGTTTTTACTACGCGGTGTCTACTGTGGAAAATTGTCATACGAGATACAGAGACTCCTTAGATCCTGATGTTTGCAGTCTGAAATTGAGTCTACTGTCAAGACTATAGGTGTAATAATTTGTTGCGGACCTTTTTATATTGTCTGGGATCTACTGAGTGTGGTTTCTGCATTTACTGAGTGTTCTTTTACAAAAATGAGTATTGAAAAATAAAAAAAAGTATTGGGGCGCCTGCCTATACATGCACATGATCTTAAATTAGATGTAAACTCTCCATATACCCAGTGAAGTGAACAGCCTCAGAGGATACTCAGAGATGAAACAAATCTACCTATATAAGTTTTACATCTATATCTGCTGTCTTCACCTTTATATATTGTTTAGAAAGTGCAGGTCCTGTTAGAATTTTTTTCTTCCCGGTTCCCCTGTAGGAGGGAATCATTGCTAGACAGTGTGAGACAGCTGATTGGAGGAAAGGCACACAACCCCCTCCCCACACATGAATAGGTTGCCTGTGTATAGTTTAGCAGTCTGCTAATCTATTTATAGCAACCTCCTCCAGCTGCTGTCTCAGAGGGCTTGTCAAAAGTAGGGATGAGCCGAACACCCCCTCGGTTTGGTTCGCACCAGAACATCCGAACATGCAAAAAAGTTTGTTTTTGAACACGTGAACACCGTTAAAGTCTATGGGACACATACGTGAAAAATCTAAAGTGCTAATTTTAAAGGCTTTTATGCAAGTGTTTGCCCTAAAAAGTGTTTGGGGATCCGGGTCCTGCCCCATGTATCAATGCAAAAAAAGTTTTAAAAGCTACCGGGAGCAGTGATTTTAATAATGCTTAAAGTGAAACAATAAAAATTAAATATTCCTTTAAATATCGTGCCTGGAGGGTGTCTATGGTATGCCTGTAAAGTGGCACAGTTTTCCCATGTTTAGAACAATACCACGGCAAAATTAAATTTCTAAATGCCTATATATCAAGAATAATGTACATGTGAATGTGAGAAAATACATCACTAAGGGTGCTAGGGAGGAGGTGGAATCCTTATGGGTAGGGCTCCAAAGGGATGAAGCTAAGGGGAAAATAATACTGGGAGTATGCTATAGGCCCCCTAACCTGAGGGAGGAAGGGGAGACTGGTCTGCTATCACAATTTGGATTAGCAGCAAGGATGGGAAGAATTATCATAATGAGGGATTTTAATTATCCAGACATAGACTGGGCAGAGGGAACCGCGCATTCATCTAGGACTCGCCAGTTTCTAAATGTCTTGCAGGACAATTTTATGGGTCAGATGGTAGATGCACCAACTAGAACTACTGGATCTACTGATTACCAACAATACAGACCTGGTCACAGATGTGGAAATACGGGGCAGTTTAGGAAGCAGCGACCACAGGTCAATTGGCTTCTGTATAAATCGCACAAGTAGGAAACATAAGGGGAATACAAAGACACTGAATTTCAAAAGAGCCAACTTACCTAAACTACGAACCTTACTAGAAGGCACAAATTGGGATACAATCTTAGGGACAAAGAACGCGGAGGAGAGATGGGCTAGCTTTAAGAGCATATTAAATAAGGGCATTAGCAAATGCATCCCATTGGGTAATAAATTTAAAAGAGGGAACAAAAGTCCTGGATGTCAGAAACCATGAAACAGACTGAGACAGAAGTACAATCAAATCACACTTGTTTATTAATAAAAATAAAAAGGTAAATAGAAAAAGCATAGTCAAGCATAGCCAGAGTCCTGTAGCCAGATCGGGTAGTCAGCCAGTCCAAAGTTCATTAACCAGATCGGATAATCAGCCAGGCCGGAAGTCAGGCATCCAAGGAGAGCAACCGCAAGCAGGATAAGAAGCCAGTTGGGATGTAAGCAAGCCAGTCTCGAAACAAACAGCAGGAGATGGTTCCCTGTGATGTGACCAACGCAAAGGCAAATAAAAAAGTGAGCAGGAAGGCTTTAAATAGGCAGGCTAGATGAGCATCATTGGGAACAGCTGGTAACTGTGGAAAGAGAAGAGAGCTGCAATTAACCGACAGCTGAGCGGCCAGCCCAGAGGAGGAAGGGCTAAGCCAGTCCTGAAAGTACCCCCCCCCTCAATGACCCCTCTCCCTCGGAGGGCCACCAGGCTTGAGGGGAAATCGTCTATGGAACTCGCGGAGGAGAACAGGGGCATGTACGTCAAAGGATGAAACCCAGGAGCGTTCCTCCGGACCGTACCCCTTCCAATGTACCAGGTACTGTATGCGCCCACGGAACCTATGGGAGTCAACAATGGATTGTACCTCATACTCCTCATGGTTCTCAACCAGAATAGGGTGAGGACGTGGCACTGAGGTGGTAAATCGGTTACAGACCAACGGTTTCAATAAGGAGACATGAAACACATTAGAGATGCGCATACTAGGAGGAAGGTCCAAAGCGTAAGCTACTGGGTTAATCCTGCGAAGGATACGGAACGGCCCAATAAACCGAGGTGCAAACTTCAGTGAGGGAACACGAAGCCGGAGGTTGCGAGATGACAGCCAGACCCTGTCCCCAACCTGGTAGGAAGGCGCAGGCTGGCGTCTGCGGTCAGCGTGGAGTCTGTATCTATCATTAGCATGATGCAAAGCCTCCTGGACTTGTACCCAAGTGGAACGAAGACCACGGAGATGCTCCTCTAATGCAGGAATACTCTGTGGAACAAACGAGTCAGGCAACATGGAAGGTTGGAAATCATAATTCGCCATAAATGGAGACAATCGGGAAGCAGGATTCAAAGCACTGTTGTGAGCAAACTCTGCCCAAGGTAATAGGTCAGACCAGTTGTTATTATGGTCAGAAATATAGCAACGTAGGAATTGCTCCAAGGACTGATTGGCTCATTCTGTGGCCCCATTAGACTGCGGGCGATACGCAGAAGAGAATGCAAGCTGGATTCCCAACTGTGCACAAAAGGCTCGCCAGAACCGGGAGACAAACTGACTGCCCCTATCCGAGACAATCACCTTGGGTAGCCCATGTAAGTGAAAGATCTCCCGAGCAAAAATGGAAGCCAGTTCCTTAGAGGTGGGTAACTTCTTAAGTGGAATACAATGACACATCTTTGAGAACCGGTCAACCACCATAAGGATAACAGTGTTGCCTTGGGAGTTTTGCAATTCCACAATGAAATCCATAGACAGGTGAGTCCAGGGCCTCTCTCCATTGGGTATGGGTTGTAGGAGACCCACTGGAAGGTGTTGTGGAGTCTTACTCTGAGCACACATGGGACAGACAGCTACGAAGGCAGTAACATCAGCCCGTAGACTAGGCCACCAGAATTGTTGGCCGAAATGAGTTGATTCTTGGGAGAATGGTAAGTCTGGAGCACTGCAGTACGGAGACTCTCTGGGACAAAGCAGCGGTCACAATGTTTATCAGGAGGAGCATGGACCTGAGCAACAAGAATTTTGTCACCCAAAGGAGAAGTAAGACTGGTGCGAACCGTAGCCAAGATACGATCAGGAGGAATCATAGGAACCGGAACCGACTCCGACTTGGAAGTAGAGGAAAATTGTCGTGACAAGGCATCAGCCCTTACATTCTTAGTTCCCGGAATGAGACAATGTAATTAAAGCTCGACAAGAAAAGAGCCCATTGCGCCCTTCTGGGAGAGAGTCACTTAGCCTCAGACAAGAATGTAAGATTGTTATGGTCAGTAAAAATAAGAACGGGCACAGTGGTACCTTCAAGGAGATGTCTTTCAGGGCTAAAATGATCGCCAACAGCTCTCTGTCACCAATCTCATAATTGCACTCAGCAGGTGACAATTTCTTGGAAAAGTAGCCACACGGATGCATAGCGCTCTCAGAGTTAGGACGTTGAGACAGAAGGGCGCCAACTCCCATCTCAGAAGCATCAACTTCTAGGATAAAAGGCAACGTAGGATCAGGATGAGCCAAAACAGGAGCAGAAACAAAGGCAGCCTTGAGAGTCTCAAAGGCCTTAATGGACTCCGGAGACCAACTCTGTGGTTTACCGTCCTTTCTGGTCATATCAGTCAGAGGCTTGACCAGAGATGAGAAGTTCCGAATAAACTTCCGATAGTAGTTGGCAAAGCCCAGGAAACGCTGCAGAGGATGTAAACCCACGGGTCGAGGCCACTGTAGGACTGCCGGCAGTTTCTCTGGGTCCATCGAAAAACCATCAGTGGGAATGACATAGCCCAGGAATGTAACCTGTTCATGATGGAACTCGCACTTCTCCAGTTTACAATAGAGATTGTGCTCTCTTAGTTTCTGAAGTACACAACAGACATCTGTGTGGTGGCTCTCCAGGGACTTGGAAAATATGAGGATATCATAGAGATAAACCACCGCACACAATTGCAACAAATCTTGGAGGACATCGTTAATAAATTCCTGGAAAACTGCCGGGGCGTTACAAAGGCCAAAAGGCATTACCAGGTATTCATAATGGCCTGTTCTGGTATTAAACGCAGTTTTCCACTCGTCGCCCTCCTTAATGTGCACAAGATTGTATGCCCCTCTCAGGTCAAGCTTCCCTCAGACCATCAAACCTTAAAGAGGAAGTAAACCCTGATGGGTATTACTTCCTTCCTTTGCCCCGCAAAATAAAAGCATAATGTGCTAGTATGCATCGCATACTAGCACATTATGTGACACTTACCTGCAAACAAAGCCTGTGCTGTTCCCGGTGCAGGCTACATCCATATGCTCCTCTTCGTTGCGGGGTTACGGACTCTGACTCTGTGACTGGCCGGAGCCTCGTGGCGTCACTCCTGTGCATGTGCATGGGAGCCGCCAGTCACTGCACTCGCTTGTGAAAAACGGCACGGGGAACGTTCCTTCACAGTGCATGCGCCAATGACATCAGCGGAAAACACAGTAAATTTCTCCTAAACGGCGAGCGTTTAGCAGATATTTACAATACCTATAGGTAAGCCTTATTCTAGGCTTATCTATAGGTACAACTTCCACAGAGAAGTTTACAACCTCTTTAATACCATAAATAATAACATGATATTAGATTTTTTTTTACTCCAGGAGTATATGATGAGTTTGAAATAATGCATTACAATTCAACTAAACACGTTAGATTTTAGTTGAGTAAAATATGACTAAAACAATTGCAGATGACTAAAATGGGACTAAAACCAAGTTAGTCAAACGAATATAACTAAAACTAAATCTAAGTTTGATGCCAAAATGAACACTGATAAAGATATGGATGAGCGAGTTTGGGGTGGAGATAACTGACTGGCCTGCACAGAGTCCTGACCTCAACCGGATAAAACACCTTTGGGATGAATTTGGGCGGAGACTGTGAGCCAGGACTTCTCGTGCATCAAAAGTGCCTGACCTCACAAATGCGCTTCTAGAAATATGGTCAAATATTCCCATAGACACACTCCTAAACATTATGGACAGCCTTCCCAGAAGAGTTGAAGCTGTTATAGGGTGGGCCAACTCAATATTGAACCCTATGAACTAAGACTGGGATGCCATTAACCACTTCAGCCCCAGAAGGTTTATTCCCCTTCATGACAAGGCCATTTTTCATGGTACCGCACCGCATTACTTTAACTGACAATTGTACGGCCGTGCGACGCTGTACCAATATAAAATTGATGCCCTTATTATTCTTTTTTATTTGCTCTATAAACAAAAAAAGACCAACAATTTTGAAAAAAAAATCTATATTTTTTTTTACTTTCTGCTATAAAACATATCCATTAAAAATAAATGGTAAAAAATCCCTATTAAGCGTGTACTGATTAGCTATAGCATCTACAAACTAGTGATGTTTTTATGGAATTATTTTTTTTTTTCTACTAGTAAGGACGGCGATCAGTATTTTTTTAGGGGGACTGCGACATTGCAGAGGACAAATCAGAAAACTTTAATGCCGCGTACACACAATCAGATTATTCGGCGGATTTGGTCCGCCCATGTGTGGGCTCCAGCTGACTTTTTGTTCCCAGAAGAACGGCGGACTTAGAAAGAAGCCGGACTTTTGAAATGAACAGACTTGCCCACACACGGAGAAAAGTCTGTTCATTTTGAATGTGGCTCCAGGTAGACGGAACTAGCGAAGGAAGTGAATGTCGCCGCCTCCATTGGCGAGATTGACACCTCGAGAGCCCCGTCACCTGTTATGGATTTAAAGGGGAAGACCTACGCCGAAAAAACGGTGTGGGGTCCACCCAAAGTCTATAGCAGACCCTTATCCGAGCACGCAGCCCGACTGGTCAGAAAAGGGGGTGGGGACGAGTGGGCGCCCCCCCCTCCTGAGCTGTACCAGGCACGTGCCCTCAACATGGGGGAGTGCTTTGGGTAAGGGGGGCCCTGTGGCCCCCCCCACCCCTTCTTCTGCTTCTTCTGCTTCTTTTTTACTAGCGGAGAAAGCCGGGCTCCTCCACTAGTAAAAGAGCTAGCAGAAGAAAGTGGAGGAGTTTGAGGAGAAGACTCCCGAAGACGGAAGAAGAGAAGACCTGCCTAATAAACTACTTTTAAAAACTGTGTTGGGTGTTTTTTTATTTACACTTTTCCCCCCAGGTGAATGGGTAGAGGCATGATGTACCCCATACTCATTCACATAGGGTGGGGGGCCGGGATCTGTAATTACAATTATTGATATACTTTTTCACAGCAGGGCCCGTTCCTGTGCCCACCAAGAGTAACTGTGAGGGCTTACAATGGTGTGGCACCACCACCACCCAAGGCCCAATTTTTCTGCCCCTGTTTAACATTTTCTGCAGAGTATTTTGGGCATTCTGCATAGTATATATACTTCTGTTCAGAGTAAATAGTACCTGGGGGCACCCCCACGCCATTTTTTTTTAAATTTGGGTGCGTTCCCTTTTAATATCCATACCAGACCCAAAGATCCTTGTAATGGGCTGGGGGACCCATGCCGTTTTTCCTCAATCATTTTAATGTATATTGCTGGAACGCAACAATACATTACAGCCGCAAGCAGTTTTAAATGACTTTTTTCCTTTAAAGCTTCATATAGTATAGTAGGTGAGGTTGAAAAAAGACACAGTCCATCAAGTCCAACGTATGTGTGTGATTATATGTCAGTATTACATTGTATATCCCTGTATGTTGTGGTCATTCAGGTGCTTATCTAGTAGTTTCTTGAAATTATCAATGCCCCCCGCTGAGACCACCCCTGGATGCCACTGCCAGTTGTCAGAGGAGGTCTGTAATGCACACACAGTGCTCTGGACGGTGGTCTGAGGAAAGGCTTCAGGCTGCTGTAATTGTAATGTACTGCACAACTGTTACTGTACACATTCACCGTCTGCTCTGCTCTCTGTCTGCTCTGGAGTGGGACAGACTCAGTCTTGTCAGGACTCGAGAGGCCTGGCTGGCCTGGCCATGCACAGTGGTGCTCTCTCTGGTCTCTAGCAGTCGTCACGGTGCAGTCAAGCATGCTTGCTTGCTGGGAGCGGATTGCGGAAGCAGGCGGAGCTCCGTGAAAAAATGGGCCATTTCATCCAATTTCATTGGATGAAAATGTGCTATACTTTTCGTTTCGTTACCGTCACTGTAAAAATGCCGCTGACAAAAACGAAATGAAAACATTTTGTTTGATGAAATTAACACTGGTCTTTATAGACCTTGCTTTGTGCTTTGCTTTGAAATCAATGGGGCAGCGTTTGCGGCGTATTGCCGGCGGTTTTAACCCTTTCGTATCCGCTAGCGGGGGGTAAAAGCGCCCCGCTAGCGGCCGAAATGCGCCGCAAATCCGCCGCAAATCCGGCGGTAAAACGCCGCTAAAAATAGCAGCGTTTTACCGCCGACGCTATCAGCAGTGTGGTGTGAAAGGGGTCTTAGGTGGGGAAATTTTGGGTCACAGGGAAGACGGTTAACTCCATTCCATTGATTAATGCTTAGATTCCTGGATCGAATTAATAGCACCAGGTCTCATCCCATGTGACGATGGTTCGCAGAAAGGATGGATCCTGGTCACACATGATAATGAAATCTCCAGAGATTTCCATCCTTTTGCTTTCTGTTCATCTGTCAACCGGGAACAGATCTTCTGCTTACCATGAAAACATTTTCATGGCGCTTCTCAACGTGTCTCTGGATAGCAATGTGCATGCGCACACACCTTGCCCATTTTGTCATTGAGATATTGGACCATTCAAATTTTTAGACACATCTTGTATATACAGTATCTCACAAAAGTGAGTACACCCCTCACATTTTTGTAAATATATTATTATATCTTTTCATGTGACAACACTGAAAAAATGACACTTTGCTACAATGTAATGTAGTGAGTGTACAGCTTGTATAACAGTGTAAATTTGCCGGCCCCTCAAAATAACTCAACACACGGCCAATAATGTCTAAACCGCTGTCAACAAAAGTGAGTACACCCCTAATGTCCAAATTGGGCCCAAAGTGTCAATATTTTGTGTGGCCACAATTATTTTCCAGCACTGACTTAACCCTCTTGGGCATGGAGTTCACCAGAGCTTCACAGGTTGCCACTGGAGTCCTCTTCCACTCCTCCATGACAACATCATGGAGCTGGTGGATGTTAAAGACCTTGCACTCCTCCACCTTCCATTTGCGGATGCCCCACAGATGCTCAAAAGGGTTTAGGTCTGGAGACCTGCTTGGGCATTCCATCACCTTTACTCACAGCTTCTTTAGCTAGGCAGTGGTTGTCTTGGAGGTATGTTTGGAGTCGTTATCATGTTGGAATACTGCCCTGCGGCCCAGTCTCCGAAGGGAGGTCATCATGCTCTGCTTTAGTATGTCACAGTACATGTTGGCATTCATGGTTTCCTCAATGAACTGTAGTTCCCCAGTGCCGGCAGCACGCATGCAGTCCCAGACCAAGACACTTCCAACACCATGCTTGACTGTAAGCAAGACATATTTGTCTTTGTACTCCTCGCCTGGTTGCCGCCACACACGCTTGATACTATCTGAACCAAATAAGTTTATCTTTGTCTCATTAGACCACAGGACATGGTTCTGTGGTTAACAAACCTGCTCCCCATGCACACCTAAGTCCTTGTAACACTAACAAGTGACCAGTTGGTCACTCGGGCGCCACCTGAGGGCCTGAGGCCATTAGGGGCCCGGACTCGGTCACATGAGAAGCCACTTGAAGCGGCTGTATAACATGTCGTGATGCTGATAATGATACTGCTAATGTTGCACTGCTCCCCGCCGTCCCCTCCTTCACTCCCGTCCGTCCGAGCTGCTTGTACTGTATGTGTTGTGACATCACCTGGGAAGGACGAGAAGAGTGGAGGGGCCAGCGGGGAGCAGCGCGCCATTAGGTATTATTATCGTCATCCGGTGACTCAGTGAGTGAAGCTGAGTCACCAGGGCCTCCACAACTGATGGGGGGTGCAGATGTATGGGCCTCGGGTCCCCCCACCCCACAGTGTCCCCCTATGTGTATGTCCCTCTGTGTGTGTGTCCCCCTGTGTGTGTCCCTCTGAGTAAGTATCCCCTGTGTGAGTGTCCTCCTGTGTGTGTCCCCCCTGTGTGCGTCCTCCAGTTTGTGTGTCTGTCCCTGTGTGTGTGTGTCCCCTTGTGGTGAGTGTCCCCCTGTGTGTGTGCCCTCCCGTGTGTGTGTCCCCCTGTGTGTGTGTCCCCCTGTGTGTGTCCCCCTGTGTGTGTCCTCCTGTGTGTGTGTGTCCCCCTGTGTGTGTGTGTGTGTCCCTGTATGTGTGTGTCCCCCTGTGTGAGTGTCCCCCTGTATGAGTGTCCTCCTGTGTGAGTGTGTCGTGTGTCCCCCTGTGTGCGTTCTACCTCCAGTGTCCCCCTGTGTATGTGCGTTCTCCCTCCAGTGTCCCCCTATGTATGTGCATTCTCCCTCCAGTGCCCCGCTGTGTGTGCATTCTCTCTCCAGTGTCCTCCTATGTGTGTGTGTATATGTTCTCCCTCCTGTGTCCCCCTGTGTGTGTGTGTATGTTCTCCCTCCAGTGTCCGTGTGTGTGTGTGTGTGTGTGTGTGTGTGTGTGTGTGTGTGTGTGTGTGTGTGTATATGTTCTCCCTCAAGTGTCCCCCTGTTTGTGCTCTCCCCCCCACAGTGTCCCCCTGTGTGCTCCCCCCACAGTGTCCGCCATTGTGCTTTCCCTTCTCAGTGTCCCCCTGTGTGTGCTTCCCCACTTCAGTGTCCCTCTGTGTGTGTGCTTCCCTCCCTCCAGTGTCCCCCTGTGTGATCCCCCCCACACACACACACAGTGTCCCCCTGTGTGCTTTCCCTCCCCCCGTGTCTTCCCTGTGCAGGTGTGGCTTGAGTGTGGGGACCAAGGGTGCCCCATGATCTTCTATTGCCCGGGGGCCCCATGAGTTGTCAGTCTGCCCCTGGTCACATGACACCGGGGAGGGAAAATGGCTATTTGGGCCCAATTTGGACATTTTCACTTAGGGGTGTACTCACTTTTGTTGCCAGTGGTTTAGACATTAATGTCTGTGTGTTGAGTTATTTTGAGCGGACAGCAAATTTACACTGTTATACAAGTTGTACACTCACTACTTTACATGTAACAAAGTGTAATTTCTTCAGTGTTGTCACATGAAAAGATAGAATAAAATATTTACAAAAATGTGAGGGGTGTACTCACATTTGTGAGATACTGTATAAGTGCTTATTTTTTGTGCTGCCAGCTAGAACCCCCTCCTTTCTCTCCTAGGCAAGAATGATGTTCCAAAGATGTGCTGAAGGGCGGGGACCTACCTTTGGTAAATTTGCACACATTCAGGTTTTCCTTGCACAAGCGTGAGGATGGCAGAGTGAATGTGTTCCCGAACAACTTTTCCTGCACATGCATAAGCACAGCTCAGTGTGGGCAAAGATGCGCTGCAGTGCTCTGCATGGTCTGAGCTCCTTTCTTTCCTTTGCGCATGCACTGTACTATCAAAGAATAGCAGTGCCCGTGGAAGGGGGGGGGGGGGGTAGCCACAATCAAGGAGTTTGAAGTTCTTTAACTACAGCAGAGATTACCTTTCCTGCCAGACAGGGATGTGCTGTGTTGCAGAACTGCGTAAATCTCAGACCTGGATGAACAGGCATACAAACCTGTAGGCAGGCAAACATGCTCCCTTAGGGCCGGTTCACACTAGTGCAACGAGAACCCTGCGAATTAACTGCGGGTTCACACATCGCACCCGGAACGCATGGCAGTTCACACTGCCATATGCGAACTGCTGGTGGAGTGCCATTATGTCATTATGTTAACGACACCCCCATTTCAGCTCGCATATCACACTGCGAACTGACAGATCGGACATGAATCAGATTGCATATGTGTGAGCACACATGCAATACAGTTCTGGTCCGAACTGGAAAAAGGGTCCTGTGCGTGTTTGCACCGAATGCGGTGTGATATCAGCCATACTATCTGTATGGCTGACATCGCACCCGCACAGACATCGCATGTAATGTAAACAGCAGTGCGCTGCGCATTACATGTGATGTCTGGCATTGCAATAGTGTGAACCGGGGCTTATACATACTGTATTTCATCTGCGTATTTAGCCATTTACATTTATTTTAGCTTTAATAATTACTTCTGAAATGGGATATAATTAAGAAGCTTTGGTGATAATTGACCACAATAATTAATACATTTTATAAAATTTACAGTTGCTTTGATCTGTATCTCTTTTGTCAGCGTGTGTTATTTTAGTCTGCTGTGTAGCACTATACAAAGTTTATACATGAGGGAATAGCTCATAGAAAGCCTCAGAAGTAGCTACGATATTTCCAATATAGAGGATATGACAGCAGACCACTTACAGCAGTAAAAGCACAGAGAGAGGGCACTAGACGTTCCCGCTGTATTGTATATGGGTCGTACATTTATAGCACCGCTACCTGTCAAGTACCATTGTCATCTTTCACATCCAAGCAGCCTCTCTCTAAGGCATATTTCTGTTCTTCATAAGTACACTAGTTTATAAGTACACTAGTCCATCAATCTTTGAGATGTCATATACAAATACTGAGCTCTATTGATATTATTGGCGTTTCACAAGGAGTCAAACTTCATTGGATGTTCTGCCAACCTGCAGTTGCCGGATGATTACTGTTTTTCATTTAGGTGATGCAATCTTCAGTTATTTCTTTTCTGTTCCAGATTGAACTCAAAGCTACATTACAGTTTGCTTGAATCATCAGAAAGTGTTTAATAAAGGTCATTTTAATGAAATGTTAGTAATGGGAGTCAGGGGATGAAAACATTGGTATAAGCCCCCATGGGACTGCTATGTAATAAATAAACGGAGAGCAAATTAACCACTTCAGCCCCAGAAGGATTTACCCCTTTAATGACCAGGCCATTTTTTGCGATACGGCATTGCGTCGCTTTAACTGACAATTACGCGGTCGTGCAACATTGTACACAAACAAAATTTATATCCTTTTTTTCCTACAAATAGAGCTTTCTTTTGGTGATATTTGATCCCCTTGCGTTTTTTCTTTTTTTTTTGCACTATAAACAGAAAAAAGAGTGACAATTTTGAAAAAAAAAAAACAATATTTTTTACTTGCTGCTAAAATAAATATACAAAAAAAAATGTAAAAATGTATTTCTTTATCAGTTTAGGCCAATTTGTATCATTCTACATATTTTTAGTAAAAAATCGCATTAAGCGTATATTGATTGGTTTGATTAGTTATATCGTCTACAAAGTAGGGGATATATTTATGGCATTTTTATTATTATTTTTTATACTAGTAATGGCGGTGATCAGTGATTTTTAGAGGGCCTGTGACATTGTGGCGGACAGATCAGACACTTTTTTGGGACCATTGACATTTATACACTGATCAGTGCTAATGGAAGAGGTTAGCGCTAGGAGCGATAATAGGGTTAAATGTTCCCTAGGGAGGTGTTTGTAACTATGGGGGGGAGGGGCTGACTGGTAGTAGAGAGAGATCACTGTTCCTGATCTCTAGGAACAGACAATCTGTCTCTACTCCCCTGTCAGAACGGGGATCTGTTTGTTTACATTGACAGCTCCCCATTCTGGCTCTCTGTGGAGTGATCGTGGGTGGCCGGTGGACATCGCAGCCGCTGGCCACGCGCATCAGCTGCATCTTCACAAAGTGCAAATCAAGAGCAATTGCGTCGTGCAATCACTCTTAAAGCAGCCGACATACACCTATTGCAATTCGCGCAGCTGTGCCAACTTGCCGCCGTATAATGACGGCGGCTGGTCGGCAAGCGGTTAAAGGCTTATTCCACCTTTTGTGTAAAAAATAAATAAATGCACCCTTAATCATTCATATAAAAGTGTGTTTATTTTTTATTTTTTGCGTTGGATCAGTGGATTGCAGGCGCAATACTTTGCTCCCGCAGACTCTTCATCCGGCTGCAGCGCCATATCGAGATACGGACCTTCAATTACAGGGCTAGAGGAAGTATCAATAGACTTTGAGGGCAGAGACATCAACGCACTCTTGTTCCATTGAGAACACTGTCACAGATGGGACTTCAAAAAAAAAAACTGATAATTTTGAAAAAAAAAATATTTTTTACTTTTTGCTATAACAAATATCCCCCCCCCCCCCAAAAAAAAAAACATGTCTTCATCAGTTTAGGCCAATATGTATTCTTCTACATATTTTTGGTAAAAAAAAGTTGCAATAAGTGCATATTGATTGGTTTGTTATAGGTATAGTGTCTACAAAATAGGGGATATTTTTATGGAATTTTTATTATTCATTTTTTTTTTTTTAATAGTATTGGCACAAAACCTAAATACACCACTGGTTGGGGACCCTTACTTTTTAATTTATTGATAAATGATATTGGGTTTGGGAGTAAAAGTACCATTTTAGTCTTTGCAGATTACACCAAACTATGCAGTGGTATCTGCTAAAACAGCATGTCTCCAATGTAAAAGACAATCTCAATGCACTATTTAAAGAGGAAGTAAACCCTGATGGGTTTACTTCCTCTTTCATTCCCTGCAAAGGCAAAGCATAATGGACTACTATGCATTGCGTAGTAGTCCATTATGTGTCACTTACCTGACACAGGAGCCAGCCTGTCCCCTGTAGTCCGGCGCATCCATCTTCTCGGTGGGTCTCGCTGCTCCGCCACTGTCATTCGGCAAAGCCACGATGACATCACTCCCGCACATGCACACGGGAGCCGCCACACGCGGCATCTTCGCCGTTGACGGTGCCGCGCTCAGTGCGCCTGCGCGCCGCTGTCTACGGCGCATGCGCCTTAGACAGCGGTGCCTGTCTTTTGGCAAATATCTCCTAAACCGTGTAGGTTTAGGAGATATTTCTTGGACCTACAGATAAGCCTTAATCTAGGCTTACCTGTAGGTCAAAGTGTGTTGTAAGGGTTTACAACCACTTTAATTGGGTAACTATGTGGCAAATGAGGATTAATGTTAATAAATGTAAAGTTATGCACTGGGAGGCTAAAAACATGCATGCACCGTACATCATATACATTCTAGGAGGTGAACAGCTGGGGAGTCAGTAATGGAGGAGGATCCGAATGTTCTAGTAGATTATAGAGTTAATAATAGTTTGCAATGCCAAATAGCAGTTTCCGAAGTAAGCAAAATAATTTCTTGTATTAAAAGAGGTATGGACTCCAGAGAGGGAGACATCATGTTGCCCCTGTGCATCATCCTCCTGTTCATTCTGAGATTCTATTTCCTCTTGCACCCACATCCAGAAACATTGGCTATGGTTCTATGGACCCAAAACTTCTTGATAATATTAGCAACCTTGGTCACAGGAACATGAACTCTTTAAGGCCTTGGTTCACACTAGAATGCGGTGCAGCAAACCCACGATCTGTGCGCAGTTCCTGCACCGCATTCAAATTACACTACCCTTGATCTGCAGCAGGTGCCAGTGCAATCTTAAGGACATCCCAAATGCTGGTCACAAATCGATTTACCTACACCAGATCACATGGTAAGAAATTACCATTCAACCCAGTTGCAGTGCGATTCCGAAATTGTTGCATGCACGACTTTGGTGCATTGCGGTAGAATTTGATCTCATTCAAAATAAGATGGTCTCAAATCACACCGCACTGAATTGCATGTAAACAGGAATGAGGTGCGGTTCCTGTGCAATTCATATGCGGTTCATTGAATGAACCGAAGCTAAATGGTTTTGTAGCCTTTACCTCACCATGCTTGTTTACTAATCTCTTGCATTCCGCCTTAGACAACTCTCTGCCTATCTTTCTCTTGTAAGTGTTGATTATACTACACACTAAGGTGACCCTTAAATTCTAAGGGTCACCAATAATTATGTTCCTGGCATTTTATTTGTGTTATTATTTATATGGATATGTTAAGTCATTAGGCAAAAACAATGTCTGCTTTATGGACTATGAATTAATGAATGGCGAGTGCCATTTAATTGTGTCAGTTTCAACTTATTTTCTATCTATATATCTAATCCAGTGTTTCTCAACCTTTTTTCAGTCAAAAAAATTATAGACAATCTCTAGGCACCCTCCAAAATGAAGGACAGGCTTGAGGCGCCCCATTCTAAAATGTAAAAATTATTCTGATAGTTTTACATAAGACAGCAACATCAATACACGTAGGACACCCATCGTGATTTAGTTTTCCAAAGCAAGTACACCTTTGCAAACTGGTACTGACTAGTATCCAAATGTTTCTCTTCTCCCTCAGTTTTCCTCCATCACTTAGCTAATGAGACCCCAAAGCTGATGAAGAGAGCCAGGGAAGGGTCAAATAAGGATGATATGCAGGCAACTGACATCTGCCTTTTCAATTGATGATGTCATTGGTGGTTAGGAGTTTGGCAGCTAGAGGGTTGTAATGGTGTACAATGAAAACCTGAAAACCTGTGGCTTTGTTTAACTTAAAGGCAGGTTTCATCCACCCACTGGCTTTTATCCAATTTTGGGGCAATTTTTAGGCATTTTGCCAAGGCACCCCTGAAGAAATCTCAAGGCACCCCAGGGTGTCTGAGCTACAACCTTCAGAGCATGGTTTACCAGAGAGCGCCCTCCAGTGGCAGCATGTTAAGGGTTTTTTTTAACCTTTTTTTGGCACTCACAGTCTTAATTTACCTGTTTTATCAATGCAGTAGGTAGGGAGCAGATAAAGAAGTATTAATGTGTGACTGGGCCTTAGCACCAATCTTAAAGCATGCAGAGAATAGCAGCAGTCCTGGTTCCACATTAAATCAATAATATCTATTTTGCTTACCTTTTCAGAGAAAAAATTGATTTTGTTATTATAAGTTACATCCGAATACAATTGATACAGTACAAAGGATATATTTTTAGAAAATTGCATTTGTTATCTCAGTGTACAGCTCTATTACAGCTTTTATTTCTGACATATCTGTTCTCATCTTGCAGGCTTTTCCTGAAATATATGAAAAATTATTTTATGCTGGAGAAAAACAGGATGCTGCTCATAACACAGTGATGAGCTCCGAATAGCAAAACAATTTATTCTCATATATAAAGACTTGGCAACATTTGGGTTAGAGTTAGACAATGTTAAAGTGGCATGTGCAGGATGTTGGGGATAAAGTAGAGTGCAGCTGGTTTGTATATACTGTGTGTGTATGTGTATATATATATATATATATATATATATATATATATATATATATATATATATATATATATATACACACACACACACACACACACACACACACACACAGAGGGTTCTTCAAAACGTTTCCGCACTTTTTTTAAAACTCTTTTTATTAAGAATTTCAAAAGCAAATGACATCACTTATAGTCACCTTCCCACCTTCCTTTGCTATGCATTTTTCCCAGCATCGTACCAACTTTCAGACACAACTGTTTCCAACGAAAAAGTACAAATGGCCATGGTAATTACCAGACAGTGTAGCATGTTATAAAAACTTCCATCTCCACCATTCCAAAAATGTATTGTATTCTGGTAACTGTAAGGGGTTAATTACATGTAATGACAGCATTCAGTCTTTCCGCACTCTCATTCATATGTGTTGAAGGTGGTGTCCCTAATTACATAGGTATTGGACAGCCGTCCCCCATACCATAAACTCAGTTTTCGAATTATCCTTTTTGTTGAACTTCATATTCTGCTTGTTAGGCTACATGGATGAACAAATTATACCATTCACCATACAGACCCCAGTGCTCTATTGTCTTTTCCAAGCTCGTAAAACGTATTGCCCAGAGGTGGTTAGCATCCCTACCGCCTACCCACTCAGATTGGCTAAAGGTCATGAATGGCATGATCGTGAAGAAAAAAAATGTATCTATACCAAGCAGGGATGTCCTTGGAAATTTGATCAATTATAGGAGCCCCGGTTGAACACTCCAGGAAAAGCACCTAGATTCCAATGTACTTGATAGGATACTTGCATAATTCAGAAAGCCAGACTATTATTCTTTTCATTTACAAGCTGTAAGTGATCTCATACTCCTTAGGGCTCTACGTTCCTACAGCCCCTTACCAGGGCCGTCTTTAATATTGATTGGACCCTGGGCAAAACTTTTCTTTTGGCCCCCCATGCATTTCTGCTCTCCGCCTGCTCTGAGACATACAATAGATAGCAGTTAGACTCAAAATCAGTTTACTGAATCAGATCAGGCAACTATTGTGATCGGTTGCCAGAGGTTACAGTGTATCATTACCGCTCACTGACTGGTTGCTAGAGGTTACAGCATATGATTTCTGCTTGTTTATTGGTTGCTAGAGATTACTGTGAATATGACCTCAGGGGGCATGATATACATATCAATGCCATCGGCTGCCTCTATTTACATATGAATGCCGGTAATTTACATGTAAACACAGGGTCTGCAGGTGAGTCATCTTTACACAACAATAGGGCAGAGCTGGGCAACATTAGTAGCAGCACTTCACACTGAGATATTGGGACACAGCACAGGACTAAAACCTCAAGGGACGAGGGAATTTAAACCAGGATAGTTGGCAAGCATGAGGCAACTGCTTTGGGCCCCACAACAATGACAGGGCCCAGGGCAGCTTCCCCTTTTGCCCTGCCTTAAAAACGGCCCTGCCCCTTACAGGGGAGCAATGGTGCCTTATATGGAGAGTAAGCTAACTGGAAATATGTACAGTGGAGATTGTGCAATTTATTTTGTTTGAGGTACGTTGATGATTGAAATGACTCAAGTCAACAGGTTGCATTGACAGATGTTTATTGAATGACATTACTCTACAAAAAAATGGTATTGTAATTGGCCTTATTGTAACAAATTGCCCTTTGTACTGTTAGAGTCCATTGGCTACACCAACCTTTATTGACTTTGTATTGGTGATTGTTTTGTTTATGGTTTGGGGTTTCCAATGTTTGGAGAACGGGGGGGTTGGAAGGGTTGGTGGGAAAATGGTTCCTTTTTGTTAAGCTTTTTTTTTATGCGATATAAACTTTCAATAAAAAATATCTAACTTAGTAACAGCAACAGGGGTGGGACAAAATATAACATTGTCATCTCTGCATGGAAAAAGATTGTAGTTAGGAGTGTAAATCCAATGTACAATTTGCAAGCCAAATGCCTTAGAATACAAACCTGGATAACAGCAGTTCCTGTCTATAGTCAGTTTTAAAGTGAAATTGAGCTAAAAAATGTTGCTAAAAATGACTAAGCAGTACCATGAAAAATGTAACGTTGGTCTTAAAGCCCTCCAGAAAAATAGCACTGCACTCCCTGTGCCTGGATCCTCATTGCTGTATATATGCAGTGTGGGATCATCTAAGGCACTGCTGCCTCTGACTGCTAAACTCATGAGAGTGACATTTACTAAAGTCACTACTGTAATGCTCACTATTCTCCTTGCTGAAAAGGAAGTTTGTACATGAAGACTTTTGGTAGAAGGATCTTCCTGCTTCTACTTCATTTATTCTCTGAAAATGTGCTTTCTACACCTTTCCTGCTGCTTATTGATTATTCCTCCACCAGCCACCAGATCACAAGTCATGCAGGAGGGCAGCTCTGACATGAAGAAGAAAATACCAGCTCCTCTAGCAAGATTGGCTAAAATAGAGACATAGTATAGAACAAGGCATGGCAAGCCAGTAATGGAGAAAAAAATTCTTGCAGGGAGACCACAAGCGATATTAGCGATTAGTCCTTCGCCCTCTGTTTTGGCACAGCTTCCGCAGTTTAAAGCGAACCTGTCACCAGATTTTAAATGCCAATCCAAACACACCATTTACATTTTTTTCCAAGCTGTTTATATGAATATTTTGATTCAATAAAAGGATTTAAACAGTAGATACTACCTAAGACTTAATTTTTTTTTCTCCAACTAATCCTAAAACTCAAATTTAAAGCACCCTCAAAAACCTTGTATGTCTGACTTTATTGGTACCAGAGAGGACAAACACAACAATGTGGAGGTCGACGCTTTTCACATCCATAAGCTTCTTCAGGACCTCTTGGTAGCGAAGAAGATTGGCCTAACTGAAAAAACACATGAAATAAATATAAGACTCGAAAAATATATCACCATATTTAACAACATATACTGTCATTTGTGTCACTTACACATCGCTTTTAGAGAACTCGGCAAGAATTCGGTGATACAATGTCGGGTGTCAATACAGCCACTATGTGGTCAACAGGGCACTCTTCTCTAGTATATATGGTTGGTCCCCCTTTCATCAGTTGGGGTTAATCAGAGACCCCTTGAAGTAAGTGAAATTTGTGTTGGAAGATAGTTTCCACCCATGCTTACCTTTGCCCCTGTCCTTACATACGCCCCCCTTGTTATTTGTTCTTTCTCTGCAATAAATTTAGATACCTACAATCCTTATGACCAAGCACCACCCATGAAACATCGTAAGGCTGCCAAGTTGACCATATAGTTACTGTATTACACCCAAAACTTTTCAGAAACTTCCAGAGGAATGATAGGGAGGTTAGAAGGAGCTGCCTGGAGTATTGATGAGGGCCCCAACCAATCCATGGCCAAATGGGCTGGCAGGGGGAGGGACCTCATAAATACTCTGGGTCAGTCCAGCGGGGGGGGGGGTGCCGTTGAGGGTAGCCCCCTAGCCGGGGGGGAGTGACCTCAGGCCTGGGAGCTCAGGTGCTGGAGGGATCCTCTGAAAACTCAAGGAGGAGTTCTTCCAGAGGCACGGGAGCAGGTGTGAGGACAGCAGGAGCCAGCGAGCACGTCCACAAGATCTCCAGGGAGAAGACATTGTGGCTGGTGAGTGATACTCAGAGGACTGAGCGGACTAAGGAGTGGAAGTCTGGAATGGCTGTAGAGTCAGTCTGGGGGGACTGTGGAAGATTAGCCAGAAGGGCTAGTGAAAGGGGCAGCTGCAGTCAGGAGGGCTGGCAGTGCCTGAAGAGGTGGTGCTGGGATCAGTAGCCACAGGAAAGTAGCTGGACCTTTTCTACACACGAAAGGGGTGTCCCTGCCTGTATTGGGTTTTTGCTGGATCTGACAGCGTGCCCGGTCAGATCCCACCTAAACAGTGTTCCAGCTAGGCCTGAATGTTTCTGCAAACAAGTGACGTGCTGGAGGAAGAGGAGTGTACATAGAAGTGTATATAGTTGGGTGTCCATGAAGAGACTTTGTTCCAGTCTCATGAGCATTTACCCCTATCCCCAGTCAAGTTATTAACTCCTACATAAAAAACAAAGCTGCGTGGACTGTTTCCTGTCTCAGAGAGCCTGTGGAAAATTTGGTGTGCCTGGCTGTGCAGGGTGGGGGATCCCTATTCATCAGCGGCTCCTACAGCAGATGCGCTACAATTTACTACCTGGTTTCCAGACCTAGCCAAATGATGTCATACATCCCAGGAGTCTTCAGGAGGGGAGGAGGGGGTTTTCTCAGCTAAGCACGCCTTCTTGCCTGCGTGCCTAAGCTAAGGGCAGATGGATTCCAGGAAGTAAATGCTACATGAATCACCTGCTCTTACTCAAGATGGCAGAAATGCTGGGAGCATGTTTTTCAAAGTGATTTCTCAGGTTTGTAGTGCTGAGATACAGTGTAGTTCCACTTTGAGGGAGGTACTAAAGTAACAATAGTTACTTGTACAGATGTTTAAAATGAAATGCAGTGCACAGGCTTGGTGTTGGAGGAGGCCCTGTCTTGGTGTCGGAGTAGATCAGAGAGGGTGGTCAGTATAGTCGGAGTTCTAGACAAACAGACTCATGTCGGGGACATCAGGATTTTAGTTTGGTGCAGTATCTGGTGAACGAGAACGAGCCTGAGAAGTGTTGGAGTGTTGTCAGACCACCTATAATTTAGTGGTCCATGCTTGAGGGTAAGAGGCCAGGTGTGCTGTGGTTTCAGTGGAGGATTATTATCTCACCAACAACTGTATACATGTCAACACACTTTGGGTGTTCTATGAGGTTCATTGACTTTTATTAGAATGGACTTTAAGGGCTGCATTTTATTTTAAATATTCAGCAAATTGTCACCTACAATATATTCTAGCTCTAGTCCGCAACCCGAGAGCAGTTAAATTCTTTTTGTTTGCACTTCTACAGATGTAAATAATGCAAAATCTGCAAATCGATAATTCTACTGTGGATATCAAACATTTAACAAATCATATTTTCAAGTCCCCAAAATAGCATCCAATAAAGAAGTGGGTATAGCAGCGATTACAGGTCTCCCAACTTATGACTGTTCCAATTCCTACCCCTTGAAATTTTTCACATTTTGTCATGTTACAACCAAAAACATAAATGTATTTTATTGGGATTTTATGTAATAGACCAACACAAAGTGGCACATAATTGTGAAATGTAAAATGATAAATGGTTTTCAACATTCTTTACAAATAAATATGTGAAAAGTGTTATGTACATTTGTATTCAGCCCCCCTGAGTCAATACTTTGTAGAACCACCTTTCGCTGCAATTACAGCTGTAAGTCTTTTTGGGGATGTCTCTACCAGCTTTGTACATCTAGAGAGTGATATTTTTGCCCATTCTTCTTTGCAAAATAACTCAAGCTCTGTCAGATTAGGTGAAGAGTGTCTGTGAACAGCAATTATCAAGTCTTGCCACAGCTTATCAATTGGATTTAGGTCTGGACTTTGACTGGGTCATTCTAACACATGAATATACTTTGATCTAAACCATTCCATTGTAGCTCTGGCTGTATGTTTAGGGTCCAGGGGCCCCAGTCTCAAGACTTTTGTAGACTCTTAACAGGTTTTCTTGTAAGATTTCCCTGTATTTGGCTCCATCCATCTTCCCATCAACTCTTCCCTGTCCCTGCTGAAGAAAAGCATCCCCACAACTTGATGCTGCCACCATCTTGTTTCATGCTGGGGATGGTGTGTTCAGGCTGATGTGCAGTGTTCGTTTTTCGCCACACATAGCGTTTTGCTTTTAGGCCAAAAAGTTTCATTTTGATCTCATCTGACCAGAGCACCTTCTTCCACATGCCTGCTGTGTCCCCCACATGGCATCTCACAAACTATGACTTTCTTTCAATAATGGCTTTCTTCTTCCACTCTTCCATAAGGCTGCTTTCACACTGGGGCGGTATTCAGGCGTTACAGCGCTAAAAATAGCGCCTGTGTAACGCCTGAAAAAAACCGGCCCCTTTAACTCCAGTGTGAAAGCCGGAGGGCTTTCACACTGGAGCGATGCGCTGGCAGGACGGTGAAAAAAGTCCTGCTAGCCGCATCTTTGCAGCGGTGAAGGAGCGGTGTATTCACCGCTCCTATACCGCTCCTACCCATTGAAATCAATGGGACACCGCGGCAATACCGCCGGCGGGTGGGTTTAACCCCTTTTCGGCCGCTAGCGGGAGTTAAAACCACCCCGCTAGCGCCCGCACACCGCCGCTAAAACGACGGTAAAGCGCCGCTAAAAATAGCGGCGCTTTACCGCCGACGCTGCTCCCGCCCCAGTGTGAAAGCAGCCTAAAGGTCAGATTTGAGGCGTGCACGACTAATAGTTGTCCTGTGGACAGATTCTCTCACCTGAGCATGGGCCTCTTGGCTGCTTCTCTGATTAATGCCCTCCTTGCCCAACCTGTCAGTTTGGCCCCTTTCACACTGAGGAGGTTTTCAGTAAAATAGCGCCTGTGTAGCGCTTGAAAAATCCGGCCCCTTTCACTCCAGTGTGAAAGCCGGAGGGCTTTCACACTGGAGCGGTGCGCTGGCAGGACGGTAAAAAAAGTCCTTCTAGCCGCATCTTTGGAGCGGTGAAGTAGCGGTGTATTTACCGCTCCTAAACCGCTCCTACCCATTGAAATTAATGGGGCAGCGTGGCTATACCACTGGCAAAGCGCCGCTGCAGCAGCGCTTTGCGGGCGGTTTTAACAATTTTTCGCCCGCTAGCCGCATACCGCCGCTAAAATGACGGTAAAGCGCCGCTAAAAATAGCGGCGCTTTACCGCTGACACCCGCAACGCTCCAGTGTGAAAGGGGCCTTTAGGTGGACGGCCATGTCTTGGTAGGTTTGCAGTTTTGCCATAATCTTTCCATTTTCGGATTATGAATTGAACAGTGCTCCGTGAGATGTTCAAAGCTTGGGATTTTTTTTTACAAACTAACCCTGGTTTAGACTTCTCAACAACTTTATCCCTGACCTGTCTGGTGTGTTCCTTAGCTTTTATAATGCGGTTTGTTCACTAAGGTTCTCTAACAAACCTCTGTGGGCTTCACAAAACAGCTGTATTTATACTGAGATTAAATTACACACAGGTGAACGCTATTTACTAATTAGGTGACATCTGAAGGCAATTGGTTCCACTAGATTTTAGGGGTATTAGATTAAAAGGGGCTGAATACAAATGCACGCCACACTTTTCAGATACTTATTTGTAAAAAATAATTGAAAACCATTTATAATTTTTCTTCCACTTTACATTTAAGTGCCACTTTGTGTTGGTCTATCACATAAAATCCCAATAAAATACATTTATGTTTTTGGTTGTACAAAATGTGGAAAATTTCAAGGGGTGTGAATACTTTTTAAAGGCACTGTATATTTAAAACATGTACCCTGCCAAGTCAGACCTTTAGCTCATACCTACTGCTGATTGAAGATCCCTAGTTGTGGTTTAGGAGAGAATGTGCCACATATCTGCAGAGAGACAGCTGATTCTAAACAGCAATTGTCCTTCTCTGCAGCATGCTGGCAGGACACAGGCTTTTCTACTCAGGCTATGTCTGCGTTCTAAAGAAAACAGTCTGTAAATCTGGCCATAGACATATAGATTTAGTTCAGCTAAGCAAAAGAAGTCCAACAGATTCCCCCATCCACGCAAGCAGCATGGATGGATGAATCCCACCTGCCAGGCAATAGCTGGGGTGCAGCGTGGTGCGGCGGAACACACACAGTCCAGTGCGATGAAAAAACTTGTTTTGGAATAATGCAAAGACAGTTCACAATAAATCCATCAGGAAGACAATCCAAACCAGGAACACTCACAAATCCAGAAACGTGTAGAGAGCAGGCTTCAGCCAAACAGGCAGAGTGCGGCCTGGCCATCTTGTGCCCAAACGGGAAGTCCAGAGAAGTTGCAAGTCCTATGCTTTCGCTCCTCTTCAGGAACCTTTGCCTACCTCTAGTTCTGTCCCTACCAGGCGGGGTACCTGTCTCTACTCTACCCACTCGCAAAATGCACGCCAAGCCTGGGAGCTAGGGTCTTAAATAGGCTCTGCCTAACCCAAGATGTCTGCTAGAGTCACATGGGACTGGAACATCCAATTGGATCGCTTCTCCAGTGACCCAGAAAATCATAGAGGAACCATTTTCCTCTTGACTTGCTCTCCAACTGTGGTGCCACTGAGAAAGAGCGCCAACTGCAGTGGAGAAAGTAGACTGCACCTGACTACAAGGATATTGTATTTGATAGCTGCAACCACTGGCTGTCAGAATATTAGAATTGTGCCTGCATCTGATTGGATACAGGTGCTACTCGGCCAACAATTTTCCAACAGGTTTCTTCCGAAAAAGTTGATTGAACAAGCCAGGCCTTCAGGAGTTGCTTGAAACCTGAGCAGTGAATGGCCAGTTTAGGAATAATGTCCCACCGGTACTCAAAATATATATATATTTGTTTTTACAATATACAATATCAAACCGTTCCAAGGTCTCCGCTTGTGAAGTGGTGTTTACTGCATAACTCAGTATCAGAATCTTCCTAATGTTACATGGAAACATTTTCATTTTGAAATAATAATCCCATAATATCACAGTAATAACTTGAGAAAAACATGTTCCTTTGCCTCTTTTATACAAATTAGATTCACTTTCGATATCTGCTTTTTATTTATTAGTTTCTTGTACAATATTACAGTCTAAACGCAGAAGAGGAAATGAATAAACACAGTTTTTGCTTGAAAACCATTCATCTATGTCTAAAATATGAAGAAACAGTCAGATAAAGCCACAGAGTAAAGATTAAATCAAATCTTCATATAGCTCGGCAGAACATGTAAGAAATAAGCAAGAGCCTACTTCGTGTATGTTCTGCAAAGATCACACCACAAAAACGTACTTCGGATCGGATGCGTTTCTGTATGCGCATTTTTAATGTGTTCTGGTGCATTTTGATGCGTTTCCGGATGCATTCCAGATGCTTTTTTTCTTCTTTTTTTCCCTGTTTTTGAAGATACCACTGGCTGTCAGAATAATACAATTGTGCCTGCATCTGACTGGATGCAGGCGCTACTCAGCCAACAATTTTCCGGCAGGCTTCTTCAGCAAAAGTCGATTGAACAGGCCGACGAGAGTTGGCTGAAACTTGAGCAGTGTATGGTCAGCTTAGAAATAATGTCCGGATTGGTTTCTGTTTGTGCGTTTTTAACGCATTCTGATGCATTTTTTATGCGTTTCTGGGTACATTCCAGATGTTTTTTTTTTCTTTTTCCTGTTTTTGTTTTTCACTGTCTGGTGCGTTTTACTGTGTTCCAGTACAGACCAGTGCAGGAAAAATGCTACTTTTTTTCTGTAACTGGAAATCCCTGAAATTGACCACACTGGTGTGAACGATGCCATGGGAAACATATAACCTACTTTCCATGTGTTTTTGGTGCAGAAAAAAAATGCTCTGGACTGTATGTGGTGTGAAAAGGCCCTTAAAGCGGTAGTAAACCACAAACAAATGTTTAAAAATCAGACCGCGGGCAGTTCAAGTCATAATATGCTAGTATTTACAGAATACCAGCACATGATGACAGACTCACCTGAAAACGAAGTCCTTCAGCGCCACATTGTCCCCACTGATGGTGCTTCTATCTTCACCCGGTCTTCCGTGTTCACAGGCTTCAGCAATATGAATATCTGAGCCGGTGCATGCATGCGGAGTCACTGTGTATGGCACAGCTTTAAAGAAATGGCACAGGTATGCTGTTCCCTCAGTGCCCATGTGCTGTGATGTCACCGGCTGCAACTAAAGTAAATATCTCCTGAAACGACATATTTACTGTAGCTATAGGTAAGCCTTAAGACCAGGCTTTTTCTGGCACTTTTTGTTTATAAGTTGAAATCAGTATTTTTTGCAAGAAAATAATTTATAACCTCCCCAAACATTATCCTTTTTTTTTTTTTTTAAGCAGAGACCCTAAGGAATAATATGGCAATCTTTGCAATTTTTATGTCACACGGTATTTGTGCAGCGGTTTTCCAAACACAATTTTTTGGGGAAAACATACACTTAAAAAAAAAGAGAGAAAAATATATACCCCAATTTTTTTAATAAAATGTGAAGAATGATGTTACACCAAGTAAATAGATACCCAACATGTCATACTTTAAATTTGCATATGCTTGTGGAATGGCGACAAACCACGGTACTTAAAATAGGCGACACCTTAATTGCCTTTACAGGTTACCAGTTTAGCGTTACAGAGGAGGTCCAGCGCTAGAATTATTGCCCTTGCTCTAACATTCGTGGCGATACCTCACATGTGTGGTGTGAACACTGTTTACATATGTGTAGGCGGCTTACGTATGCGTTCGCTTCTGCATGCGAGCACGGAGGGATGGGGAACTTTACATTTTTTTTTCTTATTTATTTTACTTTTAATTTTTACATTGTCTCTTTATTTATTTTTTTAATCATTTTTATTCCTATTACAAGGAATGTAAGCATCCCTTGTAATAGAAATAAGCATGACAAGTCCTCTTCATGAAGAGATCTGGGGTCAAAAAGACTCCAAATCTCTCCTTTACCTTTAAAAGCAAAAGATCCAAAAAAACGTTTTGATCTTTTGCTTTAAAAAAAAAAAAAAAGTTTACTTCCAGTCTGGACCGGAAGTGATGTCATGATGTTGCTCCGGTCCTCCAAGGTCATAGAGGCGATCTAAGATCTACTCTTTGATCACCTCTGGGACCAGCCAGCGGCACCGGCGGAATCGGTAAACCCGAGATACACCCACAAGGGGCGGGAGGGGCGTTCCAGTGGTTCATGAGTTCCAGCACTCAGTGGATAAAACTTTACTACCGCTGTACTTGAGGTGGTCGTGCTACTGTTTATGCTGATCTGGACGCCAAATGTCATCTGTTAATCACTTTGTATGCTAAATTGTGTTATTACCATTGTTAATCCATGTTATGCTTGCCTAGTTACCAACCCTACTGGTTGAAAGTCAATATGCTCTCCTCCAATGATCAGACTTGTTCTGACACCCCCTCCCCAGCCTTTGATTGGGAAGATTAGTGTGCTGTTGCCTCTCCTCCCCTCAGCTCTTATGCAGCTGAGAACAGAGGGACGGTGATCACTTATAAAAAAGGAAAAATGGTATTTATAATGTTTTTCTTTCTATCTATATATACATACGGTAAATGTTTTGCATTTTATTTAAATGGGTTGTTTTAAGAGGTAATCCTTTACAATTACTTTAAAGTGGAGGGCCTAAGAAAAAAAAAAATTACATTAATATTCTTTAAAAAAATATAAAATAAAAACATTTGAAAAATTATTATTTTTTTTACTCACCAGAAACCCCTGTTGCTAGGCAGTCTTCCTAATCTGCCTCTTCCTATTTTGCTGAGCTGTTTCTTCAATTCCTCCTCCTCTGCGAGTGGTCCCATTGTCTTCCGGGGCGGTCGGCACAGTGGTGTAGTGGTTAGCACTATTGCCTAGCAGTAAAAAGAGTCACTGGTTTGAATCCTAAACCAGTTGAACTGGATGAACTGGTTCAAATCCCAACCACGACACTAGCTGCCTGGAGTTTGCATGTTCTCCCTGTGCCTGCATGAGTTTCCTCCAGGTACTCTGGTTTCCTCCCACACTCCAAAAGACATGCAGGTAGGTTAATTGGCTTCTGCCCAAAATTGGCCCTAGTATATGAATTGGGACCTTGGGCTCCTTTAGGGTAGGGACCGATGTGAGTGTGTAATGTACAGGGATAGGGACAATTGTAAACACTCACTCAGGTTGAACTAGATGGACTGGTGTCTTTATTCAACCTTACTATGTAACTATGTGTGTGTCCCAGGAAACAACAGGGACATTCACAAAGCAGCTCACGCATGCGCAGTAGGAAATGGGTAGTGAAGCCGCTTCCCTTAGTTAGGATGGCAGCGCCGGCACCCGACTTGATGGATGGATCAGCCTCGGGGCGCCGACATCACGGGCTCACTGGACAGGTGAGTGTCCTTATTAAAAGTCAGCAGCTACAGTGAAAAAAAAAACAGCCGGAACACCCCTTTAAGTTGGCATTTACTACCTGGTATGGTGCCTGTTTTCTTTTACTATTGGGTACTAAGTATTACCTTCAGTGAATTCCTGTGATGTTGTATATTTGTACACTCAATCTTGTATGTCAGATGGGATGAGGCTCTTGAGAAGATCAAGGCTAAGAACAGAGAATCTTACATCCACACATTCCAGGTGGATGGAGGAATACCCCTGCCTCTGACAGTGGTACCTGTAGTGATATAGTAGTAGCTGGGTGAATGTAGTGATATAGTAGTGGGATGATGATAATTTATTATTATTATAATTCAAGGTATTCCCGCAGCAATCGATTCATCCAGAGAGATGTATTTATCAGCACAGAACAAACTTCTCAAGATACTTGCAACAGATGACAAAATCCAATGGAGTAAATATTACAATGAACTGTAGCCTTCAGAGTCCCATTCGTCCTAGCATATATTAGCAAGCATAGAGATACTACAATCCAGCATATGGATTCTTATATTTAAGAAAGAATCAATGCCAGCTCAAGTCTTCCCCTGGAATACTAGTCTGATACTGGGGGGGTTTCTGCTTGGTCAACCAATACTTTTTGATCTTATTGTTAATCAAGGTGTAATTACTGGCAATAACCTTTTAAAGTCACATTAGTGTTTACTAAGTAAACAGGCCACCGATTCCCATGAATACTAAGTCCGATCAGAACATTTTTCAATTTTTAATCCCCTTTAGGAAACTGCTTTGGCCCCTTTAATATGTAAACATGCAATTTGTCTGCCAGCTATGACATAGCCTACAGGACACACCTATGCACTTATTAAAAAAAACTGTGTGTATATATATAAAATATCCTACATACATTGTCCAACAGTACCCTCATTGTGTCAGAATACAGTGACCAGTGGCTGCAGCTGCTGATCAATGGAAAATTTTCTCAACATGTCCCATTAACAGAAGTCGATCAAACCATCAGCTCACACACTGACTGTAATGTGTCCTTGTTGGATGGCCAAACTTCGATCAGTGTATAACCAGCTACAAGTCTCAGTTACACATTCGGTTGAGGGACGGTAATGCGATTAACTACGTCCCGCCCACGCTATAGCCAGCTACAGCACAGGTCTTAATTGCCGGGAGGGTGTCCATGGACTCTCCTCTCCCTTTGTGATCTCACTGGCTTTGCTGAGGCAGCGGGAGTCTTTGGCTCCTGCTGCTGTCAGGAAAATCCTGTGACAAGGGAGGGCAGACCAATAAAAAAAAGGAACTAAGGTGGAGAAGAGGAGGTTCGGGACCGCACTGTGGAATTCGACAGAGCTGGTAACTATAAACCAATTTATTTAACCACTTCCGGACCAGCCACTGCAGTAGTACTGTGGCAGGTTGGCTCCCCTGGGTGAACCACCGTAACTCTACGCCGGTCATTTAAGATGCTATAGGAGGCTCTCGCGTGCTCGCAGCATGTGCCTGTAGCCGATGCGAGTGCCCAGCGAAAGTGTGTCAAAAGTGTCCAATTTGTCCGTTGCAATTTCGCAGTCCAAGTAAAAATGGCAGATCACCACAATTACTAGTAAAAAATATAATAATAAAATTGATATAAATATATCCACTATTTTATAGACGCTATAACTTTTGTGCAAACCAAACAATATATGCTTATTGCGATTTTTTTTTTTTTTAACCAAAAATATGTAAAAGAATACATATCAGCCTAAACTGAGGAAAAAATGTGTTTGTTTTTTATTTTATTTACTTTTTCTATTTTAAATACTTATAGCAAAAAATACAAAATATTGTGTTTTTTTTCAAAATTGTCGCTCTTCTTTTGTTTATAGCGCAAAAATTTTAAACCGCAGAGTTGATCAAATACCACCAAAAGAAAGCTTTGTGGGGAAAAAAAGGACGTCAATTTTGTTTGGGTACAAGGTCACACGACCGCACAATTGTCAGTTAAAGCAACGCAGTGCTGTATCGCAAAAAATGGCCTGGTCATTGAGCAGCCAAATCTTCCAGGGCTGAAGTGGTTAAAAAAAAACAAAAAAAAAAACAAAAAACTATCACTTCAGAATTCAGAGTCCATGCACAGTTGTGTGACTTAAAAATTGTGTGATTTCCATTCTGACTTTACCCTGCGACTTGATGCGTTTTTGTTATGACTTTGGCTTTGACCAATGTGATCATTTTGTTTGTGCTCTAAATAGACATGTACAGAATGAAAAAATGTGTTTAGGTTTGTTTGATTACTTTATTTTCTAATGAATTCCAAATTTTCAGAATGATTGAATTTGCATTGGTTGAAAATTGATCGACTGATTTGAATTCTGTGTGAAGAACAGCTGGTTGTTAAGGAGCGTGCTGGGAAGCCAGCCGCCACGTCCTTAACAATCGATGACTTATCAGCTGTCAGCTGGTTTTCCCACTGACAGCAGAATGTAAAGAAAATATGCCGGCAATAAAAATTTTTTTTTTTTTAAATGGTGTAGGGCCCCCCCCAATGCATTCCAGGCCCTTTGGGTCTGGAATAGGTTTTATAGGTAAACCCCATGCACAAAATTAAAAAATAACGGCGACCCCCCCCCCCCCCAAATCTATACCACACATCTGAACATGCAGCCTGTCAGGCCAGGAAAGGAGAAGGGTGAGCGAGTGCCCCCCCTCCTGAATTATATCAGGTCACATGCCCTCAACATGGGGAGATGCCTTGGGGCACCAAAGTACCTTGTTCCCATGTTGATGGGGAAAAAGGCCTCTTCCCCACAACCCTGGCCAGTGATTGTGTGGATCTGCGGGCGGGGGGTTTATTGGAATCTAGAAGCTCCCTTTAACAAGGGGGCCCCAGATCCCGCTCCCCCCATGTGAATGAGTATGGCCTCCTCATTCACCAAAAAAAAGTGTAAAAAGTAAATAAAAACACACGTTTTTGACAATTTCTTTAAAAAAAAAAATGTCCCCAGTGTAGCTTCATCCTCAATCACGCCGCCCGTCATCACTGCAGACCAGACAAGGAAAACCTCTGGCCCCAACAAAGGCTCCTGCCGCCTGCCGGACCTACCATCTGACGGCTCTTAGCCACGGTCGGAGAATCCGTCGGAATGTGTCCTATCGGACCGTGTCGTCGGATAATCCGACTATGTGTGGTATGCATCGGACTGATTCCGTCGGAATATCCGTCGGACCCAATTTTCCAACATGTTGGAAATATTTCCCGACCAACTGGGCCGATCGGACAAACTCCGATCATGTGTAGAGAATTTTGATCGAACCAAGTGCCACGCATGCTCAGATCAAATTCCTACATCAAAGCTATTGGCTACTAGCCTGAATATAGTGCCATCGTAACGAAATTACGTCATCACGCTCTGAAAGATCGGATTTTTCGCCAACTTAGTACGACCGTGTGTATGCAACAGTTTCGGACAAGATCTGACGGACAAAATCCGACGGGCAAAATCCGACGGATTTGGTTGTGGAAATCTCCGACCGTGTGTACAGGGGCTAAGATAGCCAAGGGGCGGGTGTGCCCCTTGTAATGTTATTGGCCAGGGCATGCTGGGTCGGTGATGTCGCAAGGGGACAGTGACATCACCGGGTGGCCCGCCCTTTAGTTAATGAAGAGCTGTCCCTGTTTTTTTCATTGCCGGGAAACTTTTCACAAGTCACATCCAAATCGCATCTATATCATGCAGGTGCAGGTTTACATTTAGGTGTATGGACCTCAAGTTTCTTGAAAGTCAGACCAAAGTAGTGCACAAATTACTTTGAAGTTGCTACAACTTGAAGTCACACAGATATAAATAATTATAGGGAAACATGGGGTACGACTTGTCATGCGCCTTTGGGATCCCAATGACAAAGTACACAACTGAAAAAAATAAGAACACATAGCTAAAAAATAAAAAAAATAAAAAAAACTGCTGGAATATATATTAAATCTAATTAATGACACAGGATGTAACATTTAATTAGTTGTCCAAACAGATCTTACCCCACCCTTTCTAAACTCAATAAAACAAATATAACTAAAATTGCATTGTTTACAGCGGAAACCATAGGGAGTATGCCAAAAGGAAGACCGGGGGGGGGGGGGGGGGGGCTTAGGCAGATAGCGGGTCTCCATATCATCTGGAAGTGACCTTTAATTGTTTCTGTGCCAAGAATGTAAATATTAAAACTCAGCTCAATAAATGCTCAGTATCCAGCTTTATTTCTACACAAGCAGAAAAATAATGATGGTAATAGATTGAGGTCATCTACTCATAAAAAAGAGGGGAAAAAAGCTGAAACGATTGATTTCTCTCTTGCAATTTATTAAAAAATAAATAAATAAACAAACACTTTATTATCAGGAGTTTTCATGAAATTGTAAAACCCAGCCACGGATCAGCCTCTAATGATATTCATATCACACAAGAGGAAAAAAACATTTTTTATCACCATACAAATAGACCTCAGATAGGTTATCCGTTTTATAGCGTCACAGATTATTTTGTCAGAACATCTCAGCACTGCGAGTCTGTGCATTTATTACCAGCATTACTGGCTGGAGAGAACACATTACGGCGTTTACAGAGGACTTGTCTTTCATCCCGGTGGGATTCTGTACATGCTTCCCTGTCAGAATCAGCTTGTTTGTAAGCAAGAGTCACCAATGTGCTTAATTAATTTGTACCACGCTGAACTATCATTCTGTTTACTGCAGGTACACAGTGAAGAATGCGTTGTGAAGGCTGGGTGGGCATACTGCCTGTGCAGTCTGTACACAACCTGTCCTGTTCCAAAAAAGTGAGTCAGTGGTCAGAATTCAAGGTAGGGAAGGTTCCACCTAAAGCTGATTTGGGCATTTCTTCATAAAGACCAAACCCCAAACCCAATACACAACATGAAGTACAACATGTCCCAAAAGGTGAAAGAGACACAAGGGGTCAGAGTTCAAGATAGAGAAGGATCCACCCAAAGCTGATCTTCTGGGCAGTTCTTTATAAAGACCAAACCCAATACATAACATGAAGTATAACATGACCCAAAAGGTGAAAGAGACACAGTGGGTCAGAGTTCAAGATAGAGAAGCATCCACCCAAAGCTGATCTTCTGGGTACTTCTTCATAAAGACCAAACCCAATACATAACATGAAGCACAATATGTCCCAAAATGTGAAAGAGACACAAGGGGTGAGAGTTCAAGATAGAGAAGGATCCACCCAAAGCTGATTATCTGAGAATTTCTCCATAAAGACCAAACCCAATACATAACATGAAGTACAACATGACCCAAAAGGTGAAAGAGACACAGTGGGTCAGAGTTCATGATAGAGAAGCATCCACCCAAAGCTGATCTTCTGGGTACTTCTTCATAAAGACCAAACCCAATACATAACATGAAGCACAATATGTCCCAAAAGGTGAAAGAGACACAAGGGGTCAGAGTTCAAGATAGAGAAGGATCCACCCAAAGCTGATCTTCTGGGCACTGCTTAATAAAGACCAAACCCAATACACAACATAAAGCACAAGATGTCCCAAAAAGTGAAAGACACACAGTGGGTCCGAGTTCAAGATAGAGAAGGATCCACCCAAAGCTCATCTTCTGGACGCTTCTTCATAAAGACCAAACCCAGTAAAGTGAAAAAGATACAGTACAGTGGTCAGAGGTCAAGCCATTTAAAGTACAGCCATCATTAAAGTGTATCTAAAGCCAAAACCACAAATGTAATATATTACAGCTTACTAGTCCTTATTTATTTTTTGTTTGTTTTAGGTTAAGGGGTTAGAAGTTAAGGTAAGGTTAGGGATACGCTTTTATTTATTGTCTTATTTTTTATTTTTTTGGTAGGGTTAGAGTAATAATACTACTACAGTACAACCACTGTGCCTGCTCCAAAGAAAGTAGGCCACATGCGGCCGCAGTAGAGATCCATCCCAGAACTGGCCTGGATTGGATCAGGAAAAAGAGATCGCTTCCAAGAAATCCGCTGCAGATACGGGTGAGAAATCTGGGGAAATTGTATTGAGTCGGACTGTATGTAACTATTTGCCAGCAGAGGAGTTGCGGGACTCTGAGATAGATTCCCTGTCTGATTTGTCAGGGGATGACGATCTGTTCGAGACTTTATCTCAGGAGATGTTATGGGCCAATGCAGATGATGCGGCCACAACCTGCAATGTTTCTGGCTGGTTAGCTCTAAATTCGGGGAGTGCATCCCCTCAGGCGGGAACCCCTACAACTATTGACTTGACTTTGCCTAAAAATGTTAGTTTGCCCAAATCTAAGAGAATGTCTTTTGCCATGGTACGTAAATCACCAAATTCTTGTGTGCCTCCGGGGGATGGAAGTGCCCGAGCTCTGCCTAGGCTCGCACCATCCCAGCGGCTGCTGAACAAGCGGGTGGCTACAGAATATGGTTTGGAGTTCCCTTATGTTCCCAAGGAAATTATGCAAGAGATTGAGAAAAACCAAGAGCATTGGTATGCCAGTGATGTGTGGGACTACCTGAAAGTACCTAAGCCCTTTAGGAAACAAGGATGTTCCCCCCAGTATGTATGAACGCTTCACCGGGTGTCTTCAGCACTGGAGCTTTGGGAGACACATATACTCTGATAAAGTTGTCATTTGCTGGCAGGGAAAGGACAATGTAGTATATTTCATCACCATAATGGATGCCAATGGGAAAACATTAACTTTGCCTGATCCTCGTTTCTATTGGTAAAGTGATTATGCTGACTGTTTTCCCTCTGCTTGAAAATAATAATAAAGTACAAGGACTGTGGGGCTAGTTAGCAAGTGTTAGGTCTACTGGAAGAAAGCTCCATGTCAAGGTCAACTACCAGCCATAGCACTTATATCAAGCACTTGTACTTTGTTGCTCTTGCCACTAGGTGGTGGGAGTTTGCACAAACACTTGGACTATTGTACACAGGCATGTAGGTTAATAGCACTAGTGAGAGAGTCTAATTTTCTGCTGAGAATGGGATTTTGCCTCCTAGGATTGTACACATAGTATGTGTTTTCTTTGTTGTTCTTCTTGTCTATTTTCTTTTCAGGAATCACCATGATCGCCTATCAAGCTGCCGGAGAGTGGGTGGTGTAGATAGTCAGGATTTGGGGTTTGTGCATAATGTGACTTGGTTTATGTCATCTGTTTAATGTAATGTATGTTCTATGTTTTTTCCCTTTTTTCCTTTCCATTCCCATTCCAAATTTTAAGTTCAGGTACTCGACTTTCAGGACTGAAACTCTTTGTTTTGTTTTTTCCTTCCCAGACGATGAGGACATCGTCTAAATGGGTGGAGAGAGTATGTAGAGTTGGCTCCTTACGAGCAGGCGTTATGTTTTTTCCAAAGTAAATTTTCCTGAAACCACAGTTTTTGGGGCCGATTTTCTAAATTTCTGTCGCTATCACCACCGGCAAGAGTAAGAACTCAGTTTAGCTGGGTGTATTGAATGCCACTGTTCTCTCTGAACCAGCATAGTGTGAGTGCTCTTCTGCTGTGCATTCTGTGAGGTGGTATTTAAGGTACCGACATCACGTGCTTCGGGGATTATTTTCTGTCTGTTTGGTTCTGGTGGTCCTCCTGATCCAGCCCCATGGCCCTCCTGGCCTGGGGTGCGGAACCTTGCATTTCGAGTCTCGGGGCTGTCTGACCCGTGGCAACACAACTGCAGGCACAGGCCCGAGTGGATTTCAGGGCCTATTGATCAGAGGGTGGTCCGGTACCATCTCATCTGAAGGGAGAGGCCCAGCAACTGAAGAACCCCAGGGGAGGACTCCTCAGGAGAAGGCCATGCGCAAGGCTGGCTTCTTTGAAGGAGCCTGGAGGCTTAGTTGAAGGATGCAACCTGGATCAACACTCATACGGTATCGCCGGCTGAGAGATACTGGTACCATATGATAGTTCTTTAAATGTGTCTACGTCCCTCAGTAAAGCTCAAGTCTGTGGCAGAGACTTTGTCAAACATCCTATGTTCAAGTGTACATCACAAGTCTGTGGCAGAGACTTTACCAAGCACCCTGCCGGCTTCTAGGCCTAGTGAGAGGAGGTCTATCCGGGGGTTGTAAAATCCAGCTGTGAAACAGTTGCTATTCTCTGGATTTTCCTATTTTCTGTTTCAAATAAATAACCCAAAAGAAGTTTCAGTGTCAGTTTTCACATTTCTTTGGGCCATCTACCACGGGAAACCCTAGACGGAGAAGCAGACAAGAAGGTAACGGTAAGTCCAATAAAACCAGCAGCTCCTTCGGGGGTTAGTGCTACAATAGCAAAAAGGGGACAGACTGAGGAGGACATTACTAGGAGTCGGAAGGCTGAAGCCGTGCCATGCAGGAGACAGAGGGTGATGTGCTCTGTCCACCATCATATTACTTCTTCACATCATAAGTGTGTTGTGTCCTCCTCCTGTGGCCCTTTCCCCTTTCCACAGGTCAGAACACCACTGCTCTGAACTGTTTGGAGGGCAGGAGGCACTGGTTGGTGGAAGGAAGCACCTAATTGGGGTGCCAAGCGGTTCCATCACCATATTTTTTTAAGAGAGACACAAATTTTGCAAGGTGCTTCCAATGGGAAGCATACAGTATAGTAGTTACATAGTTACTAGGGGGGAGTATATAAAGGTATATAAAAATGTAGTTTACTTCAAATTGGGAAAAAAACTGACAGTGAAAAAACAAGGACCAGCTTTGCAATAAGAGATTATTAGCCTGTGTTATTATGAAGACTTGAAAAAAAAAAAAAATTATTTTACGTACAATTAAATCATTAATGAAAAAAAAAGATTTTGATCAAACAATATTGCAGACTCTTTTTACTGTTACCGTGTTGCTTGCTTGTTTTGAGTGGCTTTTAAGCTCATGTATTTGTACAAATTAAATGTCATCCTATATTAAAGTAATTAAATTGTTCAAACTGTAAACCCATGATTGAGGAGCTAATGTCTTTACATGGAATGGAAAATTACATTTGAGCCGACCGATTAACCCTTAAAATGGAAAAACAAGAAAAAAAATTATATTAAACTGAGTATATATATATATATATATATATATATATATATATATATATATATATATATATATATTTATTTTTTCCAAGTACTAGTATGGCATTTACATTTTACATGTATACCATTCCACATTTTCTGTATGCAGTTATTTAAATAACATAAGATACACAGTAAGATGCCCAAAGTATGCAAAAGAAAGTTGTTTTAAAAAATGTTTAAAAAAAAAAAAAATATTAGCATTGATATGATAATTCTCTTTAAATTGAACATAATCATACAATGGAAAAACAAAATATAAAACATGTATAGTATCTATTTAATGGAGATCTATGTTCACAGCATTGCTTTCATTTTATAACATCAGCATTGTATTTGCAATACAAATAAGAGTGATATTTGACAATCCAATATGAGCTTACTTGAAAGATCTCCTTTTATGTTGAGTTCTGATTGTCTGTTGGCCGTCTCTTTCTAAAACGTCCTGGATTCCCTGCATGCATTGCAGCTTCTCCTCCATTTCTAAGGACTACATATCCCATGGTACCTTCTTGCCTGCAATCAGTGATTCCTGTACTGACTCTGCCTCCTGAAACTCCTCCTCTCAGCACCTCTGTAGTTCCGAAGGCAGGCTCTGTGAAATGTGTGACACAGCAGTGCCTACTCACAGAACATAGTGGCTACGTGTCACAGAATTCAAGAAAATAAATGCATGGAATTTCTTCACAAAGTACTGTAAGTTTATAAAGTAGGAGTTGGCTAGAACAAAATGAAATACATTGTGGAAATGAATATATGATTTTATATTTTGACCATAGATACACTTTAAAGAAATGCTGTCAACTACCAAAAATCTTGAAAGCATTGCTGCTGCAATAGCAGAATATTTATCTTTCTGACTAGCTACAAGTTCAAATTTGGCTGTTGTCAATCCAACTCCAGTAAAGTCTTCAGCATTCGACCCTTTCTCTTCTGCATGCCTATAAAATTATTGTTTTAAATCTGTTTTCCCACTATTTATTTAAAATCTTTGCTTTACAAATAAATGTTTAATACCTGACAATAAATTCCTTAGACAATATGGATTAGCTAAAGGGATAGCGTGGCTGCCATTGCATGTTTTGAGACTGAGTTCCACTCTTGTCTAAACCATCAAATAAAAGAGGAATAACTGTGGTGAGGGAATTTCAGCTTGAGCTACTAAATTGACATTTCAACAGGGAGAGTCTGGAAAAAAAAAAGTGCACCTGCTTGTGAAAAAGAAAAATGCAAATTGGTAATATGCATGGTTTTAGATCTAATGCAAAAGTTGTTGAATTGTTCCTCTGAAGCTGAATCATTTAATCAATATATAGATGTCAGGAACCATAAACCAGAAGGAGACATATAGTGCAATTAAAATCACACCTTTAATGAAATGACAAAAATAACAGTTCAGGAATGTGGCCAAAAACAGAAGCCAGGGTTTGTATGTCAGAGTGGGTAATCAGACAAGCCAGGGTCTGGAAACCAGAAGTCAGCATAGTCAGGAGCAAAAAGCAGGAGCAGAAGTCGGAAGGGAAGTCAGCTAGGCCAAGTTATACACATGAGCACAGAAAGGAACGCACTTAGAGATCACAGACCATGCAAGGGCAAGGAGGAAATGAGCTAATCTGCTTAAATAGCAAAAAGGGGCTGGCTGTAGGCTGGACTAATGAGGCAGGATAATGGTAATCAGGTGAGTCACTGTGGTAGCAACCAGTGGCTGGTAATTAACCAAAAGCTGAGCAGCTTCCGAGCACTGAAAGAAAAGTGTTGCTCAAGTAGCGGTAGCCCAGCCCTGACAATAAACAATATGCAATCAGCAAAATAGTCTAAAAATCATAGTCTATAAAGTCCACCAAACTTAATCAAGTGACACTCAAAACCTTGTGTGAATCTCTTTGCGAGTTCCACCACCATTATTAACCGGTTCCCGACCAGCGCACGCCAATGTACGTCGACAGAATGTACGTCCCTTTAAATTTGCTGCCCTGCCATCGCGAGAGCGCTTGTGTGCTGGTCAGGACCCCCGTGAGTCCGGTTGCGGGTCCCGCGGACTCGATCGCCGGGGGCATATCCGCGATTGTCTCACGGGGCGGCTGAACGAGGAAATGCCGTTGTAAACAGCATCTCCCCATTCTGCCTAGAAACTAGTGACGCTGATCTCTGCTCCATGTGATTGGAGCAGAGATCAGTGTTCACTAAATTAAAGCCCAGCCCCCAACAGTTAGTAACACATCCCTAGGAACACTTAACCCCTACCCGTCATTTACACAGGAATCACTGCATTTATATAGCAGTGATTGCTGTATAAATGACAATGGTCCCAAAAATGTGTCAAAAATGTCCAATGTGTCCGCCATAATGTCGCAGTCACAATAAAAAAATCGCAGATCACTGCCATTACTAGTAAAAAAAAAAAGATTAATAAAAAAAATAAAACTATCCCCTATTTTGTAAACACTATACCTTTTGTGCAAACCAATCAATAATCGCTTATTGTGATTTTTTTACCAAAAATATGTAGAAGAATACGTATCGGCCTAAACTTAGGGAAAAAAATGTTTTTTTTATATATTTTTGGGGGATATTTATTATAACAAAAAGTTAAAAATAATGCGTTTTTTTTTCAAAATTGTCGCTCTATTTTTGTTTATAGCGCAAAAAATATAAACCACAGGGGTGATCAAATACCACCAAAAGAAAGCTCTATTTGTGGGGAAAAAAAGAACGTCAATTTTGTTTGGGAGCCACGTCGCATAGCCGTGCAATTGTCAGTTAAAGCGATGCAGTGACGAATTGCAAAAAGTGGTCTGGTCTTTGACCAGCAAAATGGTCCGGGGCTGAAGTGGTTAAGAATCAGCCTCATACTAGAAGGAAAGACCCCAAAATATAGGAGGTCTTACAACGCTCTTAGATGCCTAAGGATCTTTGTAGCAATCCAGCACTGAGATCGGGAAACCACAACCTACACAAGCAGGGATCAGCTATAACCAGCACCTCTGCTCGCCATGTATCAAAATTCTGACAAGAAACAAGTAACTACCATAGTGTAAACCCGCTTTGGTTGTTTTATTTAATTGAGAGAAAAGTACTCAGCCGCCATTCGGTCCTGTAGCACAAGCTCTGTCCCAATGCGTTTCATCATAGATGTTCTCAAGGGGCCAACTCCTTCAGAACGTCTCCTATGACGAGTAATGCTGTACACACGCATACATTTATTTTTTAGTTTCACATCATGCACCATTTTTCTAGTTTTAATTCATTAATGTTTTAGATTTAGTGGCTTCAAATATACATTTACTTTAAATGTTTAGTTTTTAGTACTGATAACAATAAATTAAAAAAATGAGGTATAAACCCTATACATTCCCTAAAAAACTGTCACAGGGAATCTACTGGCAAGGCATTATGAAAAAAGATAGAGGGGGTCTTTCTATATTATATATTGTTTACATAACCTAACATAGAATGCAGGACTGCCATGATGGCCCTGATAGCAGCAGAGCTAGAACCTTAAAAATTCAAAGCACAAGAAGCCAATGGATAGCTCACATCACATCACTTCATCATGACTAAAATAAACCTTATCATGATTATGACAACAGAGGACCATGCCTATATAATGTTTTGGAATGGTTGGTTGTTGACTTCATTGGGAGAACATGTACCAGGGTGACAACACAGAAGCACACGTGAGAGACAGAGCATTGTCACCTTATAATATGAAGTACCTACACAATGACCTTTATAACAGGATTAACAGATATTATTTGAAAAAGCCTGCAGATTTAAAATTACTGAAAATTATTTTTTTAAATTACATTAAATTTACATCACCTTAAATGAATATGATATTTTAGCTATTGGGTTTACATATAGTTTAAAGTGATTGTAAAGACTTTTTTTTTTTACAATAAAATAACAAATATTTTATACTTACCTGCTTTGTACAATGGTAATGCACAGAGAGGTCCCTTACCTCTCCTGGAGGAGTCCCCCCAACCAGCGCTGTCCATTCCTTCTTCCAACATCTGGCCAGGCACCTGTGTGGGCTGTGTGCGTACATAGACACACACAGGGTGGTATGGCTACACCCCCACTTCGTCCATACAGGATTTGAATGACAGCAGCAGCCGATAGCTTTTGCTTCTCTCAGTGAAGAAAAGAGACCAGCTTCGCTACATGCAGCCAAGACAGCACTGGATCAGTGTAGGAGTCAGGCAAGTGTTTAGGGACAGGGGGGACAGGCAGCAGAGCCTTTACCTTATAGTGGTTCTAAATCCTACATTTTTTTTAACCCTAATGCATTCTATGGATCCCCCCAGCCCCCCCCCCCCCCCCCCCCTTGCCTTATACTTGCCTACTTACCTACTCTGGATCCAGCACTGTGCATAAGAGCAGCGGCTCTCTCTGCTCTCTCCCTCCTCACAGGGCAGACTGATAGCAGTGGGAGCTATTGGTTCCTACTGCTGTTAATCAAGTTTTGTGATGAGGGGCGGGGCCGAGCCACACTGTCTGTGTCAATAGATGCAGACAGGGCAGCTCGGGAGCGAGCCCGCATGAGTGCCTCATGGAAAGAGGCTTTCTATGGTGGGCACTTGCTGAAAAGGAGCTAGGAGCGCTGGTGGGGGACCCCAGAAGCAGAGGATTGGGGCCTCTCTGTACAAAACCATAACACAGAGCAGTTGTGTATAACGTGTTGTTGTTTTAAAAAAAAAAAAAGGCAAAAATGGGGTATGTACCAGAGTAAAAAACCCCTGAACCCTACAAAGGCCGACTGTAATGACCATAAAGTGGAGGCATGTTTAAAATGTTACAAAATCTATTATACAATTTTAAAATCACCAAAAAACTAGAGGCCGCATCCGACAAGAGGGGGACTAGACAATACACATAATAAGACATTGTATGTGATTAACAGGATACAGAAGGTTCAAGAAAAATGAACTGGTGTTGTCTGCACGGTCGACGTTTCGCCAAGAGCACTGGCTTCTTCAGGACCCAGACACCAAATGGATTTATATATTAACCTCAGACCAAGTAATCAGCAGAGCAACCACAACACCTGGGGCGGGCATAGGTGCAGACTCAGAGGGGACAGAAAAACAGCACAAGTGGTAGAAAAAAGTGGTAGTCTAGATTGCAAACATCGCATTTAGACCAGGTGATGACAGGCCAGGTAAAAGGGTCCAAGAGTGACGTGATGCAAAAAATCCAGGAAATCTCAATGATATCGACTGTGAAGGGCTTCAATGTATAGGTACACAATATTGGGAAGTAAATGATCCACCACAGGTCACCTGTGGACCATCCAGGTTTCACTGAGCTCACCATTTGGTCAGTACAAAGCCCATCACAGCAGATCAGCCAACGCATGTGCCTGTCGCCAAGAAAACCGCTCACGCTACTTGTTTTCCTGTACCCTCTGGGTGTGCACCTATGCACGCCTCAGGCGTTGTGGTTGGTCTGATGATTACATGGTCTGACTGCTTAACATATAAATCCATTTGGTGTCTGGGTCCTAAAGAAGCCAATGACCATGCAGACAACACCAGATCAATTTGTTTGAACCTTGTATATCTTACTAACTACATACAATGTCTTATGTTTATTGTCTAGTCCCACCTCTTGTCGGGTGAGGTGAGTTTTTTGGTGATTTTGAAAATTCTATAATACATTTTGTAACAATTTAAACATGTCTCCACTTTATGCCCATTACAATCTGCCTTTGTAGGGTTCAGGGGGGTTTTACCTAGTTCTAGTATATTAATAAACAAAACAACAACAAATCGTTACAATCATTTTAATTTAGGGAAGATAATGAAAAGATGATAAATACTTACGCCCCATACACACGGTCTGACTTTCCGATGGAAAATGTGCGATCGGATCTTGTTGTCAGAAAATCCGATCGTGTGTGGGCTCCATCAGACTTTTTCCATCAGATTTTCCGACGCACAAAGTTTCAGAGCAGGATCTAAAATTTTCACACGACAAAATCCAATTGCATAAATTCCAATCATGTGTAGACAATTCCGACAAAGTGTTACGCATGCTCAGAATAAACTAAGAGACGAAAGCTAGTGGCTACTGGCCCGTTTATAGTCATGACGTACGTGTCCTACCTACCTCGTTCAGAACGATCGGATTTTCCGACAACTTTGTGTGACCGTGTGTATGCAAGACAAGTTTGGGCCAAAATCCATTGGGGAAAAAATTTGATGGATTTTGTGGTCGGAATGTCCGACCGTGTGTACAGGGCATTCGTATTTAGAACCACTTTTTTTTTCTCTTATTCTAAATTCTACCAAAGAAATGCCCTACAGTCCAATAAAAAAATCTGACTACACCAACTAAAGATACAAGCAAAAGGTAATGGTCAAAATGGCAAAAAACAAAAAGCATTGGTTACCTTCTCAGATCCATGTTTTGCATGGCGTCCTGACAGCATAAAACAAGATCTGTTTGTAAGTTGTTGGGTTACATAGTCACAGATGAAATAATTTATTAGAGCGTAGATCTTTCCCTACAAGCCTTTGTGATTATTCCAGTAACAGCAAACTCAGAGATGAAATTCGGGGCCCCCATAGGCAAACAGGTAACACAGGGCTGAGGAACGGCTCTAAATATAGCACTGAAGTGAAATTTGCTAAACTGTACAAACACCAGTCACTACGCTTTAAAATAGTCTGCCTGTGGATAGTGGAAAAGATTATTCAGCCCTACATGAAGGCCGTGTGTATTCTCAGATTGTTGGGGCCCCAGAGCTTGTTTTTTATAGATTAAATATAATATGATGACTTTCCATGGGGAACCACGGACAGTACGACCTTCGCAACAGTCTGCTTACAAAATCAAAATGCTTTTTCTATAGGTAATGCTGATGTGAATATTACAGGCAAATATCAAAATACCCCTTAGTGCTATTATAATTTTATTACATTTTATAATTTCATTTAATTTTATTAAATTACATTGTAAAGTGCTGCGTAAACTGTTGGCAATATATAATAATAATAATATTAAAGGTATGCTGCATTTAAAATTGAAAACTAAGCCCTGAAGTCATATTAAAGTCTTGGTTTTCTTTCTTTAAAATAACAAGCATGTTATACTTACCTGCTCTGTGTAATGGTTTTGCATAGAGCAACCCAGATCCTCCTCTTCTCAGGTCCCACGTCGGCCTGGCTCTTGATTCCTCAGCAGCTCCCGCTGCTGCCAAAAGCAATCAGGAGTGTGAGTCCCCAGAGAGCCAAGGCTCTCGTGGACATTGCTGGATTGAGAGGGGACTCAGGTAGGTATTAGTGGGGGCTGAGGGGGCTGCTGCACACAGAAGGTATTTTATCTTCATGCATAGAATGCATAAAGCTAAAAAAAAAAATACCTTATGCCTTTAAAACCACTTTAAACCCTAGAGGGCAACTATGGCCAAATAAAAAAAAAATGACATATACAGTGCCTTGAAAAACTATTCATACCCTTTGAAATTTTCCACATTTTGTCATGTTACAACCAAAAACATAAATTTATTTTATTGGGATTTTATGTGATAAACCAACACAAAGTGGCACCTAATTGTGAAGTGGAAGGAAAATGATAAATGGTTTTCAAAAATTGTTACAGATAAAATATGTGAAAAGTGTGGCGTGCATTTGTATTCAGCCCCTCTGAGACAATACTTTGTAGAACCACCTTTCGCTGCAATTACAGCTGCAAGTCTTTTTGGGGATGTCTCTACCAGCTTTGCACATCTAGAGAGTGACATTTTTGCCCATTCTTCTTTGCACAATAGCTCAAGCTCTGTCAGATTGGATGGAGAGCGTCTGGGAACAGCAATTGTCAAGTCATGTTAAAGATTCTCAATTGGATTTAGGTCTGGACTTTGATAGGGCCATTCTAACACATGAATATGCTTTGATCTAAACCATTCCATTGTAGCTTTGGCTGTATGTTTAGGGCCGTCGTCCTGCTGGAAGGTGAATCTCCGACCCAGGCTTAACTCTTTTGCAGAGTCTAACAGGTTTTCTTCTAAAATTGCGATGTATTTAAATTCATCCATCTTCCCATCAACTCTGGCCAGCTTCCCTGTCCCCACAACCTGATGCTGCCACCACCATGTTTCACGGTGGGGATGGTGTGTTCAGGGTGATGTGCAGTGTTAGTTTTCCGCCACACATAGCGTTTTGCTTTTAGGCCAAAAGGTTCAATTTTGGTCTCATCTGACCAGATCCCCCACTTGGCTTCTTTCAAACTGCAAATGGCTTTCTTTAAACAAAGACTTTCTTCTTGCCACTCTTCCAAAAAGGTCAGATTTGTGGAGAGCACGAATGATAGTTGTCCTGTGGACAGATTCTCCCACCTGAGCTGTGGATCTCTGCAGCTTCTCCAGAGTTACCATGAGCCTCTTGGCTGCTTCTCTGAATAATGCTCTCCTTGGCTGGTCTGTCAGTTCAGGTAGACAGCCATGTCTTGGTAGGTTTGCAGTTGTGCCATGCTCTTTCCATTTTCGGATGATGGATTGAACTTCATGAGTGTTCCGTGAGATGTTCAAAGCTTGGAATATTTTTTTATAACCTAACCCTGATTTAAACTTCTCCACAACAATATCCCTGACCTGTCTGGTGTGTTCCTTGGCCTTCATGATGCTGTTTGTTCACTAAGGTTCTCTAACAAGCCTCTGAGGGCTTTGCAGAACAACTGTATTTATACTGAGATTAAATTACACACAGGTGGACTCTATTTACTAATTAGGTGACTTATGAAGACAACTAGTTCCATTAGATTTTAGTTAGGGGCATCAGAGTAAAGGGGCTGAATACAAATGCACACCTCACTTTTTCGCATATTTATTTGTAACAAATTTGGAAAACCATATACAATTTTCCTTCCACTTCACAATTATTTGCCACTTTGTGTTGGTCTATCACAGTGATGGCAAATCTTGGCACCCTAGATGCTACACTGCACTGAGTGCATAAGCATCATGGGAAATGTAGTTCCAAAACATCTGGGGTGCCAAGGTTCCCCATCACTGGTCTATCACATACAATCCCAATTAAATACGTTTACCTTTTTGGTTGTAACATGACAATGTGGAAAACGTCAACGGGTACGAGTACTTTTTCAAGGCACTGTATGATATAGTCTGTCCATAGCCTTAACACAGCCGGGCCCATCCCCCCCCCAGTAACACAGTTTACCTAGTGATACGGTCAGGATGTAGGTTATTTTTCAACTTCGTTTAAAGAGTAAATAAAAGGTGAAAAATAAAAACATTGCAAACAAGCAGGCTCTTTGTTGCAGAAGAGACATGCAGGATAACATTACATATTGGGATTGATTTACTAAAACTGGAGAGTGCAACATTGGATGCAGCTCTGTATAGAAACCACACCAAGAGTTGGTAAAAGGCCACTGGCCAAACCCTACTGCACTCAATTAAAGTGGAGTTCCACCCAAAAAAAATCTACTTCCGCATTAAGTGATAGTGACCCCCTGAAATGACATGTCATTTTTTTTGGGGGGGCAGATACCCTCTTTTTAGAGGTATCTAGCTCCCACTTCCTCCCGGGAATCCACAGCACCGGAAGGAAGTTCACCTCTCCCCCCTCCCTTCCTGCAACCTTCTGGGACATGTCACAGGTCCCAGAAGATTGCTTCACCATTCACGGCGCGGCTTGCACATGCACAGTTCATGCCCGGCTGTAATGCCACAGCCGAGCGGCCACAGTTAGGAATGCCGGTGCTGTGGAGAAGAGAGGATCAGGGCTTCATACACCTGCATTGCTGGACCACGGGACAGGTGAGTGTCGTTTTATTAGAAGTCAGCAGCCACACTTTTCATAGCTGCTGACTTTAAAAAAAAAAAAAATTCGGCGGAACTCTGTTTTAAAGAGGAACAGGATTGCTTGCTTGGGACACAGTGCAGGTATCTATTGACATGTGTGGTTAGTTTTGTTCCGAATTGAAATTCGGTTGCATCTGACTTTGCGAATTACAATAGTAACAAAATTTAAATGAATCTGAAATAACGAAACTAAAATTTGAATCAAATTCTAAATATTTTTGAATTTGATTTGAATTGTTTTCTAATTTGATTTGACTTTCTAAATAGAATAAAATAGAATAGAAAATAAAGGAGTAGAAGAGAAAATAATAGAATAGAATAGAAAATAATAGAAAATTAAATAATAGAATAGAAAAGAATAGAAAAACTAGAATAGAAAAAAAAGGATTAAAATAGAAAATAAGGGGAATAAAAAATAAAATATAAGAATAGAATAGAAATGGATAGAGAAAAACAGAACAAAATAGAATAGAAAATAAAAGAACAGAATAAAATAAAATAGAAAATAAAGGAATAGAACAGAATAGAATAAAATAGAAAGAATATAATCATCTTCTGAAATTCAAATTTCCAATAGAATTGAAAAGACTAGAATAGAATAGAAAAAAAATAGAAAATTATTATTATTATTATTATACACAATTTATATAGCGCCAACATTTTAAGCAGCACTTTGTATATGTATAAGGGGGGACAACATAGAAAGAATTGTCAGAAACCATGAATCAGACCGAGACAGAAGTACAATTAAATCACACTTGTTTATTAAGCGGAGTGGAACCAGACATACCTCTTATAGAGGTAATACTCGAGGCGGGTGCCTGCACAGAGACTGGCGCAGCAGCAGGGACGGCCCGCGACTCAGGTTGTACCGGAACAGCCACCATGGGGGATTTCAGATGAGCTGTGGGACTCAGGAGTGTTTGTAACGCCATGGCAAACTGATCCATGCCGTGATCTTGCTCATCCAATATGGAAAAAATATTACCAAGTGGATTGACTGTATCTTCTGAATTCATGGCCTTCGCCTACTGTCAGAAACCATGAATCAGACCGAGACAGAAGTACAATTAAATCACACTTGTTTATTAAATAAAAAAGGGAAATAGAAAAAGCGTAGTCAAGCATAGCCAGAGTCCAGTAACTGGATAGAGTAGTCAGTCAGGCCAGAGTTCAAATAACCAGATCGGGTAATCAGCCAGGCCAGAAGTCAGGGATCCAAGTAGAGCAACAGCAAGCAGGATAAGAAGCCAGAAGAGATGTCAGCAAGCCAGTCTTTAAACAGAACCGCAGGAGATGGTTTCTTATGATGTGAACAAGGCAAAGGCAGAGGTGAAGTGAGCTGGACAGCTTTAAGTAGGCAGGTCAGACGAGCATGATCAGGAACAGCTGGTAACTGTGGAGAGAGAAGAGAGCTGGCAATTAGATGACAGCTGAGCAGCCTGCCCAGAGAAAAAAGGGCTAAGCCAGCCCTGACAAGAATATAACCATTCATTGAAGAGAGAGGTTTGGAACTTTGTATGAAGCATGCAGCTGGAGGGGGGGAAATGATGCAAATTGTGTCTGACCAGTTTGTTATACAACTATAATTACTAAATTTCAATACAATGCACATAAAGAGTATAATAGAATACACATGTATTCCATATATGATGTGTACAACCAAATCATCATAATAATATAGCATAATAATTCATAACAGTAATAATGTCAGACACATATTGCAATAAAACAGAATAAAATTGATGGAATGATCCTGACTGTAAACATGAAAGTGGCATCAACATAGCTCGACCCGTTTCGTGGGTGACCTCCACTCATCAGGAGCAGATGCTTGATATATATCTATAATTAATAAGTTGTACACATTAATAATTGGTCTTAATGTAAGAGGGCAGGGGAGGGGGAAGAAAAACAAAAGAAAATAGCCACAAATACTAAACAATATAGCTATGAGTCTGATCAGTGACTTATAGCAGGACTGTGATATTGCGGCTGACAATTTGGACACTAACTGACACATTTTGGGGACCCGTGACATTTTAACAGTGATCATGCTAAAAAAAATATGCACTGTCGTATTATTAACACTGACTGGGAAAGTGTTAACATCAGGGGCGATCAAAGGGTTAAATGTGTGCCTAGTCAGTGTTTATCTAAACTGTGGGAGGTGCTTTTACTAAGGGAAGGCATGGATTCATGTCCCTGCATGCGCGAGCCCTACTCCTACCTGGAAGAGCTAGAACACACACACACACACACACACACACACACACACACACACACACATATATATATATACACACACACACACACACACACACACACACACACACACACACACACACACACATGATCCGCTGCACAGGTGCCTTCCTGTAGCAGTAAAACTGCTATGGGGCAGACCTGAATAGGTTAAGCTTTGACAACAACAACAAAAATAAGCTGGAAGCTGATTGGTTTCAGAGTTGCACCAGATTTTACACTCTCCAGTTTTATTAAGAGCCCTTTCACACTCACATCGCCCAGGCGTCGGCCGTAAAGCGCCGCTATTTTTACCGCCGTTTTTTTTGCTCGCTAGCTGGGCGCTTTTAACCCCCGCTAGTGGCCAAAAAAGGGTTAAAAGTGCCGGCAAAGTGCCGCTGATGGCTCTCTCAGCAGAGCGCGCTGTGATTGGCCAAAGCATGCAGGTCAGGTGCATGCTTTGGCCAATCATCATACAGCAATGCACTGCGATCTTGCAATGCATTATGGGGTGTTTTACGGTGCTCAAATGTGTTTGGTTAGTTTTAGAACAAATGAACACCCGTGGACTCAACCCTAGCCGTCAGTGGGAAGAATGCCCCTTACATTGGTGGTCAGTGGTAAGAATGCCCCCTTATATTACCTTTGGTATATCAACCCCAGTATGTCTTCAATAAAAAAAATCCTTCCTTCTTTTTTGAGTCATCACATATTACTACTGCAAACCTGAATCACCTGTCACTCCAGGGGAAATAGATTCAAAAGATGCTCAGCAAGCTTCATGTCACAAGACTGCCATCTTGTGACAAACTCATGGTACTACATAAAGCAGCTTTGAAAACATAGTACTCCATCGAGTCTGCCCTCTTTCATTTTTATTTTTTTATTTTCTTAACTTTTTTGAGTGTAGATCTATGTTTCTCCTAAGCATGTTTGAAGTCATTTACAGTTGACTGCCTCAAAAATAATACTAAGATTCATTTTTAACATTCCTTCAGAGGTCATGTTCCTGTGTTCTTGATTTTGGTTTTATACTGAAAAAACTGCTCTCCTGAACATTTTTCACCCCTTGATGTATTTCAAGGTTTCAATCATATCTCCCCTTACCCGTCCCTGAACTTTTTCTATCTTATCAATATCTTTGTGTAAGTGAGGTCTCTAGAACTGGACACAGGTATTCTAAATTAGGCCTCACTAAAGATCTATATAGAGGAATCAGAACCCCCTTTCTCCTACTGGTGATCCTTCTATTGATGCATCCTAGTATTCTATTCACTTTCCCCATTGCCTGGTCACACTGCTCTTTTTGCAATCATCTGAAATAAGTACCCCCAAATCTTTTCCCTCTCTAGTGCTGGCTACTACTGTACAGTACCCCCAATGTTATACTCTCTCAGGGGGATTATTTTTCCCTAGGTGAATTATTTTACATTTAGAAACATTGTACTGCCGTTTCCACTGCTTTGACCAATCTTCTAACAATGCCAAATCATGTTCAATGTTACAGACACCTTCAGGGCTACCAACCCTATTACACACCTTTGTCATACCTTCTAACTTTTGAACTTCAGAATGAGGGACACATGAGGAAGTAACTTGCGGCGCACATAGTGGAAAAAGCTTAAGAGGCATTGTTTAAAAAGAAAGAAAAAAAACTCAGGCTTCCTTGTACCTAAAAAATATGCTTTAATTATTGTTCCACAAGCAAAAGTCTCATGGTTACATACAAACCCCAGCACAATCATTTGCAAAAAAAAAAAGAATAAAAGGGTGCAGACTTCTGGAGTGCATTGCGCACAGCGTGCAGGGTTCTGGAATGAGTTGGGTTCAAGGTTCCTGAGTGTGTGACGTGCAGATTGTAGGGTTCATGAGATCGCTGGGTACAGAGTGCAGAGTTCTGGAGTGCATTATAGGCAGGGTATGGACAGGGCCGTCTTTAGTGCAGGGCAAACGGGGCAGCTGCCCTGGGCCCAATTGCTGCAGGAGGGCCCAAAGTAGCTGCACTGAAACCCACGCTGCTGTCCGCTAGGTTTTTTTTTTAAGCCGGAGTTCCACAACCTGCGCTGGTCATTTGCTGGCTGCTCTGCTTTGTCAGCTGCCGTTCAGAATCCTCTCTGCTCTCTACATCTCTACATGAGAGCAGGCGAGGGAGAGGGGCAAAGAATCTACACAGGCACACGATCCTCATGAAGCCAGCAGCCTGCATGGACGTTCTGTGTAAGTTATGCTTTTTGTCACAACAGAATCATGTGACTTCCCTTCCAATCAGATCCTGCTGCTTTCCAGGAGCAGACTGCGACTGCGTGTGGGTGGGATCGGCATCGGGGGGGGGGGGGGCACAATGATGCCATTCTAACTGCACCTGCAAGAGCCCGGGAGAAAATAAATTCCACATGCTGCTTAGGTACTGTGTGTAAATATGGACAGGGGAGTAATTGTGCACACTGTGACAGCCTGATCTGGGTGGGGGGGTTGAATTTGATCATTCCCACTTCCCAGGGTGCACACAGGGGGAGAGGGGCAGATCTTAGTTCTCTCCAATCCGTGCAACTGAGGAGGGAGGGGGAACTGTCAGTGCAAGCTCTGGGCTCTATGAGAGAGACGCTCTCAGCTCAGAGTTGGCACTGAGAGGTGGCATTGATGAGCACTGATAGGTAGCATTGAGAAGCACCGATAAGTAGCACTAGTAGATGGTATTAATGAGCACTGAAAGGCGGCACAGATGAGCACTAATAGGCAGAATTGATGAGCACTGATAGGCTGCACTGGGCATTGATAAGCCCTGACAGGTGGCACTGATAGGCGGCATTGATGAACACTGATAGGTGGCATTAATGAGCACTGATAAGTGCCACTGATGGGCACTGATGAGGGGCATTGATGAGCAGTGAAAGGTGGCACTGATAGGCTGCACTGATGGACACTGATGTGTGGCATTGATGGGCACTGATAGGCAGCACTGATGGGCACTATTGGGGATGCACTGATAATCAGGGCATTGATGATCAGTGCCCTGATTTTTTGTGTAAATAAGGTACTGACAGTCTTGCCATTAACGGCTCTCCTTTCCTCACACAGACACAGCGTCTTATAGTGATTCCCATGCTCTGATATATGGACTATATATTTAGCTACACAGAGCACGGATTACAAAAAAGGTACTGATGTTAAAATAATTGCTTTATTGTGGCAGTTATTTGTAATTAGCGCTGCTTAAATCTGTTTTTTATAGATTTGTGTTAATTTTGTAATGATCTGCTGTAATCTCTAGCAACCCATCAGTGAGCATGATGATGATGAGCATGGTGAGCATGATGTGCAGTAACCATTTAATCAGCAGTAATGATGTGCTGCAACCTCTAGCAACCAATCACAATCACTACCTGATCTGCTGCAGTAAACTGATTCTTGAGTCTAGCTGCTATCCGTTGTATTTCTTAGGTTGGGGGGGGGGGGGCCAAGAAAATGTTTGCCCAGGGTCCAATGAATAGTAGAGACAGCCCTGGGTATGGAAGAGCGCTTGGTACAAAGTGCAGGGTTTAGAAGAGTGCTAGTTACAGAGCATAGGGTTCTAGAATGCATTATGGACAGGGTTTTGGAGTGCATTACATATAGAGTGCAGGGTTCTAGAATGCATTATGCACAGGGTGCAAGGTTATAGAGTGCATTTCTTGCAGATTGAAGGATTCAGGAGAGCGCATTTCAAATAGATTGTAGGATTCAGGAGAGCACTAGGTATGGTTCTGGAGTGCGTTATGCACAGGATGCAGGGTTCTGGGGTGTGCTGCATACAGAGTGCAGGGTTTGGGGATGCGCTTACGCAGCATGCAAAATGCAGGAGAGTGCTAGGCACAAAGTTCTGCAGTGCGTTACATACAGAGTGCAAGATTCTGGAGTATGTTATGCACAGGGTGCAGTTTTCAAGCGAGCGCTAGGTACAGAGTCCATCCATCCATATCTCAATACTACATCCCTCCTTAGCCATAACCTCTGCACCCTCCCCCCCCCCCCACACACACACACACACACACACACACACACACACACACACACACACACACACTTCTTATCTGCCCTCATCTTTGGATCGCCCCCCACCCACCCCAAAGCTCCACCATCTTCCCCATAGTTACCTTTATGGCTCTTCTATCCACTGCAGCAAAATCTTCTATTTCAGTGCACACTATTTTTCAGCTCCAGAACTTCCCCAACCAGGTAGAAGTTGCAGTTCACCAAGAGCTTCCCTCCCCTCTCCTGACCTTGAACATGCTGCATTCTGCCCTGGAGGATTTGGCTGCTCAATGACCATTTGGCATTGCCAAACTGGAAGTTGCGCGGTCATCCAATGCTGTACCCAAATGAAGTTTGCGTCCTTTTTTCCCCACAAATAGAGCTTTCTTTTTATGGTATTTGATTGCCTCTGCCATTTTTATTTTTTGCGATATAATACTTTTGAAAATAAATGATATTTTCTACTTGTTATTAAAAAAAAAAAAAAATGTATTTTGAGTATTTTTCAGATCTCACTTTTTGTCACAGTTTTGAAGATTGAAAAAAATAAATAGGATTTTTTGTACTCACCGTAAAATCCTTTTCTCTGTAATTCACCGACCGACACAGCTCCTCTCTGTAACAAATGGATTGTTAGCCTTATCACTAGGAGAATACTAGGCATAGTTGTAATACAACACTCAGAACTCTTAGTTCTGCCCAGGGGGGCGGTCCCTTGGTTAACAACCCTGCCATCTGCAGACAGACCTCAGTACGTCAACAAGCAGTATAACTTAAAGATAAGAGGGGTGGGTGCTGTGTCGGTTGGTGAATTACAGAGAAAAGGATTTTATGGTGTGTACAAAAAATCTTATTCGTTCTTATATTCACCGACTGACCCAGCTCGGCTCTGTAACAAGTGGGACGTCCCCAAGCAGTGCCACACAGTGCGTGGAAAAACCACCACAAAAAAACAGGGTATCCTCAACAGGAGTGATCACCCAAGACTGCACCAAACTGCAGAAGTAATGCAACAGTGCATTAACATAACAGTACTGTGTTTTTATCGAAAAACCATGAAAAACAGAAAATATATATTGCATATTCAAATTGCAACTACACGGCCGCCTGCAAAACTTTGCGGCCAAAACAAGCATCAGCCGATGCACTGATGTCTACCTTGTAGAACTTGGTAAACGTGTGGACAGACGGCCAGGTCGCCGCCTTACACACCTGAGCGACAGACGCTTGGTGTCGGAAGGCCCAAGATGTTCTGATTGACCTTGTGGAGTGGGCTGTGACCAGAAAGGGGGGCACTTGCCCCTTCAAGGCGTAGGCTTGTACTACAATCTGTCTGATCCACCTGGAAATGGTGGCAGACGAGACCGCCATGTCTTTCTTTGGACCAGCCACCGAAACAAACAGTGAGTCTGACTTCCGAAAGGGAGCCGTGGCAGACAAATACACCTTAAGAGCCAGAAGTGTGAAAACCCAGAGTGTGAAGGGCCACCTCCTTAGGGTGCTTCAGCTTAGGACACAGAGATGGCAATACAATGTCCACTTTTGGTAGAAAAGACGGTTGCGGATGCAATACCACCTTATCCCTGTGGATAACCAGAGACGGCGACTTGCAAGACAAGGCTGCCAGTTCCGAAACCCTCCTGGCTGATGTGATGGCCACTTTCTGGGAAAGAGTCAACAGGGGAATCTCACTGTTTTCAAATGGTGGTTTTTGAAGCGCCAACAGCAGGTTCAGATCCCAAGGGGGTAACTGTGGACGCACCGGCGGGACTACATGTCGTACCCCCTGAACGAAGGTACTCACTAAGGAGTGAGATGCCAGGGGTCACTAAAAAAAGACAGCTAAGGCTGAAATTTGCCCTTTAATGGTGCTTAATGACAATTTCTGGTCTACTCCTTGCTGAAGAAACAGCAGGATCCTGGATATGGAAAAGGAGCGCAGATGCCATCCTTTCTCCTCACACATGGAGATGTAGGCCTTCCAGGTATGATGGTTTATCTTCCGAGAAGATTTCCGTGCTCTCAACATAGTTGGGATCACAGAGTCCGACAGACCCCGGTTCCTCAATACCTGCCTCTCAATAGCCATGCCGTTAAAGCCAGCGATGGTAAAGCAGGATGGAGAATTAAGCCTTTGTGTAGGCAGACACAGCGCTGCACCAACACAGGGGCAGACCACACAGGCATCCAGCGGGACTAAACTGTAGGACCCAGGCACCCCAGTACAGCTAAACCCCCAGGTGAGAGCCCAGGGCACACGCACACACTGCTCAGCATCACGCCCCCCCCCCCCCCCCCCCGTGAGGGGGTGAAGGAGGGGAGTTAGGGACAGGGGAGAGCAGAGAGGGGGGTGAGGGGGGCCCCCGAATCGACCTCCCAGGGAATGTCCGGCTGCTGCACCCTGCCGAGACAGGGAGAGCTGTACTTACCAGTCCTGAAGAGCTGGGGGACATTCCATGGTAGTCAACTCCTGATCAGTACAGGGAAGACTACTGGCCTGGCATACTGTGACGCAGACATCAGTAGCCCGGTCATATGTATGCCCCGGAGCATAAAGCTCACCGACCACCTCTGTAGCTGAGGTATGTCGTGGCCTGCTGAGTCGTAGCTGCGACCTGCACACGCTCGATGGCTGGACTGGGGAGACTACAAGGAGAAGTGAACCAGCCTGTCACCCAGCCGGCTGTTGATAGATCACAGGATCATTTATCTTGTGCAAAAAGCCAAGCTTCTGCATCAAAAAAAACACGGACCTATGGGCATCTCCTTCACGAGGCAAAATAAAACTGAGTCTGCTAGGGCAGGCTGTGGGGGTTGTAGCCTAAGGTGGAACTAAAAGTTCTGAAGTGTTGTGTTACAACTTTGCCTAGTAATCTCCAGTGATAGGGCTGACAACCCATTTTGTTACAGAGAGGAGCTATGTCGGTCGGTGAATATAAGAGATAGTCTGTGCACTCTTCACAGACATCCCTGCCTCCATGGAAGCTTGCAATCCATATATACAAGCTAAGGCCCATATTACCAAAAATGCTTTGTGGAAATCCCCTTGAAGCAGACTATATTTGTACAAGAAATTTATTTATCATTTATATAAAACAATATATTTTATATACCAATTATATAAAACAAAAATATAAAATAAAGATTCAAACACATTATAAGTGCAAACAGCAATGAAAAGATGTAAAATAGAGTAAACTGAACTGTATAAAAAAGGAAAGCTAGTCAAAAATAGCACATTGTATAGATTAACAGGTTGTATTCATAGAAAGTGTCAGCTATAAAATTTCCTTCAAATAGAACGGAGTAAGGAAAGATTTGCTTATTCATGAGTTTTTGCATATTCCCACATGAAAATGTTACTGTTTAATAGGCAGTTAATAATCTATAAATAGACACATTTAAGGACTATTTATAATGGAGATCAGATGTTGTTAACTGCTCTCCACCATACACCACAACGCTGGTCCTACATTTTATGGCTGTGTAGTCAGCTGTGGATTATTTGAATTTAAAAGGTTAGTTTGCCAAAAAAACTTGCAGGTAAGGGGCACCTGTATATAAAAACTGTGCATCCTTAAAAATTGGATAATGCCCTTGTTATAGGTGTAGGCCATTTACATACTGTACCCCCTGAAGCCTGGCCATAAAACTCCCAGAGATTATATCGTCCTGCCTTCCCTTGTTGCTAGGATGTCGCTAAAACAAACCCAGCTGTTACTGTTCACCCCATCATCACAGACGTGATCTCTGAAACTCCTGCACATGTGCGGTGGATTTGAAACAGCCAGGCTTCAGCAGGCATGTACAGTGCACCCGGAAAGTATTAACAGCTCTTCACTTTTTCCACATTTTGTTATGTTACAGCCTTATTCCAATATAGATTAAATTATTTTCCTCAAAATTCTACAAACAATACCCCAAAATGACAATGTAAAAGAAGTTGCAAATTTATTAAAAATAAAAAAAGGGAAAAAATCCCATGCACATTATTCACAACATTTACTCAATACTTTGTGGAAGCACCTTTGGCACCAATTACAGCCTCAATTCTTTTTCAGTATAATTCTACAAGCTTGGCACATCTATTTTTGGGAAGTTTCTACCATTCTTCCTTGCAGGACCAATCACAGTTCTATAAGGCTGGATGGTGAGCATCAGTGCACATCCATTTTCATATCTCCCCAGAGATGTTCGATTGGGTTCAAGTCTGAGCCACTCAAGGACATTCACAGAGTTGTCCCGTAGCCACTCCTTTGTTTTCTTGGCTGTGTGCTTTGGGTCATTGTCCTGTTGGAAGATGAACCTTCGCCCCAGTCTGATGTCCAGAGCATTCTGTAGCAGGTTTTCATCAAGGATGTCTCTGTACATTGCTGCATTCATCTTTCCCTGGATCCTGACTAGTTTCCCAATTCCTGCCACTGAAAAACATCCCCACAGCATGATGCTGCTTCCACTATGCTTCACTGTAGGGATGATATTAGCCAGATGATGAGCGGTGCTTGGTTTCCTTCAGAAATGACACTTGCCTTCCAGGCGAAAGAGTTCAAATCAGACCAGAAAATGTTGTTTCTCATAGTCCGAGAGTCCTTTAGGTGCCTTTTGGCAAATGCCAGGCAGACCGTCCTGTGCCTTTTACTGAGGAGTGGCTTTCATCTGTCCACTCTATCATACAGGCCTGATTGGTGGAGAGCTGCAGAGATGGTTGTTCTTCTGGAAGGTTCTCCTTTCTCCACAGAGAAACACTGGAGCTCAATCAGGCAGGTGACCAAGAACCCGATGTTCACTCCGACAAAGGCCCTTGTCCCCTGGTTGCTCAGTTTGGCTAGGCTAGGAAGAATCCTGGTGGTTCCAAACTTCTTCCATTTATGGATGATGGAGGCCACTGGGCTTATTGGGACTTTCAATGCTGCAGACATTTTTTGGTATCCTTCCCCAGATCTGTGCCTCGATATAATCCTGTTTCGGAGGTCTACAGACAATTCCTTGGACTTCATGGCTTGGTTTGTGCTCTGACATGCACTGTCAACTGTGGGACCTTATATAGACTGGTGTGTGCCTTTCCAAATCATGTCCAATCAACTGAATTTACCACATGTGGACTCCAATCAAGTTGTAGAAACATCTAAGGAATGATCAGTGGAAACAGGACGCACCTGAGCTCAATTTTGAGTGTCATGGCAAAGGCTGTGAATACTTATATACATGGGATTTTTTGTTTTTTTTATTTTTAATAAATTTGCAAAGATTTCAAACAAACTTCTTTCATGTTGTCATTATGGGATATTTTTAACAGAACTTTGAGGAAAATAATAAATTTAATCCATTTTGGAATAAGGCTGTAACATAAAATGTGGAAAAGGTGAAGCGCTGTGAATACTTTCCGGCTGCACTGTAAATAGCCTACACCTATAGCAAGGTCATTATCCAACTTTATTTAAAGCTGCACTGTTTTTTTTTTTTCTACCTGCACAAGCATTTTTTTGGTAAAGGTAAACGAAACCTTAATGTAGCAATGGGTCATGTAAACATATTTATTTTAATAGTGATCTTATGGCTTTGGAGGCTTGAAGCGCTAAGCACATTGAAGAAGCACCTACCTGTGCTTGACGAATATTTAAAATGCACGTCACACACAGGCCAGAAGATTTTCAGTTACCTTAACAGTCCAGAACAGGTTAGGTATTACATAATTGGTAAGGTTGAATAAGAGACAGGTGACCTGCTTTAAGTTGTATTTCTCTGAACACAGTGGAATGGATTTACTAAAGGCAAATAGATTGTGAACTTTGCAAGTGCAGATGCACTCTGCTCTAGAGATAAGTAAATGAGGGGAAGCCCTGCGGACTTCCATCATCCAATCATGTGCAAGCAAAAATGTTTTTTTTTTTTTGTGCAGCTTTACAACATTCACTAAGCTCTGGAGCAACTGCACTTGCAGGGTGCAACTACATTTGCAAAGTGCACAGTCTTTTTTGCCTTTAGTAAATCAACTCCACTATGTTCTGTAAGAGACATGTTTGCATTGCAGGCAAAGCAGGTTAAATGCAGTATTTTGCAATTAGACACATGCATTAGAGCTGCACTGGGTTGAAATGTAAAAGCCCGCATTTGCCAGCAAAGCGCAACAAAACCCTCCAATCTGTTACATGCAAGGTAGCTTCCATTTTGCCATTGTGCTGCACATGTGATCAGTTATGACACCAGCCATTTGAGGACTTGGCAGTTCAAGTGAGAGCACCAGCAACTGTGACTGTTACCATTCACAACATGACTTGAATGTAACTACTTTGGGAAAAAGTAGAATTGAAAGGGGTTTAGTTCTACTTTCAACTGGACAGCCAGGATTTCTCAGCAAAAACAAGGGGGAGGAGGAACAGAGTGGGCCACAAAAGAAGGTCGCACGGATACCAACTGGACATCACTGATTCATGATAAAAAAAAAAGGCATGCATTATTATTCCATGAAAAGCATAGTAGACATCACATTAAACACACTAATAAAACAAACACAGATGTATAAAGTGATAAAAAAATACATATGTGTACAAACTGTGCAAAAAATGAATGCATTTAAGCTTGGAGATCATTCTGCAGAAAAAAAAAAAAAAAAAGATCTATTTTACAATAATTGTCTTGAAAGATTGCCATATTAGAAGTCTGAACAAATTCCAGAAGCCAAATGGCCAAGACCCCTAAAATATTTCTTGGTACCTTCTTAAAGTGCTCTTAAATTGGACTAACCTGTTATTTTATTTCAGTGTATGTCAGTGGTCATCAAACTTGTCCTCAGGACCCACTAACAGGCCAGGTTTTATGTATTACCTTGAGGAGATGCAGACTAGAATACTGCAATCACTGAGCAGCAAATGATATCACCTGTGATGTATTTCAGTTATCTTGCAAACCTGGCCTGTTAGTGGGCCCTGAGGACAGGATTGATGACCACTGTATTAGTCCACCCTGGCAGACCAGTCTCTCCACATTTGCACCTACAGTACAAGTTCCAGAAAACTACAGATGTGTTCTTAAAATTAATTAAAAAGAAAAAAAAATCAAAAACATTAAAATAAATCACGTGTAGTCAGATAAAAATACATGATTTTTGTCAGTGTTTATAATTTCTTCCCAGCTTCACAGAGAATCCATTCAATGCCTTCCAACAGTCCAGACAGAGTAGAAGCTTCTGTATTCTGCACCTGCATATTAAAACAATTAGTAAAGATGAACACTTTATAGGATATTTGTGCTCAGAGTATGGAAATTACATTTTTTTTTTTACATATTTTTAACATGCGATAAAAGAGTTTTAAAATAAACCATCCCTGAACTCTGTAGCTGCAGGTACTATGAAGTAATTCATCCTCAAAGTCAGAAGAAAGCTGTGTTTCATTTTGCATCCAATAGCTTACACATACTGTAGCTGCTGACTTTTATTATTAGGACACTTACCTGTACTGAATTCAGCGATGTCGGTGCCCCAGCCGATGTTGCCGTCGGGTGCTGCTGCCACCATTGCCGGTAAGGGAACCCGGCAGTGAAGCCTTGCGGCTTCACAGCTGAGTCCCTAATGCGCATAGCGCTTTTTGAATGGCCTGGCAGCGGGAGAAGGAAGCGGTGGGCCGAACTTCTGATGGACTCCACTGCAGCAGCACCTGCCGGAGGTGGGGAAGGATACCTGTCAAAAACAGGTACCCACTCCCCCCAGAAAGGTGCCAAATGTGGCAGGGGGGGGGGGGGGGGTTGGGAGTTGGTAGAGGAGGGAGGAATCAGATAAGTTCCCCTTTTGGGTGGAACTCCGCTTTAATCACCTTACTACCTCTATAATGGAAAAAATGAGTTGGTGGACAGTTACATCTGGACCACCGTTTATAAATGGCGCTCCGTTTACAATTTGTGAGGAACAAGCACAAAGCATGTGATCTTTGCTGCCATAAGAGGGAGTAAATTACAAGCAAGCAAAAGCCAATCAGAGTGGCTCTGTATACCTTGTAATCACTTTTATATACATATACACACACACACACATATACATATAGTGTGCCTGGTCTGGGCATGGATACATGGGCATATATATAAGTAAAATGAAAAATTGATTCAAATTTCATTGGGTTCCCATAGGAAACCATATTTTAAATCTTAACATCAGCCTTCCCTTCAAGTCTTGCATAGGTATACTATATTCCCTTCATGTACTAAAACTTCTTAATTTGATCTCACTGCACAGTGTGACCGTCTCACAGTGTGCATTAAAGGTCTGCAGCAAGTCAGATAGAGCATGTCTCATTTCCAGGCTGACGTATATCCAGCATCAAATAGTCCTGTTCTCCCCCAGCCTGACTGTCCCTGGGCCTGCTCTTTCATTCTGTGGGGTTTCATTTCTTTCAATGGAGGCCAAGCATCATATGTGGGCATTACCTAGGGCATTCTGCATACAAATGCAGTTTGCCCAGGCACACCCATCCATCAGGGCATTTTCATATTTGCCCAAAATCTCCCTAAAGCAAGCCCACAGTTTGCATCAGGGCAGATGGCTCGAGAGGAGTACTGAGGCAGGGTGCTGTGATGGTTTCAGGAAGCTACGTACAGCACCCCGCTGCTCCTCTGCATAGCAAAAGGGACTTGAACTTAAGCTTTAATTAACTGAAGTGCTGCCAATGCAACTACAGCCTGTTCTTATGGGGAGGCTGAAACAAAAGCAGCCGCCACATCTAAGGACTGCTAAGCTACAATAAATGACACGGTTTTCTCTGAATTTAGTTACACTTAACCGCTATGCAGAAAAAAATTGTTTATAGAGCTGAATATCCTATGGGTGCACCCCAAGCTTATTTGAAAATATTTCACAGAAATGAGAAACCTTAATATAATAGATCAGTTTACAACCTTGTAAACGTTTAACAAATAACCGACCCCAAAATATTATAACCCATTTACACCTGTCAGCTTTGGTGTGTTGCATGCATGACAGGTGTAATAAGTAAACAGGCGTATCTGGAGACTGGAGGGAGCATTCATGGCGCTGGTGTCTAGATGTTCATACACACACTCTCAGCATGCTGTCATGCTGCCAGAAGAGACCCGGCTTGGGGTGTCTGGCCCAAGGGATGAGCTCCGGTGTGTTGGCACACTCCACGCGCTGAGCCCGCCAGGAAGTCGGCACGGCGCTGCGCTAATCACAGGCAGTGAGACATTTCCTGATCTCTGCAGCGGCACATCGGGAAAATGTCTCACTGCCTGCGATTAGTGCAGCACCGTGCCGACTTCCTGGCGGGCTCTGTACGTGGAGTGTGCAAACATGCCAAGCTCATCCTTAGTGGCCTCTCCATCTCTTCCAATGGTGTGCAGAGAGCGCTAGTATGGACACAGACACCAACACCATGGATTCATCCATTTTTACTATTAAATTAACTGTAACTGCACTTACAGGTGCTTGGTCTTTTCTTGTTGTTTCCTGTACCTAGAGCAGCCATTTTCAACCAGGGTGTCTTGAGGTTTCTTTAGGGGTGCCTCAGCAAAATGCCTATAAGTTTCCCACAAATTTTACAAAGGGGGCAGGTGGATGAAGCCTGTCTTTTAGGCCCCTTTCCCACTTGTGTGACTTCAAAGCCATGTGATTTTACCATGATTTTGCCGCGATTTGGGATCAGTACTACTTTGTACGACTTTGTCACACTATGAGTGACATATGAAGGCGGCAGAGTGGTGTAGAGGCGGCACAGTGGTGTAGTGGTTAGCACTCTCGCCTAGCAGTAAAACGGGTCGCTGGTTTGAATCCCAACCACGACACTACCTGCCTGGAGTTTGCATGTTCTCCCTGTGCCTGTGTGGGTTTCCTCCGGGTACTCCGGTTTCCTCCCACACTCCAAAGACATGCAGGTAGGTTAATTGGCTTCTGTCCAAAATCGGCCCTAGTATATGAATGGGGACCTTGGATTGTGGGCTCCTTGTGGGTAGGGACAGATGTGAGTGTGTAATGTACAGGGATGGGGACAATTGTAGACACTCACTGGACTGGATGGACTGGTGTCTTTGCTCAACCTTACTATGCAAGTAAATACAACAAAATAGGCACACTTACTGTGTGATAACTGTTCTCTGAGTGAAAAGTAATCCCAGTTTTCAAAATATAGCCTTGCTACTTCCACCCATGTTCTTTCTCTCTTTATCTTGTCTTTGTAGTTTGGGTCACACAAATCATAAATAGCTGGGTGCTCACAGATAAATCGAATGATTTGCTCATTGTCAAGGACATCTCTTTTTTTGGGCTGTTTGGAGCACATTGTTGCTGAGGGAATAACCAGGAAGTGAATGTGTGGTAGGAAAATATGCTTGGGAGGGGCTACTATGCTGAAAGGATTGGGTGGGACAAGGGTGAAAAAGCTGCTTGTGCTTACAAAATCGTACTGAAATCGGGTCTATATTATTTAGGTACGATTTGCATGCTACTTGAGGGTTTAACATTGAGGTCTATGGACATCAACTCACATTGAAGTTGGACCAAAGAAGTACAGGGACTACTTTGAAGTCGGCACAACTTAAAGTTGTGCCAATATGAATGGTAGTCATTGAAAATCATGGAGAATGACTTGTCATGCGATTTTGCAGTACAAAATCGTAGGACAAGTCGTATAAGTGTGAAAGGGGCCTTAGTCACACAAAGTCACAGGTATTCATTGTGCACCAGTACGATCTTTTAGCTGCCAACGAAAAATAACATCAGTTGATGAGGAGGATGTCAGCCACCTGCATAGTATGCTTGTTTAATCCTCCCCTGCCTCTCTCCATACATTTTGGGGTCACATTAGCTGAGTGATGGAGAAAAACTGAGGAAGAAGAGAAACATTGGAATACTAGTCAGTAGCAACTTACACCTCTAACGTCAGGTGTACTACGTGTGTGGATGTTGCTGAATTGTAAAACAATTAGAATATTTTTTTACAATTTTAGGGTGGGGTGCCTCGAGAGACTGTCCATAATGTGGAAGGGCGCCTCGAGAGACTGTCAATAATGTGGAAGGGCGCCTCGAGAGACTGTCCATAATGTGGAAGGGCGCCTCGAGAGACTGTCCATAATGTGGAAGGGCGCCTCGAGAGACTGTCCATAATGTGGAAGGGCGCCTCGAGAGACTGTCCATAATGTGGAAGGGCGCCTCGAGAGACTGTCCATAATGTGGAAGGGCGCCTCGAGAGACTGTCCATAATGTGGAAGGGCGCCTCGAGAGACTGTCCATAATGTGGAAGGGCGCCTCAAGACTGTCCATAATGTAGAAGGGCGCCTCAAGACTGTCCATAATGTGGAAGGGCGCCTCAAGACTGTCCATAATGTGGAAGGGCGCCTCAAGACTGTCCATAATGTGGAAGGGCGCCTCAAGACTGTCCATAATGTGGAAGGGCGCCTCAAGACTGTCCATAATGTGGAAGGGCGCCTCAAGACTGTCCATAATGTGGAAGGGCGCCTCAAGACTGTCCATAATGTGGAAGGGCGCCTCAAGACTGTCCATAATGTGGAAGGGCGCCTCAAGACTGTCCATAATGTGGAAGGGCGCCTCAAGACTGTCCATAATGTGGAAGGGCGCCTCAAGACTGTCCATAATGTGGAAGGGCGCCTCAAGACTGTCCATAATGTGGAAGGGCGCCTCAAGACTGTCCATAATGTGGAAGGGCGCCTCAAGACTGTCCATAATGTGGAAGGGCGCCTCAAGACTGTCCATAATGTGGAAGGGCGCCTCGAGACTGTCCATAATGTGGAAAGGTGCCTCGAGACTGTCCATAATTTGGTCAGAGTGCCTCGAGACTGTCCATAATTTGGTCAGAGTGCCTCGAGACTGTCCATAATTTGGTCAGAGTGCCTCGAGACTGTCCATAATTTGGTCAGAGTGCCTCGAGACTGTCCATAATTTGGTCAGAGTGCCTCGAGACTGTCCATAATTTGGTCAGAGTGCCTCGAGACTGTCCATAATTTGGTCAGAGTGCCTCGAGACTGTCCATAATTTGGTCAGAGTGCCTCGAGACTGTCCATAATTTGGTCAGAGTGCCTCGAGACTGTCCATAATTTGGTCAGAGTGCCTCGAGACTGTCCATAATTTGGTCAGAGTGCCTCGAGACTGTCCATAATTTGGTCAGAGTGCCTCGAGACTGTCCATAATTTGGTCAGAGTGCCTCGAGACTGTCCATAATTTGGTCAGAGTGCCTCGAGACTGTCCATAATTTGGTCAGAGTGCCTCGAGACTGTCCATAATTTGGTCAGAGCGCCTCGAGACTGTCCATAATTTGGTCAGAGTGTCTCGAGACTGTCCATAATTTGGTCAGCGTGCCTCGAGACTGTCCATAATTTGGTCAGAGCGCCTCGAGACTGTCCATAATTTGGTCAGAGTGCTTCGAGACGGTCCATAATTTGGGAAGGTGCCCTTACTGAATAAACACTGACCTAGAGCTTACTTCTTCTCTTGAACCGGCTGCCAATGTGGATAAGCTCTTTTAAGCATGAACTTTTATAGAACTTATCCTATATACTGTCTCAGATCAACAATTTGCGCCACATTACATGGGTCAAAACTATTTTTCTTTTTTCCAACGTAGTACACCACAATACATGGCAGCACATGAATGTACTCTGCAGTGCATCTCAAAATCTATGGCACCCCAATGTGTGCATCTCGCTACCAAAATTCAGTGGCGTGAATAGGCCTTTATAGTTTCCATTTGATTACTGGGATTCCCTTACTTAATTGCTAAGGAAATAAAACAGATAATTTATCTAAAAGGTTTTAAAATAAATGTAACATGGAAGCCATTGTTCCACCAGAAATAATTTACAGGAATAGTAAAAAAACAAGCAGGCCTGCACCCTGCAATTCCACGGAGCTCTCCATGATGGTCAGCATTCTGATAAACCACCCTAAAATGCATGTTCTCAAATAAAATTTATGGGGGAAAAAAAACAAACCAAAAAAAAAAAGTTATAGAACACAAAAGAAAAAATGGAAATATTACCATCCATGGCCGGTTCAGGTTGCTCAAACACAATTCATGCGCCAGGTACACGCAGGGAATCCTCTTGTCCCCGGGGTTGGTGACACAAGCCAGAACCAACAAAGGTCTCCGCTGAGGCCCCAGGTTTGGATCCATCATTGTCCTGATCTGAGCTACTTCTTCATCACGATTGTGTCCTATATAGGAACATCACAGGAGTAACACCATCACACATCACGCTTCATGTATTTACTGTTATTTCACAATACGTTGTCAGCATGATACACAGTACATAGATGTCACAGGACAATTCATACTAAATTTATACAGACATGTATTTTAAAACTAGCCAACAGCTCTTAATCTAATACTAACAATTGGGAGCCCAGAGGATTGTCTCTTAATCATGGGATCACTGTGATTTTTTTTTTTTTTTTATTTCTGCTTTTTTTTTTATCTTATTGAACGGCTTTGCTTTATCCCTTCGTGGTGGAGGGTAAAACAAATGTTAATACCTGAACACAATTTTGCAACTTTGACGTGTCCTAGAAAAACTGTACATATCATGGCAACTACTTTGTGTATCCTGGTGGATATTTTTTTTATTGTAATGGATATCTCATGATTTTTTTCTATTTTCAAAGGAAAACTGTCTCAAAATAGTAAAAAAAAAAAAAAAAAAAAAATTATCTGTGTATGTCTTGCTATTAGCATAACCTACCACCAAAGAACAACCCTCCTGTTCCTGACGATCACAGTGATACCACATATGTGTACGTTATTTGTTGTTTGTACCTGTACTAGGGCCCAGAAACAATGGTGCACATCCTGCTTTTTTTTATCCTACCTAAAACACACTGACACCAATTTAAAAATGCATTTAAAAAAATAAAAATAAAATAAAATTAAAACCCTACCCAAAATATATTGACTCTGATCTTTGACCCCAACACTAACCCTGGCACTGACCTAGATCAAACCTCCATCTGGCTTTTTTCTTTATAGTTTGGTATACAGTAAAACCTTGGATTGCGAGCATAATTCATTCCGGAAGCATGCTTGGAATCCAAAGAATTGGAATATCAAAGTGAATTTCCCCATAACAAAGAATGATTTCTTACGATTTGTTCCACAACCATTTATTCATAAACTCTTCAGTTTACAGTCCATATAAAAATATTATAGCAATGTGATCAGGTTGTGCAACCATAAAATGTCCATCCACAAATGGAAGCCTCCACAAGGGGATTAGAAGCAAAATCCAGAAGGAGCTACAGAGTATAAAAGAGAAGAGAGGCGCCTCTAAGTGTAGTAATATGGTTACATTTATTGAAGGTACAACATTTAGCAAGTCACATGATTGATGATTAAAAGAGGCACATCAAAGTATGCAGGCATCCGGGGTAAAGCTGTCCACATAGACAGTCCTCCGCACCGCTGGCTCTCACCGCTGTCAGTCTGCAACCGTGACCAGGAAGACTGCTCTGCAGTAGAGCGTTTTGAAAGCGTGGCTTGAAGCACTCATGGAGCGCAGAGTGGAAGGGATGACATCGATGGTGGTGAGGAGGACGGTCTATGTGGACAACTTTACCCCGGATGCCTGCATAATTAGATGTGCCTCTTTTAATCATCAACCATGTGAGTTGCTAAATGTTGTACCTTCATTAAATGTAACCATATAGCTACACTTAGAGGCACCTCTCTTTTTTTTATGCCCAGTTGTGACACGATGCTACTTGTATATCAGGTCAAAATTTATTTAAAAATGTTGCTCGTTGCTCTCAAACCAAGGTTTTACTGTATAATGTGTAGATATATATATATATATATATATATATATATATATATATATATATATATATATTATATGCGCAATTTATTTATTTATTTTTCCCCACACACTTATTTGTTGACATTTTTCTCCACTGCAAGGAGAGAAACATACAATGCATCTTTCTCTCCATCTAGAGGAGAAAGAGAACCCATGGGTGACTAATCAGAGGTTATCACAGCAATCAGGAATCGGGAGTCCTGAGTCTCGATCGTGAGTACAAGCACAGGGCTCTCGGTGAGAGGCCATCACATCCTCATTTTACCTTCTCTGCGTTTTACCCTATGTGTACATAATAAGGCAGTTATAGAACATTCCATTCATAAAACAAATAAACACATAGAAGTTAGGACATAAGATGAAGGGGTCTCATGGACTAATTTTACAGTAGATGGATTCCCGAAAAAAGCTATTTATTAGTGACATGTTGGCATAGAGCTAGAAACCTTTGCCAGCTTGACTAAAGGTTTCTTGCAGAGTAACATGGGAAAGGGACATGCATGATGGTAACAATCGCACAACCCTTGTCCTAACGCAAAGGGAAGTAGCTGAACTTATCTAAATGAGAAGTACTAAAAGGAGTGTCTGAACGTATCTACATTGAGTGCAGTGCTACAAGGCTAAATTATAGGACAAATGAGTCAAAATTCTGTCAAAACTGGAAATTTTGTGCAAAACTTAGGTTTCAAGAAATTTTGCATTCAGAAAATTGTTTATTTATAATATTTTTAGAGTGCAAGAAGTCGAAACACCCAGGAGTAAACCTAGGCCAAATGTTGATATCATCCCTGGTGGGCCCTAACTTTAGCTAAAGAAGAAATAAAATGAAATAAAAAAAAGGCAAACAGGCAGGAATTTTATTGCAGAAGAGACATGGCTGAACGTCACCAACCACCAGGCCAATGAAAGCAGCCGGAGGTTGAGACCTGGAAGTTCTCCACCTGAAGATGTCAGCAGCCAGTGGGAGCTCTGGTGGGATGCGCGAGCCATGCAGTACCTGCACCACCAGAGAGAGAGAGAGCGAGTCACGAAGTACCTGCACCACCAGAGAGAGAGAGCGAGTCACGAAGTATCTGCACCACCAGAGAGAGCGCGAGTCACGAAGTACCTGCACCACCAGAGAGAGAGCGCGAGTCACGCGGTACCCACACCACCAGAGAGAGAGCCACGCTGTACCTGCACCACCAGAGAGAGAGCGCACGAGTCATGCAGTACCCACACCACCAGTGAGAGCACGAGTCACGCAGCACCCACACCACCAGAGAGAGAGTGAACCATGCAGTACCCATGTAAAGCTCCTGCTACTGGATTTAGTGATGTCATCACACGGTGTGCTCTCTCCAGTTGTGCTGGTAACAGGCGGTTGTTTACTAGCCAGAGCTGGATGGAGTGATGGCAACCGGGGGAGAGGCGAGACCCTCCTGGTGAGGTGGGTGCAGGGGAATTGTATGTAATGTGAGATTGTGGGATGCAGGGAATTTAAATTAAAAGGTGGGGGGGTGGGGTAATTTAAATTGAAGGGGAGGTGACAACATGTTTTACCGCACCAGGTAACACCGACCTTAGTAACAACACTTCATGAAAACCATAGAACTAATCACTATGTTTACACCTAAAATGTTGGATCTTTGCAAAAAATGTAACCTATGATAGTTAATGGTTGGCCAACAGTTGTTACCTATGTTCATCACTACATTTTCCCTACTTTGGAGGATTCAAACAAAATATTGCTGGAAGTCCAAACAATAAGGCAATAAGCCTAACTGATGCAGGATCTTCGTCACATGTTTATTTTAGTGAGACTTCTGCCACCATCTATGGATAGTTCGGTTTTGCTGGTTAAAAAAAAAAAAAGCAGACGAGGTGACTGGAGGAATCCTCCCCGTTGTGCTATTGTATTCTGACAGCGGGGACTCCTCCACTATCAGAATATACTGATCAGCACTGCAGTCGGTTGGGTGCAGGCGCTGATCGAATCAAAGTTTTCCAACAGTTCCGTTCAAGAGAAGTTGATAATTAAATCAACTACTCTCTAACAGGAACAGCCATGATTGGATCAACATTCGTTAGGTCCTTGCTCAACTGGCCAAATTGCGATCCATCTATGGCTAGATTAATACAAGCCTGAAACTAGAAATATGTGGCTATGAGAAACATCGTAGTACTTACAATTTAGAAGCTTCCTGAATGTGAGATAACAAGGGAAGGTAGAGTGGATGTTCATGGGTGTATGTCCTCTACATCACAAAGAGGTAAAGAGATAGGAATTCTAGATCACCAACCAAATGAAGTGGGAGGACTGGTAACTAAAATATGGATAGGTTTCCTGTATGCATCTTTAAGCTCCATTTTCAATGTTGACTAAATCTTACCACCAAATCTCACTGAACAAACATTGTTATAGCATGTAAGTAGCAAGCATTAGCTCCTGTGTAACTGTCTGAAACATGAATATCAAAAAAGGCAACCAGGCATCCTCAGTGTACTAGAAACCTAAACGGGAGTTTCCGATTAGCTGCTATATGCAGTAGAAATATTTTTTTTCATATAATTTCTTAAATTAAAATAACTAAGTGTTCCACTGACTCTTATTATATACATTGCTATAAACCTAAAATAATTGTTTTCCTTTTCCTTTGTGTTTGGGTGGCACACTGGTGTAGTGGTTAGCACTCACACCTAGTAGTAAAAAGGGTTGCTGGTTCGAATCCCAACAATGACCCTATCAGCCTGGAGTTTGTATGTTCTCCCTGTGCCTGTGTGGGTTTCCTCCGGGTACTCTGGTTTCCTCCCACACTCCAAAGACATGCTGGTAGGTTAATTGGCTTCTGTCCAAAATTGGCCCTAGTATATGAATGGGGACCTTGTATTGTGTGCTCCTTGAGGGTAGGGACCAATGTGAGTGTGAAATGTACAGGGATAGGGACAATTGTAGACACTCACTTAGGTTGGACTGGTGTCTTTATTTAACCTTACTAACTATGTTTCACAGCATATTAAAATGCAATGGGAGGAGTCGTGTGACTGGTAACCACACATTTGGCTCGGACCTGCGACATTTAGCGGCACAGTGGTGTAGTGGATAGCACTCTCACCTAGCAGTAAAAAGGGGTCGCTGGTTCAAATCCCAACCATGACACTACCTGCCTGGAGTTTGCATGTTCTCCCTGTCCCTGTGTGGATTTCCTCCCAGTACTCCAATTTCCTCCCACACTCCAAAAGGTAGGTTAATTGGCTTCTGTCCAACAATTGGCCCTAGAATATGAATGTGAGTTGGGGACCTTGGATTGTGGGCTCCTTGAGGGTAGGGACCGATGTGAGTGTGTGGAGTGCTGCGTAAACTGATGGCGCTATATGGGTATCTTAAATAAATAATAATATAATAGATGAGCATTATATGTACAGGGATAAGGATAATTGTAGACACGCACACCCTCACTCACATGGATTGGTGTCTTTATTCAACCTTACTAACAATGTAACTATGTAATATCTCTTTCTAAATTCTCAATTTAACTATGTAGAAACCCTGAAGTATTTCCTGTACTGGCAATATGTCTTCAACATCAGCAGCCAAGGATATGAAAGCTCCAGCCTTCTACAGAAGTAAACCTTTCCTCTATGCTGCTCTTTTGCAAACAATAAAAAGTGCAGGTCAGGGAAATAAAAAAAAAACATTTCATTGGAAGGGTTTGACGACCTAAATGTGATATTTCTGTAGCAATATCCCCGTAGGGGCCGCTGGCGATTGTGGTTCGCCTCTCACCCTGCACAGCCAGGCACATAAATTTCCAGACATACTTCAGTCAAGAAACAGTCCTTGTACTTTGTTTTGTTTTATTAGGGGAATATAACTTGAATGGGGATAGGGCGCATATGGGATGCCATCTTGATTGAAGATAAGAAATTTAGGGACTGAACTATATACACCACAGGTATATACCTCTTCTCTTTCTCCTCCACCACAAACCTTGCTTGCAGACTATCACTCCAAGAACCAACTAGCACTGTGGTTAGGGCCTGACACTGGCTTAGCCAGGCCCAAAGCAAATGCCCTTTGCAGGCAGGGACCGCAGGCCCCTATGGTGTAGCAAAATGGTAGTAGTTCTTAGTGCTAGCTGTCCCACATGTGGAAACTGCTCCCAGTATCACCTGCCTGCCCTCCTGGCTGCAACAGCCTCTTTCCACTTTCCATGCTGACCTCTCCTTACTCCTCTGCCTACTGGCCAGGACACTAATGTGTGTCTTGAGAGGGTCCTGGCCGCACAAGAGCCCAGGCACAAGGTCATCCCCCCCCCCCCTTTCCCCCCAGACTGGGGAGCTCCCTTAAATGCCACAACAGCCCAAGACTCCATCTCCAGTTTCCACCCGAATAACTCCGCCCCAGCTGGGCTGATAATGAGTATTTAAGGGGGCCTGCCTCCTGCCAATACAAGTTGGGGATTGGCCAGGGCCCTCAGAATACTCCAGGGAACTCCACCTTACCTCCCTTCACCTTCTTCTAGAAGGTTACAGAACATTTGAGAAGTAGGGGGAAAGTCTCAGTGATGATGCCTGCGAGTCATCCAGCTCTCTCAGGATTTCTGTCCAACCCAGAACAAAAACACAGGACAGGCTTGGCTGGCAGCCTAGCCTGTATAAATGTAAGTACTATTCATAAAAAAAAAAAAAAAAACGCTAGCAACACAGCTAGGGGATGCTACATTTCCATTAAAGGTGGATATTTTTTGTCAAGTTCTTATATCTCTTGAGGATTTGAGGTGGATTTACCAAACATGCTTGCTGACCATGTTTGTGCCCGATTTGCATTTGGTTTACCTTTGTCATGATTGATAAGTGCAAAAGCAGAATCTATCAGAAAGAATTGAAGCGGTAGTAAACCTCTTTGGTTTATCTTTTACCTACAGGTAAGCCTATAAGGCTCACCTGTAGGTACTGTAAATAACCTAAGAAGATATTTACTTGTATAGCAGTCGGTGACATCACTGGCGCATGTGCATGCGGTCCATTGAGAGAGCTGTGCCAGGGCCATGACTGCCACACGCATGCGTGGGGGTGACGTCATCGCGGCTTGCCCATTCATACGACCGGGGCCCACTAACCCGGAAGGAAGACCAGGGGAAGATGGAAGCCCTGTCAGCGCGATGCTGGAGGAATCAATTTCAAAGGTAAGTCTCTCTTAATGTGCTAGTATGCAATGCATTGCCTTGCAGTGGGAAAGCTTTTTTTTTTCTTCATGGACACTTTACTGCTGCTTGTAGTAGCTAGTGCTGGGCTTTAGGAAATATACCATGTTTCTCAAATAGATGATGGATGTACCCTGTAATAAATTGTCTTTGTAAAACATGGTCTTTATGTAGATCATTTAAAAAATTACTTAGGGTCTACTCACACTAGCCGCTGCAATATTATATTGAGGAACATTATTCTGAAATTGTTCAACAATTGTAGACACAGCTTTTCACAGATTGGTGAACCTCTGCCCATCTTTACTTCTGAGACACTCTGACTCTCTAAGACGCTCTTTTTATATCCAATTATGTTACTGACCTGTTGACAATTAACTCAATTATCGTAGTTGCAAAATGTTCTTACAGGTCTTCCTTGTTAGTTCCACTTACTTTGCTAGTTTTGTGTTGCCCTGCCCCAAAATTTTTGAGACATGTTGCTGCCATCAATTTCTAAATGACCTTATTTTTTTCTAAAAATGGTACATTTTCTCAGTTTAAACATTTGCGGTTTTCTATTTTCTATTGTGAAAAATATGGGTTTATGAGATTTGCAAGTCATTCTGCACAGAAGCCTGGGGGACCCCACTGCCCACCCCTGACCATTCTGAGTACTCCCCATTTATCACCACCCTCTGAACTCGTCCTTGTAGCCAATTTTCAATCCATGTACTCACCCTATGGTCCATGCCAACGGACCTTATTTTGTACAGTAAACGTTTATGGGGAACTGTGTCAAATGCTTTTGCAAAATCCAGATACACCACGTCTACAGGCCTTCCTTTATCTAGCTGGCAACTCACCTCCTCATAGAACATTAGTAGATTGGTTTGGCAAGAATGATTCTTCATGAATCCATGCTGATTACTGCTAATGATACCGTTCTCATTACTAAAATTTTGTCTATAGTCCCTTATCATCCCCTCCAAGAGCTTGCATACTATTGATGTTAGGCTAACTGGTCTGTAATTCCCAGGGATGTATTTTGGGCCCTTTTTAAATATTGGTGCTACACTGGCTTTTCTCCAATCAGCTGGTACCATTCCAGCCAGTAGACTGTCAGTAAAATTTATGAACAATGGTCTGGCAATTATTTGACCGAGTTCCCTAAGTACCCTCGGGTGTAAGCCATCTGGTCCTGGTGATTTATTAGTGTTAAGTTTCCCAAGTCTAATTTTAATTCTGTCCTCTGCTAACCATGGAGGTGCTTCCTATGATGTGTCATGAGGATAAACCCTGCAGTTATGGTTACTGAAGCCCCCCCAATTCCTCAGTGAAGACCGAGGAGAAGAATAAATTCAATACCTTCGCCATATCCTCATCCTTTGTAACCAGATGCCCTTTCTCATTCTTTATGGGGCCAATATGGTCTATCCTCTTTTTTTTTTTTACTGTTTATATATAATGTTTTATATTTCTTGAGATTTTTTTTTTGCTCTCCTCCGCTATGCGTCTTTCATGTTCTGAGCAGTCCTTATTGCATTCTTTATAAAGTGTGAATGCGGATGATGAGCCCTCAACCTTGTATTTTTTGAAGGCCTTCTCTTTTGCTTTTATATGCATTTTTATATTGGAGTTAAGCCATCCAGGACTTTTGTTCGCTCTTTTAAATTTATTAGCCAATGGGATGCATTGGTTAATGCCCTTATTTAATATGCTCTTAAAGCAAACCCATCTCTCTTTCGTGTTCTTTGTTCCTAAGATTTTATCCAAATTTTTTGCCTTCTAGCAAGGTTCGTAGTTTAGGGAAGTTGGCTCTTTTGAAATTCGGTGTCTTTGTATTCCCTTTATGTTTCCTATTTGTGTGATTTATATGGAAGCCAATTGACCTGCGATCGCTGTTCCCTAAATTGTCCCGTATTTCCCCATCCGTGATCAGGTCTGTATTATTGGTAATCAGTAGATCCAGTAACGCTTTATGTAATTTTGCCTTTATAAGCTAAAGTCCGAAAATAAATCGTCAGATCACTGAGAACTGCATGTTCTGTGTGCGTGTCATACTTTCTTATCAGAGTGGCCTCCAGGCCTGCTGGGTTTGAAGGATACTCTAGGCAGATACCTTAACCAAGGAATGTGTCTACAACTTGATTGGAGTCCACCTGTGGTAAATTCAGTTGATTGGACATGATTTGGAAAGGCACACGCCTGTCTACAGTGGTGTGAAAAAGTGTTTGCCCCCTTCCTCGTTTCCTGTTCCTTTGCATGTTTGTCACACTTAAGTGTTTCGGAACATCAAACCAATTTAAACAATAGTCAAGGACAACACAAGTAAACACAAAATGCAATTTGTAAATGAAGGTGTTTATTATTAAAGGTGAAAAAAAATCCAAACCATCATGGCCCTGTGTGAAAAAGTGATCGCCCCCTAAACCTAATAACTGGTTGGGCCACCCTTAGCAGCAACAACTGCAACCAAGCGTTTGCGATAACGTGCAATGAGGCTTTTACAGCATCCTGGAGGAATTTTGGCCCACTCATCTTTGCAGAATTGTCCTAATTCAGTTACATTAGAGGGTTTTCGAGCATGAACGGCCTTTTTAAGGTCATACCACAACATCTCAATAGGATTCAGGTCAGGACTTTGGCTAGGCCACTCCAAAGTCTTTATTTTGTTTTTCTTCAGCCATTCGGTGGTGGACTTGCTGGTGTGTTCAGGAACATTGTCCTGCTGCAGAACCCAAGTTCGTTTCAGCTTGAGTACACGAACAGATGGTCGGACATTCTCCTTCAGGATCTCTTGGTAGACAGCAGAATTCATAGTTCCTTTTATCACGGCAAGTCTTCCAGGTACTGAAGCAGCAAAACAGCCCCAGACCATCACACTACCACCACCATATTTTACTGTTGGTATAATGTTCTTTTTATGAAATGCAGTGTTCCTTCTACGCCAGATATACTTGGACACACACCTTCCAAAGAGTTCCACTTTTGTCTCATCGGTCCACAGAATGTTGTCCCAAAAGTCTTGGGGATCATCAAGATGTGTTGTGGAGAAATTGAGATGAGCTTTGATGTTCTTTTTGCTCAGCAGTGGTTTTCTCCTTGGAACTCTGCCATGCAGGCCATTTTTGCCCAGTCTTTTCCTGATGGTGGAGGCATGAACGCTGACCTTAACTGAGGCAAGTGAGGCCTGCAGTTCCTTGGACGTTGTGGGGTCTTTTGTGACCTCTTGGATGAGTCGTCGCTGCGCTCTTGGGGTAATTTTGGGCGACCAGCCACTCCTGGGAAGGTTCACCACTGTTCCATGTCTTCGCCATTTGTGGATAATGGCTCTCACTGTGGTTCGCTGGATTCCCAAAGCTTTGGAAATGGCTTTATAACCCTTTCCAGACTGATAGATCTCAATTACTTTCTTTCTCAATTGTTCCTGAATTTCTTTGGGTCTCGGCATGATGTGTAGCTTTTAAGGATCTTCTGGTGGACCTTACTGTGTCAAGCAGCTCCTATTTAAGTGATGCCTTGATTGTGAACAGGTGTGGCAATAATCAGGCCTGGGTGTGGCTAGAGAAATTGAACTCAGGTGTGGACAACCACAGTTATAGTATGTTTTAACAAGGAGGGCAATCACTTTTTCACACAGGGCCATGATGGTTTGGATTTTTTTTCACCTTTAATAATAAACACCTTCATTTACAAATTGCATTTTGTGTTTACTTGTGTTGTCCTTGACTATTGTTTAAATTGGTTTGATGTTCCAAAACACTTAAGTGTGACAAACATGCAAAGGAACAGGAAATGAGGAAGGGGGCAAACACTTTTTCACACCACTGTATATAAAAGGTCCCACAGTTGACAGTGCATGTCAGAGCAAAAACCAAGCCATGAAGTCCAAGGAATGGTCTGTAGACCTCCAAGGCAGGATTGTATGGAGGTACAGATCTGGGCAAGGGTACGGCATTGAAGGTCCCAATGAGCACAGTGGCCTCCACCATCTGTAAATAGAAGTTTGGAATCACCAAGACTCTTACTAGACTGGGCCGACCGGCCAAACCGAACGATCAGCGGACAAGGGCCTTAGTCAGGGAGGTGACCAAGAACCAGATGGTTACTGTGACAGAGCTCCAGCATTTCTCTGTGGAAAGAGGAGAACATTCCAGAAGAACCATCTCTGCAGCACTCCACCAATCAGGCCTGTATGGTAGAGTGGCCAGACATAAGTCACTTCTCAGTAAAAGGCACATGACAGTCCGTCTGGAGTTTGCCAAAAGGCACTTGAAGGACTCTCAGACCATGAGGAACAAAATTCTCTGGTCTGATGAAACAAAGATTAAACTCTTTGGCCTAAATGGCAAGTGTCATGTCTGGAGGAAACCAAGCACTGCTCATCACCTGGCCAATACCATCCCTACAGAGAAGTTTGGTGGTGGCAGTATCATGCTGTGAGGATGTTTTTTAGCGGCAGGAACTGGGAGACTAGTCAGGATCGAGGGAAAGATGAATGCAGCAATGTACAGAGACATCTTTGAGGAAAACCTGCTCCAGAGCACTCTGGACCTCAGACTGGGGTAAAGGTTCATCTTCCAACAGGACAACAACCCTAAGAACACAGCCAAGATAACAAAGGCGTGGTTACAGGACATCTCTGTGAATGTCCTTAAGTGGCCCAGCCAGAGCCCAGACTTGAACCCAACTGAACGTCTCTCGAGAGATCTGAAAATGGCTGTGCACAGATGCCCCCCCCCCCCCCCCCCATCCAACCTGATGAAGCTTCAGAGGTTCGGCAAAGAAGAGTGGGAGAAACTGCCCAAAAATAGGTGTGCCAAGCTTGTAGCATCATACTCAAGAAGACTTGAGGCTGTAATTGGTGCTAAAAGGTGCTTCAACAAAGTATTGAGCAAAGGCTGTGAATAATAATTATGTACATGTGATTTTGTTTTTTATTTTTAATAAATTTGCAAAGATTTCAAACAAACTTTTTTCATTTTGTCATTATGGGGTATTGTTTGCAGAATTTTGAGGAAAATAACACATTTAAGCAGTTTGGGAATAAAGCTGCAACATAACAAAATGTGGAAAAAGTGAGGCGCTGTGAATATTTCTGAGTGCACTGTAGCAGTACACAAGCATGCCGTGCTTGGATACATTTTCAAACTTGCATATGTAAGTTCCTGAAAGTGGTTTTGTGCATCCAGGGATTTATGCTTGTGCAGCGTATATTCAGGTACATCTATTCATTACTATGGTCGGTTTTACACTCCAGTTGTGTCTCTATTGGGCACAAAGAAATGCACCTGCAATTTTTGTCAGATGCCCAAAAGTGTCTATGTACATGAGGCCATAAAAAGGCAAAACTTTTTGTTTTCATTTATTTTCATGATCGTAGGAAATGTACAAACTCATGGTGCATTAATTTTGAAGCTGAACTTAAAGTATCTGTACAGTTTCACATTGCAGCGACTCCCATAAAGGGATAGGAATAAACATAATACCGACTGTATGCAATAGCATTGAGAAGGCTGCAACCAGAGAACCAGTAAAAAGAAGCATCGGGAACCAGTTGTAAAACTGGGAGGAAGACTGTTGGAGTTAAGAATAAAAGATATACAACTTATTCTTCTGCTTATTTCTATCTTTCCATCCATCTGGACAAAATGAGCATTTAACCCTTGCAGCACTAGGGATGGGGGCACTGCAAGATTAAGTTTTATAGATATCCAGAGTTCAGATTTAGAGAACATAGTTCCTTACCCACTTCCTGGCCAAGGTACATAATAGGACATCCTTGACTTTGCGGGGGTATATCCGAATGATGGGTGCAGCTACAGGCATCATTCAGATAGTCTTTTTCAGCCGGCGATTTCCTACACCATAAGAACGACCATAGCGGCTGTTTCGCCGCTTGATCGTTTTTACAGTTGGCGAGAGGAGACTTCCCGTCCCCCTTGCACCACCCTCTGGTGCTTCTACCGACTCACTGCTTCCATCTGTGAGTCGGAGAACGGATCCGCCGGCCCTGAATGTTTACCATAGAGATTTCCAGAGGACCATAGAGACTCTGGCGGTCACCAGAGTCTCTATGATCGTTTGGACGCCAGAAGCGATATTATGATGTCACGCCCGGCCTCTGCATTCAAATAAATGGCGCCGCCTCGGCTGGGAAGCCGAGATCGTTTTTTGTTTTCTTTATTTCAGGCTTTCCAGCCGATTAGGTGAGATGCGGGGTCTTATTGACCCCATAGCTCACTGTAAAGAGGACTGATCATGACATATTCCTATTACAAGGGATGTTTGCATTCCTTGTAATAGGAGTAAAAGTAATACATTTTTTTTTAAAGTGTCAAACGAAAAAAAGAAAAGTAAAATGAAAAAAAAAAAAAAAAAAAAAAAAAAAATTTAAAGCGCCCCTGTCTCCGTGTGCTCGCACACAAAAGCAAACACATACGCAAGTTCCGCTCACATTTGAAAATGGTGTTCAAACCACACATGTGAGGTATCGCCAAACCGTTAGAGCGAGATCAATAATTCTAGCCCTAGACCTCTTCTGTAACTCAAAACATGTAATCAGTAAAAAAATAAAAAATAAAAAAAACGTAAAGTGCCGCCTATGGGGACTTTTAAGTACCGAAGTTTGGCGCCATTCCACGAGCGTGTGCAATTTTGAAGCGTGACATGTTAGGTATCTATTTACTCGGCGTAACTTCATCTTTAACATTATGCAAAAAAATTGGGCTAACTTTAATGTTTTGTTTCTTTTTTAACGCATGAAACTGTTTTTTTTTTCCAAAAAAGTGTTCCAAAAATTGCTGCGCAAATACAGTGCGAGATAAAAAGTTGCAACGACCGCCATTGTATTCTCTAGAGTCTGCTAAAAAACATAAATAATGTTTGGGGGTTCTATGTAATTTTCTAGCAAAAAAAAAAAACAATATGAATTTTACATGTAGGAGAGAAATGTCAGCATTGGCCTGGATGGCAAGTAGTTAAATGTGAACAAAGGAAGAACACAATAATTCAATATGTCATTTCTAGATTACAATTGAAGAACCAACAAATTACTGCAATCTGGTCACACCAGTTCAATCAGAATAATATGCAATAGCTGGCAGCCATCAGCCAGATCTCTTACTTGTATGTGCTTCAGCATTGGCCACATAGATGAAGCCCTCCACCACTCGGCACACTTCCTGCACTTGTGGAATGAGCGTGTAGGGCGTTTTCTGATCTCGAACCAGTGGGCCGTCTGCCTGGAACATCTTATTGGCTGTGGCACTTTGCTCTGCTCGCGCCCTGTCACGCTCTGTGCTAAAAGAGGAGCATAAAATGATTTAGACAGATCACAAATATTACTTCCAAACCTTCCAATACAAACATAAAATTTACAATATATACACAGTACACCCCAAGCCAGGGGGTGCAGCTGGAGACCTCAAAAAGAGGAGGATTAGAGCTGTTCTGAGCAAAACTTTTGCACGTGCACATGTAAGCATAACATGTTTAAAAGAAAAAATAAAAATAAAATAAGGGTTTACAAGAGGGATCGAATGATTAAAATGGGTAAGGCCTATTATTTCAGGCCAATATCATCATTTAATGAATTGGTATCGGTCGCAAACTAGACCGATATTACTTCAAGGGGTTTTACCGAGGTGATGCCTGCAGCTGTAGGCATCATCCCTGTACCGTTCTTTAGAGCGGATGGTCGGCTTCATTGTAATCACCAATGAGGCTCAGCAGCCACTCGGCTGTCATTGCAAGCAGCTGGAGGAATCGTCTGCCACCTTCCCCAGCTCACCCATGCTCTCCCGTTCCACCAGGAGGCCCAAGCAACCAACCGGCACGTCCGCCTGCTGGCTGAAGACCCGAAAAAAGCCGATGCTTCATTCTGGTCTCGAATCTAGTAACCCGAAAAGGGATGTCATGACTCACTTCCCGGATTACTGGCATCTTAAAAGGCCCAGTCTAAAAAAAATAAAAAAAATAAAAATAAAGTTTTGAATACTTTCAAGTGCAGAGGAGAAGTTTGGGGTCTTATAGAACCCCAAACTCTCCAAAAAGGAGTACCTGTCACTGCTTATTACTATCACAAGGGATGTTTACATGTCTAAAGGGATGCAGTCCCTGCAACATTCCTCAGAAGAACCCTGTGTATATAATATTAATATGTATATAAAAAACACTCCCATACAGATTCCCTTGAACACACAAACAGCTATTTCTTCAGAATTAAAAAAAAAAAGCATAGGAATCTGCAACAAAGTTGTTGTTTGGTAAAATACCTTTGATGTACATTTATCACCCAGGAGGGGATTGTTTCTTTAACTGCTTCACGACTGCCCACTGCACATATACTGCGGCAGGGCAGCTGCTCTGCGCCAGATCACATATGTAGCATGTGATCTGACACTTACAAGTCTGGGGCGTGCATGCGAGCACCACCGGCGACATGCTCTAGCTGTGATCACACACACACAGTGGGAGCCCAGCAGCCGTTGACTTGATGTCTGCCAGCACCCGCCGATTGTTTAGTACACAGGCAGAACGTCAATCTGCTTATGTAAACAAAGCAGTTTGCTGTTCTTTTAGTAGGGAAGACATTGAGCCTTTGTTCCTGCCAAGTAGGAACACAGATCTATGCCTTCCCTTAGTAGAAGCACCTCCCAAACAGTGATTAAACACTGGCTAGGAACACATGTAACCTTTTGATTGCCCCTTCCCTGCCATTGTAATTAGTACAGTTACAGTGCGCATACAGTATTTTTAGCACTGATCACTGTATTAGTGTCACTAGTCCCCAAAAAGTGTCAAAAGTGTCAGTTAGTGTCCGATTTCTCAGCCATATCGCAGTGCCGCTATAAGTGGCTGATCGCCGCCATTGCTAGTAAAATAAATAAATATATCCCATGCAATCCAGAAAATAGATGGACAGGGAAACCCACTCCAGGTGTTTTGTTCCAAAGCACCAGTGAGAGTGGTGGGAAAAGCGTCATCTGTTTGCATTTTATCTGATTTTGTATGGACCAATCTTTCAATAAAGGAATTTCTTTGGAGTGCAGCCATCGGAATCCTCATTTTGCCCAAATCTATCCCATAGCTTGTAGACGCTATAACTTTTGCGCAAACCAATCAATATTCACTTGGGATTTTTTTCTTACCAAAAATGTAATAGAATACATACTGGCCTAAATAGATGAAGAAATTAGATTTTTTTCTTTTTTTTTTCCTGGATGTGTTTTATAGCAGAAACGAAAAAATATAGTTTTTTTTTCCAAAATGGTCGTTTTCCAAAAAAACAAAACAAAAAAACAAAAACGCAGAGGTGATCAAATACCACCAAAAGAAAGCGAGGCATGCGAGAGCACAACCTACATTCCCAGGGCTTCAATTTTTATCTAGGCATAAATGTAGTGTCCCAATACAATGTTTCTTAACTCCAGTCCCCAAGTACCCTCAAAGGGTCAAGTTCAGACTTTTAATTATTTTGCACAGGTGATTTGATCAGTTTCACTGCCTTAGTAAATACCACAGCCGTTTCAACTGAGGGAAATCCTGAAAACATGACCTGTTGGGGGTACTTTGAGTTGAGAAACCTTACTCTAATACACCTTTAAGAGGTGCTGGGATTTCAATAGTTATCCATACAAGGCAAAGAAAACCCATTATCATTAAAAGAGCTCACTGGTTCTGGTTAGGCAGCTCACAATTTAGTGGGGCTACTATCGTCCAGTGGGTACCCAGAAAGCCATACAAAGCAAACATCAAGGGAAAAAGTGGCAGACCAATTGGTAAAGGTATTCAAATCACTTTAATGGTTCACAGATAAACATCCAATCCATTTTGGAGTCAAAAACACTCTCTCTTCATTAGGACTTGAGATATGGACTGAAGAAAAAGCTCTACTATCTTAATCTATATGGGAGAGATATTGATGAATCAGAATAACGAATGGTGTTAGCATTGTAAACAGTAAATAGCAAAGGTGGCTGGCGCCAATTCCTCCAATTCATTAAAAGAGGAGTATGAGATTTTTTTTGTTATCCCATAATTATACTTGCCTAGGTTGATGCAGCATCGGACCGATGCTGCATTTGTCCCCCGGCGTCTCTGCACTGAGAACCGAGCCACCAAACACTGCCGATGGCTCATTTCCCTCAACTCCCCGAGCGGAGAGCTGCTGACTGTCAATCAGCAGCTCTCCACTCTGCCCCCCCAGCGCTCACTGGAGCGCTGAGCTGTGGAGGGACGGGGAGGCGGCTGTCTCAGTGGCTTGCTGAGAGGCTGAGACGCCTATCAGTCCAGCCACCTGGTGGATCCAAACTCCCAAAGTCGGGATGACGCAGTGCCTGGACTGATCTTAGTGACGTCAGCAGAGAGTGGACTTCAGACCGCTCTCTTCTGAAAGTGGGTCACAGGAGTGCAAAACTAATTGCACTCCTGTGACCCATAGAAGAAGCCCAGCCTAATGAGTTCGGGCTGGACTTCTCCTTTAACACCTTTTCCATTCAGGAAAGTTATTTTTTAAGGCCATATAAAGGGTTAGTGCATCTTTTCAGAAAAAAATGCCTCCTCACCCACCCCCCTGGTCTCCGCTGTCATTACGCCTGTGGGTGATGAGCGGTCAGTGCCCGCACAGCCAGTGTAGTGGTCCAGGGATCTTTCTGTAGGGCTTCCAGGACAAATCAGAGCATTCTGATGCTGTGTGAAGGCACTGACCAATCAGAGTCTCTCAAGCCCTGATGAAGGAGAGAGTGTTTTTGGCCTTCCAAAACTCAGTATATAAGATTGATTAGAGCAGTAACTCATCCCTTACTAAACAGCTCAATCTGAGGTTTCAACTGGAGAAACGGAACTTCAAAGCCAGATGTTTAGCTAACCCATGGTTCTCTTGGAATCCTTTGTAATGTTTAAAAAAACTGATTTGAAACAAAAATTTGAATCCTATCACAAGAATTATAGCTTTATTGTAGGCACTTACCGTGTAGTAGAATAGAGGGTTAAGATGTTAAATTTATGTTGGTTACTTAGTTGAAATGTTACACCAGAACCAATGCCTGTATAAGAAAATAACGATGATAATAAAATAGACCTGTACTGCTTAAAACCACAGGATGAGATAAAAAACACCTACTACAATCTCCCACAATGACTGAAGAAATCACAGTAAAAAAACAACAAGAGAACATGTTGCCAAAGGTCAATTCTTATATGTTCCCAACCCTATCCTTGTCATGTTGTACTGTTTCTTGATTTATTATATGCTTTAACATTGGATAATGATAAACGGAGATGGAGATATAGATTTTATAATATATATATATATATATATATATATATATATATATATATATATATATATACACACACACATACACACACACACACACATATACATATACATACATACACACACACACATATATACATATATTTGACTCCCTCAATACATATATTGAGCCGCTGATGAAGTCCCGCCTACTTTCGGGGACGCAACGCGTACGGACCAAGTCACATTAGCCGTGACGTCACCCGCAAGCCACAACGCTGATCCGTGCATGGATATCAACTGTATTTGTATTTTCGTTTACTACTCGGCACTGGAGATCAGTGTAACCGCATGTGAGTGTACCATTCTGTTTGTACTTTTTTAATCAATCTTTTGGAAACGGAGAGCACTAGATTTCGTCTTTTTATACTTTCATGTGGAATTAAGCTGGTATATGGGACATGAAAAGGATCCAGTTCCGGAGCACTCCTGTCTGTATGCTGATATTTGTGATTAACCCTTGGTGGGAATATGCGCTTTTGACCTGTCTGATTTATCAGGGGTCCAGTGTTTGAGGTGTGAGTCCATCTTGCTCTTTGGTGGAAGGGATCACATCATCACCTTTTTATGCTGAATGAAGACACACTGCACATGTGGACTTTCTGAAGTTCATCTTACCTATCCTATATTTCGTTTATTTATAGATTTATCTATATATGTTATATCTATTACTTTGTTAGTATAATTTCGTTAGTTTTTATCTGCGCTGTACTGTTATTTTTAAATTTTTATTGTGGGATTTGGTATTTTGACCTATAGTATTCTAGCCGCAGTATTTTAGTATATATTATATGTATCTTAGTTTATTTGTTCAGCGCTGATTGATTTCGTTTAGAGTAAGAGGATTTTATGCCTGAATTTTTGCACTGTAAATTTATTGATTAGTGTACCTGTTTTGCTAATTAAACCTGGTAACCAAACTAAAAGAAAGTTTTACCTCTGTGCTTGGCAATAAGGGTTTCTCCACCAAGTACTAAGTCATGTTTTGCTTGGGGATCAAATACTTATTTCACTCACTGAACTGCAACTCCATTTGTATCATGTGTTTTTTCTGGATTTTTGGTTGATATTTTGTCTCTATCGTTCAAAACACACCTGTGATAAAAACTATAGACCATTCATTTCTTTGTAAGTGGACAAACTTACAAAATCTGCAGGGGATCAAATAATTGTTTTCCCCACTGTACATGTCCATGTCACACCAGCAATCTTGTCGCTGGTGAAATCTCAACAGAGATGGGCCACTAAAATGTTTAAATTCCCTACTTGCATGTGTGCATTAACTTCAATTCTAGCTCACCAGTTAGCGATCAACACCTCGCTCATCCAGCTCGCAGGATAACATACATAAAAATAGAGCATTTCTCTGCCCTGCTGTGTCCTATATAGTGATATTGACTGTGGCTAGTTCTCATCTGCGACAGGATCGCTAATGTGATATGGGCCCAACTGCCCATGCCATGCCTCCTAAATGCTTCACAAAAAAAAAAGACAAAATGTTAACAAGGGGCATGCATTCTTTGCTTGGCTTGGCTGACAGCCAACAGTACAGCCTCCAAAAGACAGTAAATATGGAGCAATGGGTGTTGGAGATCAACCAATTTTACCATGCAGGAGATATATTAGCAGTTTGCTCGGCTTTCTGAGTTGGCTGCCTTTTTGCTGTTCTCATATGTGCTTAATATTAAAGAATTGTATACTTTCCAGACAAACATTTATGCTCCCCTTTTTCCTTTTTTCACATGGACTTCTCAATTTAGGTGTCCCCTGTTTTTTTCCCACATGGGGCCCTGCTTTGTGGAAAGCCAAGCCAAGAGACATTACTGATGATTCCTACATGTTAATGATCTGTTTCCAGTGCCTCATCCTCGTTTTTCTTTGGGCTGGTTAGACCCCTTTAACACTGGGGTGGTGCGGGTGTCGGCGGTAAAGCGCCGCTATTTTTAGTGGCGCTTTACCGCCGTTTTAGCAGCGGTCTGAGGCCGCTAGTGGGATGGTTTTAACCCCCCACTAGCGGCCGAAAAAGGGTTAAAGCCGCCCGCAAAGCACAGCGCCATTTGCGCTTTGCCGGCGGTATAGCCGCGCTGCCCCATTGATTTCAATGGGTAGGAGCGGTGAATACACCGCTCCAAAGATGCGGCTAGCAGGACTTTTCACCGTTCTGCTAGCACACCGCTCCAGTGTGAAAGCCCTTAGGCTTTCACACTGGAGTGAAAGGGGCCGTTTTTTTCAGGCGCTACTTTTATCGCTGAAAACCCCCCCAGTGTGAAAGTGGCCTTACTGACCAACAGAGTTCTTGATAGCCAGTTAAACAGGAAAAAGTATCAGGCTAGAGACTGAAGGCAATGTACATGAGTGGAATTGCTTGAATGAAAGTCCTATGTACACTCGCATGTTTTCTTGATCACTGTATTGATCTGAGACTCACCATCAATCTGCCTTTGAAGTATGCTGACCACAGGTAGAAGATCTGGAGATGTCATCATCCGTGTGACCAAAGAATCATCCAGCTGCTCGAGGCCAGGACCAAACATGGCAAACCGAGGTTCTCCCTGCGTCACCAGAGACTGAAGGAATGATGTCACTGCTCCATAAATGGGGTTCTTTGACCGCATGGATTTTCTGGTCTTTGGGCAGCTCCTCAAGTAGCTTTTAACAAGGAAAATCAGACGGTTATGTCTATGAAAATAAAGGGAAACTAAAATCTGAAGTTCTTATATGGAATTCTGAAGAAGAAGGAGAAGGAGAAGGAGAAAAGTTAAGTACCCGTATTTATCAGCATATAACACGCACAGGTGTATAAGACGCACATTCATTTTAAGAGGGAAGTTTCAGGGGAAAAAAAACTTAAATTTTTGTATTGGTGTATAACACGCACATGCTATTTGCACCTGATTTTCATGGTGAAAAAGTGAGTGTTATACGCCAATAAATACAGTAATATCTTGGCCAGCGTTATAGCTTACACAGACTTAATAAACCCCACCATGTGACTGTATTCAGATAGGACGATTGGTCGCTCAAACCCAACCACTGCATTCTAAAAGGAAGGGATAAAAGGGCACATGTTCCCCCATTCCTTAAGTCCAGCAAACAAGGTGACTGGGGAGTTTATAAAAAGGTGAGTAATAGTGGGTGGGTGGGTGAGAATTTTCACAAAAAAAAAAAAAAAAAAAACACTTTTTCCTGAATGAGCAAACTGGCAGATGCTCTTTATATTCCGCTTAGCCCCAAACTGTAAACCTAGGCATGATCACAGCAAATCTAAAAAATGGTTTGCGTCAGCACTGACCTAAACATCTCCCCTTCATCATTAATCGCAGCCAGGAAATCGATATCATCAAATTACAAACAGGTAGAGCCTCCTCCATCCACATCTTTTACAACTAAAGCCCCATACACACTATCAGATTTTCTCCTGATTTCCGTCTTCAGATTTACCAAAACCATGTAGTGCAAGGGCCTGCCTGATTGCATACAAATACAAAATCCTTACTGAGATCACAATGGACCCTCCCACTGACGTTGGCCTGGGTCCAATTACACTACACTACGTTAACGTAGAGTATGTAAATATATTGTCAATTGGATCATTTCCAGTACAAAGTCTCACATCCCTGGTATCAAAATCGGAGAAGAAAAGGGAGAAAAATCTCATACAAATAAAATGGGATTTTAAACTGAGACAATAAGTCTGTGAATAAGGCGAGCACCAACAACATCAGATTTAAAAAATCTAGTTTATTACATAGTATCAAAAATAGAATTCATGATAAAAAGACACAATTATATTACATAATAAGCAGACCATAGAATGATGCTTAACATCTGAAATCAAAGAAGCTTGACAGGCAGGGAAACCAACACGTTTCGCATATTGCTTCATCAGGGTTTATGCACATATTGATTTCATCTGGTATTTTTATTTAGCCGAGCATTACACGACTCCCTAATCGGTAGTCCGCAGCTCCTATAACTCCCACGCAGCGACTTATTCCCGATAGGGGCCAGACCCACCCAGGATAAGCAGTGAGGAAATTGGATCGTGCTTATTCGCCAGTTAATGTTTCTGTGCCCAAAATCTGAGAGCATAGCAGTAAACACATGATCAAAAATTCTTAGGCTGGCAGAATAGCAGCTGCAGTGTGACCAAGTCCACTGCACCACGGACATCAAGACGCATGTGGCACGCATTTTAAATCTGATGTTGTTGGTGCTCGCCGCCTTATTCACAGACTTATTGTCTCCGTTTAAAATCCCATTTTATTTGCATGAGATTTTTCTCCCTTTTCTTCTTCGACTACGCTAATGTAGATATTGTACAATATCCTTTGTACGGCTATTGTCCCATATGCCTGTCAATAAAGTTCATTTCTGTAAAATTATTTCCCAACCAGGGAATCACATGTATTGGTTACTATTTCCTGAAATGTATGTTAAGGTTTTCATTCTCCTCCGATTGTCCTATGAGGCTGGAGGACCCCTGACCCTCTGCCTGGACAGTGCTGATCACATGTACGCTGAAGAAAAAAAAGAATATCTAGCAATACACACAAAACTAAGCATGTGCAGTGTCACCAAGGGTCTGTTCTATCAGCAGATGGATTGGGGATAGTGGAAGGGGAGGATCAGAGAAGACAGGATCAAACAGCCTTCTTATACAATGCAGAGGATTAACCCCTTGGGTTCCACAGTGATTAAAACAAGCATGCTTTACTGCATATACAGACTGATTTTACTGTTGTGGGTTTAGTAACACTTTAATAAAAAAAGGGGGGGGGGGGGGGGGGGTTTCACCCGAATAAAATATGCTAAATAAAAGAAAAAAAAATACATTTTGTTTTGAATTGCAGATCAGGACCCCCTCCTCTTCCACAGATAAGTGGTTAGTTAGTCTGACAATACCCTCCTCCTGCTTCTTCAGCAGAGTGTACACTTTAATAGAGTAATCCATAGACAGTGGTGTGGGTGGGGAATTTGGCTGCATATTTGATCCCCTTCTATTCTTAATCTTAACAGTGCAGTATAGGGGAATAAAATAAAAAAAAATAAAAAAAGGAAAAAAGGAAAAAAGTAAGAACATTTTTTTTTCTTTAGATACCCCAAAGCCACCTTGCCACGTTCTTCTGCATTCGGCACTTCCAAGATTTTCAGATGCCTATGGTGTGGTTCCATCCTCCATCCCCACGGCTGTCTTCTGTCGGACCGCATGCCGGACAGCTTTTATTGAACCGGCCTATGTCTCCAGACGTTCAGCCTGTGTGTACTAGGCATTGATGTAGGGTTTGGAGGATGGAGCTACAGCACGTGGGGGGAGACACGGGCACCCACCAATCCTGGAAGTGTTGAGTGCTGACGGAACTCTTCTATTGCAGGGAAGTTCCATCTGGAATTTTTAGCAGTAGACATGATCGTTTTAACAAATACAGCATGGACCGGCAGATTAATTATACAGAAGGACTCACATGGACATAAAATTGGCATCCATCTGCTCGGATTCAGGCATGCAGGAGTTCAGGAGAGTAACATTGGGTAAGCTGTGGCAGTCAATGGAAGACCAGGTGGGAAGATCTCGCAGCAGGAAGTATTTCCATAGAAGGCGGTCTTGTACCATTTCATTCCAGTAACGGTTTGTCATTCCAAGCCTGCACAGGTCTTGTGGGGTGAGGAACGATAACAGGTAAAGCTGCATGTCAACCTGCAAAAAACAGTTTAAAAATTTGGTTCATATAATTCGAGGATATAAAAGAAAAAACAGCCATTTAAAGTGTTGTTCCCCCCCCCCCCCCCCCAAAAAAAATGGCAAAAAATAATGGCATAATGTTTGTAATATATGTAATGTTTGTGGCATGCGCTGTGGTGCCACCGGAAGGAAAAAAAATATATAGATTTTTGTACTCACCGTAAAATCCTTTTCTCTTTCGTTCATTGACGGGCACAGCTTCTTTAATTCTTGACCTTAGGGTTATCACGCCGACTTCAGGAGAGGACTAGGCAGAACATGTAACACATGTAAAATCAGCAAGACAGCACAGAACTGCCCAGGGGCGGTCCTTCTGGCTATAACCCCTCACCCTGCTTCCTGCAACTCAGTTAGTCAAAAAGCAGTACAAACATAGAGGAGGGGTGGGTGCTGTGCCCATCAATGAAGGATTTTACGGCGAGTACAAAAATACAATTTTCTCTTTCGTTCATTGACAGGCACAGCTCCTTTAATACATGACCTTAGGGATGTCCCCAAGCAGTGTCAAAAAACTTCACCCACAACAAAAGGAACACCTCACTGGTTCACCCGAATCTGGAAATACGGGGATAATGGAGATTTGTTCCATTTTGACAAAATCTCCTTCTGCAAGACTCGAGTTTGAAATTGAGCGTACGGTACCGCCTCGAAAGTGGCTACCATGAGGCCCAGAACTTGCATGCAGAAGCGCAGCGGCTACTACCTGCAGTTCACCAACAACTTCACCGCGGCTTGAAGAGTCTGCAGTTTGTCTGAAGGGAGAAAAACTCTCGCTTCTGAGGAGTCCAACAGTAAGCCCAGGTACTCCAGGCGTTGAGTCGGCACTAACACCGACTTCTTAAGGTCCAGCACCCAACCAAACTCCCGGAGAGTCTGCACGGTGATCGCTACATCCTCCCTTAATTCTGAGATGGAAGCTGCTCTCAGAAGGAGGTCTAGGTAACCCACGATTGCGATCCAACGTTGCCTTAGCAGTGCCAGAATTGGAGCTAACACTTTGGTAAAGACTCGGGGTGCTGACATCAGGCCAAAAGGGAGAGCCACAAACTGGTAGTGCTCTTCCCCAACTGTAAATCGCAGAAACCTCTGATGTCTGATATGGGTACATGCAAGTACGCGTTCTAGATATCCAGGGATGCCAGGAAGTCCCCCTGATGGAGTGCAGCGACCACGGAGCGAACCGATTCCATCCTGAACCTTTGCACGTTCACAAAACTGTCGAGGGCCTTCAAGTCCAGGATTGGACGCACCCCTTCCTTTTTGGGGACAACAAACAGATTGGAGTAGAATCCCTGAAACCTAGCCAGCGTAGGTACAGGTACTATCATCCCGCGCAGCAGCAGGTCCGGTACTGCCCCAAACAGGGCTTCCTGACAGGCCGAAATTAGAAGTAGGTTGGAGGGAAAAAAATCTGTTTGGTGGACAAGAAAGAAACTATCTTGTATCCCGATGAAACCAGTTTTCAGACCCATTGGTTGGACAGTAGATAGGTCCACTGAGCTGCAAACTCTCAAAGGCGACCCCCCACCCGAGAGTTGGGTGGGGGCAAACCTTCATGTGATAAGATTTTTGCTCACAGACTTGGCTTGCAAAACCAGGGACGCTTTTGCCCTTCAGCAGGCGCCTTGTTGGACTGAAAATGCTTACCTGCTGACCCGGGCGGGTGAAAAAAGACTTTTCTGAGCAGAAAGAGGGCCCTTGCGTGGCTCCTTACCCTTACTGGACTGTGGGAGCAATGTGCACTTCCCATCGGTAACATGTTTAATAATGTCATCCAGCGAAGCTCCAAAAAGCCTCTCACCTCGGAAGGGCAAATCCGCCAGTGCTTTAGATGCCTGGTCCACAGACCAGCATTTCAGCCAAATCAGGCGCCGTAGCACCACTGCTGATACTGATGCGCTAGAGAGCAAAGGGAACGTATCCAGGGCTGCATCACAGACATACTTAAGGCCATGCACAAACTGGTCTGCCAGCTCCATGCAGACCGGGGGAGACTGTTGCTTCTCCAATTCACGGTGCAACAACTTTGCCCATTCAGTAAGCGTCTGCGACACCAAGGTCGTGGCCAGTACAGGTTGTAACGCTGACCCTACTACCGTAAACATGGACCGGGCCACTGCCTCAGCCCTCCTGTCGGCAGAGTCCTTGAAGGTAGGAGTTCCTTCTAGCGGAATTGTGGTTACTTTATTTAACCTGGATACCGGGGGGGTGGGGGGCGGTGGGGGGTCAACGACTGGAGGAGACGTCCATTTTTGCAGGAGGCTCTCCTCAAAGGGGTAAAGCACCTCCATTCTTCTTGGGAATGAAAAGGCCCGCTGCGGACTTCCCCATTCCTTGTAGATGAACTTCAAAATAAGACAAATACGGAAACACCTTAGGTGTGCGAACCGGTTTGCGGGACCCAAAAGGGACCGCCAACTCAGCAGAGATTCCTGCTGCATCCTGTATCTTCAGGGTATCCTGCACCTCAGTGATAAGTTCTCCTATTAATCGCTTTTTCCTGCGCTAACCCGGACACAGAGTCAGAGTCATTCTCACTGTCCGAACGGTCCTGATTCCTCTGATACGTCAGAACAGGGGCCGCCAGGCATCGCAGGACCCGAGTCTGAATCAGAGCTCTCCCCAGAAGACGGGGGCAGGGGGCGTTTTTTTTTACACGCCCCCTGCGCCCGCACGCCGCTTCCACCCTGGCAACAAAGGTCTCCAAGACCGCCGGCAAAGCGTCCATAGGCACCGCGTTTTTTGGCGGTGAGCCGGTTGCAATAGCAGGGATGTCTGGGGAAGAAGCGCTAGCTTCTGCCGCCATGCTGACCCTCACTCACCTGTCACAACTTAGGGACTTAAGGCAAGGTACACAAATCCCACCCTCCTAGCTGCTCACAGACTGAGGAGCCCCTCCACAGGACTCACCACCCTGACCGAGTGCTGCACTGTGCTGCCGTTGACTGCTCTGCCCTGTTTAAGTCACAAAGTACTCAGAGTGAAAACCGTGCTGTTCTGAGGTACACAGACCCAGCACTAGAGGTAAAAACATGCCGTCCTTAGCAAAAAAATCAACAGCCCATACACTGCATAAGACTATAGGAAAATGGCAGCGGGCGCTCCTGAGATAACTTTACTCGGGCACCTAACAGTGAATAAAAAAATAAAGGGACAGAAAAGTAAAAACGGACCCTAACAGTCAGCGCAGCCCCCCGCCAAAGCCCCCCGGCCTAGATACATACACGCACCTCATGCCCAGTCACACAGTGGCCCCAGCAGGGGGAGGAGGGAATGAGGGATAGGGAGAGAGTAAAAGGGAGAGTGATTGACCCCCAGTCGACCTCCCGGGGAATGCCCAGTTGCTCTATCCTGCCAAGGCAGGGAGAGCTGTACTTACCCTTCCTGTCGGGATTGCTGGATGCATTCTACCACAGACCCATCACCCGAGCAGTATGGGGTGGCCGTTGGCCATGGCACACTGTGACAGACAGCAGTAGGCTGGTCATATGTGTGCCCCAGAGCATATAGCTCACCAGCCGCCCCTGGAGCAGAAGGGGCATGTCATGGCCGACCCAGTGCATAGCTAGGGCCTGCTCACGCTCGACGGCCAGGCTGGGGAGACTACCAGGATCTATATTATCCAGCTTGTCACCCAGCCGGCTGTTGATTGTACATCACAGGATCAAAAATTTTAGATTAAAAAATCCCAAGACCAATGGTCCCCTCAGGGAGTCAGGTCCTTCTACACTAGGCAGAAAAAAACTGGGGTTATAGCCAGAGGGACCCCCCCCCCCCCCGGGCGGTGCTGTGCAGTCTTGCCGTTTTCATATTTGTTACATGATCTGCCTAGTCCTCTCCTGAAGTTGGCGTGATAACCTAAGGTCAAGACTTAAAGGAGCTGTGTCCGTCAATGAACGAAAGAGAAAAAAAAAAGCTGCTGCAGCCGCCCTGTCAGTTTGAGGAGGACTGATTGGCATTTACGTCTGTGGGATGAAGGAGGGGAGCTGGGCTCTGAAGGTGCATGAAACTTTAAAGGCTCTAAGGAGGCTCTGAGGGAGGAAGGGGCTGAAAGATAGGGTTTATTTGCCCCCTTTGCTCTGGGGGGGGGGGGGAGGGGGGTAGAGGAAAAGGTTATATCACTTACTTTCCTTGCAAAGTAGTGGGTGGGCCCTTGGTGCCCTCATGTACAATACAGGACCATTGGTCCCTGCATTGTACTTGATGCAACCACTAGTAGAGGCTGGCCGAGTTACGATCCATGTAAGGCTTTCCCCGTTTGACAGAAGTCTATCATTAGATGGACATCTGTCAAACCTTTCTTCACCGTAGAGGAGTCCCGCTCTCAGAATACAATGTCTGAGCGGTGAGAATTCTCCTATCTTTGTTAATGTGGATGGAGGAATCCGTTTGTTGGCTTTTGGTTAATTATCCTGCTGGTTAAACACAACGTCTCAACAGGAGGGATTCCCCTGTGAGCACCGTCTGTGTTGAGGGGGGGGGGGAATTGTGCAAATTTCTTTCCACAGGCTGCAAGAAAGAAATTTGCACCGTCTATGGCCAGCCTTATACAAGTGACAGTTGTGCAACACTTGTCCATTATCACTGGTCAAATCCGCATCCAAGGAGCACCCATCCCAAGCTGTGTCAAAGCTGCATGACTTTGGGGTGGTACAAATGTAAATAATTCCAGTTATCCATCGGTGGATACAATGTGTATAAATATACACTCACCAGCCACTTTATAAGGTACACCGTGCCAGTACCGAGATTGACCTCCTTTTGCCTTCAGAGCTGCCTTAATTCTTCATGGAGTAGATTCAACAAGGTGTTAGAAACACTCCTCAAAGATTTCGGTCCATAGTGACATGATAGCATCACGCTGTTGCTGCGGATTTGTCGGCTGCACATCTATGATGCGGTATTTCCCGTTCCACCACATCCCAAAGGTGCTCTATTGGATGAGATCTGGCGACTGTGGAGGCCATTGGAGTTCAGTGACCTCATTGTCATGTTCAGGAAACCAGTGGTGAGATGATGTGATCTGTGTGACATGGTGCATTATCCTGCTGGAAGGAGCCATCAGAAGATGGGTACACTGTAGTCATAAAGGGATGGACATGGTCAGCAACAATGCTCAGGTAGGACATGGCATTTAAACGATACTCAGTTGGTACTAAGAGGCCCAAAGTGTGCCAAGGAAATATCCCCCAAACCATTACACCACCAGCCTGAACTATTGATACAAGGCAGGATGGATCCATGCTTTCATGCTGTTTTTTTGCCAAATTCTGACCCTACCATCTGAAATCCAGACTCATCAGACCAGGCAATGTTTTTCCAATCTTCTATTGTCCAATTTTGGTGAGCCTGTGCGAATTGTAGCCTCAGTTTCCAGTTTTTACCTGACAGGAGTTACACCCGGTGTGGTCTTCTGCTGCTGTAGCCCATCTGCTTCAAGGTTGGATGTGTTGTACATTCAGCGATGGTATTCTGTATGCCTTGGTTGTAATGAGTGGTTATTTGCATTACTGTTTCCTTTTTATCATCTTGAACCAGTCTGCCCCTTCTCCTCTGACCTCGGGCATCAACAAGGCATTTTTCTCCACACAACTGCCACTCACTGGATATTTTCTCTTTTTCCCACCATTCTCTGTAAACCCAAGAGATGGTTGTACGTGAAAATCCCAGAAGATCAGCAGTTTTTGAAATACTCATATCAGGCCCGTCTGGCACCAACAATCATGCCAAACTTAAAGTCACTTAAAATCCCTTTCTTCCCCATTCTGATGCTCAGTTTGAGCTTCAGTGAGTCGTCTTCACCACGTCTAGATGCCTAAATGCATTGAGTTGCTGCCATGTGATTGGCCGATTAGCAATTTGTGTTACCAAGCAATTGAACAAGTGTACCTATTAAAGTGGCCAGAGAGTTATGTACACATTGATACAATGATAGATATATAATCTTACACAGCACTTTAAATTGAAGAGTGCAGCGACCGGGCAAATCTCAGGGCTGGATGGACAATCTTGAAGACCTTCTGACAGGTAAATGTAGATGGAGATCCTGGGGCGGGTAGGTATAGATGGAGATCCTGGGGCGGGTAGGTATAGATGGAGATCCTGGGGCGGATAGGTGTGTATGGAGATGGAGATCCTGGGGCGGGTAGGTGCGTATGGAGATCCTGGGGCAGGTAGGTGTGTATGGAGATCCTGGGTCAGGTAGGTGTGTATGGAGATCCTGGGGCAGGTAGGTGTGTATGGAGACACTCCGACAGGAAGATGCATACGGAGACACTCTGACAGGTAGGTGTGTATTAGCGACACTCTGACAGGTAGGTGTGTATGGCGACACTCTGACAGGTAGGCGTGTATGGCGACACTCTGACAGGTAGGCGTGTATGGCGACACTCTGACAGGTAGGCGTGTATGGCGACACTCTGACAGGTAGGCGTGTATGGCGACACTCTGACAGGTAGGCGTGTATGGCGACACTCTGACAGGTAGGCGTGTATGGCGACACTCTGACAGGTAGGTGTGTATGGAGACACTCTGACAGGTAGGCGTGTATGGCGACACTCTGACAGGTAGGCGTGTATGGAGACACTCTGACAGGTAGGTGTGTATGGAGACACTCTGACAGGTAGGTGTGTATGGAGACACTCTGACAGGTAGGTGTGTATGGAGACACTCTGACAGGTAGGTGTAGATGGAGACACTCTGACAGGTAGGTGTAGATGGAGACACTCTGACAGGTAGGTGTGTATGGAGATGATGGAGTGTATAGAAGAACACATACACAGCAGTCAGGACATGGAAGGAGAGGACTGACCCCCCCAGTACACGGATCGGATGAGATTTGTGCTGCCCCGGATTGTCGGTCACTTACCGGAAGGCTGCTGAGAGGACAGTCCGTGTCCCCGGTGGTGTCCCCCTCCGCCGCTCTCCCCCCTCTCTGTAGGTAGCGGTCTCTCAGCTGTCTGAGCCCATGAATGATGGCCGCCTCCAGGGCAGACACCGCACTGCCCCCCTCCGCCATCCCCTCCACGATCCGATCACTCTGCACCACTGACAGTCATGGCCGATCACAGCACTTCCTCATCACACACACCTTCCAGCGTCATCACACAGGGAGATTCCATACTGGAAGTCACTCCGCATGGTCATGTGACCGGCGCCATGTGACCCGCCCCTAGCAACCCATGGCTTCCATAGCAACCATAAGAGCTAGCAAAGCTGGAGGAGAGAGGACTAAAGAGCAATGATGATGATAATATTATTATTTCTATTAATAATAAAAATAGTAGCAATAATATTTTGAAATAATCATAAATAATACTCATATAAATTACCATTCTTACCCCCGGAGACCTTGAAATGTACAATTTATCGCTGTATTTTCACCATTTGGGCAACAATTTGGTATACAACAAAATGATGCACATTTGAGCAATATGATTATATCAATGATCATAATATTCTTTATATTGAAAACCTGTTTGGCACATTAAAAGGTTGTGCCATTCACGTATTGGAAGATGTGCCAATTCAATATTTTTTATCTGCTGCACTGGCTCCGCCTATCCAGAGTGAGAGATTGGGTGGAGAGTTATGTATGTTTTACCTTCTATATAAAAGAGGGGGGAATGAAAACCTTTCTTCCATAGGCGTGCGTGCGGGCACACCCCAATCGCCTCATGCGGCGCATATTCCCCCTGCTGCCCATTCACTGTCCAGTGCAGCCAAGGATGCAGAGAAAGGGACTGAGAAATATCTGTCCTCAGTTCCTTTCCCTCTCTGTCTAAACCCCCTGATATTTCACCAAAGCCCCCCCAACGGGGCTCCTATAAAAAACTGTTAAAAAAAAATTTCAAATAAAAATAAAAATTGTAAAAAAATAAATAAAAATTGAAAACTACTGACACCCTACACTGCTTTACTTATGTAAGCATATATGAGGAGGGTAAGTCCCCAACAATTGACCAATCTATGATACATAGGAAGACATACAGGGCCTTGTAAAACTACCCATACCCCTTGAAATGTTCCACATTTTGTCATGTTACAATCAAAAACATGAATGTATTTTATTGTGATTTTATGTAACAGACCAACACAAAGTGGCACATAATTGTGAAGTGGAAGGAAAATGATAAATGATTTTCAAAAATGTGTACAAATAAATATGTGAAAAGTGTGGCGTGCATTTGTATTCAGCCCCCTTTACTCTGATACCCCCTAACTAAAATCTAGTGGAACCAATTGCCTTCAGAAGTCATCTTATTAGTAAATGAGTACATCTGTGTGTAATTTAATCTCAGTATAAATACAGCTGTTCTGTGAAGCCCTCAGACGTTTTTAGAGAACCTTAGTGAATAAACAGCATCATGAAGGCCAAGGAAAACACCAGACAGGTCAGGGATAAAGTTGTGGAGAAGTTTAAAGCAGGGTTAGGGTATAAAAAAAAAATCCCAAACTTTGAAAATGTCATGGAGCACTGTTCAATCCATTCTCTGAAAATGGAAAGCGTATGGCACAACTGCAAACCTACCAAGACATGGCCGTACACCTAAACTGACAGGCCGGGCAAGGAGACCATTGATCAGAGAAGTAGCCTATAGGTCCATGGGAACTCTGGAGGAGCTGCAGAGATCCACAACTCAGGTGGGAGAATCTGTCCACAGGACAACTATTATGCCACGTACACACAAACGCTTTTTCCGTCAGAATAAACTCTGACTGTTTTAGAAATTGATTCCATCGGAAAGATTTAAAACATGTTCTATTTCTAGGGCTGTCAGAATTTTTGGAAAAAAAAAAAAGTACCCTGAAGCCCACACACACGATCAGAATATCTGATGAAATGATTCCGTCTGACTTTTTCTGCCGGAAAAGTACGACCGTGTGTACACGGCATTAGTTGTGCATTCCACAAATCTCGCCTTTATGAAAGAGTGGCAAGAAGAAAGCCATTGTTGAAAAAAACAGGATTTTTAAAACAGCTTATCTGTAAAATCCTTTTCTTTGATGTACATCAGGGGACACAGAGCCATAGTACTTACTATGTGGGTTATAGGGCCACTGATAAGTGATGGACACCTAAGGCAAGAAGTGCACTCCCTATATAGCCCCTCCCACTACTGGGAGTCCTCAGTTTTGTAGCCAAGCAATACAAGTGTATACCAAGAAGGGAGGGACCTCTGTGCCCCCTGATGTACATCAAAGAAAAGGATATTACAGGTAAGCTGTTTTAAAAATCCTGTTTTCTTTTCATACATCAGGGGACACAGAGCCATAATAGTTACTATGTGGGATGTCCCATAGCAATAGCAACTGAAGGGGGGGGGGGGAGACACAACAAAAAAGTAGGCCAAAAAGGAGGCCAGAGGACTCATACTGCAGCCTGCAGTACACTGCGCCCAAAGGCAATATCCTCGTGACCTTTAACATCGATTTGATAAAATCTGGTAAATGTTTGAATTGAAGATCAAGTTGCAGCCTTACAGATCTGAGCCATAGAGGCTTGATGATGCACCGCTCAGGAGGCACTAATCGCCCTGGTTGAGTGTGATTTAACATGAAAAGGAGGAATTTTCTTCTTTAAGCCATAAGCTTGAACATTCACTTAACGAATCCATTTGGAAATAGTAGATTTTGATGCTGCCTGTCCCCTTTTTGGACCTTCTGGCAGTACAAACAAAACATCTGTTTTGCGAACCTGAGCGGTTGCCTTTAAATAGACTCCGATTGCTCTTACTACATCAAGGGAATGTATTGCCTTCTCTTCCCTAGATTGAGGCTCTGGGAAGAAAGAGGGAGGAATAATAACTTTGTTTAAATGAAAACCTGTCACCACTTTTGGTAGGAATTCAGGATGAGGACACAAAACCACCTTATCCTTATGCATGATCAGTTCCGATACTCTTCTAGCAGAAGAAATGGCAACCAAAAAGATTATCTTTCTTGTCAAAAGAACCAAGGGAATTTCCCATAAAGGCTCAAGCAGCTGATTCTGCAAAGCTAATAAGACCAAATTTAAATCCCAAGGATTTAGAGGTGCCTTGATAGGGGGATTAATCCGTGTTACCCCCTGAACAAAGCTACGTACCAGAGAGTGGGAAGCAAGAGGCCGTTGAAAAAACACTGACAAGGCCGAGATCTGGCCCGTGATAGTACTCAAGGCCAGCTTCATTTCTAATCCCAATTGCAAGAAATCAAGGATTCTACCTAGGACATACTTCCTGGGGTGCCAACCCCTGGCTCCACACCAAGAAACATATGCTTTCCAGACTCTATTGTAAATGATTCTGGAAGCTAGCTTCCCAGCATTAATCAAGGTAGACACTACCGAAGGAGATGACCCATGATCCTTTAGAATGTGGGTTTCAATAGCCAAACCGTTAAATTTAGCATCTGTAATGTAGGATGGCAGAGTCCAAGGGACTCCTACAGCCATCTTTATGATCTCGGCAAACCAAGATCTTCTGGGCCACAAAAATCCCCTCCTTTCATTCCTGCTTGATTCTACGGAGAAGACGCGGAAGTAGCAGAACTGGAGGAAACGCATAGATCAGTCAAAACTGATCCCATAGGAAGACTAATGTGTCTGTTCCGCATGCTAGTGGATCCCTTTTTCTCGACACAAAGTTGTCGACTTTGTTGTTGAATCTGGACGCAAACAGGTCCACGTCTGGAATACCCCATCTCTGACATATCGCTAGGAAGATGTCGGGGAGGGGAGAGACCATTCTCCCGGAAATAATTGTTGGCGACTCAAGTAGTCCGCCTGCCAATTTTCTATTCCTGGAATGAAAATTGCAGATAGGCAAGGAATGTTTTGTTCTGCCCAAGCTAGAACATGATTCACCTCTTTTTGGGCTGCACAACTTCTCGTGCTCCTCTGGTGATTGATGTAAGCCACGGCCGTGGCATTGTCGGACTGAATCCTGACAGGACAATCCCGTAGTCTGACCGTCCAAGATTCTAGGGCCAGACGTACTGCCCGAATATCCAAAATGTTGATAGGCAAGGTCCTCTCTAACTTGGACCATCTCCCCTGGACAGAATCTTCTTCCAGGACTGTTCCCCAGCCTAGAAGGCTGGCATCCCTCACCACTTTCCAGGATACTGGCAGAAAATGTTTACCCTTTTGGAGGTTGCTGGATATCAACCACCAATTTAGCCTCTGACGTACGTCGGGAGCCAAGCGTATTGGAAAATCCAAGGCCGGAATCTTTTTGTTCCAGACCGACAGGATGGTGTTTTGTAGCAGTCTTGAGTGAAACTGCGCGTAAGAGACGGCCTCAAAGGAGGCCACCATTTTCCCCAACAATCTCATGCACAGCCGAATGGAAGGATTTTTCTTTGTTTTGATAAGTTGAGTTAGTCCTATAATGGAACTGATTCTTGTCTGGGGTAAGAATACCTTCTTCTGTACGGGATCTATGACCAGCCCCAAGTACTGTAATCTCCTTGATGGTTTTAAGGATTTTTCTAGGTTGAGTATCCAACCCAGAGATTCCAGGTAGTTTACAGCTGTGACCAGACTCTGGTTTAGACCTGAGACTGAATGATCTATTAAAAGTAGATTGTGGTGCTGTGGCTAGACCAAATGGCAGGGCCACAAACAGAAAATTATGATATTTTTTTATATTTCGAAGCGCAGAAATTTCTGGTGAGCGGGAAATATTGGCACATGGAGATATGCATCCTTGATATCGACTGAAGCCAAAAACTCCCCACCTTTCAGGATGGAAACAACCGATTGGATTGACTCCATGCGAAAGGATCGGATGTTTAATTGCCGATTCAGATCTTTGAGATCTAGAATGGGTCTTACCTCTCCATTTGGTTTTGGAACCATGAAAAATAGGTTTGAATAAAAACCTGTGCCCCGTTCCTCTAAGGGAACCTCCGATATCACCAACTGGGAAAATAGATGACCCAGAGCCAAAAACAGAGACTTATTTTTCTCTGGATCCCTGGGAACATTTAATCTTAGAAAACGAGGAGACGGAAATTTTCGGAACTCTAGTTTGTAACCTAGAGAAACTGAAGAAGCCACCCATCTGTCTTGACATTGTTCCTGCCAGATCTTTGAAAATTGCAGTAGCCTTCCCCCCACCCGAGCGAGCGGGGTGCCCCTTCATAAGGAGGCTTTAGCCTTCTGCTTTGTGGGCTATCTGCCCCAAGATCTCTTTTGACCCTGGTGCTGCCCTTTGGGTCTTCCCCTTGAATCTGAGGAACCCTTGAAATAGTTCTCCGGTCTCGGGGGAACCCCTGCTAAAAATTAGAGATCTACAACTCATGATACATTAGTGTGATGGTCAGTGGGAAGAATGGTCCTTACACTTGTGGTCATTGGGAAGAATTACCCCCTGATAGATAGTTAAAAAGATCAATGGTGTCGGTGGCAACTTGTCCGAGAGGCAGAAATTGCCCAATGCTGAAGGAACCCCTAGCAACCTTTGGAGGAACCCTGGTTTAGAATCACTGGCCTAGAGGCTGATGTCCCTGGCACAGGTGAGGAAGCACGCTTAACCACTTTCAGACCGGACCATTTTGCTGGTAAATGACCAGAGGTCTTTTTACAATTTGGCACTGCGCTGCTTTAACTGGTAATTGCGCGGTCATGCAATGTTGTACCCAAACAAAATTTGCGTCCTTTTCTTCCCACAAATAGAGCTTTCTTTTGATGGTATTTGATTGCCTCTGCGATTTTTATTTTTTGCGATATAAATGGAAAAAGACCGCAAATTTTGAAAAAAAATGATATTTTCTACTTTTTGTTATTAGAAAAATCCAATAAATTCAATTTTAGTCATACATTTAGGCCAAAATTTATTCAGCCACATGTCTTTGGTAAAAAAAAAGTCAATAACTGTATATTTATTGGTTTGCGCAAAAGTTGTCACATCTACAAACTAAGGTACGTTTTCTGGAATTTACGCAGCTTTTAGTTTACGACTGCCTATCTCATTTCTTGAGGTGCTAAAATGGCAGGGCAGTACAAAACCCCCCCCAAATGACCCCATTTTGGAAAGTAGACCCCCTAAGGAAATTGATAAGTGGCATGTTGAGCCCTTCGAATATTTTATTTTTTTGCCTCAAGCAATTGAATAATGACAAAAAAAAAAATTTTTTTTTTTTTTTACACAAAGTTGTCACTAAATGATATATTGCTCACACATGCTATGGGCATATGTGAAATGACACCCCAAAATAAATTCTGCTGCTTCTCCTGAGTACGGGGATACCACACGTGTGGGATTTTTTGGGAGCCTAGCCGCGTACGGGGCCCCGAAAGCCAAGAACCGCCTTCAGGTTTTCTAAGGGCGTAAATATTTGACTTCACTCCTCACTACCTATTACAGTTTTGAAGGCCATAAAATGCCAAGATGGCACAAAACCCCCACAAATGACCCCATTTTAGAAAGTAGACACCCCAAGCTATTTGCTGAGAGGCATTGAGTCCATGGAATATTTTATATTTTGCCACAAGTTGCGGGAAAATTACAAACTTTAATTTTTTTTTATTTTTTTTTCACAAAGTTGTCACTAAATGATATATTGCTCACGCATGCCATGGGCATATGTGAAATGACACCCCAAAATAAATTCTGCTGCTTCTCCTGAGTAAGGGGATACCACATATGTGGGACTTTTTGGGAGCATAGCCACGTACGGGGCCCCGAAAACCAAGCACCGCCTTCAGGCTTTCTAAGGGCGTTACAGTTTTGAAGGCCATAAAATGCCAAGATGGCACAAACCCCCCCCAAATGACCCCATTTTGGAAAGTAGACACCCCTAAATTTAGGGGTACACTAGTGAGACTAGGTAATAAATGGCGGGTGCCCTGAAACTATAAAAAAATAACTAACCAACCAGCGTCACCTGTAACCGTTATATGGTGATCACTGGTGAAAGGGTTAACTAGGGGGCAATCAGGGGGCTTTATGCGGTAGTATATGGGGGTCCCTGGCGCTATAAAAAGCTGCGGCGAACCTAAATACCTACCTGCCTAACTAGCGTCACCTGTGACACTAATACAGCGATCAGAAAAATGATCGCTTGTTAGGCTGGGTTCACACTGGAGCGATGCAGGAACGCCACGAATCCGCGGCGGGTTCCCGCATCGCATGCCTCCCGGCGGCAGTTCACACTGCCCTATGCGAACTGCTGGGAGTGTCAGTGAAATGTTAATGACACCCCCAGATCAGTTCGCATATCGCAGTGCGATCTGCAAACTCGGATCGCATGGTGTGAACACCCATGCGATCCGATTCTGCTGCGGACCAAAAAAAGGGTCCCGTGCGAATTTGCGGCGGGTGCGGCGGGAATTCAGCCATACTATCTGTATGGCTGAACTCGAATCGCACAGAGATCGGATGTGATTTGCACTGCAGTGCGGTGCAAATCACATCCGTTCTCATAAACCGCTGCAATGTGAACCCAGCCTTAGTGACACTGGCGACGGGGGGTGATCACGGGGTTAAACCTTTATTGGGGGGGTTAGGGGGGCACATTAGAACTAAAAGGGGCTAACTCTAACTGCCCTAACAGTTATTACAGTCACAAATGACACCAATGCAAAAAATAAATAAATAAAAAAAAATGCAATTGGTGTCACTGTGACTGGGGGGGCAGGGGTAATTGGGGGGGTGATCGGGGGGTAAAGGGGGGGTGTGAGTGTGCCTGGCATGTTCTACTGTATGTGTGGTGTGTTGGTGCAACTCACCGATCCTCTCTCCTCGGTGCCGGAACGAAAAATACCGACACGGATTAGAGAATGCATCACTTCCTCTCCTGTGTTTACATTACAGGAGAGGAAGTGATGTCACGAAGGATTTCCATTCGTCGGGAGCGATCGCGAGGGGGTGGCCATGAATGAATGGCCGCCCCCTCATCCCGGATCGCTCCCGAACGAATGCCGACCGCCGCAGGCACCGGGGGGGACCCGATCGGGCCCCCCACCCGCGGGAAGGAAGGGACTTATATATACGCCCATATGCCTGCCCGTGCCATTCTGCCGACGTATATCGTCGTGCGGCGGTCGGCAAGTGGTTAAAGGAGAAATGTTTGAACTTCTCTACTGGTAAGAGAGAACTTTTCCCATTAGAGATCCTTTGGATGTATTTATCCAGATCGTCTCCAAATAGTCGTTCACCATGGAAGGGGAAACTGGCCAAGAGCTTTTTACACGGTGCTTCGGCTGACCAATTTTTCAGCCACAGAACTCTGCGAGAATGCACTAGTCGAAGCATAAGCCATGAAGCTTGAATGATAGAATCTTTCATAGCATCTACTGTGAAACATAGTGTGTCTGATACACCAGACCATTTCTGGGCCTGCTGATCAGGCAGAATTTTAATTATCTCCAGAAACTGTTCCTTAATGGACTGAGATACACCTATTGCCACAAGAACCGGCTGCGCTACTGAACTTGCTAAAGACATATTGCTTTTGGAAAGAAGTTCCAACTTTTTATCTGTTGGATCATTTAACATTAGCACATTATCCACCGGACATGTGAGACTCTTGTTGACTGAGGCAATTGCAGCATCAATTGCTGGAACCCCCCATTTCTTACAGAAATCCTCTTTCATAGGATAAAGTGTGGAGAATTTTTTAGGAGGAAAATATTGTTTATCCGGATGTTTCCATTCTAGCCATGAATGAATAGGAAAAGCATCCCCAGATGGGGGAGGTTTTAATGATCCCAAACCAGAGGTGGGTTCATCAGGAGCCTGCGCTGCAGGCAGCAAAAAAGTTGAATGAACCAATTTAGTAAGAGTACACAAGCAACCTGAAAATTTAGTAAATGTATCAAAGAACACAGAGTGGTACTGTGAATACATAGAAATATATGCCTGTGCCACGTCCTATTATACAGTGCCTTGCGAAAGTATTCGGCCCCCTTGAACTTTTCAACCTTTTGCCACATTTCAGGCTTCAAACATAAAGATATAACATTTTAATTTTTTGTGAAGAATCACCAACAAGTGGGATACAATTGTGAAGTGGACCAAAATGTATTGGATAATTTAAACTTTTTTAGCAAATAAAAAAACTGAAAAGTGGTGCGTGCAAAATTATTCGGCCCCTTTACTTTCAGTGCAGCAAACTCACTCCAGAAGTTCAGCGAGGATCTCTGAATGATCCAATGTTGTCCTAAGTGACTGATGGTGATAAATAGAATCCACCTGTATGTAATCAAGTCTCTGTATAAATGCACCTGCTCTGTGATAGTCTCAGGGTTCTGTTGAAAGCGCAGAGAGCATCATGAAGACCAAGGAACACACCAGGCAGGTCCGTAATACTGTTGTGGAGAAGTTTAAAGCCGGATTTTGGATACAAAAAGATTTCCCAAGCTTTAAACATCCCAAGGAGCACTGTGCAAGCGATCATTTTGAAATGGAAGGAGTATCAGACCACTGCAAATCTACCAAGACCTGGCCGTCCCTCTAAACTTTCAGCTCAGACAAGGAGAAGACTGATCAGAGATGCAGCCAAGAGGCCCATGATCACTCTGGATGAACTGCAGAGAACTACAGCTGAGGTGGGAGAGTCTGTCCATAGGACAACAATCAGTCGTACACTGCACAAATCTGGCCTTTATGGAAGAGTGGCAAGAAGAAAGCCATTTCTCAAAGATATCCATAAAAAGTCTCGTCTAAAGTTTGCCACAAGCCACCTGGGAGACACACCAAACATGTGGAAGAAGGTTCTCTGGTCAGATGAAACCAAAATCGAACTTTTTGCCCACAATGCAAAACGATATGTTTGGCGTAAAAGCAACACAGCTCATCACCCTCAGCACACCATCCCCACTGTCAAACATGGTGGTGGCAGCATCATGGTTTGGGCCTGCTTTTCTTCAGCAGGGACAGGGAAGATGGTTAAAATTGAGGGGAAGATGGATGCAGCCAAATACAGGACCATTCTGGATGAAAACCTGTTGGAGTCTGCAAAAGACCTGAAACTGGGACGGAGATTTATCTTCCAACAAGACAATGATCCCAAACTTACAGCAAAATCTACAAAGGAATGGTTCACAAATAAACGTATCCAGGTATTAGAATGGCCAAGTCAAAGTCCAGACCTGAATCCAATCGAGAATCTGTGGAAAGAGCTGAAAACTGCTGTTCACAAACGCTCTCCATCCAACCTCACTGAGCTCGAGCTGTTTTGCAAGGAAGAATGGGCAAGAATTTCAGTCTCTCGATGTGCAAAACTGATAGAGACATACCCCAAGCGACTTGCAGCTGTAATCGCAGCAAAAAGGTGGCTCTACAAACGCAAGGGGGCCGAATAATTTTGCACGCCCCACTTTTCATTTTATTTTATTTTTTCAAAAATCCAATAGATTTCGTTTCACTTCACAATTGTGTCCCACTTGTTGGTGATTCTTCACAAAAAATAAAAATGTTATATCTTTATGTTTGAAGCCTGAAATGTGGCAAAAGGTTGAAAAGTTCAAGGGGGCCGAATACTTTCGCAAGGCACTGTATCATAGAAAAGAAAAAAAGGGGGGGGGGGGCTTATGGACTTTTTAGGCACCATAGACAAGACAATAAACAATAGTATAAAATAATAAGCTTTATTGTTTAAAAAGTTATTGTATAATGCTTAATACAAAATAGCTTAAAACCATATTGCACCAACAATACTCATAATCTCTGTATAGCATATAATACAATTACCGCTACTATGGTCCATTCATTTTCCAAACAAGGCTCTGTAAATAGTTACAGATCATATACATTTACTTCACTATTCTCGTAAACAGAAAAGATATTCGCGGTATAATATACACTGTTTAAGGAAGGAGGCTCAACATGTTTCACGAGGAAGACACGCTTCTTCTGGAGCTTGTATTGTTTGTGATCAGGGAGCTGCTTTTAAAAGAGCATTATATTCTGAACACCACCCCACCTGGGATGAGCTACATGTCCACTAATTGTGACAGCCATATAAGGGAGAGTTTTTTTTGATTAGTGGATCAAACCTCCGCTTGAATGAAATTGGAGCCTAGAATGACGATGGCAGGCTAGTAAATTTTCAGCGGACAGTGGTCTGTTGTCTGATTTTCGTATCGTCTATACACAAGTGTCAAAAGTACAAACACGCATGCTTGGAATCAATGCTCACCAAACACAAAATTAGCAGAAGGGGCACAAAGGGTGGCGCTCAAGAGCTGAAATTCCTCGTAGTACGTCACTACATTCATGTTTGTTGGCTGACAATTGTGTACTGTTAGTATAGAAGACAAGTTCCTGGCACACGTCCTTTGGACAAAAATCAGATGCTCGGTTGGCCAACAATTGGATCGTGTGTACGAGGCTTTAGTCTGCAAAAGAGGTTCACCTTCCAGCAGGACAGCGACCCTAAACATACAGCCAGAACTACAATGGAATGGTTTGGATCAAAGCATATTCATGTGTTAGAATGGCCCAGTCAAAGACCTAAATCCCAATCTGTAGCAAGACTTGATAATTGCTGTTCACAGACGCTCTTCATCCGGTCTGACAAAAGCTTGAGCTATTTTTCAAAGAAGAATGGGCAAAAATGTTACTTTCTAGATGTGCAAAGCTGCTAGAGACATCCCCAAAAAGACTTGCAGCAAAAGCTGGTTCTACAAAGTATTGGGCTGAATAAAAATGCACCCCACACTTTTCACGCATTTATTTGTAAAAAAAATATTTAAAACATTTATCACTTTCCTTCCACTTCACAATTATGTGCCACTTTGTGTTGGTCTATCACATAAAATCCCAATAACCCCATTTACATTTTTGGTTGTAACATGAAAAAATTTTGAAAATTTCAAGGGGTGTGAATACTTTTTCAAGGCATTGTATCTGACCAATTCTAATCTGCAGGTTAAAGCGGAACTAAACGCTCCTGTCATTTTCAGCCAACAAAGTGCCAACTGTCATAGTGCTGCACATGTGATCAGTTATGACACCAGCCATTTGATGGTTCTGACAGTTCGGTTGAGAACACAACCAATGTGACAGTTATCCCGTCACATGCTGGAATGTAACTGCTTTTTGAAATGGTTAAATCAATGAATTTAGCTCCGCGTTAGGCCCCTTTCACACTGCTGCAACTTAAAAGTTGTGCGATTTCGACATGATTTTTCCACGATTTTCGATGCCTGTAAAAACTTGGGGTCTATGGACCTCAACTGGCATCAAAGTCAGACCAAAGTAGTACAGGGACTACTTTGAAGTCGGTGCGGCTTGAAGTTGCATAGATATGAATGGTACTCATTGGAAATCATGGGGTACGACTTTTCATGCGACTTTGCAGTGCCAAGTCACAGGACAAGTCGCACAAGTGTGAAAGGGGCCTGAATGCTGGTTGGATTCTGTCCACCTTTGAGATATACATATGGGAGAAGATTCTACCTTATGTTAGAGATGTGGAGAATACGTAGATTGCAAAGTTTGGCGATCCCGTACATGGAAGGATAAGACAGCTAGTTGTCTATATACTGTATATGTGAGTGTGCCCTAGGTTTCATGTACAACCTCCCCTGAACGATTTAACTTGACAGATAATAAATGACGTTTAAAAAACGTCCATATTTCCGCGTTTAGCAGCCTTTTTTTTTTTGCAAGTAGGCAAAAATGAAAAACGCCTGTTAACGAAGCGCAGCTAACTGCGTTTACAAGCTATTACAGGCATTTGCCATTTCAAATGCCTGTTAACATCCATTCTGAATGCATTTGTTTGCTTTCCAAAAAATGCTTCTGAACTCAACTGCCTGGAAACTGACTGGATAACAAGAGGAGAGTTCAGGACCAGCTGGAGTCCTTCAGGTGTTTTTTTTTTTAGCAAACGCCGTGAGGGCTTTCATGTGCCTTGCACTGAGGAGAGGCTTCCATCGGGCCGCTCTGCCATAAAGCCACGACTGGTGGATGGCAGTGATGGTTGACTTTCTACAACTTTCTCCCATCTCCCGACTGCATCTCTGAAGCTCAGCCACCGTGATCTTTGGGTTCTTCTTCACCTCTCTCACCAAGGCTCTTCTCCCCAGATAGCTCAGTTTGGCCGGACACCCAGCTCTAGGAAGGGTTCTGGTCGTCCCAAACGTCTTCCATTTAAGGATTATGGAGGCCACTGTGCTCTTAGGAACCTTAAAGCGGGGTTCCACCCTAAAGTGGAACCTCCGCTGATCGGATCCCTCCCCCCCTCCGGTGTCACAATTGACCCCTTTCAGGGGGGAGGGGGGTGGAGATACCTGTCAAAGACAGGTATTTACACCCACTTCCGGGCATAGACTCCCGTGGGAGTCTACGCCATTTCCTGCCCTGCCGCGCTGTCTGCTGGGACACACACGGGTCCCAGTGACAGCGCGGAGATTTCCTATTGCGCGGCGCGACTCGCGCATGCGCAGTAGGGAACCGGGAAGTGAAGCCGATTCGCTTCACTTCCTGATTCCCTCACCTAGAATGGTGGCGGCAGCAGCCGAGAGCCGAGCAATCGATCAGCCTCGGCATCGCTGGAACCCGGGACAGGTGAGTGTCCATTTATTAAAAGTCAGCAGCTGTAGTATTTATAGCTGCTGGCTTTTAATATTATTTTTTTTGGTGGAATCCCTCTTTAAGTGCAGCAGAAATTTTTTGTATCCTTGGCCAGATCTGTGCCTTGCCACAATTCTGTCTCTGAGGTCCCTTGACCTCATGATTCTCATTTGCTCTGACATGCACTGTGAGATGTAAGGTGTTCTATAGACAGGTGTGTGGCTTTCCTAATCAAGTCCAATCAGTATAATCAAACACAGCTGGACTCAAATGAAGGTGTAGAATTATCTCAAGGATGATCAGAAGAAATGGACAGCACCAGAGTTAAATATAGGAGTGTCGCAACAAAGGGTCTGAATACTTAGGACTGTGTGATATTTCCATTTCTTTTTTAATAAATCTGCAAAAAAGTCAACAATTCTGTGTTTTTCTGTCAATATGGGGTGCTGTGTGTACATTAATGAGGAAAAAAAATGAACTTAAATGATTTTAGCAAATGGCTTCAATATAACAAAGAGTGAACAATTTAAGGGGGTCTGAATACTTTCCGTCCCCGCTGTATGTAAGATTTCAAGGGTCTATGCAAAAGTACCTATATCATTTATTATAAAAGATACAAGCAGTGGTGACTCCAGTGTTGTCCTCTGCTGTTGGTTGCACCTCCTCCATCCAGTGACCACCTGGGAGACGGCTGGGCTCTGACAATATTTCCATTTCATGTGAGAGTTTATATTACCACAAAATAATAATATAATGGGTTTGGTTGGTAATATGACAATGAATAGCATAGAAGTACTTTACATTGTGTTTTTTCATTGTATTTAATTACTACAATACCATCCTTTCTTGAAGAAGTGGCTTAGTCGCAAAACGTGTTGACAAATGAAAAAGGGATGATTAACTGTATGGGCGTTGAAATGTTAAGAAGACCAATCTGGTCTGACTGATGCCAAGTCAAAGTGTCCAGAAGTGTTCTCATATATATTATATATATATATATATATATATATATATATATATATATATATATATATATACACACATACACACACACACATACATTGGTGTATGTATGTGTTCGTCCAGTTGTATGAAATTCTCAACTGGGCCCCATGACTGACATGCTTGAAAGCCTTTGCCATAGAGTTTTTTGGTGACTGAATATCCTATGAGGTAGGTCATGAGTCCAGGTCTTTCCTCAACCTTCCCTTAAAACCAGTATACAGAGTGTGACCACACATGTGTAAGACCATACTACGGATAATTGAATTAGCCAGTTAGCCTACCAGCCAGGGTTACCAACCTCCAGCAAAATTTTTTTACTCACAAAACATGGAAAATTTACTGACAGCTCATTCTCTACCGACAACCTGAAAATTCACAGATCACCTATTAGAAATTATGATAATCTATTCATACTGTTAAAATATTGATTATTTAAAAACCCGGACTATACCCAGAACAAGTAATTTGCCTGGTTTGCATTTAAAAAGGGGCTCAGGGCTTCTCTAAGAACAGAGCACAGAGTTCAGGGGTGCAGCATGCACAGAGCGCAGAGTTCAGGGGTGCAGCATGCACAGAGCGCAGAGTTCAGGGATGCAGCATGCACAGAGCGCAGAGTTCAGGGGTGCAGCATGCACAGAGCGCAGAGTTCAGGGGTGCAGCATGCACAGAGCGCAGAGTTCAGGGGTGCAGCATGCACAGAGCGCAGAGTTCAGGGGTGCAGCATGCACAGAGCGCAGAGTTCAGGGGTGCAGCATGCACAGAGCGCAGAGTTCAGGGGTGCAGCATGCACAGAGCGCAGAGTTCAGGGGTGCAGCATGCACAGAGCGCAGAGTTCAGGGGTGCAGCATGCACAGAGCGCAGAGTTCAGGGGTGCAGCATGCACAGAGCGCAGAGTTCAGGGGTGCAGCATGCACAGAGCGCAGAGTTCAGGGGTGCAGCATGCACAGAGCGCAGAGTTCAGGGGTGCAGCATGCACAGAGCGCAGAGTTCAGGGGTGCAGCATGCACAGAGCGCAGAGTTCAGGGGTGCAGCATGCACAGAGCGCAGAGTTCAGGGGTGCAGCATGCACAGAGCGCAGAGTTCAGGGGTGCAGCATGCACAGAGCGCAGAGTTCAGGGGTGCAGCATGCACAGAGCGCAGAGTTCAGGGGTGCAGCATGCACAGAGCGCAGAGTTCAGGGGTGCAGCATGCACAGAGCGCAGAGTTCAGGGGTGCAGCATGCACAGAGCGCAGAGTTCAGGGGTGCAGCATGCACAGAGCGCAGAGTTCAGGGGTGCAGCATGCACAGAGCGCAGAGTTCAGGGGTGCAGCATGCACAGAGCGCAGAGTTCAGGGGTGCAGCATGCACAGAGCGCAGAGTTCAGGGGTGCAGCATGCACAGAGCGCAGAGTTCAGGGGTGCAGCATGCACAGAGCGCAGAGTTCAGGGGTGCAGCATGCACAGAGCGCAGAGTTCAGGGGTGCAGCATGCACAGAGCGCAGAGTTCAGGGGTGCAGTATGCACAGAGCGCAGAGTTCAGGGATGCACTACATACACAGCGCAGAATTCAGGGGTGCAGTATATACAGAGTTCAGAGGTGTGCTACATACAGATTAACAGCGCTGCCTATAGTTCACATACAAGTGCAAAGATGCCACATATAGTCCACAAACAAGTACACATGTAATTGTAAATCACTGCAAAGGCAAATGTTACACACTATAGTGCTTCAAAGAAAAAAAAGTACTTCCACAAAGGAACATTTCTCCAAGGAAAGACAGCTCACATGGACTCACACCTCACTCACTGGATGGAGTTGACCCCCCCCCCTTTCTCTTTTTTTAAGCAAAAGGCTTGTGTGTATAAGGGATAAATGGCTGTCAGCACCTCCACCAATCTTCCCTCAGCTCTATGGTAAGTATACAGCTTTACCCTTCCCAAACACATAAATTGCATCTCAAAGCAGTTTCTCTTCACATAGGTGAGACAAAGGAGAGGAGCTTCACAAAGTGAAAATATGTTTAATAAAAAAAAACAAAAGGCAAGTTCCACACTCACATTAAAAGACACTGTCAACAGCCTATAGTAAACTCGGAAATCGCACTAATCCAAGATGGCCGATGGCACACTTTGTGTTCCAGATGTAACATCAGCCAGAAGTACCTCCGAACAGGTTTTGTCATCAAAAATTGACATCCTCATCGGGAGCTAGGCAAAAGGAACTACACTAATGTAGTAAATCACAAAACGGCTTCAGCTGGCTCTCCATCCGCTATAATTTTTCACCCCTCTACAATTAAGGCCTACATGGGTGAAACATGCTAGAGGGGCTTTCCTGATGGGTGGACAGCCAGCTGAAGCCATTTTGTGATTTTTTTTTTGTGAATCACTACATTGGTGTGGGGCCCTGGGAAATATTTGTGGCTATATCGTCAGGCTTGACAAACATGTGAGTGGTCCTGCCTTTCATTTAGTTAAGTAGCCCATTTAGGAATTGAAGATCTATTTGTACAAGGTAAAGGAATCTTTGCGTTTATCTTTATATTGTAGCTGAAAATACTCTACAAAAAAAAAAAAAAAAATGTATAATTACCCCCAGATTCTTTCTGGTAATATTACACCTTTGAAATTTGTTGTTTGATATACTAGAGGAGTTTGCATTTGGTAGTTGATATATTAAAAAATGAACAGATTCCACTTTCACTCACATTCCACAGCCATGTAGATGACACTGTTAAAGCAAAGGGTCCTGAAATGCACCAATTATCTCTCAAATTTCTTGGATCTTTGATAGGTAGACCTCCTCTAAAGCAGGTCTACACACCCCTGTTAAAATATCACCTTTGTTTGATGTAAAACAACGAGGCAAAGAAATAATTTCAGAACTTTAATGTGACATATAAACTGTACAACTCAGTTCAAGAAGAAACTGAAATCTTTTAGAGGGAGGGTAAAAATAAAATAATGCAGTTGCATAAGTGTGCACACCCACTTAGCTGTGTTCAGAATTAAACAATCACATTCAAACTCATGTTAAATAGGAGTCAGTACACACCTGCCATCATTTAAAGTGCCTCTGATTAACCCCAAATAAAGTGCAGCTGTTCTAGTAGGTCTTTCCTGACATTTTCTTAGTCGCATCCTACAGCAAAAGCCATGGTCAGCAGAGAGCTTCCAAACCACCAGGGGAATCTCATTGTTAAAAGGTATCAGTCAGGAGAAGAGTACAAAAGAATTTCCAAGGAATTAGATATACCATGGAACACAGTGAACACAGTCATCATCAAGTGGAGAAAATATGGCACAACAGTGACATTACCAAGAACTGGACGTCCCTCCAAAATTGATGAAAAGACAAGAAGAAAACTGGTCATGGAGGCTGCCAAGAGGCCTACAGCAACATTAAAGGAGCTGCAGGAATACCTGGCCAGTATTGGCTGTGTGGTCCATGTGACTACAATCTACCGTATTCTTCATATGTCTGGGCTATGGGGTAGAGTGGCAAGATGGAAGCCTTTTCTTATGAAGAAAAACCTCCAAGCCCGGCTAAATTTTGCAAACACACATCTGAAGTCTCCCAAAAGCATGTGGGAAAACATCTTATGGTCTGATGAAACCAAAGTGTAACTTTTTTGGCCAGAATTCCAAAAGATATGTTTGGTGCAAAAACAACACTGCACATCACCAAAACACCATACCCATCGTGAAGCATGGTGGTGGCATCATCATGCTTTGGGGCTGTTTTTCTTCAGTTGAAACAGGGGCCTTAATCAAGGTAGAGGGAATTATGAACAGTTTCAAACACCAGTCAACATTGGCACAAAACCTTCAGGCTTTTGCTAGAAAGCTGAACATGAAGAGGAACTTCGTCTTTCAGCATGACAATGACCCAAGGCATACATCCAAATCAACAAAGGAATGGCTTCACCAGAAGAAGATTAAAGTTTTGGAAAGGCCCAGCCAGAGCTCAGACCTGAATCTGATTGAAAATCTGTGGGGTGATCATCTCCTGTGCACAGAGGGTTGTGCACAGGAGATGTCCTCTCAATCTGACAGATTTGGAGTGTTTTTGCAAAGAAGAGTGGGCAAATATTGCCAAGTCAGGATGTGCCAAGCTGATAGATTCATACCCAAAAAGGCTGAGTGCTGTAATAAAAGCTAAAGGTTTAAGGGTGTGCACACTTACGCAACCATATTATTTTCGTTTTTATTTTTATTCCCCTCCACCTAAAAGATTTCAGTTTGTTTTTCAATTGAGTTGTACAGATTATAAATCACATTAAAAGGTGGAAAAAGTTCTGAAATGATTTATCTTGGTCTCTTTTTTTTTTTTTTTACATCACAGAAACCTGACATTTTAACAGGCGTGTGTAGACTTTTTATATTCACTGTACATGTTCAATTTTTTTATTTTTTTTTTCCAGCCAGCAGGTTGAACAAAAAAAAAACCTGCCAGCTCCCCACATTAAAACAAAAGATGTTGATGAAGGGATCTCTCCTGCTGTTCTATTGTATTCAGAAATCTCCAGAATACACAGATCAGCGCTGCAACCATTGGCTGAAAGCGCAGATCGGACGCTGGTACCCTGGTTTTCCAGCAGAGCCATTCGACAGAAGCCGGAACGGCTTCAGTTGAACAAACAGTGGAAAATCCAGACCAAAATTCAGGCGGTTCTTGGTGAGGTGGTTGATTTTTGGTTGGTGTATACTCTGCTTAAGCGGAGTTCCACACAACAGTGGAACTTCCGCTCATTTGTTCCCCCCCCCCCCCCCCCATTCGGTGCCACATTTCGAAGAGGGGGACGGGATGGACAGGTATCCTGTCCCCCACCCCCCAGGCCGCAACCAATTACGTCACAGCTTGGCTACTATTTGTGGCCAACTGCATGTTCCATATCATTAAAAAGAACTTCATCACCTCTGATTTGAAGTCTGGGCAGTGTTCTGGATATGCGATTTACCTTATGAGTTTTGCTGCCATCAATTGAAATGTTGACTGACTATTCATACTTCAGTTGGTTTCTTAGTTGCCTAGTACCTGAGAGCTGGTCAATGAATCAAGCAGAACATTAAGCTGGCCACAGCCATGGTTAGAATCCTCGGCTGGTTCAGCAAATACTGGCTTTAGGCTTTAGATTCAAACAATCTATGGGCAGGCCTCCGGGAGAACACAATAGCTCCGTGTGAGGGATTCCCGATGAACACTGACTGGGGGAATCAAACAAATGTCTTTCCTTGCATAATTTACTGCTCGTCTTAGAAAGGTGCACAGTCCAATTTTCTCTGGTTATGTTGGATGTTCTGCAGGTCCAGAACTGTCCGAGTACGAATAACAAACGAAATCTGAAAGTTGTGTTTTTGCCATCCTGAACTCCAATATCATGAGAAAGGGTCTAGTTTTCTTTACTTCTACTTTAATTCATATATTAGAAAATGAAAACGCAACCACTAAAGTTTCATATAAGCGTTAACATTTTCTACGTGCTGGCAGACTTGGAGCTCAACTGCCATCCAACCCCACTGAGTTTGGATGTGCCCCAAATCTAAAACAGTAGCCTTGGACTTTATTTTTATTGGTGGTTCTGGCAGCTTGATGCTTCTCAAAGAGGAAAACCATTCTACCCAGCCATCATTTGAGCCTTCGATAGATTTTTGCCGGTGCAATTGTTTTTTCCCCTCTCTGAGTAGCAGATCTGGAAGAGTGTTGGTCACTACATGAGCAGTGTCAAAAAGTTCAGTATGCACCCATTTTTGTTGGGGATGCACTTTTCTCATGGGTCTTATTGTTTAATACTCCTGGTACTTTAAAGGTCATGATCCAGATCATACCAGACCCAAGTTAAAGTCAGTAAACGGGTCAGTTTTTGTCTATAAGGGGCTTCTTTGGGGCATTACAAGTCCCTTTTTATTTGACTACATTTTCACCGCAAGCTGTGCCTTCACATGTTCCTAGAGTTCATAGAATTCAAAATCATCCCACTCCCAGCATCCCTATTCCTTCATACACAAACCTTGCAAATTCCTAGCCTACTTCCCATCCAATGCATCCACATATTGCACCCCAAGCATCTACTACCTCTATGCCCCATCCCTAGAATCTCCACCTCTATACCCTAAGAAACATAGCAAGAATTTCAATTTGATACATGTGTGGCATGCATAAAACCTCACTATGCACAAACATTTGCAATGCAGAAACTCCCATCATGTGAACCTTCATTTAGGACAAAGTAAAGGTTCTCTGGACAGTCTATCTTCACAGCTACTAACACCCCCCCCCCCCCCCCTTGTGGGGCTTATTATTCAGAAAAAGTGAACAGAAAGGGAGGTTTCATACGCTTGCCTGGAGTTTTTCCTTAATCAAGAAAATGCAAAGGCTAAAGCATAAATTTATAATACTTTAAATATAAAACTGAATTAATAGGCACAATTAGCAAGCACATTCATTGAACCTCATCTCGTTTTTAGAAACTCTAGAATCTTCTTGGCGTTTTCTGTATTCCAGCCTTGTGCACTTAGAGGACCTTCGCAAACACTAACATAAGTGTCCAAAACCTTCTCCCCAACTTCTTTAAAGTTCAGGATTTTGCTGTTCGTCTCAGATTCAGATCCAGGTTGGATGTCTGAGCAGTAGCTGAGGGCCCAGAAACACATCTCTCCGCAGTACATTAAAGCCAAGACATGGACGTCACTGAAGATACCTAATTGGGGAGTAATGCACGGTTATTACCTAGGACATGTCACATGTATTGTAAAGGAAAAAAAATAAAACATTTCTTAAAAGGGGAAGCCTACCCAAAACTCATATGCCAATTTGTAATAGATGCTGGAGAGGTAAACCACCTGACAGTTTCTTTTATCTAAACTACATTGAATTAACCACTTCAGCTCCAGAAGGATTTACCCCCTTCCTGACCAGAGCTTTTTTTGAGATTCGGCACTGCGTCGCTTTAACTGACAATTGTGCGACGTGGCTCCCAAACAAAATTGGTGTCCTTTTTTCCCCACAAATAGAGCTTTCTTTTGGTGGTATTTGATCATCTCTGCGGTTTTTATTTTTTGCGCTATAAACAAAAAAAAGAGTAACAATTTTGAAAAAAAAACGCATTATTTTTTATGACAGGGAGCAGAGTGCTGTCACTAGGCAGAATGAGGAGATGCTGCTTACATCGGCATCTCCCCGTTCTTGAGCTCCGTGACACGATCGCGGGTATCCCCGCGGCGATCGAGTCCCCGGGACCACAGTCATGGAGCTCTCGGCAGGCACGAGCGGTGGGGAATTCAAAGTAACGTACGGGTACGTTACTTTGCCTGGCCGTGCCATTATGCCGACGTATATATGTGCAGGAGTCGGTCGTGTACTGGTTATACCCCAAACATTTGTGCACTGCCAAAAAAATAAATAAAAAAAGGGTGTGCTGTGTGTCTACTGGGTAGCTTATTAGCCAGATTTCTGCATAGGTGCTGTGACCATTATAGGGAGGTCTCACGCTCCTGCTTTTTATGTATTATGGAGAATGCAACGGAGACACTCAAAATGATGGCAGGAAAACTATCACAGAAAATGCAGCCTACCACTGCTTAACTCTCCATTTAAATATTCAGTGTCTCCAGGTTGCACAATTTTAGACCTTGTTCATATTGGTGTACTTTAGTGTATGCCCATGCAAGGGTTACGTTAGCCTGCACAGGTGTTCCGTGCATCCCCATGCAGGCAGTCCTATTCATGTCAATTGGATAGCAGTGACTGTACAGACATAGCCACTGCTCCAACATGACAGCCGTGTGAGTGAGGGTGCAAGGCCTCGAACAAAGTGTGATCTTTAATTGGAATGAGTGGCCTCACTGACCGAAAAAACTCACTTATGAAAAAAAAAAAAAAAAAAAAAAAAAAAATGGGGCCCCTACCTCCCAAAAATCAATATATCTCTCACTGAGACCTCACTGCCAAGGTCGGCTGCATACCTCATGCCGGCTTTTCACCTGATGCCCCAGTGTGAACAGTTTGGCCCCAAAAAGGTTATAGACACTAAACATCAGTTAAGAGGGATAAGGGGAGAAGGAAACTTTTACCCTGTAAGGTGTTTAATTCCTCTGAATAAGAAACATGCAATGTCAATAAAAGCTACTGTACCTTTAGCCAGCAAAGTGGCCGTGTTTATGTCTTTAAATGAAACATCATTGTTCAGTTGCACAGGACTTCTTGTTTTCAGCATCTTTAGCAGATAGTAAACACCATCCTTGAGACACTGGAAAACATATGATACCGGTATAAGTAATGAAACAGGATAAAAATTTGAAAAAAAAAACATTGCCAATGTTGACCTTGTCTTCCAAAACTGTTAGTTGCCTGGCTGTCATGCTGATTCAGTGGCTTTGATACAAGCAAAATCAGAGCCAGAATAACTTGTTTGTGATGTAAAAATTTCAGATTTCTTAATCTATGCTTGTTACTGGTCATTGGTACTTAAAGGGATTGTAAAGTCTCCAGTTTTTTTAACTTTAATGCATTCTATACATTAAGGTGAAAAACCTTCTGTGCTGCAGCAGCCACAAGAGCCCCCCTTTTTCTTACCTGAGCCTATCAGTTCCAGCGATGTGCAGGAGCCCAGCGGCTCCAGCTGATGTCTCTGTCCTCATTGGATAGATTGATAGCAGCAAGAGCCATTGGTACCCACTGCTGTCAATCAAATACAGTAACACGGGAGCGGGGCCACCTCCCGCTGTCTGTGTCAATGGACAGAGCAGTGGGACTTAGGAATGCCCCCATACAGGTGCCCCCATGGGGGCACCCGATGAATGGGAGGAGCCAGGAGTGACGGTGGGGCACCCCAAAAGGGAGGATCGGGGCTGGTCTGTGAAAAACCCTTGCACAGAGCAGGTAAGTATAACATGTTTGTTTTTTTATAGTCAAACCTTTACAATCACTTTAAAGATGACCGCCAGCTTTCACTACCAGTCTAGCACAGTAGTCAAGGCTCCGCTCCTGCATTGAAATTGTTTTATCTGATCTGCATGTACAATGTGAGCTTCACATAGTGTGCATTAGATGCTGCAGTAAATCAAACACAGCTCATGTTCAGCATCATCCAGCTTTCCTCCCCAGCCTTACCTGGCTCGCCCCTTTCATTTACTGGATTTCAGTTCCCTGGATCAGGACACCACCCCAAACTGGATGAAAGAGCCAGGAAGAAATTGATTAGAGAGATTAACAGGAGGACTACAGCAACTCTTAAGCAGTTGCAGGAATTTATGACAAAGAGTGGTCATTGTGTGCATGTGACAACAATATCACAAATGCTACACAAATGGGACTTGTATGGGAGGGTTGCAAGGAAAAAGCCCCTCCTCAAGAAAGGCCACATGCAGTAATGACTGAGCTTTGCCAAAACGCACCTTGAAGATTCTGAAGCCACATGGAAAATGTGGTATGGTCAGATGAAGCTAAAACTTAATTATGTCTGGCGAAAATCCAATACAGCTCACCATCCAAATAACGCCATTCCTACAGTAAAGCAAGGAGGTTGTAATATCCTGTTATGGGGGTGTTTCTCTGCAGCAGGGACTGGAACACTTGTCAGGATAGAAGGAAAAATGGATGGGGCAAAACACCATCAAATTCTTGAGGAAAATCTGCTGCCCTCTGTCAGAAAGAGGTCAATGGAAAGAAGGTCTACCTGCCAACATGACAATGACCCAAAGCACACAGCAATAATGACCACACAGTGGTTGAAGGAGGAAAAGGCGAATGTCTGTGCATGGCTTAGTCACATCCCAGACTTAAACCCCATTGAAAATCTGTGGAATGATAAACAGTCACCATCAAATTTAACTGAACTTGTGCAGTTCTGCAAAGAAGAGAGGGCAAATATTGCAAAGTATAGATGTGCCAAGTTAGAGACTTATCCCAAAAGACTAAAGGCTCTCATTAGAGCAGAGTTCCAACCAAAAAAGTGGAACTTCCGCTTTAAATACTACTCGCCCCCTGACATGCCACAATTAGCAAGTCATTTTTGTTGGGGGGGGGGGGGGCAAGTGGGTACCTTCTTTTGAGTGGGACTTCCTGCTTCCACCTTCTGGGAAGTAGGAAGTGTCCCAGAAGATTGCCAGTCCACTCGGAAAGCGCAGCGCGACTCGAGCATGTGCGGTACACACTCGGCCGTGAAGCCACAAGTTGTCATGGCCGGGTGCCCACAGTTCCAATGATGACGCCGCAGAGAGGAGGGGGAGAGAGTGGAGGCTTCGGACAGTCGCATCTCTGGACCCATGGGTCAGGTGAGTGGCTGTTTATTAAAAGTCATCAGCTACACTTTTTGTAGCTGCTGACTTTTAATAACCTGAAAAAAACCTGGAACTCCACTTTAAAGTAAAATGTGATCCAACAAAGTACTAACATAAGAGGGGTGATCGTTTTTACAACTCAGTGATTCTATTTTTACATTTTTCATATTTTTTTGACATGTTGGTTTTATATCTTTCACTTGGTTGTTATAAGTTACACTGAGTAAATACAGCAGGATAAAACAGAAACCGTGTCTGTCTTTATTTTAGGCTTCAAAGCAACAAAATGTGATTGTTTTAATAAGGGGGCGATTCTTTTCTATATCCACTATATATAGTGCAAAATACAAATATCTATATCCTCAGTTCACATGAATCCATAAATATCTAAGCATGGTGCAATCTAAATCCACATATATTTAGGTTTAGGATTGGGCTTCACTGGTTGCTGTCCATTAGTCACAGCAATCAACTGGCCTTATGTACAATACCTTGAAAAAGTATTCATACCCCTTGACATTTCCCACATTTTGTCATGTTGCAACCAAAAATTTAAAAGTATTTTATTGGGATTTTATGCAATAGACCAACACAAAGTGGCACATAATTGTGAAGTGGAAGGAAAATGATAAATGGTTTTCAATTTTTTTTTTTACAAATAAATATCTGAAACGTGAGGTGTGAATTTGTATTCAGCCCCCTTTACTCTGATACCCCTAACTAAAATCTAGTGGAACCAATTGCCTTCAGAAGTCACCCAATTAGTAAATAGAGCCCACCTGTGTGTAATTTAACCTTAGTATAAATACAGCTGTGAAGAAAACCTGTTATGTCTGCAAAACTTGAGACTGGTGCGGAGGTTCACCTTCCAGCAGGACAATGACCCTAAACATACAGTCAGAGCTACAAAGGAAAGGTTTACATCAAAAGCATATTCATGCGTTAGAATGGCCCAAAGTCCAGATCTAAAACCAATTGAGAATCTGTGGAGAGACTTGAAAATTGCTGTTCACAGACGCTCTTCATCCAATCTGACAGAGCTATTTTGCAAAGAAGAATGGGCAAAAATGTCACTCTCTTGATGAGCTAAGCTGGTAGAGACATCCCCAAAAAGATTTGCAGCTGTAATTACAGTGAAAGGTGGTTCTACAAAGTATTGACTCAGGGGGGCTGAATACAAATAAACGCCACACTTTTCACATATTTATTTATAAAGTATGTTGAAAAAACTTTTATCATTTTCCATCCAATTCACAATAATGTGCCACTTTGTGTTGGTTTATCATATAAAATCCCAATAAAATACATTTACGTTTTTGGTTGCAACATATAATTACATAGTAGGTGAGGTTGAAAAATGACAAAAGTCCATCAAGTCCAACCTATGTGTGTGATTATATGTCAGTATTACATCGTATATCCCTGTATGTTGTGGTTGTTCAGGTGCTTATCTAATAGTTTTTTGAATCTATCGATGCTCTCCACCGAGACCACCACCTGCGGAAGGGAATTCCACATCCTTGCTGCTCTTACATTAAGAACCCTCTACGTAGTTTAAGGTTAAACCTTTTTCTAATTTTAATGAGTGGCCACGTGATTTGTTAAACTCCCTTCCACTAAAAAGTTTTATCCCTATTGTGGGGTCACCAGTACGGTATTTGTAAATTAAAATCATATCCCCTCTCAAGCGTCTCATCCCCAGAGAGAATAAGTTCAGTGCTCACAACCTTTCCTCATAACTAACATCCTCCAGACCCTTTATTAGCTTTGTTGCCCTTCTCTGTACTTTCTCCATTTCCAGTACATCCTAATATCCTCCAGTTCATGCCAAAAATGTGGAAGACTTCAAGGGGTATGAATACTTTTTCAAGGCACTGTATGTCAGTATCTGGAGGCCAATAAAAAAATATACCTGCAGTACTAAGCCAGAAGATTGTTCATTGGTTATCTTATAGTGCTGCAAGTGACAGCTTCCACAAGGAACCTCAATGGGAAATATCTTTAACTGCCTCAGATACGATGGTGTCTTTGCAGTAGTTCTTTTGGTTGCTGTGTTTACCTGGTGGAAAGTTCTCTGATCACTCAGGTTCCAGTTCTCTCTCTCACCCACAGTATGACAATACATGTAGAGCAAGGCTCCTCGCCTCCAGTGTAGGCATTCCTCGACATCCATGTCAAGGAGAAAATGCTGAAAAAAAAAAAAATCACAATTTCATTCTAGCGAAAGTAATCATCTACACAACATAAAATACTGGGACTTCCTTATCTTCAGCTGCATGTTTCATAAAACGTCCTCAATGACAGCAGATGCCATCATTCATAACTAAATGGCTTTTTAGACTGAGCTATGATGTGGGCACCTTCATTAACACAAAGAAGTGGGTTTTATTACTGGGCGCTGAACAGATCGCTCTTTGGAGACCAAAGAAAGTAACGAGCCTTTAGGTGGGGAAAAAAAAAAAAAAGGTATTAAATTGAGATTTCAAGCACACACCACATTTTCTAAACTCTCATAGAAGCTTTCCTCCTAGCAGCAGCCTTTTGGCAAAAAAACACCTGATGCTTGTAAAAGCTTCCAACGCTTTTATGAGCGTTTAAGTGTGTTTACAGGCGTCAAGCATTTAGGCATTAATTTCCATTGGCCATAATAATTTATTCTGGCCACTGAAATAAGTTAACACTCAAGTGTTAAATACACCCAGCGTAAATGCACATTTAGACACATTTACAAGCAATAATAGTTTTTTCTGCCCTAACTCTGCTGCTCCTGGACGGACTGGCAAGTTTTTTTTTTTTTCCTGCCTCTAAATGCTGCTAAAAGCCGATGTGTGCATGGACACATAGGATAATATGCACCGGAGTTTAGAGGCAGGAAAAAAAACGTCAGACACCCCTAGGAGCAGCTGAAAAAACATCCAGTGTGCACGAGGCCTTAGGTCAGCGCAAATGTGTTTAGGTAGGACAAAAAAAAATAAAAAATGTGCTTTTGTTTCTTGGCACACTACAGGTACAAGAACATATGTGGTATTGCCGCAATCGCCAGGAGTAGGAGAATTTATTTTCCAGTTGTTTTTTGGTGATGGACATGGTAATGGCATGAAAAAAATATATATATTTTTTTTTACTATTTTGGGCCAGTTTTCCTTTGGTAATAAAACAAAATCAAGGATAATACATGAACACTAACCAAGTGTAAACCACTAAATGAATAACCAATCTGTCCTGAAAAAACAAGGTATAATCCACCTGGATACACTGAGTAGTTGCAATGATATGTACAGTTTAAGGTCTCTTTCACATGGACTTAACCCCCTGCACATCTGTCCCACTGCTCTACCCCCTGCTTTTCTGCCCCAACACTGAACCCCCCTGCTCTTCTGTCCCAATGCTGAACCCCCTTGTCATCTCTTACACTACTGTACCTCACCACACATCTGCCACGCTGCTGTACCCTCCTGCTCTTCTGTTCCACCTTCTGCATATCATAGATGAGAAGAGTGGTGAAAGGAAGCAGAGATGAGACACATCTACCTGTCCTGGCACACTCATCCTGCTGATCCACCTCTCACATCCAGCCCCCGGCTTGTATGTGATATATGTGATGTCACAAACAAGCATATAGAATGGATGTGCAATGATGAGCTCAGGTCAGCGGTATTTTCTGAAAGCAGTGGGCCTGTGTGCAGGATCATAGGTTGGGCCCCCGCAACTGAGAAAACGTGGTTGGGTGTGTTTTTCATTGCTCTGAATACTGGCTGTGGCTTAAAGGGACACAGAGTGCCGGGGTTCAGTAATAAGTGATGCAAAGGTTCAAGAATAATTTCAACAAAGTTCCCAGAAGCTCAACAGTAATTCCACAAACTGTCACGTAATTGTGGTTTTCTCAAATCAGTAAAATCCCTTCTTTCTGAGATTGGTAGTGACAATCGAGTCTTCTTCCTCCAAATGGTGGACAGGGCTAGCAGGACTGTGATTGGCTTCAGCAGTGACCAATGACAGTCCTCCTCCTCCTGGAAACAGTGACCGCCCCCCTACCAGAACTGCACCCAATCTCTTTCCCATCACAAAAGCTGACGATCGCAGCTACAACAAAGATAGAGAACCAAACAATGTTTCCCATCTTTTACAATGTGTGGGGGGCACAGTGCTCCCCCTCACTGGGGGTGCGGTGTGGGGAATTCTAAAATTGGAAAGCATTAGTGTCTCACTGACACTTCCCTGCACTGCTCTGCTGATAGGGAGAGTCGAGTGCTGGCAAAAGAGGCTTTGCGTGGCAGGGGTTGCCTAACCCTGTTCTAAACCATGCATATTTAGGAGATATTCACTGTTGATATTCACTTGTTATTATGGGCTTACCTGAAGGTACATAAAAAAAAAAAAAAAAAAAAAAAAAAGGATTTACTCCCACTTTAAGTACACAACAAACACAACTGAAACAGCAGTCTACAGCACCTGCTTGGAAGCATTGTTCTCTTCAGCTAAGCTCTCCGGCTCTGTAATAATCTGAATAAGTTCTTGGACTTTCTGTAGTGAGTCATCGTTCGCAAATTCTTCATCCACCAGCCGATTCTCTTCATAGTAAGTAATGTCTAATATAGCCTGCAAGAGATCAGGTATGTTATATTGTGGGAAGTATGCAACACAGGTTCTAGGATTAAACTATAATTGCAAAAAAATTAGAAGCCTAACGCATTGCAAAATAAAACACAAGTCAGCTGTGTGTACTGGAAAAGGTTTTCACAAACCTTTCTGTAGATTCCTACTGGCTCATGGGGCTGTAGTCAATTTGCTTTTTCCCTAATTTGGGACTTAGATTGGCGACAAAATGGGGTACTTGGAAGGTGGTTCTGACACCAGCTAATGGCTCCTAAACAAAAGCAGGATGCACTTTAAGGTGGTTGGTGAAATGGTTGGGCCACGACTACTTTTTGAGGTTGGCTGCCTTTTGTAGGTGGTAAGTGCAGTGGTTGGGCCACAGCTGCTTTTTGAAGTTGGGCCACGGCTGCCTTTTGACAAACCAAAACGTTTAAAAAAAATCCCAGCTCAAACTTACTGGCTAGCCCGCAACAAACCCAATTGTATGTGTTCCTACAATGGTGACTCTCAAAATTTATAGCATTAGGACAGCAGCTAATACTGGGGTGCCTTTTTGCACCTCTGCAGCTTACGCATGTATCTGCACACATGTGCAAACTAAACCCCTGTTTTAAACATGTACTGTTAGACAGGACGATTTGGTTTGTTGCAGACTGACTGGTAAGTTGAGCTGTAAATTTCTTTGTTTTTTGTTTGACATGCGTTGCCTATCCATAGGCCCCTTGCTGTTAAAAAAAACACAATATACTTGTTGTGTGTAATGCTTTGTGCCTCCCCCTTGCCGAGTGCCCCCCAAAGCAAGCTGCTTGCTATAAGGGCACTTGTGAATGCTAGCTTTCAAGCTACCTCTATGTGACCCAGGAAAGCCGCTGCTCTTGTGCATATCGCTGGATCGAGATAGGGCTTGGGTATTAAGGGGGGGGGGGAAATGCACAGAGAAGGTTGTTTACCTTCATGCATAGAATGCAAAAGGTAAAAAACTTTCAGCCTTTATAACCACTTTAAAATCCATGCCTTTAGCTGGAAGAATAAACTGCCATTGTGCCACTGACAACATTGTGATAATACTTCACCTGACTATAGAGGCGCAAGCATGGTAATCTGTTACAGTTCTGGGTGTCTCTGGAACACGTGTCCTTCAAACTCTGTAGTGTTGCAGATGCCTTTAATAAAAGTGGATCTGTTGAATAAAGAAAAACTGGGTTTAGCATGGAAAGCCTGCCGGAAACCTATTTATTTAGTTTTAGGTTTACCAGGGAAATGTTAGACATCCGATCGTACTAAAAAAACAGCTGCCTGTGCTTCTCAAGTGTGGCGCTCAAAATCAACTTCCTTATACCGAATATAATTAATTGATAAGATAAAAGCAAATATTATGCTCACAAACCTATTTATGAACAAGCTGAGCCCCATCACGATCCAGTGACATGCACAAGAGTCTTGGCTCTGCAGGGACTCTCCCTCCTCATTGGCGGAGACTGCTGCTGTCAATCAAAGCCTGTCAATCAGAGCCAGTGAGCCAATGAAGAGAGAGAGAGGGGGCGGGGCCAAATTGCATCTCTGTGCATCATTGGACACGCAGAGTAGCTGCTTGGGAGCGAGCCACAATAGCAAGATGCTTGCTCTGGGGGCACTCGGCAGGAGGGAGGGGCCAGGGGGGGAACATGAGAAGAGGGTTGGGCTGTTCTGTGCAAAACCACGCCATACAGCAGGTACTTGTAAATATAAACACATTTATAAAAATATTATCACTTTCAATTGATGAAATTTGCTTTTATATTATCAATAAATGGTGTATAAAGATAATGCGCCCTTTCTTTTGTTTTTTACAGTGTAAAGGGTTAGACAATCCTTTAGGTTAGGGATATGCAAGTAGCGGACCTCCAGCTGTTGCAAAACTACAAGTCCCATCATGCCTCTGTCTCTAGGTGTCATGCTTGTGGATGTCAGTCTTGCTATGCCTTATGGGACTTGTAGTTCTGCAACAGCTGGAGGTCCGCTAATTGCATATCCCTGGTCATTAGTGCTGGTTGTGTCCCCACTGGCTAGATTTTTCCTATGCCAGTCACCACTAGACCTGAGAAAGGAAATAAGGGGAAATCTCTGCAACAGGGAAGCAGACAAAAAATAAAAATAAAAAACACCTGTTGGAGGTTTTACACCTTACTCTATCCAAAACACTGGAGTTCTGCTTTATGAAAGAAAAAAAAAAAAATTATATATATATATATATATATATATATATCCTATTAAAGTCTCCTGATCTGCAGTGAGTTTTTCATTCCCATAGAATTTTATGGGAATGCAAAACCTGATTGAAGCCAACAAAAGGCCAAAAGATTAATTCTGTCAGGGTATTAATGATCTTTCACCCTTTTGTTTACTTTTTGGGCATTTTTTTTTTTTGCACACACGTTCAAAAGATAATTTTCAGCCTGAATATTACATAAAAACTCCCAGACATTAAATATTTTCTCAAAGCAGAGAATAAAATAGTGATAGCTCCAATTTTTTATGTCACACGATATTAACGCAAACGGAATTTTAGGGCAAAGAAACGCAATAAATGACACACATTTTTGGTAAAATATAAAAGACAGAATAAAGAGATACCCAACATGTGAAACCTTAAGTTTACGCGTGCCCGTGAAATGGCGGTAAACTTCAGTACCCTATATTTTCTATAGGCGACACAAAGCCCCCTGTGGGTCATCAGTTAGGTGTTCCAAAGGAGGTCTTATGCTAGAATTATTGCTCTCACTCCAGCGTGCATGGCGATATGCAACTTGTATCGCAATCAACGTTTTAATGCATAGGCGCCCCCATGTGTGTTTACATTTGTATGTGCGTATATGTGGGGGTGGGGGCCTCCAAAAAGAATTGGGGGGTAGGGGATTTATGTGCTTGGGTGGGTGTAACTTACTTTATTTGTCCTCTGGGCTCCACTGAATATAAGGTAATGCAGATCGCATTGCAATACATCCCTTCCCCGGCTATGCTACCCGGGGAATGTGACAGGGTGACCTGGAAGTGATGTCATAGATGTCGCTTTCTGGGTCACAGCAAGAAGGGGAGGAGAGCGGATGTGTGTCCACTCTGCTCCCTCCACCCACCGGCACCCACCATACCGGTGTTGGGCCCACAGATACAGAGCCCAGAATACATGGCAGGGGCACACGTGCAGGGAGGGGGTGCTGATACCGGGGGTGTGTGAGCAAATCGGGTGGCAGAGCAGCCTCCTGAATGCATCCACCTGTCAGGCAGCAGTCTGCCTGTCAGTTATACACACAATTCCAGTGGCTGCAGCTACTGGATTGTGTGTGAAACCCCCACCCCACCCCACAGCGTCAGGTCAGTACTACGTAAAGGGAAAGGGTTAAAAAATATGTTCACCTTTTGTAACACGTTACATGGTACACACATATTCAGGGTGAAACATGTTCATTTGGAGCACACTTTTTCACCAACCCCGTGACAGCAGGCAGAAGATCCTCTCCCCACACCTGCTGTCACATTGTTGAAAACAGCAATGCTTACTGGGGCACCACCCACACAGCTGTGTCATTCATTCACAGAGTTCTGTGAATGAATCAACTACATGGCCCATTTGTCACTGAGGCAGAAGGCTTGTAGTTCTTAATGAACTGCCAGAGTGCTGGTGAACACTCTGGCAGTTCATCGATTCCTTCTGTAATAACTGTCTGCGCGTATAAAAGGTACGGACAGGCAGATGTACTGAGTGTCTGCAGGATCCTGGCTTTGCACCCATGCTGAAACACACACACTGGATTCTTATACCCCACAGGGACACAGAAGCAAGATTTTCCCAGCTTTGTCATCCCAGAGGCTGGACCTGAAAAATTGATAACAGAAATGTCACTGGTGTTCCTGAAAAATGCAAAAAGCAGGTAATGATTCAACTGTATAAAACTCTGCTGCAGGTGGATTGAGGCCGGGTTCACACTGGTAAGACAAACGATACGACATTGGGCGTTCATGACGCATGACGTGTGAAAATCCATGTTTCCCTATGGGAGCCATCTTAACTGGTCTGACACAAGTCGGTCCAACTTTTAAAATGCTCCCTGCACTACTTTGGTCTGACTTTGATCCTACTTCAGCTCATTGAATATCACTGAAGTCAGACTTTGGCAAGCGACATGTGCTCTGAGGATCTTGAAGGGGAACTCCACACCAAATTAAAAAAAAAAAAAAAAACGGCATGGGTTCCCCCATTCCAGATTCCGATAAGCCCCCCACCCGCAGACGCCGACAACCAATGGCCAGGGTTAGTGTGAAGAGGCCCTTGTCCTCATCAACAAGGGGACAAGGTGCTTTGGGGTGGGGGGGGGGGTGCAGGGCCCTCCTGCCCCAAAGCAACCACCCCCCCCCCCCCCATGTTGAGGGTGTTTGCGGCCTGGTACGGTTCAAGAGGGGGGTGCTCCCTTTCATGACCTGCCGGGCTGTGCACTCGGATAAGGGTCTGGTTTGGATTTTTTTTGGGGGGGGGGGGGGGGCCCAACACCATTTTTTCGGCATGGGGGTGCCCCTGAAAATCCATACCAGACCCAAAGGCCTGGCATGCTCCCCGAGGGGGAACCCATGGGGTTTTTTTTTTTTTTACATTGTGCGTGGAGTTCCCTCTAAAGATTCATACCAGACACAATGCCTGGTATTGTCAGGGATCAGAGTCGGATCCCTGTTCATTGAAGTCAGACGCATGTCGGACTTCAAGTCGCAGGGCAAAGTCGGATCCAAGGTGGTACGACTGTCATGTCGTACCATTGTGAACCTGGCCTCAGACTTTAACAAACTGAACTTACTAATCTATTTAATGCTGTATATGAATGAACTGTTGCATATTTGAATGTTATAAATCGAAGACATTCTGCAAAGTTACCTGGTGAGGTGCTTGATTATCCCACAAATCACAGATATCTAAAGGCTGAACAAGTAGTAAAAAAAAAAAAAGATTTCTTCTCCATGAATGTGAGAACAAAGCGTTATTCCAGGAATTTATAGTGAGCGGTAATGCACCATTTTATTACTCTTAATGCTATGAATAATGTATAAGGTGCTATACTAAGCTGTACCGCAAACACCGCAAAGGATGAAGCTTGATGGACTGTAATTCTTTAATTAATAAACTAGAAAAGTACAATACACCTATTATACACATCTTTAGATATATGACTACCACGAAGATTGTGGAAGGTGCAATAGAGTTCTGTAAAAATGCATTATATTGTGCATGTTCACAGAGCTCTCTCTATTCCGTCACATCATACGGATGCACCAAAATGCGTGATAAGGCTCCATTCACACCATGGAGGTGCCACCAAGTGCACATGCTTTTTTTGGTGAGTTTCTGTGTGTCACATTTAGGGTAGCCCGATCATTTCAAAGGGCTGCCCTACGCGAGAGAAAGGCACATAATTAAAAAAATAGCAGCATTAAAGACCAACCTTGTTGTTAAAAAAAATAAAAAAAGAAGAGTCTCATCGAATCCCTCTCTACCGAGTCCCACTAGGGTTACTATACAGATCTGTATCTTCCCCCTATTGTCCACTATGGGGGAACCCCAATCTCCCCCATTTTAGGACATTTCCTGATCCACAACTGTGGGCCCGATATGGAATTAAGTTGCTAAAGGATATTGTCTCTGCTGGGGTCCTTGTTCAGTTTCGAGACCTTGCGAGCAGACACAGTATGCCCGCGGGGATGTTCTTCCGGTACTACCAGTTAAGATATGCCTTCCGTGCACAGTTCCCAATGCCACCAGACCTCAGAGCAGATGTGGTTGAAGATTTACTAGCCCAGGAATCCCTAGATAAACCCCTCTCTGCACTATACCTGACATTGCTCTGAAAGGAGTCACCCAGGATGAACACACTATGGGACAAGTTAAGGACAGACGTCCCAACTCTGGATAGAGAAACTTGGGAGGAATGTTTTGACCAGGGCTCTCGGATGGTAATTTCCTTTAGGGATAAATTAATACAAACCAAATTTATGCATAAGTTCACTTTACGCCTCAGAGACTGCACAGAATCTACCCACAGAGGTCTCCAAACTGCCCGAGATGACAGTCTCCTGAAGGTACTTATATTCATAAGTTTTGGGCATGTCCTAGGCTCTCCCGTTATTGGTCTGCCATTATGGAGACCATCAATGAGCACCTACAGCTGGAGATACCCTTGACGGCGGAGTTGCCATGACTAGGTATACACGATGATGAGAAGAGTGTTTGGTTCAATAAATTATTAAAAAATAAATCTTGCTCAATGGACTTCCCCCTTACCTCCTACGCTGAGGTCATGGGAAAAGTCGATCAATGATATTCTGCCAATGTATAAGCTGACTTATATGAGCAGGGGTTGTCCTCAGAAGTTTATCAAGGTGTGGCAGCCGTGGACTGACCCTATGTGAATACCGACATGAGGTACTCCTACACCCCCTTGTTTCTGAAGCAATGTGATCTAAGTTATAGCTGTGCTCCCTTCTCCCCCCCCCCCCCCCCCCCCTTCACGCTCCAGTTCTCTCCTATTAAAATAATGTTGCGTTGTTGTCACCCCCCCCCCCCCTTTCTTCACCCTGGAAAGTATATACCCCTGATGACCCAACGTTGCTATATGTACTGACAAATGCATTTCTGTGACAATTGCACTATGTATCTACTGCAATGTATGCTAATTATGTTTGACAAGTCCTGTATCTCATTTTTCCAATAAAGACCAACCATGTTGTTAAAAAAAATAGCAGCATGAGTTTTGGGAGAGGGTACCTGTCAGAAATACAGTAGGTAATATCGTAAGTGGGTGTGGATACCTATTTATGGCAGGTAACCACTCTTTCCCCCAATATACCAATATGCATGGCAAGCACCAATAATCAAGTACTTTTAGCTAAAAGTAAAACTGAACCCTGGTTCAAATTGCAGCGAATTGGCATGAGATTTGACATGTCAAATCGGTGGCAATGGCACTGTCCGAATCAGTGCGGCACTGCAACAATTCCCAAAAGTAGTTTCTGTACTACTTTTGGCAACTTCAGGATATGATTTCCATAGAGATCTGTGCAGAAACCTGCACAAATGTCTCTGAAATCGCCCCCGAAGTCGGAACTGACATGCAGGCAGGAAATTGTGCGAGTCCAGCTGAACGTAACGTAATGTTAAGAGTACATAAAAATATTTTTTACTGTCACTTTAACTGCTTGTCGACCGTATAATAGATATACAGGGACAGGGAGGCTCTCCTGCAGATCATGTACCTGCTGTGTAAAATTACAGTAGAGTCATTTTGCCAGCTGCGTGCGCAGGTGCCCCCAACTGGTCACAAGGATTTTAACATTCCTTGTGACAGCAAAGAAAACACTTTCACATGGGGGCAGTCTTAAGGCATTTCAGCGCTAAAAATAGCACCTGAAAAGCGCCTCTCATGCCTCCCCAGCGTGAAAGCCCGAGTGCTTTCACAGTGAAGCGGTGTGCTTGCGGGACGGGAAAAAAGTCCTGCAAACAGCACCTTTGGGACGGTGTAGGAGCGGTGTATACACCACACCTACACTGTCCCTGCCCATTGGAATGCATGGTTAGTGCTTCCAAAGAGCATGAAAAGCACAGGTTTTAACCCTTTCTTCTGCCACTAGCAGTAGTTAAAAGCACCCTGCTAGCAGCCAAAAAGCGCCACATAAACTGCTTTAGGGCTAATGCACCCGAGGCTACAACGTAAAAGTAGCCTAAAAGTGATAACATTTTTTTTTTTTTTGTTTTTTTAGACAACAGGGTAAAAATAAAATAAATTAAATAATAAAAAGAAGAAAAAAATGAAAGCACAAAAGGCAAATCGGTCCTGCATGCAAGAAAAAAGCGATTACCGCAACCATCAGATCATGGGCAATATTTCTAGCACCAGACCTCCTCTGTAAATCTAAACCTGTAAAAGCTTTTAAAGCGTCCCCTATGGATAGTAAAATGTATGTTTTTTGTCACCGTTGTACAAGAGTGCGCAATTTTAAAGCGTGACATGTTTGGTATCCATTTACTCTGTGTAACATAATTTTTTTATATTTTACAAAAAAATGGATTATGTATTGTGTTTTTTTGCATTAAAATAAAAATGTATTTTTTACCCCCAAAAATTATGTTTGAAAAACCCCTGCGCAGATACTGTGCGACCAAAAGAAAAAAAAAAATGTAAAACCCACCAATTTATTCACACAAAATCCAGCATAGTCAGTACATTTCCATTGGCTAAAACAAAGATGCTCAAGCATGTAAAAGCACAAATGAGCGCAAAAAAAAAAAAGAAAAAGGTCCAAGTTGCTCACACAAGCTCACGCTCTCGTGTGAATGGCGTCTGATGCTTACATTTCTTGACGTGTTGCTCAGCTTTTGCAGCGTTTTGCTCTAGCGGTAAAATTTATAGTGATGATATCGCAAAGATAAATACATCTCTATGAAAATTTGCCCCAATGGTTGAAGAAGAGAGCCTTGTAAACGGCGCACAGGCCAATGCTGGAGCAAAATCGCCACCGACTCCCATGAAATGGCGAGCTGCGCCACTGGCATTAACTTTTAACCAGTTCCCGACCGCCTCATGCAGATTTACTGCGACAGAAGGGCACGTACAGGCAGATTAACGTACTTGGACGTGGCCCCTTAAGAGGCGGCTTGCGGGCACCCGCCAAGAGCTCTGTTACCACGATCACGGGTCCCGCGGACCCGACATCCGCGGGGATACCCGCGATCATCTCACAGTGAGGAAGAACGGGGAGATGCTAATATGAACAAGCATCTCCCTGTTCTGCCTAGTGACACTGATCCAATTAAAGGGAGGACTGATCAGTTATGTGTCTCACACACAGCCCCTCCCCCCACAGTTAGAATTGCTCCCTATGGCACACTTAACCCCTGCAGCTCCACCTAGTGGTTAACCCCTTCACTGCCAGTGACATATGTACAGTAATCAATGCAATTTTTTAGCACTGATCGCTGTATTAATGCCAATGATCCCAAAAATGTGTCAAAATTGTCCAATGTGTCCGCCATAATGTGGAAGTCACGATAAAAATCTCTGATCGCCACCATTACTTGCCATTATTTTCCGCCATAAAAGATTAGTAATACAAATGCCAGGAAAACCGTGCCCTATTTTGTAGACGCTATAACTTTTGCGCAAACAAAACACTTAAGTGTACACACGATTGGAATTTTCGGAAAGCAAAGGTCCGACGGAATGAATCCGCCGGACAATTTGATCGTGTGTGGGCTCCATCCTGACCTTTGCTGTCCAAAAATCTGCCGGACTTTAGAAATAGAACATGTTTCAAATTTTTCCGCCAGAACTCCGCCGGTTCCAGTTCCTATGGAGAAATCTGCTCGTGTGTATGCTAGTCCGACAGATGAAAACCGACGCTAGGGCAGCTACTGGCTACGAACTTCCTTATTCTAGTCCAGTCGTACGTCATAACGTTAAAATCAGTTGGACTTGTGATCGTGTGTAGGCAAGTCCGTTTCGTAGGAACTCCATCGAAAGTCCATCAAATAGTCCTCCGGAGTTCAGTCCGTCGCAAGTCCGGTCGTGCATTATTGCAAATTTGTTTTAACAAAAATATGTAGAAGAATACGTATCAGCCTACACTGAGGAAAAAAAATTTTTAGATATTTTTTGGGGTTATTTATTATAGTTATTATGCGTTTTTTTCAGAATTTATGCTATTTTTTTGTTTATAGCGCAAAAAATAAAAACCGCATAGGTGATCAAATACCACCAAAAGAAAGCTCTATTTGTGGGGAAAAAAGGACGTCAATTGTTTGGGAGCCACGTCGCACGACCGTGCAATTGTTGTTAGTTAAAGCGACGCAGTGCCAAATTGCAAAAAGTGCTCTGGTCAGGAAAGGGGGTAAAATCTTCCAGGGCTCAAGTAGTTAATCTCTGCTACTAATTTGTGTATCGGCATGGACCTTAGGAAGATTGTACATTGGCCAGGCCATGCATGCAGGGCTGTCTGCAGTCTATATACAGTGCAAGCAATGCAGGGACTGCAGACTACAGAACATAAACAAAGCAGAGGAGAGACATCCTTAATCCGTGGATTATGAAATCTTTGTCTACACCTTCCATGATCTGGTGACCATACACATCCTGCTTATACTGTCACCTGCAAGATGTAGAAGGCTGAGAAGCGTTTATGTTACTGAATGCCTCCTGATAGATTCACCACACCCTGCATCCCCCCTTCCGTACAGATCTGTCATCAAATATCATGGGAACCTCCCTCTGTCCCCGATCACCTCCGCTTCTCACCGTCACTGTCCGCCTCCAGCAACCCCGCCAGCCTCCGGTGCAGATTCTCTGCTCTATCGTTCCACTGCGGGCTGCTGGACGTCGCCATGTTGGACGGGCGAGTCATGTGACGTGCAGTCATGTGATCAGCGGCTCTCCAGTGCAGGGAATAGAGGGGTCATCAGGGTGTGCGGACGTCATACCTGTGTTTTGACTTCTATGGATTATATAATAAAATGTCTTAGTATAAAGAGGACCTGTAATGGCTCTAAACATAGGAGTATAAAGAGACCTGTCATTCTCCTGGGGGCACCTGATGTAAAGACGGACTTTGCTGGTGGGTGGGCACCTGGGGTAAGGGCAGTGTACTATCACATAATGTCCCCCATCGGATAGTGTCCGCTGTGTACTGCGCATGCGGACACAGAGGACACACAGATTCCGAAAATAGCCGAAGATGAACGGCGCCTGCGCCGTGAGTCCAGGTTCTAGCTCCACCATCCAAGTGGACATAGAGTTAGAATAAAAAGAGCCGAGCGCAGCAAGGCCGTGCCCGAAGCGTGTCGAGCGAAGCGAGCCCGCAAGAGGCCCTCTAATATGTGCAGCCCTATGTCCACTTGCATGGTGGGGCTTACACATCGACTCATGGCGCAGGCACCGTTCATCTTCGGAGTTTTTCCGAAACTCCTGCTCCATACTGCGCAAGCGCTGCGCCTGCGCAGTACGGGGTGGACACTTCTAGATGGCCGGACGCTATATGGCAGAACAACGGACCCTGCTGGGGGGCACCTGAGGTAAGGATGGACTCTGCTGGGGGGGCACCTGGGGTAAGGACGGACTTTTCTGGGGGGGCACCTGGGGTAAGGACGGACCCTGCTGGGGGCACCCGATGTAAGGACGAACTCAGCTAGGGGCACCTTATGTAAGGACGGACTCTGCTGGGGGGCGCATGATGTAAGGACGGACTCTGCTGGGGGCCCTGATTCGTAGGTGGCGACTGGTGCAACCCACACAATTCGCACAATTCCCGACTATAAAAACTGTATGATATAAGGTGGTGCTTAATACCCTCCAAGGCTAAACAATGTGGTATACATGAAAATAATGCCTTAGCATGAACAGTAATCCAAGTATTGGTTGCTTGCTATTTAATTTCATGTGTATGGGCAAGAAGGTAACCAGTGTCCCTAAGATATCCTGATAGAGGAGTGACGAGGGGTTAAAGATGTTTATCCACCCACTCGCCAAGTCTCTCTAATAGGGAGCCTATGCCTGCAACAATGGGACGGCCCTGGACAGGAATATGAATTTTGTGTACTCTAGGAAGGTGATGGAACACGGGAACAATCAGTTTTTCTACCATCAAATAATCAATACTTTTTTTTTTCCAGTATTCCTGCATTCCTATCTTCATCCAAAAGATGTCTCATTTTGCACTGTATAGCTGGAGTTTGATCTGTGCTGAGTATGTGATATGTAATCGCATCATCCAGCTGTCTCAGTGCTTCTACCCTATAGCTGTCAGTAGGGCTGCAACTAAGGAATTTTTTTCACAATTGATTAGTTGGCCGATTATTGTTTCTATTAATCGGTTAATAACCATAAAAAAAAGTGTGGTGTATAATTTTGTTAATATATAAAGTTTAAAAAAAGGCAATTTATTCTTAAATATCTGTATGCAGTGGTAAAAATTAAGGAAAATTGTTATCCATACTTACTGTAATTTTCCTTTCCTGGTTCGTCCCCATTTTAGCCCACTACGAGTCAGGTCCGTCCCCTCTGACCCCTCCAGGACCACCTTTTTTCCTAGCCCGTAAAGGGCGTCGGACCAGCCCAGCGTTAAAAATAAACATCCTTCCTCGCGACGGAAGATAGGGCGGGAATCCCCAGCTGACATGCAGAGGATCCAGGAAAGGAAAATTACGGTAAGTATGGATAACAATTTTCCTTATACCTGGACCTCCCCATGTCAGCCTACTACGGGATGTACCAAGCAACCTTGAACAGGGAGGGAAAGTAGGAACAAACACTGTTACTTAACAAGTTTAATGGCCGACAGCTGCAGAAATAATAGAAGAACCAAGCGCCTCTGCAGGAGAGAAGCCTACATTCAGCCTATAGTGCTGGATAAAAGTGTTGGGTGCACTCCAGCTTGCTGCTCTGCAAACTATCTCAGATGACACTTTCGCATTGGCTGCCCATGATATCGCTATACCCCTCGTTGAATGTGCTCTGATCTTTGCAGGTGAGGGAAGACCCAGAGACTCGTATGCGATCTGAATGGTCTTTATGATCCAGGAAGAGACAATCCTCGGGAGAGCTGCCATTCCCTTTTTAGGCCCCATAGGTAAGATGTAAGCTGGTCTTGTTAGCGGAACTTTTGAGTCCGCTCTAGGTAAGTGGAAACAGAGGAGACCAAGTCTAGCCTCTTCCAATCATCTTGCAATGAATCTACAGTAAATGCTGGCAGGATAGTTTCCCAATTCATGTGAAAGGCAGTAGAGACCTTTGGTAGGAAGCTAAGCACTGGTCTGAGAATGATCTTATCCAGATCTTATTGGGAAAAATCACACAAAAAGGCTCCTTGGAAGAAGAAGGCATAATTCGGAGACCCTTCTGGCGGAGGCAATAGCTGTTAAGAACACTGTTCTTAAGCTTAGATGAAATAATGAGCAGGAAGATGTTGGATCAAAAGGAGGAGCCAGTAAGGCTTTCAGGACCAGAGTCAGGTCCCATTTGGGAAAGTAGGATTTGAGAGGAGGTCTGATTTTTATGGCTGCCTTCAGAAAGCAGACCAAGACAGGATCTAATGCCCATCTAGAATTCGTCGTGGCTGAAAGGGCAGAAACCTGGACCTTCAAGGAGTTATAGGCTAAACCATCATCCACTCCCTGCTAGCGGAATTCCAGAATGTTAGAGACTGAAGGTGATACAGGCTCCCAGCCCCTCTCTGCAGCTATGCGTTGGAAAGCCTTCCACAATCGGTAATAGGTGGAATTTGTAGACTTTTTACGAGCTTGCAATAAAGTACTCAGCACTCGTTCTGAGAGGCCTAAATTCTTCAAAGATCTCCTCTCAACTTCCACACCATTAGCTTCAGTCTCACAGGATTTGGATAGCATATTCCGTTCAGAAGCAGGAGATCCCGACAAGGTGGCAGTGGGATCAGCTGGCACATCTTCATCCTCCACACCAGCGGGAACCATGATCTTTTTGTACTATAAAGAGCTCATTTTAGTTTTTTTTTAACCCCATTATGTTACAGGCCGATTAATCTATTATAAAAATAGTAATCAATTCATTTCATAATCGATTAGTAGTTTCAGCCCTAGCTGTCAGTGTCTAAGACAGTGACTCTCAACCAGTGTTCCTCCAAAGGCTGCTAGGGGTTCCTTCAGCATTGGGCAATTTCTGCCTCTCAAATAAGTTCCCACTCACACCATTGATCTTTTTAGCTATCTGTAAACTGATAATTCTTCCCAATGACCACAAGTGTAAGGACCATTCTTCCCACTGACCATCACACTAACGTATCACGAGTTGCAGATTTCTAATTTCTAGCAGGGGTTCCCTGAGACTGGAGAACTATAGCCGCGTACACACGGGGCGGACTGTCTGGCCAACTTAGTCCGTCAGACAATCCGACGGACAGTCCGTCATACTTTCGAATGAACGGACTTGCCCACACACGGCACTTTTTGAGCGGACTAATACGGCGTACTAAGTCCACCATACTATCCGCCCTACTTTTGAAATGAACGGACTCGCCCACACACGCGGAGGAAAGTCCGCTCATTTCGAGCGCGTCTCCAGGTAGGCGGGGCCCGCGAAAGAGACGTCGCTGACCCCGCCGCCTGGAATGGACTTAAAGGGGAACCCCAACGCCGAAAAAAATCGGCGTGGGGGTCCCCCCCAAGTCCACAACAGACCCTTGTCTGAGCACGCTACCCGGCCGGCCAGGAAAGGGGGGCGAGCGAGCGCCCCCCCTCCTGAGCCGTACCAGGCCGCGTGCCCTCAACATGGGGGGGTGCCTTGGGGAAGAGGGGGCCGCGCGGCCCCCCCACCCCAAAGCACCTTGTCCCCATGTTGATGAGGACAAGGGCCTCTTCCCGACAACCCTGGCCGTTGGTTGTCGGGGTCTGCGGGCGGGGGGCTTATCGGAATCCGCACCCCCCCATGTTGAGGGCACGCGGCCTGGTACGGCTCAGGAGGGGGGGACTTGGGGGGGACCCCCACGCCGATTTTTTTCGGCGTTGGGGTTCCCCTTTAAGTCCATACCAGGCGGCGGGGCCAGCGACGTCTCCTTCGCGGGCCCCGCCTACCTGGATACCCGCTCGAAATGAGCGGACTTTTCTCCGGGCGGGAAAAGTCCGCTCATTTCAAAAGTACGGCGGACTGGCACACACACGGGCGGATTGTCCGCCCAAATGCGAGTCCGACGGACTGTATTACGGAAATTCTGAAATACTTAGTCCGCCAGACTGCACGCTGAAAAAGTCCGCTGAAGCCCACACACGAGCGGACTGTCCGCTGAAATGTGTTTCGGCGGACTAAGTAGGCCAGACAGTCCGCCCGTGTGTACGCGGCTTATTTCAAGGGTTCCTCTGCGTTGAAAAGGTCAAGAAAGGCTGGTCTAAGACAACCACCAGCCCACCCTTATATGCTTTCTGTATGACGATTTCTTCTCTTATTTTTAACCCCTGAAGGGCGAGGTATTCTGGTTTAGATAAATTAAACCTCCCAGGATGTTTGTGGATTTGAGACGATTCTTTCAGTTTATTTAGTTCAATCTCCACTATGTACTGAAAAGAATCTATAGCTTCACTGCGAGCCTGAATGGGGTAAAAATATCTGTCACTCAAGGAAATAGTACTTTTCTTAATACCATGTAGACCCCCCTCAGACTCGGATTGAAGGCTTTCCAAGATAGATTTCATAGTTAAGTGATCAAACGGGAAGAATGTGCGATTGTCAAATCATGTGGTGTGTGCTGCAACATTATCAGCTGTTGTTTCTTGAAAAGTGTTTTTTAAGGATTATATTTCTAATAAAACTACTAATGTCTAGCACAGTTGAAAAAACATAAAAAACTTGTGTTGGGGCAAAGGATAAACCTCAGATTAAGTACATTCACAGGACCCAGTCTTCCTAATTCTTTGACCGTGACACATACTTCTTGTGCTCTGCCTTTGCTGGCTGACTTCCCCCGTCTTGTCCTTTTCTTTTTCCTTTTGTTCTTTTCTTTGTGTTCCGGAGTTTTTTGATGATTTATTTGGATAACTTTGTCTAGAAAAGACAGAGCTGCAAGATGTGTTAGATGAGCTTGGCTCTGCTGTGTCAGAAAAATCCAACTGAGTGTCTAAGATTTCTGGTAAACTAAAACGAACCCCGTTCACGCTGGTAGATCTGGGTCTTCTCTATAGAATGGAGTGTGGAAATCGGCTGTCTTAACGCACATACGCGTTACCTTCCTCCGTAATCTTTCAGATCTTGTAAACGTTTTGATCTTTTGGTTTCCATTATATCAGCTTACAGATTTTTTATATTGGTTTGTAACACTTGATTTAGTTTCTCATGTGAGGCAGCCGACCCGAATTGATTTGCAGATTCTTTTAACTACTTGCCGTCCACGCTATAGCCAAAAGACAGCTAAAGCGTGGACTTAATTTGCCGGGAGGGCATCCCTGGACATCCTCCCATGCTTGAGCAGCCTGTGCGCCCCCTGCAGGGCACGTGCGGCACACTCTGTGATCAGACGAGTCTGAGATTCGCCTGATCACAGATCGTAGTAAGGGGTCGATCCCGACCCCTTACCAAGTGATCAGTTGTCAGTCAATGGCAGCTGATCATATGATGTAAACAGAGCTGGTAATCGGCTATTTTTCCTCCTGATAGCTGATAGCATGAGGAGGGAAAAAAAAAGACAATCTCCGGCGGCTGCGAGAGGGACGTTGGTCTCGATCGTGAAGGTGTCACTCACCAGCGTCACTTACCAGTGCCCACAAGCGTCACCTACCAGTGCCCACCAGCGCCACCTATCAGTGCCCTCTGTGTCACCTATCAGTGCCCTTAGTGTCACCCATCAGTGCCGCCTATCAGTGTCCACAGTGCCGCCTATAAATAACCAATCAGTGCATCGTTACTAGTGCTGCCTATCAATACCACCTACCAATGCCCATCAGTGACATCTATCAGTGCCACCCATCAGTGCCACGCCACTCATCAATGCCACCCATGCCAACATCTTTCCATGTGGCTTACAACACCAAAGTTTTTCTACCTATGAATATCCATCATTAAACAGAACATTCAAAAGTATTCATCATTTGTCTCTCCAACAGTGAGTTTATTCATTGAGTTAAGCTGTCTGAATTGATGCAAGGGATAAATAGATCACCAGGTCGTGTAAGCCCTATACAAAGCTGGAGATAACGTTTATGGCTTTGTAGTTGAGTCAGAACAGACATTAATGGTTTGATTTTTTTAATTAAGTGATTTATGCCCTTCATACCTCACAAGGGCTACTTCCCTTATATATACTTGTTTTTAATGTCATATTTTTATGCTTTTGATGAAGGCCTAAGGCCGAAACGCGTCAGTATTTTTGGATGATGTTATTGCTTTAATGCTTAAATAAATATTTTCTATGGAGAAGCTGTCAAGTTGCCAGCCTGTACTTTCAATGGATCGCCTGTTTTCCATGGGCTAGTGAGTTTGGCTTCAACTTGTTAGTGTATCTAAATCTGCTAGTCCATCTAACACTAACCTACTTCCCAGACTGACCATGCTGCTGTCTGTTTTGCCTCCTGTGCTCCTTTATCCAGATTGGATGCACTCTAATACAGGATGCGTGCTACTGGCCAGGTCACCAGGGGAAAACAAAGGGGAAAAGCCTAAAATAAAACAAATGCAGCCATCGCATCTAATGATTGTTAACCACTTCAGCCCGGAAGATTTGTCCGCTCAATGACCAGGCCATTTTTTGCGACTCTTTAACTGACAATTGCGCGCAACGCTGTACCCAAATAAAATGGGTCCTTTTTTCCCACAAATAGAGCTTTCTTTTGGTGGAATTTGATCATCTCTGCGGTTTTTATTTTTTGCACTATAAACAAAAGAAGAGCGACAATTTTGAAAAAAAATTGAATATCTTTTACTTTTTGCTATAATAAATATCCCAAATTAAAAAAAAAACATTTTCCTCAGTTTTTAGGCCGATATGTATTCTTCTACATATTTTTGGTAAAAAAAATCGCAATAAGTGTATATTGATTGGTTTGCGCAAAAGTTATAGCATCTACAAAATAGGGGATAGATTTATGGCAATTTTCTTCTTATTTTTTTTTTTTACTAGTAATGGCGGAGATCTGCAATTTTTATCAGGACTGCGATATTGCAGTGGACAAATTGGACACTTTTGACACATTTTTGGGATCATTGACAAAATTACACAGCGATCAGAGCTATAAAAATGCACTGATTACTGTATAAATGTCACTGGCAGGGAAGGGGTTAACACTAGGGGGCGATCAAGGGGTTAACTGTGTTCCCTAGGTGTGTTCTAACTGTGGGGGGGGGGGGGTGTTGGACTGACTAGGGGAGGAGAGAGATCAGTGTTCATACTTAGTATGAACACACAATCTCTCTCCTCTCCCCTGAGAGAACCGGGCTTTGTGTGTTTACACACACAGATCCCAGTTCTCACTCTGTCACCAGCGATCGCGCCCACCGGGCACTCACATCGGCTCTGGGCAGCGCACGCACAGCGGCTTAAAGGGCCGACATACAGCTATGGCGGCTCGCCCAGGGGAGCCATTCTGCCACAGTATAACTGCACTGGCTCGTTGGAAACTGGTTAAGCTGCAATATATAAAGTTTTGGGTTTTATAACAGTCCACAGTTCATGCACACTAAACTATTGTAGATATTCTGAACAAGCACTAAAATAAGTGACCCTCCCTACCCTAAAAAACTTTAGATCTTCTGAACCCCTCTCCCCCTTCCCCCATTTCCACAATCCTAAATACATATTTTTTTTCATTCCTGAGCTTTGCATCACTTGCTACTGAACTCTTGCACTGTAAGGGCCAGTTCACACCACGTGCAGTCCAGTGCCTTTTTGTTCTGTATCAAAAACGCATGGAAAGTAGGTTATATGGTTTCCAGTGGCATAGTTCACACCAATGCAGTCAGTTGCACAGCTTTTTAGTTCCAGAAAAAAAGTTGAATATGCTTTATTTTTCCTGCACTGCACTGTACTAGAATGCAGTAAAATGCACTGGAGCGCATCAAAAATGCACTGGACCCTATAGGTAAAAAAAGAAAAAAAAGAGAAAAACCTGGAATGCATCCAGAAACACATCATAAATGCACCGGAACGCATCGAAAACATGTTAAAACTTGCTTGCAGAAATGCATCCAGAACGGATATGGAGTGCGTTTTTGTGATATGAACCAGCCCTTAGTCCTTTTAAGCCATAATCAATAGTCAGCACAGTGCACAGTGCACAGTGAAAGCCACACTGAATTCTTGCCACACACCGCACTTTGTTCTCTAGAAGCAGGGCCCAACTTGCTGATTCCAGTACTCTCTACATTATTTCTGCTCCTGCCCCTTGCACTTTGTAATTTATCCATTCCTGACTTTTGCACTCTATAGGTAGGTATAATGATCAGGTGTGGTAATCAGACCAAACAGAGGATGATTGGTATGTTCATAGTAATCTCCAACCAGGACATAGCTAGGCAGGGATCACATGGCCCCTAAGGTAGGTTCATATTGATCTCCGACCTAAACATAGCCAGGAAGGTATCATATAGCCCCTAAGGTAGGTTCATAGTGATCTCCGACCAGGACATGGCCAGGAAGGGATCACATGGACCCTATGTTAGGTCCATAGTGATCTCCGACCAGGACATAGCCAGGAAGGGATCACATGGCCCCTATGATACATTCATAGTGATCTCCGACCAGGACATAGCCAGGAAGGGATCACATGGTCCCTATGGTTACAGCATTTGTTCAAACTTTTGCACAGTACTGTAGAGAGAACATTGTATATACAGATATGATGGGAAAGGGGGGGGGGGGGGTGACACTTATCAGGTGAGGCAGCCATCTTGTGAGATTGTGTTGGTGGGGAATCAAACCCAGGTCAACTGCTTTCCAGGTATGCATTTTTCTAATGGAAGGTTGGCTTTAACTCTTTTATCATTATTTTCTCCTAAAATGTTTACTTTATCCCAAACAGTAAGATTGCTTTAGTTTGGAGTCATTTTTTGGGAATTGGGAATTCAAAGTCTCATTACACCCAAAAGTGATATCTTAGGCCCAATACGCACTGGGTGTTTAGCCTCGGTCCATGAGACTGCAGCGTTTAGGTGCAGATGGAATGCACATGTGCACCATCCAACCCCGCTACTAGCATCCTGTTAGTCTCTATGAGAGTCTGACAGCTGCTGTGGCTGGACAGTGTACCAAATGCTACTGATGTTTAGGGCAGTGTGCCCAGGGAGTAATGCCCGGAATGCAGTCTTCTTGTACTTTTCCCTGGACAAATGCTAGTAATATACTATAAAATAGTAGCACTCGGCGCACCATCCAGCCACAGCAGCTGTCAAACATTCACAGAGACTTCTGGCAGTGGTGCTGGATGGTGCCCCTGTGCCTTATGCCTGCACCCATAACTCTGCAGACCCATGCACCAGGGCTAAACGCCAAGAGTGCATGGGGCTTTAGTTGCTGCACCACAACAGGTATATGTATATAATATTATTCTGAAACTTGTAAAGCAAAATGCTGTACAAAGGTTAAAGGACTGTTTGTCCAGACAGCTCACATGTTTATTACAATAGCCTCCACTTTGACATGCTGAGGAACTTGTGGGCCCTGTTCCAGAATGAAAGGCTATCATGTTAAAGAATGCTGTAAACAGCAGAATAAGCAGTTCTGTTACCCAAGAAGCAGGTTAAAATCATTGCAGGGAAGACTGACACAAAGTAGTAATTAGGTCAAGATTTGTTTGACTTTGAATAGCGTGGGAGAGCGTTAAAGCCCCGGGGCCTAACCTACAGCTGTTTGGTACCTATTGTGTGGCCCTTTTTAGAACCCAGATGTCACTAATGGAAGCATTATTTTGTAATGACAGTAATCTCTTACAGTCTCATCTCACCTGTCTCCGACTATCTCCAGTAGTGCATCTTCAGTCTCCAAGCACCCTCACTCCCCATTGTATGTCTCTGATCATATCTAGTATGTTTAAATTTTCAGAATTGTACTAAATATTTCACACAGTATGTACCACAGTTGAGCCCCCTGTGGTTTTTATGTTGACAACCAATGAGTTATAGCTTATGAAAGTGCACTTTCAAGTGCAGTTGCTCTAAATCTAAGGGGTAGATCTGAAATGAGTGGAAACTCTGCTGATTTTATCATCCATTCGTGTTCAAGCTAAAATGCTGTTTTTGTTTTTCCTTGCATGTCCCCCTCAGATCTACAGCGACTTAACTGCTAAATGCACTTTCAGTGCACTTTCAAGTGCACTTGCAGTGCAAAGTGGATTTGCCTTTCGTAAATAACCCCCTATTTGTGCCAGTTACTTGTATTACATTACTTTCAGTAACTTCAGACTAGGCAGGGACAATGTTTCAAACACTTTACTTAGAAAAGTGCAAAGGCAATTACAGGGTCCAATATTCAAAGGCATAATTCTTGCCTAAATTTAAATGGGCGAAATGATAGTGGAAAACCCCTTTACGAGCCTCCGATAGAAATTAGTGAAGCCCACGAATTTCTGGACACCTTTTTTTTGTCTATAGGGGCTGGCCATTCCAGGATTGCCTTTACTTTTCGTGGGTCCATTGTAATTCCTTCAGTAGATAAGTTCAAAAAACTGTATGACTGTTCTCTCAAAGTCACACTTTTCTGCCTTAGCATAAAGTCCCTGTTCCCTGAGAGTTGCAAGTACTTTCTTTACATGGATTCGGTGGAGTTCCGATGTGGCAGAAAAAAATGAGGATGTCGTCTAGATAGACAATGGCAAAATTGTCAAAGAAATCTCAAAAGATGTAGTTTACCAGGTGTTGGAAGGTAACTGGAGCGTTGCATAGTCCGAATGGCATAACAAGGTATTCAAAATGACCAAACCGTGATCTGAAAGCTGTCTTCCACTCATCTCCCTCTCGAATTCGAACAAGATTGTAGGCTCCATGTAGATCCAGCTTAGTAAAGATCCGAGCAGTTCGGAATCTCTGGAAGAGTTCTGGGACAAAAGGGAGCGGATAACGATTTTTAGTGGTGATCTTATTAAGACTTTTATAATGCCCACAAGGTCTGAGAGTACCATTTTTCTTCTGAACTAAGAATATTCCAGCTCCAGTTGGGGAAGAAGAAGGGCAGATGAACCCTTTTTGAAGGTTTTCATTGATATATTCTCGGAAGGCCTCCAACTCGATTTCTGATAGAGGGAATATCTGGCCAAATGGAATCTCAGTTCCTGCTAGCAGTTCGATTGGACAGTCATAAGCTCAATGGGGTGGAAGATTGTCAGCTTTTTTCTTATCAAAAACGTCCATAAATTCTTGGTAAGCCGTGGGGACATTCTGATGAGAATTTGGTATTGACTGAACAGACAAACAGTTGGCCAAGTTGCTGGGAACTGGGACAAAACAATGCTGTAAACAATAGACAGAGTAAAAGGATTTTTCTTTGTTGATCCAATTTATTTGAGGATTATGGGCCTGTAGCCATGGAAGTCACAGAATGATGGGGAACATGGGTGAGCATATAACATCAAAACAGATGAACGCTTGGTGACCAGAATCTATGATGATGAGGATGGGTCTGGTTTCCTGAGTAACGGGTCTGGAACAGGGTAAGGAACCATCGGCTAAATGGACTTGAAGGCTTTGTTTCTTGCCCTGGAGGGGGATACAGAGTCTTTTGGCCAGGGAGAAGTCCATGAAGCATCTGCATGCCCCTGAATCAATGATGGCCAAGAGCCAGACCTCCTCTTCCATCACCTGTAGGGAGACAGGGAGGATAAGGTGAGAAGAGGAAGGACCAGCAAACTGAAAGTTCATAGGAAGTGGTTGGTGTGACTTATTAGCCCGCACAAGACAGTGTGACAGCAGGCAGGTAAAATCACCTGGTTGCATCCAGGATGGAAAGTATGTATGCCCTAGATTCAGGCTTTATGCCGACTTATACCACTAGGGGGATACTGGGAGACCTGCAGGGGAAGAGTTAATGAGCCCAGCTGAAGCAAGTGGGCTCATTAAAGAGGAAGTAAACCCTGATGGGTTTACTTCCTCTGTTTACCTGCAAAAGGCAAAGCATCGCATAGTAGCCCATTATGTGTCACTTACCTGACACAGGAGCCTGCAATGTCCCCAATTTCCTCGTCGGCTGGAAGCGTCCATCTTCCTCACGGACTCCGGCTCTGTGAATGGCCAGAGTCGTGTGATGTCACTCCCGCGCGTGCGCATGGGAGCCGCCGGTCACGGCATGCCCTTTAATGAAAACGGCATGCCGTGACCCTTCTAAACTGAATGAAATATTTACAGCACCTGCAGGTTAACCTTAATCTAGGCTTACCTGTAGGTGAAAGTGTGTTGTAAGGGTTTACAACCACTTTAAGACCTATATTAAAAAAAACAGCCTGCTTAGGGAGATGCTCCACCCTGGAACCAGTTCTGTGTTTGTGTAGACTGGGGATTATGGTATCTGTCCATGTGCGGTGAGTCAACGCCTGTGTGGCAAACTTCTAAAACTATAAATACACTGCACCTTTGTTTTTTTTCACCTACAACTCTGTCTGCTGTGCCTGATTTTGTGTGGTAAACTCATCCAGGGGGTCAAACACACCCGCTGCCAAGTTAACCCCCTCACAACAGTTACATAGGAAGTGGCTGGCTCCTCCGCAGTATAGACAAAGATTGGCCTGTCGACAGTGTTGCTTCTCATCGGGGGTGAGTGGAGAGCGGACCAGACCCAACTGCATAGGTTCACCTTCTGAGACAGGAGTGGAAGAAGAACTAGGCCCAGGAGAAGGAACAGGTGGAATCCTGGGTAACATCCAAGTAGGACAAGAGGTTTCAAAGGTTTCAGATCGCCACTCCCTTAAGGGCCTGTCAAGTTGAATTAGGCCTTCTAGGGTGGAGGTTGTCTCGACTCGGGCCAGTTCCTCTTTGAGAGTTTCTGAGAGGCCTTGTCGGTATTGGTATTTGAGAGCAGCCTCGTTCCACCCAGTGTCAGCAGACCATCTTCGAAAGTCAATGGTATCGTTTTCTACTGGACGTTTACCCTGGAGCAAGGTATGCACAGAGGCTTTGACCGTTGCTGAACACTGTGGATCGTTATAGAGCTGTGCCTGCTTCGAAAAAGGTGTCTACATAGTTCAATACAGGGGTCTTTTGTTCAAGAAAGTTATGGACCTGTGCTTGGGGTTGAAAGAATGAATGAATGAATAACTTGTATAGTGCTACATATGCGAAATAAATTGCCTCAGGGCTTTTGCTGCTAGTGTCCGTCTGGATTTTCAGAAGAGATGGGTCTTGAGCTGCTTCCTTAAGGCCAGATAGTTTTCCTCTGAGCGGATGTCCACAGGTAGAGCAGGGTTCCAAGGATAGCAGGGAGCTGATGAATCCAACTTTCACAGACTCAGAGAAGAAGGTTCTTGGCTGGAGGGCTAGATACAATGAGCAAGGATTTTTGAAGGCTCTGAATTTCTTCAAATTCCCCAGGAAGCGTTCAGGTGTAGGACCTCTTGGTTCAGGAGGTGGCGCCTTTACTGCGAAACTTGAGCTTGCCCGGTCTTGTGGAGAAGAGATTGGGATGGTTCCCACTGCATAAAGAAGTCGCTCATTTACACTGTAGAGGACACAGCCAGTAGTGTATTTAGGTTTTGTGCTGCCCTAGGCCTGACTAAACTCGTGCACCCCCTAATTTAAATATGGCCCACCCCTTCCTGTCAAGGCCACATCTCTGCAATGGAACAGGAATGGTAAAAATAAAACCTGTCAGGGGCTATAACCCTGCCTTACTCTTTCCAAAATGAAAACAAAGTGTTGCCTATAGTTCTACTTTAAGCAAATTTCTGATAATTTTATGTAGAGGACTAAGAAGATATAACTATGCCAATGGTGCAGCAGAAAACATATAGCACAGTGAGGAAGGTTTATGGTCCAGGATGATAGGACAGTCAAAATTAGAAGTGGCGCCCCCCCCAACAGTTGCGGAATGCCGGCCGCCCACCCGCATACCGGAAGCAGTGCAGCTGCTTTATGGGGTCACTAGACTTATTTGCCTCTCAGCCCAGTACGCCCATAAGACTGGTGCTACATTAACAGTGAAAGCCAGCGGGGCGCTTTCTGTGCTGCCTCCTGCAAAGTTCTGCCCTAGGCCTGGGCCTTGTTGGCCTAGGCCAGGATACAGTGTTGGCCACAGCGCCAGTATAAGAAAGACCTGAGCAGGGGTGTTTCTAGATGGGGAAAAGACCAGGGGCTTCAGCCCAAAGGTAAATTTGATAACCCCTCCCACATTTTAAAATAAGTCCAGCCCAAGCTCCACACAATTCTCCCCCCTCACCCCTGCCCAATGCCCCTTCATAAAATGTTGAGTCTGGGCTGAGGGCTCACTTGAGCTGGCTGTGGAGTGTGTGCTGCGCTGTGTTGCTGCAGCCTGTTGCTGTGCTGTCCCACGGGCGGCGGACTGCAGCACAGCACATATGGAGGGGGGGGCTTTAAAACAGACCCAGAAGCTGCAACCGGGCCTGGATGGAGGCCACACTAAAGCCGGTGTAACAGGCCCCCCTCCCCGCACAGGCATATAACACACACCCTAATTTTAAGAGGGAAGTTTCAAGAAAAAAACTAAAATTTTTAATAAAGAACGTGTAACGGCCACCACTTTAGGTGGGTGCTATTAGTTTAGAAGTTAGGTTAAATTGCCAGTGACTTGCTGTATTTTGTACAGGCCTGGAGGTTTGTTTGGGTTAGGGTGGAGTTATAGGTTAGAGTGGGGTGTGACCACCTGGGGAATCTTCTGGAAAAGAGGCGGGTCAGACTCTGAGGGAAAGGCAGTGTGTATGGGCCCTTGTCCAATTGTTAATTTGCTTGGTCAGGGGCGGGGCTCATACATATACACTGGGGTCACATGTTCCCTGGGGAGTTGGAGATGGGAAAAGGATTAATCCACACAGGCACAAAAATGTGACATTAAGACCTAGGGCTGGCAGGCCTGGAAGTTCAGAGATTGACCTGTCCTTCAACTGAGCCTCCAGGCTCCTTCTGAGAAACCAGCCTTACACATGGCCTTCTCCCGAAGAGTCCTCCCCAGGGCCGTCTTTAATAATGATTGGACCCTGGGCAAAAATTTTCTTGAGGCCCCTCCCCCCATGCAGTTTAGCTCTCCACCTGCTCTGAGACATACAATAAATAGCAGCTAGGCTCAAAATCAGTTTACAAAATCAGATCAGGCAGCTATTGCAATTGGTTGCCAGTGGTTACAGTGTATCATTATCGCTCACTGACTGGTTGCCAGAAGTTACAGTGGAGGTTGTGCAGGCCTTCTTAAACGAGAGAGGACCAGCCAATGTTAAATACAGTGGCTTTGTACTTGAACTTCTGAACTATGTACTACCACATAATATTTTCCAATTTGGTCAGACCCACTACCTCCAGGTACAGGGGGTTGCGATGGGGACTAAGTGTGCCCCGTCGTATGCCAACCTGTACCTGGGGGGGGGTGGGAAAAAGATATGTTCTCACGTGATGATGTGGCCTCCCTTATAGAAAATGTTGTTGCCTGGTATAGATACCTGGATGACACCCTGGTCTTTTGGTCAGGAACAGAACTCGAATTAAATCAATTTTTCCAATTAATTTTACATAACGATCATAACCTTCATTTTACTCTAAAATATAGTTGTAAAGAAGTTGAGTTCCTAGACTTGAAGATTAGTGTTAAACCAGATGGTTCTTTGGCTTCCTCACTCTTTAGGAAGCCAACAGCAGGCAACACTATTTTACATGCAGAAAGCTTTCACCCACCATCGTTAATACAGAGCATACCATATAGCCAATATCTTAGACTTAAACGTAACTGTAGTCAAGAAACAGACTTTAAACAGGAAGCGAAAGAACTATATGATAGACTTAAACTACGTGGATATAGCCATAACAATTTAAAGAAGGCATATAATCAGGTCAAGTTGAAGGATAGGAATACACTTATTTTCTCGACTAAACCACGTGAAAATATTAACACAGTGAGACTAATCACTAGACATTCAAATCAAAACAAAATGTTTAGGGATATTTTACAAACATTCTGGCCTTTGGTGTTGGCTGACCCTGTGGCAAATAAATATGTGAATAAATACCCTGAGATAACCTATAAGCGAGCACCCTCTTTGAGGGATCGCTTAGTGCATAGTCATTTCATTGACCCTGAAAAAGTTATTGAAATTGAAAAACCTGGTACATACCCTTGTGGACACTGTGATAGTGATGGCCGAACGGTTCGCCCGGCGGTCGTTTCGCGGCGAATTTCCGACATTCGCGGTCCGCACGTTCGAACGCCTTTTTCCGTCGTTCGCCGCGGCGGACTTACGTGTTTAATGTATACAAGAACTTTAACCTTTGGTGACACGTTTATCATGTGATACAGGACAGCCAATTGAGACATGACAGCACATGGACACTTGTACATTCCCCCTAACCTATAAATACACCCGATCCGGTGGCCATTTTACATTCTTTCTTCTGTTAAGATAGGGACAGGTTCCTGTGTGGAGTAGGGAGAGATAAACCACTAGCTATTTGGTACACAAAAGTTCTTTTCAGGACTGGTATAGGTGTTAGGTGTTGATAGGTTTGCTGTGCTGCTGATTCTTGCAGCAGCCTGAGTGTCTTTTGTTAGTTTAGAGAAAGGGAAAGGACGGTGTATGCTACAGGGACAGCCAGATTAGTCTTTCATCATCATCATCATCATCATCATCATTAGCTGTTACTATCAAGGTCCACAAAAGAGCTGTTCCAGTAACCACTAATCGTTCTCTTTTTTTGCCAATTTGTATAGGGACAGGAAGGAAGCAGTGTTGTCAGGCAGTGAGGGTAATTTTAAAGACTTGCTGTTATTATTAGTTCCACAAAGGTTCTTTTCAGGACTGGTATCAGTGGTACAGTAATAGGCTTGTACATGTATAATATTCTTTCTTCCAAATATAGAAAGGATATTATACTTGACTGCTGCCCTTCTGCTGCAGTCTGCTAAACATTCACAACTCACTTGTTCCACAAAAGTTCTTATAAGGACTGGTAACTTGGTATAGGGTGCTACGGTACATAGGCTTGAGTGCGGTACAGTCTGCTGTTCTGTAAGGACCGCTATCGGTCCACAATAGATAGGGTTGACGTGCACCACTGCTGACCGCTGCCCTATACTGCAGCAGTCCTTCAGCGGTATAGGGACTGACGTACAGTCTGCTAATCACTAACACACAACCTGCTTGTTCCACAAAAGTTCTTATAAGGACTGGTAACTTGGTATAGGGTGCTACGGTACATAGGCTTGAGTGCGGTACAGTCTGCTGTTCTGTAAGGACCGCTATCGGTCCACAATAGATAGGGTTGACGTGCACCACTGCTGACCGCTGCCCTATACTGCAGCAGTCCTTCAGCGGTATAGGGACTGACGTACAGTCTGCTAAAAACTAATACACAACCTGCTTGGTCCACAAAAGTTCTTATAAGGACTGGTAACTTGGTATAGGGTGCTACGGTACATAGGCTTGAGTGCGGTACAGTCTGCTGTTCTGTAAGGACCGCTATCGGTCCACAATAGATAGGGTTGACGTGCACCACTGCTGACCGCTCACCTATACTGCAGCAGTCCTTCAGCGGTATAGGGACTGACGTACAGTCTGCTAAACACTAATACACAACCTGCTTGTTCCACAAAAGTTCTTATAAGGACTGGTAACTTGGTATAGGGTGCTACGGTACATAGGCTTGAGTGCGGTACAGTCTGCTGTTCTGTAAGGACCGCTATCGGTCCACAATAGATAGGGTTGACGTGCACCACTGCTGACCGCTCACCTATACTGCAGCAGTCCTTCAGCGGTATAGGGACTGACGTACAGTCTGCTAAACACTAACACACAACCTGCTTGTTCCACAAAAGTTCTTATAAGGACTGGTAACTTGGTATAGGGTGCTACGGTACATAGGCTTGAGTGCGGTACAGTCTGCTGTTCTGTAAGGACCGCTATCGGTCCACAATAGATAGGGTTGACGTGCACCACTGCTGACCGCTCACCTATACTGCAGCAGTCCTTCAGCGGTATAGGGACTGACGTACAGTCTGCTAAACACTAACACACAACCTGCTTGTTCCACAAAAGTTCTTATAAGGACTGGTAACTTGGTATAGGGTGCTACGGTACATAGGCTTGAGTGCGGTACAGTCTGCTGTTCTGTAAGGACCGCTATCGGTCCACAATAGATAGGGTTGACGTGCACCACTGCTGACCGCTCACCTATACTGCAGCAGTCCTTCAGCGGTATAGGGACTGACGTACAGTCTGCTAAACACTAATACACAACCTGCTTGTTCCACAAAAGTTCTTATAAGGACTGGTAACTTGGTATAGGGTGCTACGGTACATAGGCTTGAGTGCGGTACAGTCTGCTGTTCTGTAAGGACCGCTATCGGTCCACAATAGATAGGGTTGACGTGCACCACTGCTGACCGCTCACCTATACTGCAGCAGTCCTTCAGCGGTATAGGGACTGACGTACAGTCTGCTAAAAACTAATACACAACCTGCTTGGTCCACAAAAGTTCTTATAAGGACTGGTAACTTGGTATAGGGTGCTACGGTACATAGGCTTGAGTGCGGTACAGTCTGCTGTTCTGTAAGGACCGCTATCGGTCCACAATAGATAGGGTTGACGTGCACCACTGCTGACCGCTCACCTATACTGCAGCAGTCCTTCAGCGGTATAGGGACTGACGTACAGTCTGCTAAACACTAACACACAACCTGCTTGTTCCACAAAAGTTCTTATAAGGACTGGTAACTTGGTATAGGGTGCTACGGTACATAGGCTTGAGTGCGGTACAGTCTGCTGTTCTGTAAGGACCGCTATCGGTCCACAATAGATAGGGTTGACGTGCACCACTGCTGACCGCTCACCTATACTGCAGCAGTCCTTCAGCGGTATAGGGACTGACGTACAGTCTGCTAATCACTAACACACAACCTGCTTGTTCCACAAAAGTTCTTATAAGGACTGGTAACTTGGTATAGGGTGCTACGGTACATAGGCTTGAGTGCGGTACAGTCTGCTGTTCTGTAAGGACCGCTATCGGTCCACAATAGATAGGGTTGACGTGCACCACTGCTGACCGCTCACCTATACTGCAGCAGTCCTTCAGCGGTATAGGGACTGACGTACAGTCTGCTAATCACTAACACACAACCTGCTTGTTCCACAAAAGTTCTTATAAGGACTGGTAACTTGGTATAGGGTGCTACGGTACATAGGCTTGAGTGCGGTACAGTCTGCTGTTCTGTAAGGACCGCTATCGGTCCACAATAGATAGGGTTGACGTGCACCACTGCTGACCGCTCACCTATACTGCAGCAGTCCTTCAGCGGTATAGGGACTGACGTACAGTCTGCTAAACACTAATACACAACCTGCTTGTTCCACAAAAGTTCTTATAAGGACTGGTAACTTGGTATAGGGTGCTACGGTACATAGGCTTGAGTGCGGTACAGTCTGCTGTTCTGTAAGGACCGCTATCGGTCCACAATAGATAGGGTTGACGTGCACCACTGCTGACCGCTGCCCTATACTGCAGCAGTCCTTCAGCGGTATAGGGACTGACGTACAGTCTGCTAAACACTAATACACAACCTGCTTGGTCCACAAAAGTTCTTATAAGGACTGGTAACTTGGTATAGGGTGCTACGGTACATAGGCTTGAGTGCGGTACAGTCTGCTGTTCTGTAAGGACCGCTATCGGTCCACAATAGATAGGGTTGACGTGCACCACTGCTGACCGCTCACCTATACTGCAGCAGTCCTTCAGCGGTATAGGGACTGACGTACAGTCTGCTAATCACTAACACACAACCTGCTTGTTCCACAAAAGTTCTTATAAGGACTGGTAACTTGGTATAGGGTGCTACGGTACATAGGCTTGAGTGCGGTACAGTCTGCTGTTCTGTAAGGACCGCTATCGGTCCACAATAGATAGGGTTGACGTGCACCACTGCTGACCGCTGCCCTATACTGCAGCAGTCCTTCAGCGGTATAGGGACTGACGTACAGTCTGCTAAACACTAATACACAACCTGCTTGGTCCACAAAAGTTCTTATAAGGACTGGTAACTTGGTATAGGGTGCTACGGTACATAGGCTTGAGTGCGGTACAGTCTGCTGTTCTGTAAGGACCGCTATCGGTCCACAATAGATAGGGTTGACGTGCACCACTGCTGACCGCTGCCCTATACTGCAGCAGTCCTTCAGCGGTATAGGGACTGACGTACAGTCTGCTAAACACTAATACACAACCTGCTTGGTCCACAAAAGTTCTTATAAGGACTGGTAACTTGGTATAGGGTGCTACGGTACATAGGCTTGAGTGCGGTACAGTCTGCTGTTCTGTAAGGACCGCTATCGGTCCACAATAGATAGGGTTGACGTGCACCACTGCTGACCGCTGCCCTATACTGCAGCAGTCCTTCAGCGGTATAGGGACTGACGTACAGTCTGCTAAACACTAATACACAACCTGCTTGGTCCACAAAAGTTCTTATAAGGACTGGTAACTTGGTATAGGGTGCTACGGTACATAGGCTTGAGTGCGGTACAGTCTGCTGTTCTGTAAGGACCGCTATAGGTCCACAATAGATAGGGTTGACGTGCACCACTGCTGACCGCTCACCTATACTGCAGCAGTCCTTCAGCGGTATAGGGACTAAGAGTTTTGTCACAGGGTCATTTAAAAAATGACATGCAGAGGAAGAGGCAGGCCCTTCCGCAGGGGTGGTAGGGGTAGGGCAGGAGCAACAGGCTTGAGCCAAAGTGGGAAGTTGCAGAAGGTGCGTTCAATTACTTTAAAGGATGCACCAGACTTGGTTGAGTGGCTCGCTCAGCCTTACTCTTCTGCACCCTCCTCATCCTCTCGATCTGCACCCTCTTCTTCACTCTCTGCTATGTGCACCCCCAAAGACACTACCACCAACAACACGACCACCACCACCACCACCACATACCTTCCGCTTGAGTCACTGGAATTATTTTCCGATCCATATCAAGAGGACATTTCTGATGCGCAGCCACTCTTGGTATTGGATCAGGAAGAGGAGGTAGCAACAAGCGCTACTCAGCAGTCTGACGCCAGTACCCAGATCAGCCCAAGGAGGAGGTTGGTCCCCGGTGTTGCTGCCTACTCCGAGATCTCTACTTATAGCGGTGGGGAAGGTGACGTTGATGATGACGTGTCTAGTGATGTCACGTGGGTGCCCACAAGAGAGGAAGAGGAGGGGAGTTCAGAGGGAGATATGGACCAGCAGATAGGGAGGAGAAGCAGCAATGACTTACATTGCACAGCAGGGACAAAGCAGACTGCAAATGTATCAGGAGCGAGTCATCGACCATGTACGGTCACATCTGGCGCTCCCAGGACACCGGCACATGGCTCCGCAGTGTGGGCTTTTTTTAACGTGTCCGCTGCTGACAATAGCGTTGCCATCTGCAATCTTTGCAGTCAACGCGTTAGTCGCGGTAAGCCCAATACTCACCTAGGGACGACCGCCTTAAGAAGGCACATGAGCAGCCATCACCGAGCCCAGTGGGAGCAACGGAACACACAAAGCCACACTGCAGGCTCTCACCGTCCAGCCTCGTCTTCTACTTCTCCTTCTCCTCTCTCCTCACAATTGTCCTCCACTCCACCTTCCATCACGCCAAGCTCACATTTTTCTGCAAAAAGGCAGGCTTCCGTGGGCCTAATGTTTGAGCGTAAAAAAATGATGATGCCGGATAACCCTCTTGCCCAACGGTTGGCGGCTGGCTTGTCAGAACTCATAGCCCGCCAACTACTGCCATATAAACTGGTGGACTCGGAGGCCTTTCGCAAATTTGTGGCCATTGGAACACCACAATGGAAGGTCCCAGGAAGGAAGTATTTCTCAGAGAAGGGCATCCCAGAGCTATATGGCCATGTTCAGCGGCAAGTGAATGTATCTCTGGCACACAGTGTCGGTGCCAAGATACATCTGACCACAGACACGTGGTCTAGCAAACACGGGCAGGGAAGGTATATCAGTTTTACTGCCCACTGGGTGAACCTTCTGACGGCCGTCAAGCATGTAACCCGTGGCACCCGTGTAGATTTGGTTTTACCGCCACGGATTGCATGCAGGCCTGACTCTTCTTCTCCTCCTCCTACTCCATCCTCCTCCCTCTCCTCCTCAGCTGCCTCCTCCTTTTCCGCTGCTAGCGTCTCTTCCACTGCACCGCCCAAGCTCCCCAGAACCTATTCCACATGCCAGGTGAGACGTTGCCATGCCGTGCTGCGTCTGTTGTGCCTGGAAGCAAAGAGCCACACTGGCCCGGCACTCCTTTCAGCTTTGCGTTCACAGGCAGATGAGTGGCTAACACCGCTCAATTTGACAGTTGGTAAAGTGGTGTGTGACAACGGTGCCAATCTGCTTAGCGCATTGAAACAGGGCAAAATCACGCACGTGCCGTGCATGGCACACGTCTTAAACTTGGTCGTGCAGCGATTCCTTGTCAAATACCCTGGGGTCCAGGACATCTTGCGGCAGGCAAGGAAAATCTCGGCCCATTTCAGAAGATCTTACACGGCCATGGCTCGCCTTGCTGACATTCAGCGGCGACACCATCTGCCGGTCAGACGTCTTATTTGCGATTGCCCGACGCGATGGAACTCAACCTTCTATATGCTTGATAGGCTGCTCCAGCAGAAACGTGCAGTTAACGTCTACCTGTATGAACTCTGCGAAAGAAACGGTTCTGGGGAGCTGGGTTTTTTTTCACCGCGCCAGTGGCTGCTCATGCGCGACACATGCAGACTTCTGCGGCCATTTGAGGAGATCACCAAACTGGTCAGTCGCAGCCATGGCGCCATCAGTGACATGGTACCTTATGCCTTCTTTCTGGAGCGTGCATTGCGTCGTGTCATTGATCAGGCTGTGGAGGAGCAGGAGCGGGAAGATGAGGAAGTCGCAATGCTGGATGAATTCCCAGGGGGGGCTACTCTATCTGAGACAAGTCAACAACAGGAGTCTGATGAGGAGTCAGAGGAGGATGGTGCCGGGGCGGATGAGCAGGAGCAAGAAGAGCATGCTTTAAACCTTTCTGGGATCCCTGTTGTGCGAGGATGGGGAGAGGAGAATGAAGAGGACGACATTATCCTGGATGATGAGCAGGAGCCAGGCCACCACACCGCTTCCACTTTAGTGCAAATGGGGGCCTTCATGCTCCAGTGTTTTAATAGGGACCCCCGTATAAAAAGCATGAGGGTCAAGGACCAGTACTGGGTGGCAACGTACTTAGACCCCCGGTACAAACACAAAATGGCGGAAATGTTACCGCCGTCGCAGAGGGCTGTCAGAATGCAGCACTTCCAGGCCTTGCTTCGAGAAATGCTGCATTCTGCTTTTGCGTGCGCTGGCAGAGGAGCAATTCCCACTCCCAGAGAAGGATTTGCGGGTACCAATCCAACAGCGCCTGCAAGAAGAGGCCGGTTTGAAGATGTGTTGGTGACTTCGGATATGAGGTCATTCTTTCAGCCGACCCATCGACAGGTGTCATCCGGATCCAGCATCAGGGAACGCCTAGACCGTCAGGTGTCCGACTACATTGGGTTAACGGCCGATGTGGACGCTCTGAGGAGTGATGAACCCCTAGACTACTGGGTGGGCAGGCTTGACCTCTGGCCAGAGCTTGCCCAATTTGCAATCGAACTGTTGGCTTGCCCCTCATCCAGTGTCCTGTCCGAAAGGACGTTCAGCGCAGCAGGGGGGATTGTGACCGATAAGCGTACTCGCCTAGCTCACCACAGTGTTAACTACCTCACATTTCTAAAAATGAATGAGGCATGGATCTCGGAGGAATTCAACACATGTGACCAGTAGACCATGTATATGTCTATAAACTATTTTTTTAATCAAGCACACAGACCTTCTTAATTCATTTGGCTCACTTCCTTGACCCAAAAAAGCACACCGTACTATATGCCCCTACCCTCCTCTTTGAAGAGGTTGAGCGGTGTCATATTTCTACTGGGGCTGCTTATGATATCCCTGTGCTGTGCTGACTTCCTCCTGGGGGTTCTTATTATGAAGGGATCACACTATCCCTGTGCTGTGCTGACTTCCTCCTGGGGGTTCTTATTATGAGGGGATCACACCATCCCTGTGCTGTGCTGACTTCCTCCTGGGGCTGCTTACGGTGCTGCTGTCAGTGCTGTATGTCACGGTGCTGCTGTCAGCGCTGTATGTCACGGTGCTGCTGTCAGCGCTGTATGTCACGGTGCTGCTGTCAGCGCTGTATGTCACGGTGCTGCTGTCAGCGCTGTATGTCACGGTGCTGCTGTCAGCGCTGTATGTCACGGTGCTGCTGTCAGCGCTGTATGTCACGGTGCTGCTGTCAGCGCTGTATGTCACGGTGCTGCTGTCAGCGCTGTATGTCACGGTGCTGCTGTCAGCGCTGTATGTCACGGTGCTGCTGTCAGCGCTGTATGTCACGGTGCTGCTGTCAGCGCTGTATGTCACGGTGCTGCTGTCAGTGCTCTGTATTACGGTGCTGCTGTCAGATGCCTCTATCACGGTGCATGTGTCATTCCGGTATGTCTGTCACGCTGCTGGTGATCATCTCCTGCACCCTCTTCTTTGCCTACCCTGGTCCCTGACCTTCCCTCTCCTCCATTGCCTTCATTAGCTCCATAGTCCTGAATTGTTAGAACAATTTCCCAAATAAAATAAAAATGCTTGTAGTTATCGATCCCAAATTCACCTCATACATGTATTATGTCATTGTCCAGATGGTGGGACTACGTTTTACCCCCTAATAATTACCACGTGGCCGCAAATTCGACATGAAGGTTTGCAAAGTTCGCCTCCCATTGAAGTCAATGGGGCCCGCGGCGAACGGTCGGTTTCGCGAACGTTTGGGTCCGTTCGCATTTCGCGTTCGCGAAACGTCCCGTCGGAAGTTCGTCCATCACTACACTGTGACATGTGCCATTATATGGCCAATTGTGCAAAATTCAAACTACCTAACGGTAAATGGCATAAACCCAAATCTCATGTGACATGTTCTACGCTGGGCATTGTTTATCTAGCTCAGTGTCAATGTGGAGGTTTTTATATAGGAAAGACAAAAAGAGCATTCTCGGTACGCATGCATGACCATATTAAACCTATATTAAATAAAAAAATGGTCACTGCGGTTAGTAGACACATTGGTATGTACCATGCGCTTGATGCTGACAATATTCGATTTCAGGCGCAGGAGGCTGTGTGCACAAAGGTGGCCGGTGAAACAGTCTGTATGAGACAGACAAGGGCCTGTAGGGTAAGGCCAGAGCTGCAGTGCTGCAAGTGAGAGCCAACTAGGCTGAATGTAGTTTTGTTGATGAAAAGACATGCTGAAACCCCTGTGAGGGGGGGTTAAAACTTTCTTTTAATAAAAATGGGCAAACAAAGCCCTTGAAAAGAATAACACGAGACTGTGTGTGTGTGTGTGTGTGTGTATATATATATATATATATATATATATATATATATATATATATATATATATATATATATATTAATACATTGCCTGTACTGACTGAATATAGAGTAAACACTGAATATATAGTCTATGCTAAATGCAGAATATATATATATATATATATATATATATATACATACTAGACTGACTGTATATACATATCAAATACACTGCCACTAACTGAATAACCTGCCTGCCTAATCTAACTCAAGCTATCTCTCTGTCCACGCCAACAACACTACACAGGGCCGCCGTGTAAGCAGCCTTATATAGTGTGGGGCGTGGACTTAGTCCCCCTGAGCCATGATTGGCCAAAGGCAGGTGCATGCTTTGGCCAATTATCATACAGCAATGCACTTCGATCTCGCAGTGCATTATGGGGCGTTCCACGGCGCTTGAATTTGCCGCAAACGCCCCATAATGTGCGCTCTTCGTCGTACACTTGATGTTCATGTCGAACTTATGTTTGATCCGAACATCAAGCTCATCCCTAGTTATAAGTAGGTTGTTGATACTTTTTTTCAAGTACTCGCCGATACCGATACTTTTTTTAATGTCAAGTGACAGTTGGGTGGCACTGATTAAGCAACACTGATAAGCACTGATAGGATTAGGTGCCATTGATATGCAGCACTGATGAGCACTGACTTGATGGTTGGCAGTGTTTGATGTGCACTGACAGCTGGCTGGCACTGACAGATAGATGACACTGACAGATAGATAGCACTGACAGGTGGCTGGCACTGACGGATAGATGGCACTGACAGGTGGCTGGCACTGATAGGTGGTACTGACAGGTGTCTGGCACTGATAGATGGCACTGACAGGTAGTTGGCACTGATAGGCAACACTTATGGGAATTGGGCACTGATAGGTGGCATTTATTGGCACTAATGGGCAGGCACTGAAATGCCATGAGAAGAAAGGCTGACTATGACACCCATCTTGGTACTCCTTGCACTCGGTTGCATAAACGCAGCAGCGGCCATCTTGTTACACCCAGCCCGAACTATATGGGCTGGGTATAACAAGATGTCCTCTGTTGGCTTACTGCGGCCCAAATGCAGGGTGTACCAAGATGGGCGTCAGGATGTCGTCACTTCCGTTGTTCCACCTGCTGACTTCTAGTTGCACTGGGTCACCTAATCTGAAACACCGCATCTCCCAGGTATCGGATCAGGCATAGGGAGTATTTATGCCAGTACAAGTACTCGCACAAATGTTCGGTATCCGGACAAATCTAGTTATAAGATAATAATTTATTATTTATTTATTTACTGTGAAATTACTGGTTGAAAGTTATAACTTTAAACTTCAGTAATTTGTCAATCAATCCACCTGCTTGAGTACAGTTTTTGAAAATATAGTAAATTACCTTAGAAACAATATATAATAACTATTTAACTAATTCTGACAACTCTCTCTCACATGTAAAAATCATGATTTTTTTTTGCTAAAAAATTACTCTGAACCCTTAAACATTATGTAGCACTGACTTCCGAAGAAGCGGTTGGTTTTAATGGGCTTACCGTTACCTTCTTCACCTCGATTTGCGTCTAGGGGTTTCCCGTGGTAGATGCCCATAAACTATAGAGACTGAGGACAGATCCGCTTAAAGGGATTTTTATTTGCAAAAACGTAGTTAACAACAGTCTCTCAGTATAGGATCAGAGGGTTAGGTGAAAGGTCCAGGTACTCTTAGCCCTTGTACACATGGTCGGAGAATCCGTCGGAATGTGTGCTATCGGACCGTGTTGTCGGAGAATCCGACTGTGTGTGGTATGCTTCGGACTGATACCGTCGGAATATCCGTCGGACCCAATTTTCCAACATGTTGGAAATATTTCCTGACCAACTGGGCCGATCGGACATACTCCGATCATGTGTAGAGAATTTTGATCGGACCAAGTGCCACGCATGCTCAGATCAAATTCCTACATCAAAGCTATTGGCTACTAGCCTGAATATAGTCCCATCGTAACGAAATTACGTCATCACGTTCTGAAAGATCGGATTTTTCGCCAACTTTGTCCGACCGTGTGTATGCAACAGTTTCGGACAAGATCCGACGGACAAAATCCAACGGATTTGGTTGTGGAAATCTCCGACCGTGTGTACAGGGGCTTAGTGTCAAAGTCAGTATATAAGAACTTTCTTACTTTGAATAAAATCCAGAGAATAGCCATTCACAGCTGGATCCTCACCCTAGTTGGATAGTCCTTCTCTCACCAGGCCTAGCAGCCAACAGGGTGCTTGAGTCAGAAACAAGTCTCTGCCACAGACTTTGTTATAGAACATGTAGGAATAAGTCTCTGCCACAGACTTTGTTGTAGAACGTGTAGGAATAAGTCTCTGCCACAGACTTTGTTGTAAAACATGTAGGAATAAGTCTCTGCCACAGACTTTGTTTTAGAACATATACAGGAAACAGGAAAACTTGTAGAACACTCGTGTGGTACCAGTATCTTACAGCCGATCCGGCGATACCGCACGAGATGGGATTCACTTAGGTCCTTCAGCTTTACCAGGCTCTTGCTAAGAAACCAACCCTTGCATGACCTTCTTCTGAAGAGTCCTCCCCTGGATAACTATGAAGTTGCTGGGCCTCTCCACAACCTGAGAGGGCACTGGACCACCTCCAAATCCTTGCCTTAGTTTCCTTGCCTCAGGCTAACCAGCCCCAAGACATAAAGTTGAGTGGATCCGCACCCCAGGCCATAGGCGTCCTGGGGGCTGGTCAGGAGGACCAGGACCATGGAGTCAGAAAATACTTCTGGACCAGAACCCCGAAACATGTGACATTCGCATCTTAAGTACCCTCTCACAGAAAGCACAACAAGAGTGACACTCCCACTGGGCTGATTCCAAGAGAAAGTAACCTTAAAGCACCCAACCAGACTGTGTTCCCATGCCTGTCAGAAGTTACAGCGCCCCCTATGGCCTGGCTAAACATCCTATAGTCCAGTCAGACTGATGCTGAGGTCAAAATTTGGAATAATTATACCCAAACCAAACTGCAGTTTAAGTGTAACGTTAAATTTCAAAAACACATAGCGCATGCTCTTCAGGAGCCGGCGCTACAATTATGTAGCACCCTCTACCATAGGTAGGTGCTAGCATAGGATTTTTGCTAGGAATACTGTCAGCACAGGTAAATCTAGGCAGGTCTATGCTTTGAGCTAGGCTTATCTGATTTGATCTGGGGGCTGGGAATTGTTAGTGTAGCAGTGGGTGTGACCACCTGTGCTCTAGTTCTGAGGCGCCTCCCCTGCTTCCAGGGAGAATGTTCTGGAAGAGGTGCAGGGCCTAGAACTGGAGTGGCAGGCAGCTCATGTGGGAGCCCTGACCAATCCCCAACTGGCATTGGCAGGGGGCGGGCCTCCTATAAATGGAGTACTAGAAAGCAGCAGGATCACAGGAGGAGGCCTGGGGAGAACTGTGAGGGAACTTTACTATTACATGGTCATTAGTGAAGTCCTCATCATTACACAGTCATTGATGGGGAACTCCTGGAGAAGAGGGGCAGGTGAAGCTGTCGGAACATACAGTCCGGTCAAGTTCGCCATCAAGGACTCAGGGCAGAGAAAGGTCGGTGAGTGTACCACAGTGGAGGGCTGGATGTGCCAGGAAGTCTGTGAGGGAACTTCAATTTTACATGGTCAGTAGTGAAGTCCTCATCATTACACAGTCATTGATGAAGAGTACTGGATCAGAGGAGAGACTGTGGGGAGTAGTGTCAAATCGATGTGGTATGAGAGCACAGGATTTGCAAGCTGGGCAAGCTGGGAATAGTAGTCCACAGTCCAGAACATACTTTTAACCACTTAAAGACCGGGCCTCTTTTTTAGATGTGTTGTTTACTAGTTAAAAACGTTTTTTTTTGCTAGAAAATTACTTAGAACCCCCAAACATTATACTTTTTTTTTCTAACACCATAGAGAATAAAATGGCGGTTGTTGCAATACTTTCTGTCACACCGTATTTGCGCAGCGGTGTTACAAACACACTTTTTTTTTTAAAAAATACACTTTTTTTTAATTAAAAAATAAGACAACAGTAAAGTTTAGCCTAATTTTTTTTTTATATTTTGAAAGATAATGTTAGGCCAAGTAAATTGATACCCAACATGTCACGCTTCAAAATTGCGCCCGCTCGTGGAATGGTGACAAACTTTTACCCTTAAAAATATCCATAGGCGACATTTAAAAAAAAATCTACAGGTTGCATATTTTGCGTTACAGAGGAGTTCTAGGGCTAGAATTATTACTCTAGCTCTACTGATCGCGGTGATAGCTCACATGTGTGGTTTGAACACCGTTTTCATATGCGGGCGCTACTCAAGTATGCGTTCGCTTCTGCACGCGAGCTCGGCGGGATGGGGCGCGTTTAAAAAAAAAAAAAATTCTTATTTATTTTACCTTTTATTTTTTATATTTGCACTGTTTAAAAAAAAAAAGAAGTGTCACTTTTATTTCTATTACAAGGAATGTAAACATCCCTTGTAATAGAAAAAAAGCATGACAGGACCTCTTAACCACTTAACAACCGCCCATTGCCGATTAACGGCTTCAGGGCGGTTGTTTAACTCTGAGAGGCCGTTAATTAACGGCCTCCCAGAATTCTGCTCTCGCGCGCCCCCTGGGGCGCGCACACGAGAGCATCCGTGACCGCTGGGTCCAGTGGACCCGGCGCATCACGAATCACGGTAAACGGGCGCTCATCGCGGCCGTTTACCACGTGATCGCTCCGTCAAATGATGGAGTGATCACTTGTAAACAAGCCGGCGTCATGTTATGACGCCGGTTCCTCCCTCCCCCTCTCTGTACCGATCGGTACAGCGGAGGGGGAAGAGATCGGTGTCAGCAGCGATGTGGGCTGCATATGCAGTGCCCACATCGCTGCTCACCGAAAATTAACCCCTCGATTCCCTGCATTACTCTGCAATACCCTTCCATTACTCTGCATTACTCTGCAATACCCTGCCATTACTCTGCATTACTCTGCAATGCCCTGCAACACTCTGCAATGCCCTGCAACACTCCGCAATGCCCTGCAACACTCTGCAATGCCCTGCAACACTCCGCAATGCCCTGCAACACTCCGCAATGCCCTGCAACACTCCGCAATGCCTTGCAACACTCCGCAATGCCCTGTAACACTCCGCAATGCCTTGCAACACTCCGCAATGCCCTGCAACACTCCGCAATGCCTTGCAACACTCCGCAACACCCTGCAACACTCTGCAACGCCCTGCAACACCCTGCAACACTCTGCAACACCTTGCAACACTCTGCAACACCTTGCAACACTCTGCAACACTCTGCAACACTGCAACACTCCGCAATACCCTGCAATACCCTGCAATACTCTGCAACACTCTGCAATACTCTGCAACACCCTGCAACACCCTGCAACACTCTGCAACACTCTGCAACACTCTGCAACACCCTGCAACACTCCGCAACACTCTGCAACACTCTGCAACACCCTGCAACACTCTGCAATGCTCTGCAACACCCGCCAATACCCTGCAACACTCTGCAATGCTCTGCAACACCCGCCAATACCCTGCAATGCTCTGCAACGCAGTACTCTGCAACGCCAAACTCTGAGATACCCAGCCATAGTCGGTGATACCCTGCAATACCCAGCCATAGACATCCCCCCCCCCCCTCCCGCCGCCCTCCGCCCTCCGGTGCTTCTACCGAATCGCTAATACGATCAAAGCCAGAATCTTTTTTTTTTTCAGGCTTCCCAGCTTAGAGGTGAGATGCGGGGTCTTATTGACCCCACATCTCACTGTAAAGAGGACCTGTCATGCCATATTCCTATTACAAGGGATGTTTACATTCCTTGTAATAGGAATAAAAGTGATCAAAAAAATTATTTTTGGGGAAAAAAATGTCAAACTAAAATAAATAAAGTAAAATGAACAATAAAAAAAAATGTTTTTTTTTAAAGCGCCCCTGTCCCCATGTGCTCGCATGCAGAAGCGAACGCATACGTAAGTCCCGCCCACATATGAAAACGGTGTTCAAACCACACATGTGAGGTATCGCTGCGAATGTTAGAGCGAGAGCAATAATTCTAGCCCTAGACCTCCTCTGTAACTCAAAACATATAACCAGTAAAAAAAAATTAAATCGTCGCCTATGGGGATTTTTAAGTAGCGACGTTTGGCGCCATTCCACGAACGTGTGCAATTTTGAAGAGTGACATATTAGGTATCTATTTACTCAGCGTAACTTCATCTTTCACATTATGCAAAAATTGGGCTAACTTTACTGTGTTTTTTTTTTTTAAGCACAAAACTGTTTTTTTTCCAAAAAAAAGCATTCGAAAAATTACTGCACAAATACCGTGCGAGATAAAAAGTTGCAAAGACCACCATTGTATTCTCCAGGGTGTTTGCTAAAAAAACATATATAATGTTTTGGAGTTCTATGTAATTTCCTAGCAAATAAATGATGATTTTTACATGTAGGAGAGAAATGTCAGAATTGTCCTGGGTGCTCCAGAACACCTGATGGCGCTCCATGCATGTTGGGCCTCTGTATGTGGCCACACTGTGTAAAAGTCTCACACATGTGGTATCGCCATACTCGGGAGTAATAGCAGAATGTGTTTTGGGGTGTAATTTGTGGTATGCATATGCTGTGTGTGAGAAATAACCTGATAATATGACAATTTTGTGAAAAAAAAAAAAAAAGTAAAAAGAATCTTGATTTTGCAAAGAATTGTGGGAAAAAATGACAACTTCTAAAAACTCATCATGCCTCTTACTAAATACCTTGGAATGTCTTCTTTCCAAAAAGGGGTCATTTGGGGGGTTTGTACTTTTCTGGCATGTTAGGGTCTCAAGAATTGAAATAGGCCGTCAGTACTTCAGGTGTGATCAATTTTCAGATATTGGCACCACAGCTTGTGGACTCTATAACTTTCACAAAGACCAAATAATATCCACCAATTTGTACTTATTTTTACCAAAGATATGTAGTGGTATAAATTTTGGCCAAAATTTATGAAGAAAAAATTACTAATCTGCTAAATTTTCTAACAGAAACAAAGAAAAATTCATTTTTTTACCGAATTTTCGGTATTTTTTCTTTTATTGCACAAAAAATAAAAAACCCAGCGGTGATTAAATACCACCAAAAGAAAGCTCTATTTGTGTGAAAAAAAGGACAAAAATTTCATATAGGTCCAGTGTTGCATGACTGAGTAATTGTCATTCAAAATGCGAGAGCACCGAAAGCTGAAAATTGGTCTGGTTATTAAGGGTGTTTAAGTGCCCAGTGGTCAAGTGGTTAAATATGAAATCTAGGGTCAAAAAGACCTCACATCTCATATTTACACTAAAATGCAATAATAATAATAAAATAAAAATAAAAAATGTCATTTAAAAAAATGAAGAAAAAAAATGTCCCTTTAAGAGCTATTTGCGGAAGTGACGTTTACGTCGCTTCCACCCTGCAGTATCATGGAGACAGGTGGGGGCCATCTTCCCCTCACTTGTCTCCATACCCAGGCAGCCGACGGCTCCGGTAAGCGGTGGAGGGCCATGCAGAGACCACATTTATCTTGTACCGGACCCCTGGCCGAACGTGGGGATACCGTGGTTATGGCAGCTAGCTGTTGCCTTAACAACGATATCCGTCCTCAAAGTAGGGACGTACATCGGCGTGCGGCGGTCCGGAAGTGGTTAAGGCCTTCGGGGAGAGGCACTGCAGGCCTCTGGCCTACTAGCAGCGAGTCAGCTTGAGGAACTATTCAGAGTGGGTTCTCTTGTTTAAAGAAGATGTGACAGGAAAATTAAACATGCTATAGTATGAAGTTTGTGCAGGAGGAGAGGATTTCTGGGAACATCACCCTTACACGGTCAAGAGTGGTGTCCTCATCTTTACCCGGTCATTGATGAGGAAGTTCTGGAAGCAATAGTCTGCAGGAGTTACGCAGTGAAGGAGCAATAGTCTGCATGGAGATGCAGGGAAAACACTGTAGCTGGTACACATGCGCATCCTTCCTTCAGGCTCAAATTAAGTGCTAATCTACAAAAAAAATCTCTAAATATGATGGCAAAAATGGTCTATTCTATGGGCATCCCATATACCCCTCTCCCTAACCAAGTTGTACCCCCCCAATAAACAAAACAAAACAAAGCAAATTATCATTGTCTCTGCAAGTGATATGTGGAAGTCTGACAGTGGGGTGATATGGTGGATGTTTGTTACTAGTGGCAACTACACCGCTACAGTTATATATATATATATATATATATATTGTTTTAGCAGACACCCGTGTGACTTTTTTTGTCACACGGTATTTGAGCAGCAATTTTTCAAATGTGTTTATTTTGGAAAAATACTGTTTCATTAATAAATAAATAAAGAAAACACTAACGCTAGCCTGATTTGATTTGTATAATGTGAAAGATGATGTTACGCCGAGTAAATAGATACCTAACATGTCACGCTTTAAAATTGCGCACACTTGTGGAATGGCGCCAAACTTTGGTACTTAAAAATCTCCATAGACGACGCTTTCAAATTTTTTTACAGGTTACATGTTTAGAGTTACAAAGGAGGTCTAGTGCTAGAATTACATCTTTGCCAACGGTCCCGAATTTCCCGGGACATTTCCGGGATTAGGACATTTGTCCCGAATTAATTTTGTCCCGGGAAATTCGGTTTGTCCCAGGAAATTCAAATTTCCAGTTTTTCGCCGCCGGCCGCTAGAAGTCCGCGGCCATCGGAGACAATGTCTCCTCCGGCCGCCATTTTTAAGAAGACCAGAAGCTGGTCTTCAATAGAGAACCTGTGGCGCCACCCACCCCCGCTGCCAGTGTGTGTGTGTGTAAAGTGCAGTGGGCGGCGCCACAGTTCAAAGTCTCCGCGCAGCAATGACGGGATGTCGGGGGCCAGTGGAATGTCAGGGGCCAGTCTGTGGATGGAATGTCAGAAGGGGCCAGTCTGTGGATGGGATGTCCGAGGGGGCCAGTCTGTAGATGGGATGTCAGAGGGGGCCAGTCTGTGGATAGGATGTCAGAGGGAGCCAGTCTGTGGATGGGATGTCAGAGGGGGCCAGTCTGTGGATGGGATGTCAGAGGGGGCCAGTCTGTGGATGGGATGTCAGAGGGGGCCAGTCTGTGGATGGGATGTCAGAGGGGGCCAGTCTGTGGATGGGATGTCAGAGGGGGCCAGTCTGTGGATGTCAGAGGGGGCCAGTCTGTGGATAGGATGTCAGAGGGAGCCAGTCTGTGGATGGGATGTCAGAGGGGGCCAGTCTGTGGATAGGATGTCAGAGGGGGCCAGTCTGTGGATGGGATGTCAGAGGGGGCCAGTCTGTGGATGGGATGTCAGAGGGGGCTAGTCTGTGGATGGGATGTCAGAGGGGGCCAGTCTGTGGATAGGATGTCAGAGGGGGCCAGTCTGTGGATGGGATGTCAGAGGGGGCCAGTCTGTGGATGGGATGTCAGAGGGGGTCAGTCTGTGGATAGGATGTCAGAGGGAGCCAGTCTGTGGATGGGATGTCAGAGGGGGCCAGTCTGTGGATGGGATGTCAGAGGGGGCCAGTCTGTGGATAGGATGTCAGAGGGGGCCAGTCTGTGGATAGGATGTCAGAGGGGGCCAGTCTGTGGATGTCAGAGGGGGCCAGTCTGTGGATAGGATGTCAGAGGGGGCCAGTCTGTGGATGTCAGAGGGGGCCAGTCTGTGGATGTCAGAGGGGGCCAGTCTGGGGATGTCAGAGGGGGCCAGTCTGGGGATGTCAGAGGGGGACAGTCTGGGGATGTCAGAGGGGGCCAGTCTGGGGATATCAGAGGGGGCGCCAGTGAGTCTTGATGTCAGAGGGGGCGCCAGTGAGTCTGGATGTCAGAGGGGGCACCAGCGAGTCTGGATGTCAGAGGGGGCGCCAGTGAGTCTGGATGTTGGGGGCGCCAGTGAGTCTGGATGTCAGAGGGGCGCAGTCAGAGTCTGGATGTCAGAGGGGCGCAGTCAGAGTCTGGATGTCAGAGGGGCACCAGATGTTAGGAGGGGCTCCGCTGATGGACACCAGTTGTGAGGAAGGCTGCTCTGATGGACACCAGATGTGAGGAAGGCTGCTCTGATGGACACCAGATGTGAGGAAGGCTGCTCTGATGGGGCACCTGATGGCATCTGGTGGCAGGCAACGTGGCTAGTGACGCACTTATGGCTCCCACTGATTCTGCATTATGGTGAGTTGAATGATTTAATTTCATATTACAATGTAATAATAGAAATAATGCGCTTCAATCATCCTGACACCATAACAATCATGGCGCCGGGATGATTGAAGCGCTAACACCAGGTATTGGGAGTATCTTTATCTGCTGATTGTCAAACTCTGGAAAACACATTGCTATTGTGGTGTAGGATCGGGGGGCTGCTGTCCCTCCATCCCTCCACCCTCCCCCCTTTCCCTTTCCCTTTCCATCCCACATTCATCTCAGACACTAACCACACCCCTTTGAGACACACCCCATGCAAGCCACGCCCACTATTTTACATAAACCACGCCCATATTTTTGGCAAATTTTATCCTTTTCCTATGCCACACCTATAACCGCATGCCCCGCTCCCTAATTATAACACAACTCCGCCTACTGCCAAAAAAGTGTCCCGATTTTTTTTTTTACAATGTTGCCAACTATGGAATTATTGCTCTCGCTCTAACGATGGCGGTGTATGTAACCTGTGTGTATCTGGCTCTGATACTAGCCAGTGCCTCACCTGCCACTTACCTCACCGCACGTCCCTGGTAGTCCCATTCATGCATGTCTATTGGGATGCAGCTGTTGTATGCCAATATATTCAAGTGGGTGCGTGTCCCCGAATCCACCATGGGTGTATTTGTGGCCATGCATCCGCATAGATGATGCATTGGGATTAGGGTTGCCACCTTTTCTTCAAGCCAAACCCGAACACTTTTGCAACACAGGGAATTTTTTAATTTCTTTTTTGCTGTAAACACTATAGGATTCTAAAAGACCTGAGATACATTTGGGTGCCCAAGGAGAGTAATAATGTAATGCACAGAGTGCGCCTTGGCACACAGTGGCTGTGGCCAAATTACTCAGCCACAGCCTGGTCTGAATAATGTGACCGGGTTTCAGGTGGACTGAAACCCGAACACATGATTCAAAACCCAAACTGTCCGGGTGAATCCTGGACAGGTGGCAACCCTAATTGGGATGCAGCTTTTGTATGCCAATATATCCGAGTGGGTGTGTGTCCCCGAAACCACCATGGGTGTATTTGTGGCCATGCACCCACATTGGGAGCAGCAGTTGTGTCCATGCAACTCCCAATAGACAACAATGGGGCTGCTGGACCGAGGATGCATGCAACACCTGTGCATAGTTGGCAACATTCTAAATAAAATTCTAGGGACACTTTTTTAGTCTGTAGGCGGAGCGTATTTTAATTAGAGGAAAAATGCGGCTCAAATGTGCGTTCTGTTATCTGTCATTCACACCTCAGTACTTTGAAATCGCAGGCAGAATTGTGGCAAATGTGCTTTCTGCAATTTGTCATTCACACCTTGGCGATTTGAAATCATGGGCAGAATCACTGCAAATTTGCCAATGATTCAAAACACCAAGGTGTGAATGCAGCCTTAGGCCCCTTTCACACTTGTGCGACTTGGGACTGCAAAGTCACATAAAAAGTTGTACCTCATGATTTCCAATGAGTACTGTTCATATCTGTGTGACTTAAAAGTAGTCCCTGCACTACTTTGGTTCGACATTGATGCGACTTAAGGTCCATATAGACCTCAAGATTACACAGGCAATGCTTCAAGTCGTGTCAAAGTCATACAAGTGTGAAAGGGGCCTCAAGGCCGGTTCACACAGGGGCAACCCGACTTACAGTGCGACTTTGCAAGGCGTTTTGGAGGCGACTTCAGCGCGACTTTGCGCAGCTTACAACGTGACTTAAAGCGGGAGTCCGCGTTTTTTTTTTTTTTTTAAAGCCAGCAGCTACAAATACTGCAGCTGCTGACTTTTAAAATAGTGACACTTACCCGCCCAGCGCGCCCGCGATGTCGGCACCCGAAGCCGATCTCTAGATCGTCTGTAAGGTCCTGCCGCCGCCATCTTGGGTATGGGAATCAGGAAATGGAGCCTTTTGGCTTCATTTCCCGGTTCCCTACTGCGCATGCGCGAATCGCGCTGTGCAATAAGGACGGTCCCCGCTGCCTCTGGGGTCTGTGTGTTTCCCAGCAGGCAGCGGGGCACTTGCGGAAAGGGGCGGGCACTTGCGGAAAGGGGCGTAATCTACGCCCCTTTCCGCAGAGAGCTATCCCGGAAGTGGGTGCAGAATACCTGTACTGTACAGGTATCTGCACCCCCTCCCCCCTGAAAGGTGCCAATTGTGGCGCCGGAGGGGGGGAGGGTTCCGATGAGCGGAGGTCCACTTTAGGGTGGCCCTCCGCTTTAAAGTTGTCTCCAGGACAGGTGACTTTGGCTGTGGCCAATCACAGAATAATCAGCTCTGTGGGTGGGAAGGGGTTGCCTGGGTAAACGTGGGAAGTACCTGGGTAAATTATTTTCTTTTTCCTGTAAAGTCGCTTCAATATAGATGGAGATCTGACTTAGAGGTAACTTCTATTGAAATCTATGGGTACAAGTCGACTTTTTCTGAAGTTGGAGCAACTTCAGTAGTGTACATAAAGACGTCTCTCATTTACTTTTATGGCATTTCTTATGTCCAGCAACTTGAGGACTTACAAGTCAGATCCAAAGTCGCTGTAGTGTGAACCGGCACTTAGTGCTTGTTTATACCAATGCGACTTTGAAGCCGACTTCCATGCGCAACTTCATCACAACTTGCATATGATTTCTTTAACAGAAGTTAAGGCAAGTTGTGTTGAAGTCACACCAAAGTAGTGCAGGAACATTTTCTAAGTCAGAGTGACTTGAGTCGCACCAATTAGAGCGGTTCTATTGCCGTTAATGGGGTGTGACTTGTCATGCGACTTTAAAGGTCACATGGCAAGTCACGGCGGTGGCATTAAGTAGTTAATGTGCACTGGGTTATTTTGGGGGGAAAAGGACATTATTTAGTGTCACGTTCCACTAGAAATAATGGCTGAAATAACATTCACAGGGCACAGAGACCTGAGAGTAGCAGACAGACAGAAGCTGTGTTGAGGTGTGATAATGACATGCTCTATTGCTCTATATCCCTCCCTCAGCACACACCTCCCAGCATGGCAACAATAAGAGGCAGCTGACAACCTACAGCCCCTCCCCTACGTCATCAGTGAGCCCCTCCCCTCCTCCTTGGAGTGATCAGGGCCTCTCATCAAACTCTGCTGCTGTTTGTGGAGATCTGCAGCTCTGTGTCAGTATGTCTGTCTGCAACTATCTGTCTGTCCTGAGGAGAGGCCTGAGCCTGCACAGCACATGGGACAGGAGTGCCAGCTCTGCCTGGACTGTACACACCAAGGTATGCCAGCTGTCATGGCCACTCTCTGCCTGCACTCTGTTTATCTACTTTTCTTGGCACTGCCTGCTGCTGCTGGGATGGCTGCCTTGTGAGCTCAAGTCTGCACACCCAGGACCATGCTGGTTTATACTGGGTAAAGTGGGTGCATGCTGTGAGATCTGAGCAATCTGAATGTGTGGTTTCCTGCTGATGTGTCATTAATGTGCATCATAAAGTTTGTGTGTATCATGACTTTGTATAGTGAGTGTCTGTATATATCATGACTGTGTTTGTATCCATAGCTTGTGTGTGTGTGTGTGTGTGTGTGTGTGTGTGTGTGTATATGTGTGTGTATATATATATATATGTGTGTGTATATGTATATATATATATATATATATATATATATATATATATAATATGGGTGAGCTCAGGTGTGTTCGCATGCTCCACGTGCAGAGCGTGCCAGGAAGTCGGTGCAGCGCTAATCACGGGCAGTGAGACATTGCCTCAATGCGTGGGTGCAGCAACTGGGCAATGTCTCACTGCCCGTGATTAGCGCTGCACCAACTTCCTGGCACGCTCTGCACGTGGAGCATGTGAATGTGCCTGAGCTCATCCTTAGTATATATATATATATATCATGACTATGTATTAAAGTGTGTGTGTGTGTGTGTGTGTGTGTGTGTGTGTGTGTGTGTGTGTGTGTATCATGACTTTGTATAGAGTGTGTGTCTGACTTTGTTGTGTGACATGCATGCAGCAAGACTGTAATAACTTTGCATAGGAGTGGCAGTGACCTTGACGTCAGAGTGACCGGTGTCCGGGTCGCTGTCCAGGAAAGTTGTTGGTGGGGGACAGCTGGTGGTGAGAATGTCTGCTACCGATGACAGGAGGGTGTCACATGGCACTGCTTGTCACCTTTTTATGTCACGAGCACAGTGTGCGCTCACTGCCATTGTCTCAGATTAGCATGTTCTCATACAAGGTCACCTGAACAGTAATTGCTCATTGTGGTAAAAGGAGAATTGCAGGTTTTAGACAATAAAAACTTTTTACATGGGTGCATTTAACTTTCACATGTACATGAGTGTATGTATACATGTGTTTCTCTATATCTTATCTATTTTTGCTTTGGAGCCCTCCGGCATTGCAACGGCCACTGGTGGCTCCTGCAGACTCTTCCTCCAGCCGCAGGTTTGTACTTTCATTTACGGAGGAAATACCAGTGGAATTCAAGTGCAGTGACACCACTTGACTTCACTTTAGTTCTTTTTAGTTCTTTCAATTGACAGATTGTTCAAATGTGATAGAAGGGAGAAGGACCCTGGCTGTGGACCCAACTATATTTTATGTTCCACCCCAAATATGGTTAACTTGAAACTCGAATAATGGAGTAGCTTTAAGGATACGTTCACCTTTTTGGAAAATGTTACATGTCCCAGTCTATGCAGCTCTCCCATCCGTGTCTGTCCCCCCCCCCCCTCCTTTTTGTTTTTCCCCCGACAGCAGGTGGGGGGATCTCTCTCCTCACCTGCTATCACAATTTGTAAACCACTTGGCTGTCCTTTGATTAAGACCTCTTTCACACTGAGGCAGTTTTCAGGCATTTTTAGCACTAGAAATGGCACCGAAAACTGCCTCCCATGCTGCCCGCCTCAGTGCTTTCACACTGGGGCGATGCACTTGCGGGACATTACAAAAAGCCCTGCCCATTGCAATGAATGGGCAGCACTTCATAAGTGCCACAACACGAGTGCTTTTAACCCCTTTGGCCACTAACGGGAGTTAAAAGCACTGCTTAATACTTGGGTGGCCCCAGTGTGAAAGTAGCTTTATTTACCAGTTCACACTGGGATGACCTGTCAGTTGACTTGGCCACCTGACAAGTCACACTCCATCCAGTGCAATGGGACCATCCTAATGGGAGCGACTCAAGTTGCTCCAACTTAGGAAAAAAAGTTCCTTTACTACTTGGAGTGGCTTGCATCGACTCCTATTAAAGAAGTCGTTTGCCGGTGTCTTGTCATATAACGTCCTCCATCCTATAGTGTCCTCTGCGTACTGCGCATGCGCAGTACACAGCAACACAGATTCCGAAAATTGCAGAGGATGAACGGCGCCTGCGCCGTGAGTCCAGGTTCTATCCCCACTATCCAAGTGGACATAGAGTAGGAATAAAAGAGCCGACCGAGGCCGAGCCCGAAGCGTGGCAAGCGAAGCTCGCCTGCGAGGGGCCATCTAATATTCACAACCCTATGTCCGCTTGGATGGTGGGGCTACCACCTCCACTCACGGCGCAGGCGCCGTTCAGCTTCAGAGATTTTCCGAAGCTTCGGCTGCTCCCGGACACTATGTGATGGCCGGACATCAAACGGCAGAACACCGGCTGCGCTGTGCGGGGAAGCTTCAGAGCGACATGACTTTGAAGTTGCCCCAGTGTGAACCGGCACTTTGTTTTCTGTGAATAAATGCCTACAAGTACCGTTGGCCAACAGCTTGCAGTTCTCAATGATCTCCTAGTCCAATGGTCTCCAAACTGTGGCCCTTTGCTAACCTTTATCTGGCCCTTGGCTCTAGTCTCACTAATGAGACACTATTCTGCTAACTGACACCAACAATGAGACACAATTCCTCCTACTGACTTCAGTAATCGGGCACTATTCCTACCAATGATACCAGCTATAGGGGACTATTCCTCCCCTTAACACCAAATGTGCTTATGTTTATGCCCACCAATTCCAGGAAAATTTACACTGTTGCTGGCCACAGTCCAGCCCTCCTAAAATCTGAAGGACTATAAATCTGGCCCTTTGTTTAGAAAGTTTGGAGACCCCTGTCCTAGTCCATTGATCTGCCTGCCCATATGAGGTACAATCGGACAGCCATATTGAGTCTGCAGGAGCCTGAGATTGCACCTGTGATGCTCTGAGAGGGCTCCTTAGAAAAAAAAGAATGCATTTTATTTTTTACCTGTAAAAAAAAGTGCATGGGGTATGCACTTGGTGTTTTTTTTTTTTTTTTTTTTTTTTTTTTATAAACCTTTTAAGGGCTCGGTTGTACTAGGTGAAGAGCAATCTATGTTCAGATTATTCTTCAGAGAGGTAACTGCATATGTGCTAAACCTTGGGGTAAGTGAGACACAGCAATCCCAGGAGACAGTGGGGCCCACAGTTTCTATCTGGTTCCCGACTGGCTCATGTAGATATACTGCGGCAGAATTGCTCCCCTGGGCGAAACCCCGTATGGGGTACATCCTCCCATCTTTGCGTCACATGCGCGTGTAGTACACTGTGTGAGTCAGGGGAGAGGAAACTTATCGTTTGTTTTTTATAAGTAGGAACAATGATATGCAACACAACCCCCCCCCCCCCCACTCAGTCCTATCCCCATACAGTTAGAACACACTGAGGGAACACATTTAACCCCTTGATCGCCCCCTAGTGTTAACCCCTTCACTACCAGTGACATTTACACAGTGCATTTTTTTTTTAGCACTGATCACTGTATAAATGTCAGTGGTGTCAAAGATTAGGAACCCCTGACCATTTCCATGATATAAATGTTTGACTCAGCAATTTAATTTTGATCTATCAAATAACTGAAGGACACCGTAAGATTTTCAGTAGTGAAATGAGGTTTATTGGATTAACAGAAAATGCGCAATATGCATGAAAACAAAATTAGACAGGTGCATAAAATTGGGCACTCCAACAGAAAAATCACACCAATATTTAGTAGCGCCTCCTTTAGCAGAAATAACCGCCTCTAGACACTTCCTATAGCCTGTAATGAGTGTCTGGATTCTGGATGAATGTATCTTGGACCATTCCTCCTTACAAAACATCTCCAATTCAATTAGGTTTGGTTGCTGAGTATGGACAGCCTGCTTCAAATCACCCCACAGATATTCAATGATATTCAGGTCTGGGGACTGGGATGGCCATTCCAGAACATTGTACTTGTTCCTCTGCAGAAATGCCAGAGTAGATTTTGAGCCATGTTTTGGGTAGTTGTCTTGCTGAAATATCCAACCCCGGCGTAACTTCAACTTTGACTGATTCCTCAACATTATTCTCAAGAATCTGCTGATATTGAGTGGAATCCACGCGACCCTCAACTTTAACAGATTCCCAGTACCGGCACTGGCCACACAGCCCCACAGCATGATGGAACCTCCACCAAATTTTACTGTGGGTAACACGTTTATTTATTTTTTTTTCTCCTTTGAATGCTGTGTTCTTTTGCCACCAAGCAATAACGCCCCTTGTTATGACCAAATAACTCGATCTTTGTTTCATCAGTCCACAGCACCTTTTTCCAGAATGAAGCTGGCTTGTCCGAATGTGCGTTTGCATACCTCAAGCGACTCCGTTTGTGGCACGTGTGCAGAAAAGGCTTCTTTCACATCGCTCTCCCATACAACTTCTCCTGCGCAAAGTGCGCTGAATTGTTGAAGGATGCACACTGACACCATCTGCAGCAAGTTGATGTTGTAGGCCTTTGGAGGTGGTCAGTGGGCTGTTTCTGACCGTTCTCGCCATCCTTCCCCTCCAATATTTTGTGTGGCCTGCCAATTCTAGCCTTAACAAGAACTGTGCCTGTGGCCTTCCATTTCCTCAATTTCCCTAAACCGTAATGTAGAACAATCTTTGTTTTTAAGTCATTTGAAAGTTGTTTGGAGGCTCCTATGTTGCCACTCTCCAGAGGAGAGTCAGAGAACAACTTGGAATTGGCCACTTTAAATATCTTTTTCTCATGATTGGATGCAACTTTATATGAAGCTCAATGCTTAATGAGCTCACCAAACCAATTGTGTGTTCCAATTAATCAGTGCTAAGTGGTTACAGGTATTCAAATCAACAAAATGACAAGGGTGCCCAAATGTATGCACCTGTCTAATTTAGTTTTGATGCATATTGCACCTTTTCTGTTTATCCAATAAACCTCATTTCACTACTGAGATATTACTGTGTCCTTCAGTTATTTGGTAGATCAAAATGAAATTCCTGATGCAAACACACAAATATTTATAAATGACAATCATGGAAATTGTCAAGTTCCTAAACTTTTGCATACAACTGTGTGTGTGATATAGATACACTTTTTTTTTTTTTTTTTTTTTTTTATTGTCAGCCTTTTGTTTATAGCGAAGAAAAGGAAACCCGCAGAGGTGATCAAATACCACCGAAAGAACACTATTGGTGGGGGGAAGGATGCAAATTTTGGGTACAGCATTACATGGTCATTCAATTGTCTGTTAAAGCGACGCAGTGCCAAGTTGTAAAAAGTGCTCGGGTCAGAAAGGGGGTAAAATCTTCCGGGGCTGAAGTGGCTATACAGCCTTGACCAAAAGTTTTAAAAAAATATGAATTTTCACAAAGTCTGCTACCTCAGTGTTTTTTTTTTTAGATCCTTTTGTCAGATGTTACTATGGTATAATTACTAGCCTTTCATAATAATTGTCGAAGGCTTTTATTGACAATTCCATGAAGTTTATGGAAAGTCAATATTTGCAGTGTTGACTCTTCTTTTTCAAGACCTCTGCAGTTTGCCCTGGCATGCTGTCAATCAACTTCTGGACACATCCTGACTGATGGCCGCCCATTCTTGCATACGGTAATCAATGCTTGGAGTTTATCGGAATTTGTGTGTTTTTTTTTTTTTTTTTTTGCACTTGCCTCTTGAGGATTAACCGTAAGTTCAAGATCTGGAGAGTCTCCTGGCCATGGACCCACACTTTTGTGGTATTGGTCCTGAAGCCACTTGGTTCTGACTTTTTGCTTTATGGCAAGGTGCTCCATCGTGCTGAAAGGCATTATTCCTCACCAAGCTGTCCTTGGATGGTTGGGAGAAGTTGCTCCCAGATGTTTTTGTACTATTCTTCATGGTTGTGTTCTTAGGAAAACTTGCGAGCTGACTCCCTTGGCTGAGATGAAACCCTAAGTGCCGATTCACACAGGAGCGACTTGTCAGGTGACTTAGCCGCCTGACAATTCGCGCTCCGTTCTGTACTATGGAACCGTCCTAATAGGAGCGACTCAAGACGCTCCGACTTAGAAAAAAGGTCCCTGTACTATTTTTGGGGCGACTTCAGGCGACTTGCATTGACTTCTATACAGCAGTCGTTTTGCAAGTCGCCGCTGAAGTCGTGTGCAGGTTGCCTCTGTGAGTCGCGCTGCAAGTCGTGCCGCCCCTGTGTGAACCGAGCCTAAGGCTCGGTTCACACCGCTGCGGGTGAGAGATCCGGATGTGATCCGCACTGCAGTGCAAATCACATCCGATCTGTCTGTGCGATGCGAGTTCAGTCATACAGATAGTATGGCTGAATTCGCATCGCACCCGCCGCAAACTTGCACAGGACCCTTTTTTTGGTCCGCAGCAGAATCGGATCGCATGGGTGTTCACACCATGCGATCCGATTCCTGTCCGAGTTTGCAGATCGCACTACGATATGCGGACTGGTCTGGGGGTGTCATTAAGATTTCATTGACACTCCCAGCAGTCCGCATAGGGCAGTGTGAACTGCCGGCGGGAGGCATGCGATGCGGGAAAACGCCGCGGATTCGCGGCGTTCCCGCATCGCTATGGTGTGAACCTAGCCTTCACGTGAATGGTCTCGGGGTGCTTTACTGTTTGCATGATACAGTACTCGCCTTTTTTCTTCTCCAGACAAGGGTTTTTCCGGATGTCCCTAACAATCAGAAAGGAGATTCATCAGAGAAAATTACTTTACCCCAGTCCTCAGCAGTCCAATCCCTGTAACTTTCCAGACTATCAGTCTGTCCCTGAAGTCTCCTTCACAAATGCAGTGGAAATGGGGTGTGGAATTCTTCTTTTTTTTTTTTTTTTTTGGGGATTAAATTAATTTTCATGGCAAAGAGGGACTTTGGAATTGATATTCATCTGATCGCTCTTCATAATGTTCTGGAGTATTTGAAAATTGCCATCATAAAAACTGAGGCAGCAGACTTTGAAAATTGTTTTTGTTCTCAACTTTTGGCCATTGCTGTAGTTTGCCCCAGTTTTGTAAGAGGGAGGAACCAAAAGGGTAAAGATTGTCTTAACGGGTTAAGTATTTCCGAAGGTCCCTTTCGCACTCGCAAATGGGTCCAGTTGTGATTATGCACAGCTCCCTGTGACCAGCTGCTGGCGGGGAACTCCATTGAAAGCAGCAGGAACCTGACATTACCCACAGCTATACGTTTCTGCTTGGATGGAGTTGGTCATGCGTCTCTGCGGATGATCCATTATGGACACTGTCATCCCTGTACATGTAAAAACTCAGATTGCGGTTACCAGCTTACATTGATTTTTATACTGTATGCAAACACCTGTACTCCCAGGTATAGAAATGCGCTAACTTTTTACAGTGGTGCCAATGTGCATGATTCCCCCCTCTTCTTTTTTTTTTTTTTTTTTCTTCTTCCCTGTAAAACATGACCATGGGACGGGGGACAAAAAACTGAAGGAAATCGCGCTACCATGTAATACCATGTAACTTTTCAGGCTCAGTTCACACTTGTAAGATGTGGAAACCTGCGGGTTCCCGCATCGCACTTGGCTCAAACGGCAGTTGCCATATGCAAACTGCTGGGAGTGTCAATACAATATTAATGGCACCCCCATTTCAGCTTGCATAGCTCACTGCATACTGACAGTTCGGACATGAATCTGATTGCATGGGTGTGTACACCCATGTGGTCCGATTCTGGTGCGGATCATAAAAAGGTCCTGTGCGAGTTTGGTCAGAATGTGATATGAGCCACACTATCTTTATCGCAAATCGCATCGCATGTGATTTGCACTGTGGTGCGAATCGCATACCATCTTGCACCACGCAAATGTGTGACCCAGGACTCGCACTGTGATCAGTTGTGTGTACTCTGCATTTAGTAAAATCCTGTTTGCTGCGTTTTTGGTAAACCCTGATGGGTTTTACTTCCTCTTTATTTCCCTGCAAAGGTAAAGCATAATGGGCCCATTATGTGTCACTTACCTGAAACCGAAGCCCGCGTTGTCCCCGTTTGTCCCCACTAGCAGCGAGCATTCATCTTTGCCCCCTCTTCCTTCCGGGGCAGATAACTCCGGCTCGGCGACTGGCCAGAGTTGGGTGACGTCACTCCCACACAGGTGTGCGGGAGCTGCCAGTCACGACATGACCCCTATTAGAAACAATGTGCCAATGACATTGGTGCTTGGCTTTTTTGTAAATAGGAGGCTTGGGAGAGATTTCCAGCACCTACTTAAAGGGTGTGCCTGCGCCCCCAGCCCCCTCCCCCGTTTTTTTTACTTACCTCACCCCTTTGAAAATCCTGTGCTCGCCACCGTTCAGCCTGGCCGCTGATTGGATGGAGTGGATGGATGGAAACAGCACAGTCATTGGCTCACGCTGCTGTCAATCACATCCACTGATGCGGAGCGCCGGGGGGCGGGGCCGTGTGATACAGCCGGTGGCTATAGCCGCTCGCCGTATCACGGAAGCGCGCCCGCAGGTGCTTATAACCAAGCGAGGGAGCTCGCATGAACGTGAGAAGCATCTGCGGGAGGAAGCAGTGACAGCCGCCGAGGGACCCCAGAAGAGCAGGTTCGGGGGCCACTCTGCAAAACGAGCTGCACAGTGGAGGTAAGTATAACATGTTTGTTTAACCACTTGCTTACTGGGCACTTAAACCCCCCTCAGTCCCAGACCAATTTTCAGCTTTCAGCGCTGATGCACTTTGAATGACAATTGCGCGGGCATACAACACTGTACCCAAATGAAATTTTTATCATTTTTTTCCCACAAATAGAGCTTTCTTTTGGTGGTATTTAGTTACAGCTCGGAGTTTTATTTTTTGCTAAACAAACAAAAAAAGATGCAAAAAAAAAAAAAAAATCATGTTTTAATAGTTTGTTATAAAATTTTGCAAACGGGTCATTTTTCTCCTTCATTGAAGTGCGCTGATTAGGCGGCACTGATGGCTGCATTGGTGGGCACTGATGGCTGCATTGGTGGGCACTGATGGCTGCATTGGTGGGCACTGATGGCTGCATTGGTGGGCACTGATGGCTGCATTGGTGGGCACTGATGGCTGCATTGGTGGGCACTGATGGCTGCATTGGTGGGCACTGATGGCTGCATTGGTGGGCACTGATGGCTGCATTGGTGGGCACTGATGGCTGCATTGGTGGGCACTGATGGCTGCATTGGTGGGCACTGATGGCTGCATTGGTGGGCACTGATGGCTGCATTGGTGGGCACTGATGGCTGCATTGGTGGGCACTGATGGCTGCATTGGTGGGCACTGATGGCTGCATTGGTGGGCACTGATGGCTGCATTGGTGGGCACTGATGGCTGCATTGGTGGGCACTGATGGCTGCATTGGTGGGCACTGATGGCTGCATTGGTGGGCACTGATGGCTGCATTGGTGGGCACTGATGGCTGCATTGGTGGGCACTGATGGCTGCATTGGTGGGCACTGATGGCTGCATTGGTGGGCACTGATGGCTGCATTGGTGGGCACTGATGGCTGCATTGGTGGGCACTGATGGCTGCATTGGTGGGCACTGATGGCTGCATTGGTGGGCACTGATGGCTGCATTGGTGGGCACTGATGGCTGCATTGGTGGGCACTGATGGCTGCATTGGTGGGCACTGATGGCTGCATTGGTGGGCACTGATGGCTGCATTGGTGGGCACTGATGGCTGCATTGGTGGGCACTGATGGCTGCATTGGTGGGCACTGATGGCTGCATTGGTGGGCACTGATGGCTGCATTGGTGGGCACTGATGGCTGCATTGGTGGGCACTGATGGCTGCATTGGTGGGCACTGATGGCTGCATTGGTGGGCACTGATGGCTGCATTGGTGGGCACTGATGGCTGCATTGGTGGGCACTGATGGCTGCATTGGTGGGCACTGATGGCTGCATTGGTGGGCACTGATGGCTGCATTGGTGGGCACTGATGGCTGCATTGGTGGGCACTGATGGCTGCATTGGTGGGCACTGATGGCTGCATTGGTGGGCACTGATGGCTGCATTGGTGGGCACTGATGGCTGCATTGGTGGGCACTGATGGCTGCATTGGTGGGCACTGATGGCTGCATTGGTGGGCACTGATGGCTGCATTGGTGGGCACTGATGGCTGCATTGGTGGGCACTGATGGGCTGCACTGGTGGGCACAGATAAGGCGGCACCAATGGGCACAGATAAGGCGGAACGGATGGGCAAAGATGGGCACAGATAAGTGGCACGGATGGGTGGCACGGATGGGCACTGATGGGTACCACTGATAGATGGGACTGATGGGCACTGATGGGCGGCACTGGGTCGCAGCACCTTTGAGGCAGATTGTGGGCACTGTGGGTGGCACTATTGGTGGCACTGTGGGTGGCACTGTAGGTGGCACTGTGGGCACTGATGGGGGGGCACTTTTATTCAGGATGGCACGGCGGTGGGCAGGTGGGCACTGGCAGGGGGCAGGTGGTCAGCTGTATTGCTGGCCGTGATCGGGACTGATGTCCCGATCACGGCCGCCGGTGATCGGCTTTTTTTTTCTCTCCTCGCGCTGTCAGCGCGAGGAGGAATAATAGCCGATTACCGGCTCCGTTCTATCACATGATCAGCTGTCATTGGCTGACAGCTGATCACGTGATAAGGGGTCGGGATCGACCCCTTGCACGGATCGGTGATCAGGCGAGTCTCACGGACTCGCCGATCACAGAGCGCGCCGCGTGCGCCCCTCAGGGGGCGCGCAGGCCGCTCGTATCCGGGACGATGTCAATAGACGTAGTCCCGGAAATGTAGGTCCGCGCTGATGCCGTCATTTGGCAATAGCGCGGATCTGTAGTGGTTAAAAATAAAAAATAAAAAATTCACTTTACAATCCCTTTAATGTAGGTAAAAGTGGTTGTACAGTCCGTGTGTGGTGTGGTGGTTTGTTTGTGTTTTTTTTATTTTTTTATTTTTTTTATACCTGTATTGGGCTCAGTTCACCTCTATGCATGTTGCTTTTGATTGTTTCTGCGGTGTGGTGTGTGGGGTTTTTTTTTTTTTTGGCAGATTTAAAAATGCAAATCATGGCAAATGCACTACATGCTTTTCTGCAGCTTCTCCATTGAAATATATTGAACCAAAAAAATGTGTATTTTGCAAACAGCATGGGGGGAAAAAAAGAGCCTGATGAATGTATTAAAGGATTACATGGATGTTTGGGTTATTGGTCAGACCTATAGCTTTGCACTTGTGTGTCTTTGAACTCTTTACGAGTCAGTGAACGCTTTGCCCTCTGATGTGTGGGGTCAGCTGTGAATGGTTAATTGTCTGTGAAATGCCCCAGGATGTCCTCTGCACTTAACTATATTTACATCCACTCACTACCTTTATTTTATTTTTTTCCTTTAGGTTTGTGGCTGTCATTTTTCTACATCCAGTTCCCACAATGCTAAAATCTACAGTGATCCAGTAGAAGCGGTGCAGGACATACCGAATGGATCAACTCTACTTGTCGGTGGTAAGTATACATTTTGGTACTTTTCTTCTAGATAAAACGCGCTGTGCTATGGCAGGAGATTATCCACTGGTTGTACTTCTAGGCATCTTGCACATGGGATTACAGCTGTCCAGAGTTGGGACTGAAGTTCAGCAGGAACTGGCCGAGTTGAGATCCATCTATGACAGTTTCTACTTGATAGACGCTGATCTAGCAATTGATTTCTGTCAAATGGTATTGTTGGCAACCTAATCAATTCAGGGGTGAAGTCCTGACCAGTGTATTGTGACAGCAGTTGTGTCCCCGCTGTCATACAATAGCACAGCACATTTGTTTGCGCAAGGTCTTTACAGAATATTTTACTCCAGGATGGTTCTGTCAACAATATTCAGCGTATAAACTTTTAGAGTGCCTTTAAAGTATCCAAGGAACAGTTTACTGCCCTTCAAATGTTGGGGGATGGTGGGTGTCGGGACTGGACTGTGGGAGTTGAAAGAAACAAACATGCCCTAGGCTTTGGTGGTCAGTGGGAGTAAAATAATTATATCATTGATGTCCGTGGGAGGCATAGAGCCCCATCACTGGTGTCAGTTGAAGAATTTGTTCTCCATAGTTGGTGTCAAAGGAATAGTGCCTTGTATCAGTGGAAGGAATAAGGGCTCAAGGTCCAGAAAAGCAAGCAAAGGGCCACAGTTTGGAGACCCCTGTGATAGACTAACACAAAGTGCCACATAATTGTGTAGTGGGGGGGGTTGAAATGATTTTTAAATTTGTACAAATCTGAAAAGTGTGACGTGCATTTGTATTCAGCCAATACTTTGTAGAACCACCTATTGCTGCCATTACAGCAGCAAGTCTTTTTGGAGATGTCTCTATCAGCTTTACATGCTTTTGAAGTTTTTGCCCAATTTTTGCAAAATGGCTCAAGATCTGTCAGATTGGATGGAGAGCGTCTGTGAACAGCAATCTTTGTGTCTTGCCACAGATTATCAATTAGATTTAGGTCTGGACTTTGACTGGGCCATTCTAACACATGAATATGCTTTGATCTAAAACATTCCATTGTAGCTCTGGCTGTATGTTTAGGGTTGGATTCCTGCTTCTTATGTGAAAACAGCTGGCAGTCACCCCCCCCCCACCCCCCCATCTTTACTTACCTTAGCCCCATCATCTCTTTGGATGTGCGGTACCTCTCTCCACGGGGTCCCGGCTCTTGATTGGATAGCAGCATGATTGATAGCAGCGCAGCCATTGGCTCCCGCTGTGGCCAATCAAATCCAATAAGGGGGCGGGGCTGAGTTGTCATTGATGTCTGGATGCAAATGCTGGACTTGGAAGTGCACCCGCAAGGTAACCCCCCTTAGAGCGCTTCTCCTAGGAGTTTATCTGATGCGGGGAGGAGTCACCGGGGGACCCCAGAAGAGGATGTTTGGGGCCACTCTGTGCAAGAAGAGCTGCCCAGTGGAGGCAAGTATGACATGGTGGGGTGTTTTTTATTTTTTTTATATATTTTTTTCCAAATCACTTTAAAGGGGTTGAATACAAATGCACGCCACACTTTTCACATTTTATATGTAAAAAATTCCTTCCATTTCAAAATTTTGTGCCACTTTTTGTTGATGTATCGCTTAAAATCCCAGTGACATACATCTACGTTTTTGGTTGTAAAAGGAAAAAACTTGGAAAATTTCGAGAGGTATGAACACTTTTTCAAGGCACGGTGTATTTGATCAGGGACTGCAGTCCTGATCAGTTTAATTTGACAGCAGAGGTGTGCCCACTGTCATAATACAATGGCACAGCAAGTTGTTTTCCTAAATATACAAATCTCCTCCTATGGTGCGCCTTTTACGCATTATTTAAGCAAGGTTTTTACATAAGATTTTACTCTGGATCGTCTGCAAACAGGATCCAGAGTCTAAACTGTAATGCTCATGTAGGAGGCCCTAATGTTCTTTTGATCTGCTATTTTGGTTAGAAAATCTTTGGCATCCCAGCAAAGCTAGCACATTTTAATGTTTAATCTGATGGGTTTGAAAGTATGTTAACAAAGTGTTCCATTGTTGCCTCTCCAGCAGGGTCTAAGGCAGCAGTGTCTTGGATATCTCGTTGTGTATATACAGCTATAGGGCTATAGACAAAGGAGTGCACCTCACATAGGAGGAGCTACACTGCTATTTTTCACAGCAAATGTAGATTTTATGAATTTTATTTTTTGACGGCTGCTACTTGGGCACAATTCACCTTTTTTAAATGTCCTTCACGATATAAAGCTACTTTCACACTGGGGTGGGCTGGCGTCTGTGATAAAGCGACAATATTTTTAGCGCCGCTTTACCCTAATTTTAGAGGAGTTATTGGTCCTGCTAGCAGCTGAAAGGGTTAAAAATGCCCGCAAAGTGTTTTCTGGTGCTGCCCCATTGATTTCAATGGGCAGGGGTGCATTAGGAGTGGTCTATACACCGCTACAAAGATGCTGCTTGCAGGACTTACTTTTTTTTTTTTTTCTCTGTCCGTCAGTGTGGAAGTTGGACAGCCAGGCAAATGCAATTTCCAGGAGGTGGTTTATTGATGCAAATCACTGTTTTTGGTGGTGTGTGTGTGTGTGTGTGTGTGTGTGTGTGTGTGGGGTGTTTTTTTTTTTTTTTTTTTTGTTTGGTCTTTGGACTCTACTGCAGTTTTGCCTGCAAGTAATTCTTACTAGCAAAATCTTCACAGGATTTAATCATGAGATTTCCACGAATAACAAATTATTGGGAACAAGATGTTCTGGAGGTCCAACAGACTGCTGCAGATGTGATCCAGCTGTAAGGATTGTGTGGTCTGGTTGTTGGTTGAAGTCTGATAAAATGAAAAGCAAAAAAAGGCAAAGGGCATATAAGCTACAGTAGCTCAAGGTCACAAGAGGAAATGTTAATCAGTCTATTACTGCTAATCTTCCTGTATATCCTGATAAATAAGTTAGCTTAGCTGCCTGCTCATATGCCTTGGTCATATGTCTGAACAAGCCCTTAATCAAAATGCAACAATCAGCTATCGCCTTCCCTGCTGGCAGAACACTGTTGGAGGCTATGACCACTGGCATTGATCACATGGGGGGGGGGGGGGGGAATCCAACAGGCTTATTGTACTGAAGTCTTTTGATTGGATCCATCTTCAGTACCCTCAGCCTGCCCATAGATGGATCAAATTTTGGCTAGTTCATCGATCCATCTATTGACTTGTATGGGATCTTCCCTTCCCATGTGCAGGCTGAGGATTGTACAAATATTGTTGTATACAGTATTTGATGGTCTTGTGTTTTTTATTATAGGTTTTGGTCTTTGTGGAATTCCAGAGAACCTCATAGGTGGGCTGCTGAAGACCGGTGTTAAAGGAATCACAGCTGTGAGCAATAATGCAGGGTATGTACTTATTTATTACAGGTATCGATATAGCATAAACTTTTTATGTAGCGCTGTACCTATTGTATAGTCATATCTATCCCCGCTCTAAAGGCACACCTAAGGTCACATGCATTCCTACATACAGGAGCCAGTTAACCTATTAGTATGACCCCTTTTACACTGGGACCACTCTGCATTGGCTGTAAAGCGCAGCTAGATTTAGCGATTTACCATCATTTTCGACCGCTAGCGGGGCACTCTTAACCTCTGCTAGCGTCCGAAGAAAGTGTTAAATGTGTGCCGCTGCACTGCCTATTCATTTCAGTGGGCAGGGATGGTATAGTCACCGCTCTTAAACCACTCCTAAGGTGATGCTTGCAGGACTTTTTCAAACCTCCTGAAAACGCACCGATCCAGTGTTAAAGCACTCGGGCTCACACTGGGGCTGCAGGGGAGGCATTTTTCAGGCACAATTTTTAGCCTTTTAGCACCTGAAAAATGCCTTCAGTGTGATAGGGGTGGTCTTTGGAGTGTGGAAGGAAACTTACAAACAGAGGGAGGAAATGCCGATTGTTCCCCTACCAGGAATTTAACTGAGAAACCCAGTGATGCAAGGCATAAATGCTAACCACTAAGCTACTGTGCTTTGTACGCACATTTTATTTTTTTCAGCCAGCACACTAGACCATAACTTTTTCCAGCACTCGGTTTGGAAAGACTCACTGTGACGATTGCCAGGCAGTATGGTTTTAGTAATGTTTCCTAATCTTTGTCCAAGGAATTTCCTTTTAAGTCTGGTTATTGACTGTTTTGTCATCTATGGTTGGCTGATTCTTTTTCCTGTAGGCATTTAGATGGAACGCTAAATACAATTAAACATTTGTATATTAACTGTCCTACCTGCCTAATTCTGCACAACCATGTCTGTGGTTTACATCCTGCTAGGGAGGTGTCGCCACTTTAGGGGTGAGCTCTATTTTAGAGCAGAGTGGGTGGATGACATGTCCGCTCAGTTTCTGCAGAGCGTACATGGACAGGGCCCGCTCTACTGTATGGGCAGCTCAGAGTAAATGGCGTCTGCTGTCCATTTACTATACCTCCGATCTGCTTAGATGGAGGGGGCAAATCCTCTTCTGGATTTGATTTTAGGCAAGTATAAATGGACACAATTCCATTTTATACCCGCCGGTTCATAGGGTTGAATGGAGGGTCCAACCAGGTCTCGCTGAAATAACTGACAGGCATTCCTGATCGTACATCATTAATTTACAGCGTCCTGTGAATGAGAACAAGTAGTCCCGTCTTCCACAGCAGTAGACAGCTTGTAGTTCTCAATGAACTGTGAGCACTGAGTGTCTTTGTAGTTCATTCACAAGCCCTGCAGCTTTCAAACGGAAAACCTATATAGAAGTACTAGCTGAAAACTATAGGATGTGTCTGCAGGAGCCTGACATTGCACTGTGATCTGCTGTTGTAAATATTGATACCAAAATGCCTGTTGATCTACCAGAAACCCTGTGAGCTCTGAACTTCCTATTTGAGCTGATAACACGATGCCTCTGCTGTGCTGAAATTCCAAGCAGTGTCAGTAGGATGAGGAATGGTGCCCAATCATTGGTATTGGTTGGTGGAATTGCACCCCATTGTTGGTGCTAGTGGAAGGGATAGTGCCCTGCTGTTCTCGGTGTGAGAGGGCCTAGTGAAAGGCAAGCAAAGGAGTTTGGAGGCTACTGTGCTAGGCAAAGAATATTGGCCACACCATATAAAATATTCTTGCAAGAAAAGCTTGTTTAAAGTGATTGCAAACAATCGCCTTGTAATACAATCCATTCAGTTTAAAATGTAAATTAAAGGCAAAAAAAATGTATATAGATATAAAAACACAATATAAATGCCCCCTCTTGGGGGTATTGCCTCTGTTAGCTGCAATGAGAGCTGGGGGGAGAAGAAGCAACAATACACTGATCTTCCCAGTGAATGGCTGTGCAGGGGAAGACATGTCAGGCCAAGTCTGATCATTGGAGTAGAACCAGGTTAGAACTGATCACTAGGAAATCAAAACACTTTAAAGCTCCCAAAGCCATAGCTATTAGGAGTCTGTGCTTCCCCACAGTCTACTGGAAATCATTGGTTAATCAGAAGTAGGAAGGAAGTATGGGGTGGTATTATAGTGGTGCCAACAAATTGATAATGGTACCAGTAAACAATACATTTCATGTTTTAATTACTAACCTGATTAAAATTGGATCAAAGATAAAACCAGTTTGTTTGTATATCTGTGATGGTGATCACACAAAAAGGGTTAATTGGTTACAAGATGGGGTGTTTTTCCAACATGTTTCGCCAGCATTGGCTTCTTCAGAGGATTATAAGTCACCAAAAAGGGTGTGTATATATAGCCCTGGGCAGGATCACCACTAGAATCAACTGAGGGGTGGGGGCGGCACCATGCAGCCACAAAGGACACAGAATGACCAAGTTGAAGATGTGTGCAAAATGTATACAGGAGGGCGCCTGCAGGTAATGTAGCTTGTATCTAGAAGAAAATGGATAGGTTTTGCCCACAAGCACAGAAAAATCTTTCCCAAGTCGTCCTTCAGGCTCTGGCTTTTCATGGGATGAGGTGCCGGATGTAATTTGCTCACCTTGGTTGAACGAATTACAAAATTGGTTAATCAGGTTATTCCTTAAGTAAAAGTTTTTATGAGAATAGGAACTGGTCCATTAACATTGCTTAAAATCTAGGACCTGTGGTGTAATCCTACTCCCATTAAGTTCAGAGTGACCTCCCCATCTCACTCAGTGTATGGCCCCTTTACACTGCTGCGTGTTGTTTTTTTTTTTTTTTTTTTTTTAACAGCGTTTTTACTACTGCGATTTCAGAGAATGCCTGTGTAAACTTGGTTCGCTATGAATGAATCGTGGGGTATGATTTGTAATGCGACTTTGCAGTCTTACGTCGCACAAGTGTGAAGGGGGCCTAGGATAGATGCACAAACACTTAGACTGTCAGTGTTCCCCTTTTTTTATTTTTTTTTTTATTTTTTTTTTTTTAACATCTTTACTGTAATGGGTTTTTATGCAATTCTAGTTGGTGAACTCACAATTTTTGGATATTTATTTTATTTAAGCCAGGGTTTAGAGTCCTTTTTAAGTGATGTCAGTTTGAGCTAATGAGCCGTGTATACCTTTCTGGTTTTACATAAAGTAGCTGACCTAGAACGCGTTTTTATTAATAATTTACCACTTGATCTGTACATTAAGTCTTAATGAAGTAACTCGAGCAGATAAAATAAGATGGGAGGTAAGCGTGAAAGATAGGGCAATAGTGGATAATGAGCTGTTTAAAGAAAGTGGAAGGTCCTCTAAATGGTGCTAGGATTAACTTCTATAGCACACAAGGTGGCACATGCTTGTGACGTGAACGGCAAATAACCTTTGCCCCGGTCTCAAGTCTTTTGCAGACTAACAGGTTTTCTTCTAAAATTGCCCTGTATTTAGCTTCATCCATCTTCCAGTCAACTCTGACCAGCTTCCCTGTCCCTGCTGAAGAAAAACATCCCCACAAAATGCTGCCACCATCATGTTTCAGGGTGCAGTTTTAGTTTTCTGGTATGCCTCTCAAGGGGGAACCCATGCCGTTTTTTATTTATTTGCCGTGGAGTTCTCCCTTTAGGATTCATACCAAACACCGTGCTTGGTATTGGCAGGAATCCAATTCGGATCCCCGCACCAGTGTGAACCCGGCCAGCGATGCTTATGCGAGCCAGTTTGGCGCTGGCTCCCGTGGCGGGGCTCGTAGGGTGTCAATCTCGCCGATAGAAAAGGCGAGATTGACACACTATCGCGGTCACCTACTGTAGCTTTTGCATTTAGGCCAAAAAATTTAATTTTGGTCTCATCTGACCAGAGCACCTTCTTCCACATGTTTCCTGTGCCCCCCCACATGGCTTCTCGCAAACTACAAATGAGAATTCTTTTGGCTTTCTTTCAACAATGGCTTTCTTCTTGCCATTCTTCCATAAAGATCAGATTTGTGGAGAGCACAACTTATAGTTGTCCTGTGGACAGATTCTCCCACCTGAGCTGTGGATCTCTGCAGCTCCTCCATGGGCCTCTTGGCTGCTTCTTTGATTTATTGCTCTTTGCCCGGCCTGTCAGTGTAGGTGGACGGCCATGTCTTGGTAGGTTTGCAGTTGTTCCATACTCTTTCTATTTCTGCATGATGGATTGGACAGCTCTGTGAGATGTTCAAAGCTTGGGGATGGATATATATATATATATATATATATATATATATATATATATATATATATATATATATATATATATATATATATATATATATATATATATATATAATATATATAAATAATTTTTTTTTTTTTTCTATCGCTCTCCTAACCCTGCTTTTTAAACTTCTCCACAGCTTTATACCTGACCTGTCTGATGCGTTCCTTGGCTTTTATGATGCTATTTGTTCACTAAGGTTCTCCAACAAACGCCTGGAGGCTTCACAGAACAGCTCTATTACTAATTGGGTGACTTGAGGCAACTGGTTCCACTAGATTTTAGTTGGGGGTAGCAGAGTAAAAGAGGGCTGAATACAAATGCACACTTTTCAGATATTTGTAAAAACAAGATTTGTATTGGTCTATCGCATACAATCCCAATTAAATATGTTTACCTTTTTGTTTGTAACATGACAATGTGGAAAATTTTTAAGGGGTATGGAATACTTTTTCAAGGCACTGTATATCTGTTTGATAAGTACTGTTTGACAGGCAGCAGCTCTCCACGCTGAGGTGATGGAACCAAGCCATCGGAGGTGTTCGGTGGCTCTGTTCTCAGTGCAGCGATGCCAGGGGACAGCTGAAGCATTGGTCTGATGCTGCATCCACCTAGGCAAGTATGATTATCCCAAAAAAAACAACAAAAACCTACTTCTCTCTCAAAATATCCATACCAAAATTTGGGAATTCCTACAGCAAGCTCTTGTCCTTACTAATATATAATCAATTTGCTGAACCAATTTTCTTTCTCGACCAGTGATCAGTGTGTTTTGATCGCTGGAGGGGTCTCCCTACTGTCAGAATACAATGAATTGGCAGGAAGGATTACTTCATCCACCTCCCAAATGTGTGAATGGAAATCTGGTCATGGTTTTGTGGGGTGTTGTGTGGCTTTTTATTTTATTTATTTATTTTTTTAACCTGACTCCTATGGGCTGCCTACCTAGTTCCAGTCTTGGTAAACAAGATTTGTTTGCTAAGGCTTATGATCCTATTTTCACGTATTAAAGGGGACCTAACTACTCCTGATGTAAGCTGTTTTACAGTCCACTCTGGTCTTTAATCTTTATTGGATGATTGCTATCGCTGACATTGGCTGCAGATGGGTGAATGTATGCAGGAATTTATAGTGTGTTCTAATACAGGGCGTCTCCAAACTTTCTAAATAAAGGACCAGTTTATTATTGTCCTTGAGATTTTAGTTGGGGCTGGACTGTGGTCATTGTGAGTAAAAAAAAAAAAAATCCTGAAGTCAGTGGGACAAAATAATGGGAGTAATTGTGCCCCATCATTGGTGTCAGTGGGAGGAATTGTACATTGTTTTGAATCGGGAGGAATTGTGCACCTTCATTGGTGTCAGTGAGGGAAATGATGCCCCATTGTTTGGTATTGGTGGATAAAAGCAAGCTAAGGGCCACATCTGGCCCCTGAGCTGCTGTTTGGAGGCCACTGATCTAGACCAGCAAATACACAGGAGACCTCTCTCCAGCGGCCGTGTATAGGTCTGGGTTTTTCATGCACCATATCCTCTAATTAGCTTGCTGTTCGTTGTTTAGCATGAGACTGCATGATAGAGGTACCTTGATGCATTCTTAGTAAATGTGCATATATACATGGTGTATGTGTGTTTGAATGTATATACTATAGCAGGTATACAGCATTGTTGCTGGTGTATACATGTCACTTAAGTTTCCCACATGGAGAGTGGCTCCAGGGTTCATGGCTAAACGAGCGTTTTTGTTTTTGCAGATCCTCAGCCCTGTCCTGGGCCCTGGATCCCAAAGACTTTGTAGTGCTTTGGGTTGTAAAGTTCTCCATCCTAGGTCCACATCCTCCCTGGTAGCTAGAACACATTTAGTCTGTTATCCGCAGGCTTTTATGTGAACTGACTGATGCTTGGGGCCCTCCCTCTCTCCTGTTAGAGCCTGCTGCTGGGTGAAAAGCCTGATTCAATGCTGGAAAGGTACAAGAGCTGCCTGTTTTGGGAAATTCATTGGGGGGGGCGCACCCTGTTCATCGGGAACAGACGATAATGACTTGAATGAGCAGATGTTTTGGTTTTATTCTATGGTCTTGCTGTGTTCATCAAGGTCTTGGCTTTTGCTAAGTACCTGCTTGCTGAGAATCTCTGTAGCTAAAAGATGTCACTGAGGATGTGGTCTAGCGGATTCACGGGTGAAATGTCTGGCTGATATTGGAAAGAGGCATCCGTGGACATTGTGAGTACAGACCTGAGTGCAGGATCTTGGTGACTGTTGCAGCCAGACTAGTACTTGCCTGGCCAGGGACTCTGCTGATTATGTCCCCAGTGCTGTCCATTATTGGGTGTTGGCTAGAAAGACTGTCGTAGTGATAAAGGGCATAGTGTACTCCGATTTGCTGTTCATTGAGTATCCCATGGCTCCCTATGACTTCCCAAAAGCTAGTGAGCAATACATTTTGAAAAAGGCAACCTCCTAGACAAAGAGTGCCCAACCTTTTTTAAGCAGGGGGCCAACTTTAGTGACTTGGTAACAGGTTACAGGCAGCAGTGTACAGAGCGGGCAGATGACAGGCCGTGTCCACTCTGCATATGCAGCGCAAACACTGATTGTGTGTGTGTGTGTGTGTGTGTGTGTGTGTGTGTGTTTGTTTTTGGGATAGTTGGAGATAGGCAGGTGTAAATGGACACACGTCCATTTACATCCGCTGCTCTATAGAGGTGATTGGAAGGTCAAACTGGGTCCGCCTGAAAAAAGGATAGATGGACCTGATTGGACTGATCGTGTGAAGGAGCCCTAAGGCGGCTTTCACAGTGATGCACTGGTTTACCTGCACCTCACCTCATTCTTCACTTCTGCCTCGGATTCCAGCGGGTATTGCTGACTGGTTCCTGACCCACCATCCCTGAGCATCGGTGTGAAGAATGGAGCTGGCACTAGAGGAAGCAGGCAGCTGCAGTATAGACATGACAGGAGCCGGCTCTATACAGGAAGCATGCACTCTGCTTCCTCTAGCAATGGCTTTGTTCTTCAAACTGATTCTCTGGGGTGGCTGGTTGGGAACCTGAGCAGGAGGTGGCGGACCAGCGGTTGGGCACCCCTGCTCCTAGACTTTTTCATTGAGACAGAAGAATGTTGCTTTGCCTGGCTGCTGTTGCAAAATTTGGGGAAAAAACCTGAAGCCAACTTGCGGGGGTGAACCTTACACCGTTTACCACTACCATATTGTCATATGGTATTGGAAGATGGTGGTAATGCCTAGCAGACTCCTTCACTTTTTTTTTTTTTTTTTTTTTTTTTAACTCTCCACAGGATCTGTTGCTTTAGACCCCCTTTCACACTGGAGGTGGTTTTCAGGCGCTACAGCGCTCAAAATAGCACCTGAAAGAAGCGGCTTTATTTACACTGGAGCGGTGCGCTGGCAGGGTGCCAGTCCTGCCAGCAGCTTTTTTGGAGTGGTGAACTCACCGCTCCTCCCCATTGAAATCAATGGGGCAGCACTGCTATATTGCTAGCAAAACAGTGGTGCGGTGGAATTTTTGTGGGTGGATTAACCTGTTTTCGGACGCTAGTGGAGGGGGGGGGGGGGGTTTAAAACCGCTCTGCTAGTGGCCGATTGGCGCCACTGAAATGACGGTAAAGCAGAGCGAAAAATGGCGTGCTTTAACATGGATGCCCTAGGTGGCACATTGGGAAAGAGCTCTAAAGTTTAACTTTTTTCAAAGCTGCAATGACAAACGGCTCTACCCTCCACCCCCCCCCCCCCCCCATTTATTTATTTATTTATTTTTTCTCTCCACTTCCTTACCCAGCAGCAGCTAGAGCTGGGAATGACCTTGTCTTGTCGGAGCCAGTCTCTAAAGAGAAACCTAGAAATGCTCTGGCAGCTACACCAAAATAGTACTGCATTGTACTACAAAATGATCTCTAATCTTTTGGAAGCAAAGCTTTATTTGTATTCAAAATGAACAGATTTACAATCATACTAACATTTGTACAGGAGGTTTGGAATGTAAGGTAAGTACTTAGTATAACTAAATTCAATGATGGTAGTTCTCAATGTATGGAACACATAGGTAGCATTATAGGTTATTTTTAAATGTTTCTTTTATTAAAAATACAAAATGACCTATAATCTTACCTACGTGTTCCATACAACCCTACTAGTCTGTTTTCACCATGGCTGGGCTATGAAGCTGTAAAAGGTTTGTGTTCTATAAACTCGCTAACCCTGCTTATCAGCCCATGTGAATGTGGATTATTTTACTAAAGGATATGAATGGGAATGTTTGCTTATCGTACTTGACTAGTGACAACTATCCAAGTTTTTGACATTTTAAAAATAAAAGTAGATCACGGGTATTTTCAGTCTAAAATTCTGTTTAACCGTTTCCTACTGTGTTCAAATCAGAACTTCAACAAAAAAAGTTAAAAAAAAAGGGGGGGGGGGTAGCTTTTTCGCACTATTCACCTTCAGACCACAGCTTTCCTCATCATGACTGCTGGTGCACTCCGTTACAGGTACAAGATGTGTGTACAGAATAAACTGGCCACTAACTCCTTTTTAATAAACGATGTACTGTTCTGATTGTAAAAGCAGCTAAAATTTGTAATTTTTGCAAATGTAATTTATTTCATAGCTGTTCAGGATGTGCCTCTTTATGTATGTGAAAAGCAACTTGAGCAGCACTACCCCTTGAGGCATATCTACAGGTGGAGCAGATTAGGGATCAACAGATTTATTGGTGAGGCCGATGATATTCACTTTTTTTTTTTTGTATCGGGCAGAAACGCACCCGATTATAACTGATATTGCTTCAAGGGGTTTTACCGGGATGATGTAATGCTCTTTAGCGTGGACGGTCAGCTTTATTGTAATAACCGTCGGCTGTTATTACAAGCAGCGCCTGCCCGCCACTCGCCCAGGATCCCCGGTCCATGCCGGAATGTTCGCCAGCTGGCTGAAGACCCAAACAAAGCTGATGCTTTATTCAGATCTAGTAACCCAGAAGTGATGTCAGGATTTACGGATTACTGGCATCTTAAAGGGGCCATTTTTTTAAAATGTCAAGTATTTAAAAATACTGATCTCAATGTTTTTTTGATTACTTTCAAGTGCACTGCAGAGGGGTTTGGGGTCTTAATAGACCCCCGCTCCCTCCATAAAGAGTACCTGTCAATGCCTACTACTACCACAAGGTATGTTTGCATTCCTTGTGACAGTGTAAATTATTATTATTATTTATTTTTATTTTATGTACAGACTATCAGGACACAATGTCTGCCTGAGAGGTGGCCAAATTATCGGTATTGTATCAGCACCGAAAAAAATCTGTTGATTCCTAGTGCAGATGTGACAACTGCTGGGTGCCTGACCTACTCCATCTATAATATAGATACGTGTGTGTGTGTATATCTATCTCTTTATATAGCCTTACCAACTACCTTTTTTATTAGGTACATCTTGCAAGTACCAGGTTGAACCCTCTTTTGCCTTCACAACTGCCCTAATTATTCATGCCCTAGATTCAACAAGGTGTTTGAAAACATTCCTTTAGATTTTGGTCTATATTGACATGATCGCATCACAGAACAAAATGGAGACCACAGAAAATGGGACGTTTTAGGCACCGTATTGAACACACAAAATCGTATCAATAGTCAGTCTTTTTATTAGAAAAAGGATTAAAAACAAATTAAAACCATTACAGTATTAACCCAAACTAGTTTGTGAGCACATGGGTAGGAAGCCTCCAAAGTTTTGACGCTGGCACATATGTACTTTAATGAAACCAATACAATCACCAAGGACAAATATAGCGGGGGTCCATCTCTGTGGAGGAGTGTCTCCTCACGCTAGGCGGACAGTGCTGTGTTCAACATGTTTAACATTAACTCTTTTCACTCCAGAAGAAGTGTTATTTGTCAATTTGTGTTAAACCAAGAAAAATGCATGGACCACAAAAGAGTGATTTATTGCATCACACAGTTGCTGCAGATTGCTGAATGCGAATCTCCCATTCCACTACATCCCAATGGTGCTCTATTGGATTAAAGTGGTTGTAAACCCTTACAAACCACTTTGACCTACAGGTAAGCCTAGATTAAGGCTTACCTGTAGGTCCAAGAAATATCTTCTAAACCTATATGGTTTAGGAGATATTTGCCCGAAGACAGACAGCGGCGCGCAGGCGCACTGAGCGTAGCATCGTCAATGATGAAGATACCGCGCGTTTCAGCTCCCCTGCTGGCTCCCGTGCGCATGTGCTGGAGTGACGTCATCGCGGCTTCGTCTGATGACGCACTATACGATGCATAGTAGTCCATTATGCTTTTCCTTTGCAGGGAATGAAAGAGGAAGTAAACTCATCAGGGTTTACTTCCTCTAAGATCTGGTGACTATAGAGGCCATTGGAGTACAGTGACCTCATTGTCATGTTCAAGAAACCAGTGGTGAGATGATTTGATCAGTGTGACATGGTGCATTTTCCTGCTGGAAGTGGGCATCAGAAGATGTGTACACTGTAGTCATAAAGGGTTAGAAATGGTCAGCAACAATACTCTGGTAGGCCTTGGCATTTAAACAATGGTCAAGGGGCCCAAAGAAAATATCCCTTACACCACCACCAGCCTGAACCATTAATACAAGGCAGGGTGGATCAATGCTTTTATGTTTAAGCAAAATTCTAACCCTACCATCTGCCTGGTCTGAGGAGTCAATTTCAGCTGCGATTTTCAAAGTTATTCCAATCTTCTATTGTCCAATTTTGGTGAGCCTATGTTAATTTGTAGCTTCGCTTTTCTTAGCTGACAGGAGTGGCACCTGATGCGGTTTTCTGCTTCTGAGCCCATCTACTTCAAGGTTTGATGTGGTGTACATTCAGCTATGGTATACTGCATACCTTGGTTGGAACGAGTGGTTATTTGGTTCGATAGGCAACAGTAGCCCATTCTCATCTGACCTCAAGGCATTTTCATCCACCCAACTGCTGCTCATTGGATATTTTCTCTTTTTCAGGCCATTCTCTGTAAACCTTAGATGGTTGTGTGAAAATCCCAGTAGATCAGCAGTTTTTGAAATACTCAGGCCAGCCCTTCTGGCACCAACAACCATGCCACGTTCAAAGTCACTTAAATCTCATTTCTTTTCAATTCTGTTGCGCTGTTTGATCTTCTTGAATCTTCACCACATCTAGATGCCTAAATGCATTGAGTTGTCGCCATGCGATTGGCTGATTAACAATTTGTGTTGCCAAACAATTCTCCAGGTCAGAAAATGCACTCGTCGGCCACTTTATTAGGTATACCTGTTCAAATCTCTCAGCGAGGTGTCTGTGAGAGCCAATCTCATTTGAGTTTATAGCCACAGAATTTGCCATAGCTAGATCCTGGAAGTCTCTTGCCATACTGTTTTGATAGACTAAATTGTCTTGGATAATCACTGAAAAATTGCTACCATGAATAACATTTTAAATTGTTTGAGAAACCTTGGGACCCATTGATCGCATGCTTCAGGGAATGTCTTGCACCATCATGTGGCACTAGTGTTACACTCATGGAGTAGAATGGTTATGCTACTTTCTATTTCTTTCGTGAATTGAACATACCTTTGTATGTCATGTTGAACAGGACACATGGCTAAGACCCCTTTCACACTGAGCTTCCCGGGCATCAGTGGTAAAATGCCGCTATTTTTAGCAGCGGACTAAAAAGTGTTAAAACTGCCGTGGCGGTGCTTTGCTGACAAGCCTCAGTGACGACACACCCATGAGAGCCACTGGTCAAGGCACAGGACTCTGAAGGAATGACATGGGTATGCCGTTCTTTCAGAGCGCACCAGCGGCTTTGCAGGTAAATATTTTCGAATGTTTGCACTTTCTAAGCAATATTTTCTATACATAATAGGTAAGCCCTATTATAGGCTTGCCTAGAGGTTAAAATCGACCAAGGGAGATTTACAGCTGAGATTCGAACTGAATATGGCTTGCCTAAATCTTCTAATGTACCTGGATAGGAGGGTACCGTTCAGCCTGGTCCCACCACAACTCAAACGGTGTAGGTGGTAAAGGCTGAGAGCTGTCTGGTGTATCTCTGCAGCCAAAAGTGCCTACAATAAACACATTAGGATCAGAACTGGACCACAGAAAAATAACGATAATGGTCTGGTCTGATGAAACGCACTTTATTTTGCATTATGTGGCTGGCCGAGTGCATGTGCATTGCTTACCTGGGGAAGAGATGGCACCAGGATGCAGTATGGGAAGGCAAGCTGGTGGAGGCTGTGTGATACTTTGGGCAATGTACTGCTGGGGAAACCTTGGGTCCTGCTATTTCATGTGGATGTTACTTGACAATGTACCACCTACCCAAACATTGTTGGGCATCAAGTACACTTTTTTATGGAAATGGTATTCCCTGATGACGGTGGCCCCTGTCGGCAACATAATGTGCCCCGCAACACTGCAAAAAATGGTTCAAGAATGGTTTTGGTTTGAAGAGCACAAGTTTGCGGTGTTGACTTGCCTTCCAAATCTCATTTGTGGGATGTGCTGGAAAAGGAAGCCCAAGTTGCAGGACTTTCAAAGGATGTGCGAATGAGGGCTTGTCAGATTCCAGAGGTCTAGTGGAGTCCATGCCTCAAGGGGGCAGTGATGTTATGGCAGCAAAGGGAGACCCATTTAGTATTGGGTGGGTGTTCATAAGGTTATGGCTGATCGGTGTACAGTATTTGGAGTGGCTTTCTTCATTTACTTTAAAGTGCAGCATTTTATTTCAGACAGCCCGGATTCATTTAGGAAAAACTACATTTACAAAGTGTGCAAACTATACTAGGAGCTAAGTAGCATGAGCTGAGCAGACTGTCAAAGTGTCAGACAGGTGAATAAGACTTTATCCTTGATGGGACAGTAGGGGTTTTGGCCTAGCAGCATTCCAGTAGCTGACATCTAGTCTTAGGAGCATTCATTCAAATGCCTGTTCAATCATTAACCTGTCATACAGGTCTTCCAATTCTGCTATTGACAGCTCATTTGGATGATGAGATAAAACTGATCTCTAATGCAAATATTTACCTTGTAGACTAATGACCCTCACTGCTGGCCAGTGCTAGATACCCACAGACTGCAAAACTTTCGCTTAAAACATATTTCTACTTTTGCAGTCAAATTTGAGAAAATCCTGCAATATGTCTGCATTGCCATTTTACAAATTCTTCAAGAAGCCTTGCAGTCAGATTTTAGATATGTCGGTGAACTGGTCCCAAGTCTGTCCTCATTGGCATACAATGCAGGAAGCCCAGCCTCTTCACCTTTAACCCTTTGTTAGGACAGTCAAGTGTTCAAATCTAGTTATATTTGATGAGGAAAATCTGCCTTCATAGTATAGACTGAGTTAATTATGCCAAACGCAGCCGCCGAGCCCTCTATCTAGGATTTTTTTTCTTGCTGGAGGGTCTAGAAAATAGCAAAACTTTAGTTATGTGAATGGGAACATTATAACACATTTTCTATGGTATAGAAGCTAACCGGTGTCATGGGGGGGAAAAAGGGGACACCATCCTAAACAAAACTTTTTTTTTTTTTTTTTTTTTTTTTTTTTAAGGTGTCAAACATTTTATAAAACAATTTGTTTTTACCCTATACATAATTGTTTAAAAACCACACCATCGATGTGTAATTTTAAAAGCATCACAGAAAATCTGTGTGGTTTCAACATGACAGCTCTGCGTCTTTCACCAAAATATGGCTTCTTCAGGTGTCATGAATACTACAATAAGTGTCACAGGGAGAAGCTTGTGCATGTAGATCAGCCCAGGGACTTATGAGGAGGTTGATTTACTGAAGTCAAATATACTGTGCACTGAGGGGAAGCTCTGCTGAAAATTCTATCCTTCAATTATATATAGTTTATTTTTCCTGCGTGCAATTGGGTATTTTTTTGCAAAGTGAAGCTTTACCTCATTTACTAAGCTCTAGAGCAAGTGCACAGTATATATTTTTTTTCTTTTTAGTAAATCAACCCTAAAATCCCCTGCGTTTACACCTTTTTAATAGGCGAGGGCATTTTAAAGCGGAGCTCCACCCTAAAGTGGAATTTCCACTCATTGGAACCCCCCCCCCCTCCCCTCCTGCGCCACAATTGGCACCTTTCAGGGGGGAGGGGGGTGCAGATACCTGTACAGTACAGGTATCTCCACCCACTTCCGGCATAGATATCTGTGGATATTTACGCCACTTCCCGCGGGTCCCCTGCTGTCTGCTGGGAAACGCATGGATCCCAGAGACAGCGGGGACCATCCTTATTGCGCAGCGCGACTCGCGCATGCGCAGTAGGGAACCGGGAAATGAAGTCGCAAGGCTCCACTTCCTGATTTCCCATACCCAAGATAGCGGCGGCAGCACCCGAGAGACTATCAAGAGATCGGCTTCGGGTGCTGACATCGCGGCTGCGGAATTAATCAATTTCTGATTTTTCATCTGAAGTCTTCAAAGTCTAGCAAAGGGGTAGAGTGGAGAAAAGTACTCCCCTTCCCCCTTCCATCAAAGCACCAATCAATAATGCTGCAATAGAAATCGTCCAAGAGCTATCCTCCTTTCTGTTGAGCACCTTCCCCTGATTGTGCTTTGATGATTTTTTTTTTTTTTTTTTTTTTTTTTATATTGCAGTAGTCAAGACTCCTGAAGAAACCGTACTCTAGTGAAACACGTAGAGCTAATTCACTACTGCCATGTGCAAGCCGCATGGAATTTGTTTGATTTTTAAAATTGCATATTGATGATGACGTTAACACTTTTTATACACAATCATTATTTTATCATATAAATATGAGTTTTTACTTTATTAGTTTTTAGTGTAGCTTCACATTTGCAATTCAGTTTCAAAACCCCCATTAGGTTTGTTCATATTCATACAGGATACCTAAAGCTTAAAGGAAAATCTGCACCACTTAAACCTCTCTAGCAGCTAACCAGGCTGTATCTGTATGTACATGCCTCCAAATGCCAACCCTTTGTTTCATGGGCAGTTTTATTTGGTCCACTGGCTCGCATAGCTATACTGGTAACTGTGTAGATTGATCATAGCTGTTGCGCCAGTTGTGTAGCTACGTGGTCTACTTCCACCCAACCATCATTCTTGAGCATAACAGGAACTTGTATGGCTGATTCTACTAACCAGCAACTCGGTCATGGTTGAGGGGAGGATAGATAATTCTTCCAGTTCAGCTTGGGTGGAGAGAACACATGCGATTGTGCGTTTTTTGTTTCCAGCACTTTAATAAACTCTCTCGTGCTAGTTGGTTTCTACATTTCTCTGAATATAAAAATTGTCACCCAAGCTGGGTGTGTTTGGCCCATTTTGAAATTCTTTATGTGGACAGGTTATGACTCCATAATTGTTCAGTGGACTTTGTTAGGCTAGACTTTGACTGCCAATACGGTCTTTAATAGTAGTGTCCCTTTTTATTTAACTTTCTCCATTCCTCCTCCATGCGAAGACCAGGCGCCTTCTTCACTTATTACAGATTCTTCCTCCTGCTCTGGTGTTAATCCCTGAGTGTCCTCCCTATCCGTCTCCACTGCTCCTTTTTTTTATTTGGGCTTTTGTTTACCAGTTTGACAATGGTTACAAACCTAGTTTACTTTAATCAAACGGTCAGCAGTTCCCATTGTTACCAAGTCATTCGTTTGGAAAACATCCTCAGACAAACCTGATCTCTGCAATCAAACTAGTCTGCCATTCTATCAGCCTTATAGAAAAATTGTATATTTTATATCAAAAGCAACACACCATGTTGAATGGGTAGAGCCTCAAGAGTTGGCAGTTTTAGGGGAAGGATTGCCCTGCTATTCTCTTAAATTATTTGAATGCCAATGTTTTAATTTAAATTGCTTGGGTTTATCCACCATTGCAGTTCACCTGTGAGGATCAGCAAGGTATGCTTTTTTTAGTATTTTGGGTTCTCTGTCCTAATTCAGTCCATGTTATGTTTCTGCAGGGTTGATGAGTTTGGCCTGGGACTGCTGCTCAAGACCAAACAGATCAAGAGGATGGTGTCCTCCTACGTGGGTGAGAATGCTGAGTTTGAGAGACAGTATCTACAAGGAGAACTAGAAGTGGAGCTGGTACCACAGGTGAGATGTATTTTTCTTTAAGATCTGAAATTTGTAGGATATTCTGTATGTAGTATAGGGCCTCAACTCCTAACCAGACTTGTTCAGCAAACTAACCTAGGAGATACTTGTATGTGTGACGCTAAGCTGCAGCCCATGTGGTGATTTGGCCCAATTCATACTGTGTGTGTGTGTGGTGTTTTTTTTTTTTTTTTTTTTTTCTTTAATCTATAAGAATGTAGTATATGCATTGTCGGTTTTAAAACTTGGGGACCGTAAACTGCAAAACTGAGTTGTTTTTTTTTTTTTTTTTCTTGCAACATGAGATGTATAGCCATCAGGTACAGTTCTCATCTGTTATGAGTGTAGTGGGTAGCACTCTCACCTAGCAGTAAGAAGGGTCACTGGTTTGAATCCCAACCACGACACTACCTGCCTGGAGTTTGCATGTTCTCCCTGTGCTTGTGTGAGTTTCCTCCGGGTACTCTGGTTTCCTCACTCCAAAGACATGCAGGTAGGTTAATTGGCTTCTGTCCAAAATTGTCCCTAGTATATAAATGGGGACCTTGGTTCGTGGGCTCCTTGAGGGTAGGGACTGATGTGAGTGTGCAGTGTACAGAGATGGGGACAATTGTAGATACTCTCGCAGGTTGGACTGGTGTCTTTATTCAACCTTACTCTGTTATGCAGTATGACTTCTACTCGTGTCATTATATATATATATATATATATATATATATATATATATATATATATATATATATATATATATATATATATATATATATATATATATATATATATATATATATATATATATATATATATATTAATTATAAAATTTTTACCTTCACCTTTTGGGGAATGAATAGTCATGCAGATGGGATGTACAACCTTGTAGGCTGGGTTAGTGTACAAAAAACTTGGCCCATAGTGTACAACTAAGCACATGGTCGTATGCTACCAGTCAAGTACATATGTTTCTAGTTTCCTAGAAAAATATAGATTAACTTCACTTTCTTTTTTTTTTTTTTTTTTTTCTTGTCAAAATGTTTGCAGTTAACAGTCAAAACAAATGACCGAGAATATAATAAAAACAGACTTGGGGAACGTAGAGGGTCCTACGCTGTGAATAACAAATCAAGTATCAATTCCCCTGGCAATACGCACTGTGGTAGGCATGGGGAATGGAACAATTGTCACTGTGTTATGCCGGAGAGGTTTCCATACAAATACATGAGTGCCATTACATATAGTATTTCAGCCAGAGCTATTTAATAGGCTAAACACTCAGTAGTTTGGGAGGCAAGTCTCTTGAAGACCAGCTGGGCCCACATCGCCAGCACAGACTGGGGACTTGCGGGAAAAAGCAGTGCAGAGTAGTGAGCACGCTATACCATCTGGTCATAATCTTGTAACAAGTCTCTTGGACTCTGGTAGCTATCGAGAACTGGGCAAAGTGGAGAATCTTCTCCCTCAGTCAATCGGACTCCTAGATCTGTTTCCCACTTGGAGAGGAACGGGGGGGGGGGGGGGGTAAATACCCTTCAGCTGGTTGAGTCAAGGAGGAGTAGATTAGAGTGAGACAGTGATGGCCTGGTTCCCCGCAATGGCAGATTTGCTCCAGTTCTGTGAGATACCCAGGGTCCACGAGCACCTGTGGAGGAAGTTGTGCATCTGCAGGCTGCTCCAGTAGTCCAGTGGGGGGTCTGTAGCAGACACTCCGGCTTCTGAAGTGTTGACCATCAAGCCCCAGAAAGTCATACAGGCTGAGCCGGCCACCCACAGCCAGATGTTTAAAGAGGATTCAGAAGGCCGGGTGCAAAGTCTGGATTACCCAGGACTGGCACCATAGGAGAGGGTATTGTCTGGCACTCTTCAGTGTCCCCAAAGTCGTGGAACATAGTCGACTTGGTTAAATATTGGGGGGGGGGGGGGCGCGCGACTAGGAAGTGCCTGCAGCAGGTGCAGTATCCTAGGAAATACGGTCATCTTGCGGGCATTGCATCGTCCAAACCACGTTGGTGTAAGGGAGTGGCAGTGGAGGAGGTCCACTTTCAGATGGAGTAGTGGGGTGAAGTTTGCCAGATAAAGGTCGGAGCGGTCGAAAGTAATGTCAATGCCTAGGTAAGGAATAGTGTTTGCCCATCGCAGAGGGTACTCCGAGCACAGGCATCAGACAATGTCTTTGCTCACTGATGTTGAGAAGCAAGAATTTGGAATAGAGAGGGCCCCATATTCCTGCAGGGAGTGGAGTAAGTTCTGGCGTGAGGTGAGCGGTTCTCTAAGGAAAAAGATTAGGTCATCTGCAAAGGCTGCCACTTTGTGAGACCCTGGAGATTTTTGATGACCAGTAATGCCCGAGTTTGCCATTATTCTGCATAGGAGGGGCTCAGCGGAGATCAGCGGAGATGGGGGCAGCCCTGTTGCGTGCCATTGCAAATGTTGAAGAAGCTAGACCTCGTCTCATTGACTTTGACCGCAGCTGTGGGGTGGGAGTAGAGGGATAGTATCCAACTTGGCATGGGCTATCGGAGTTCAATGTGCTCTAGGGTGGCCTGTATGAAGTACCAATCGACACGGTTGAAAGCCGCCTTTGCATCCGACAGCAGGAGTAAGGATCGCCTTGATGTTCTGGCTGCATGGTGAATGTCATCTTTAATGATTAATTGGCATCTTGTGTTTGCTGGACTTGGACATGGGCTCTCCTTTGTGTTGGGAAAGAACCATGATGGCTTTTTTTTTTTTTTTTTTTTTGCTCTGCTGGTGACACACTTCCTAGGTTGCCCTTGAATTGTGGACCCATTTCTTTTGGGTTCATTTACACGCGCCTAGAATTCAACACATTAAAGCGCCTAAAGCTTCAACTTGTGTTTTTTTTTTTTTTTTTTTTTTTTTTTTTTTTAAAGCTTGGCAAAGGCCCTGTGTGTTTTCTATTTTGTTGGAGGCAGTAGAACCCTGGCTGTTGAGCAAATCTCTGGCTTATTAGTACACTCGTTCACCAAAAAATGTGCAGACGCAAAAACTTCAATTAACAAATTCCTCACTATGATGAAAAACAGATTTCTGTCAAAAAGCAAATGGCATATATAAGCAAAAAGGTGAGTGATAAATTGGTGCTTATACAAGAACATGGCACTAGATGAAAAACTAGGGAAAACCAAAGATTCCACTATCCTCTGTGGGTCCTTGCATGGATGGCAGGTCGCTTTAAAAAAAACCTTGATTTACTTTAAGAACCCTCCTCTTGTTCTCCCGAGAATCAATGCTGGGTGGTGGCTGGTAGTTCCTCTATGGGGGGCATGACCTGGGGAGATGCAGGGGAAAGAAGAATGCCCAGATAGTGCAGCATGTAATGTATTGTGAAGTCATGTGACTGACAATACATTACATACTACACTATCTGGGCATTATTCTTTCCCCTGCCATCCCCCCAGGTCGTCTTCTCCATAGAGGAGCTACCAGCCACCACCCAGCATTGGTAATTGGGAGAACGAGGGGAGGATTCCTAAAGGAAATCAAGGTTTTTAAAGCCACCTGCCATCCATGTAAGGACCCGCAGAGTTTAGTGGAATCTTTTGGTTTTCCCATGCTGTTACTTTACAGCAGTAAGGTGAGAGGCCACTCCACACAGAGGTATCACTACATGGAATGAAGACGCCTGCTTGTATCAGTTTGCGCGGTTTAAACTGAAGCACTATATTTCACAGCTTGACACTTCAATCTCCAAGATGATTATTTTTTGAGACTTTCATAGGTCACATCTTCACCTCACCATCGAGTGTCATGTTTCTTGTATAAGCATTGATTGATCACTCACCTTTTTGATAATATATGTAATTTTGTTTTTGTGACAGAAATAATCTGTTTATCAGTGTGAGGAATTTGAAGTTTTTGCATGTGCACTAGGTGGCAGTGCAGATGCAATCTCTTGTGTTTTTTTTTTTTTTTTTTTTCTCCTTCTCCTTCACCTTCTTCTCCTTCACCTTCTTCTCCTTCACCTTCACCTTCTTCTCCTTCACCTTCTTCTCCTTCACCTTCTTCTCCTTCACCTTCTTCTCCTTCACCTTCTTCTCCTTCACCTTCTTCTCCTTCACCTTCTTCTCCTTCACCTTCTTCTCCTTCACCTTCTTCTCCTTCACCTTCTTCTCCTTCACCTTCTTCTCCTTCACCTTCTTCTCCTTCACCTTCTTCTCCTTCACCTTCTTCTCCTTCACCTCCTTCTCCTTCACCTCCTTCTCCTTCACCTCCTTCTCCTTCTCCTTCTCCTCCTCCTTCGGACTGTAAGGTATTCCTACATTTATTTTTTTGGTGACAGTTACTTTGGCATTTTGGCGTGCTTTAAAAAAGTCAAATCCCAGATTTTGAAGATAGTGTAAATGACCCCTTACATTGTCCCCTTTGTAGGGTTGGAGGAAATCTAATAAAACTAGAGCACTCGGAATCTAGTGCAGTTGTGCATAGTAGCCAATCGGCTTCTAACTTTAGCTTGTTCAGTTAAGCTTTGATGATAAAACCTGGAAGCTGATTGGTGTCTGTACAGAGCTGCACCTGATTTTGCGCACTCAAGCTTTAGTAAATCTCCCCCATTGTTGGCTTGATTACCACCTGTGTTGTGTTCTCCTTCCCACTTTTTTATTTTTATATTTTTTTCTTGGTGACTGGTGCAAATTTTAGCTTGCACATGATGGAAGTCGGCAGAGCTTCACCTCATTAGCTAAGCTAAATGAAAATTCCCTTGCACAGTGAAATGTAAAGTGAATAAAAGCAGATTGAACTTTTTTGTCTTAAGTTCTTCAGCTGCTGTTGTCACACTGGTTAACCTGTTGCAGTTTGGAGAGGAGCCATTGATGAAGCCGTGTTCTGTTACAAAAGACACTTGGCTTCTATTCATCACCTTTGCTTTAGCTTGGCAGTTGCTGAGAGCCCTCTACACAGTATAGGCTGCAGTGTGCTTGTTTATTGCAGGTTCTACTAGCAATGCCTTAAACCAGGGGTCATCAACCCTGTCCTCAGATCCCACTTACAGGTCAGGTTTGCAAGATAACTGAAATACATCACAGGTGATATCATTTCATTTGCTGCTCAGTGATTGCAGTTTCTCTTTCCTTCATTGACTGACACGGCACTTAAATCTTGACCTTGGGGTTATATCACCACCTTTAGGAGAGGACTAGGGAGAACACCTAAACACGGCACCGCCCATGGCCGGTCCTACTGTCTATAACCCCTCACTCTGCCTCCAGCAGCTCAGTTTTTTTTTTTTTTTTCCTCTGCCTAGTCTAGGACATGGCTCCCTGTCCCCACCAATGGTCCTTGGATTTTATTTTTTTCTTGGTTCCTGTAATCTACAATAAACAGCCGGGCTGGGTGACAGGCTGGATAATATAGATCCTGGTAGTCTCCCCAGCCTGGCCATGGAGCGTGTGCAGACCTTGGCTACACGCTGGATCGGCTGCGACAGGCCTCGTTCTGGTCCAGGGGAAGCCGGTGAGCTATATACTCCGGGGCACACATTTGACTGAGCTACTGCTGTCAGTGTGCTGTGGCAGACAGCCACCAGTACTGCTCGGGCGATGGGTCTGTCTGGAATTTGTCCAGCAGTCCCTGCAGGAGGGCCAAGTATGGTTCCACCTGTCTCAGCAGGATGCAGCCTCCCTCTCCAAGGGGTTGCACCTGGCTGGGGGTTCTCAGGGTGGTCTCTGGGTTCTGGCAGGGGGCTGCGGTTGGTGGTCCGCCTGTTTCTTCTGTTTTTGGTGCCGTTTTGAGTGTCTGGGGGGGGGGGGGAGGGAGAATGGTCACCGTGGCCATCTTCTTGGAGGTTTGCTTGCCATAGGTCCCTAAGGGTGACAGGCAAGCGTGGGCTCAGCATGGCGTCAGAGGCTGGCACTTCTCCAGACACCCGTTATAGCAACTGGTTCCCCTGCACCCCCCCCCCCCCATCTTCTAAGGAGAGCTCTGATTCAGACTCTGGTCCTGGCCCCTGTTCTGATGCTTCAGAGGATGCGGACCATTCGGACAGTGTGGAGGAAGACTCTTCATCCATGTCGGCGCAGGAAAAAGCGCTAGTAGGAGCACTTATCACAGTGGTGCAGGATACCTTAAAGATAAAGGATGCGGCGGGGGCATCTGCAGAGGTGCCTGTCCCTAATTGGGGTCCCACAAGCCGGCCTGCACTGCTAAGGTGTTTCATTATTTAACTTATTTTGATAAGTTTATCTGCAAGGAGTGGGAAAGCCTGCAGCGGGCCTTTTCAGTCTTGAGAAGAATGGCAGTGCGTTACCCCTTGGAGAGTTTCCTGTAAAAAAAATGGACATCTTGTCCAGTTGTTGACCCCCACCCCCCCCTTGTATCCAGGTTAAATAAGTGTCCCCTTCTTTCAAAAACCCTGCTGACAGAAGGGCCAAGGCGGTTGCCCAGTCCATGTTTACGGTGGTGTTACAGCGCCGTTGTCACAAACACTTACTGAATGGGCTAAGTTGTTGCACCGTGATTTAAGGAACAGGTTTCCCCAGTCTGCATGGAACTGATAGACCAGTTTGTGCACATCCTTAAATATATGAGACACGCCATAGGCAGGGGCCCTCCTTTTTCCGCTCAGAAGCAGCTTTTTCATCCAGCAGTTAAACGTTCCCAGTCCGACAAGGTGCCCGCTGAGGGACAAAAGCGTCCCTGGTTTCGCAAGTCCAACCAACCTGCAAGAAAATCTGTTGGCGCATGAAGGTTTGCCCCCACCCGACTCGAGCAGGGTGTCTCCTTGGGAGTCTGGTGGACCCCTTTCCTTACCGACCGGTGGGTCTGTGAACTGGTTTAGTCAGGCTACAAGATCGTTTCTTTCTAGTCTGCCAAACAAAATGTGTGTTTTTTTTTTTTTCTCCCTCCAACCTTCATCTTCTAGCTTGTCAGGAGGCCCTGTTTGGGGCAGTACAGGACTTACTGCTGCGGGGGGGGGGGGGGAGAGAGAGAATTCTACTCCAATCTTTTTGTAGTCCCAAAGAAGGAAGGGGTCCGTCCAGTCCTGGCCCTCAATTGCTTTGTGAAGGTGCGAAGGTTCAGGATTAAATCGGTTCGTTCTGTGATCGCTGCACTTCATCAAGGGGATTTCTTGGCGTCTTTGGATATCAAGGACGTGTACTTGCATGTCCCCATATGCATCAGACACCAGAGGTTTCTGCGATTTGCAGTCGGGGGTGAGCACTATCAATTTGTAGCTCTTCCCCCTTGGCCTAGAGACGGCACCAAGGTGCTGGCCCCAATTCTGACATTGCTGAGACAATGAGGGATTGCAATTGTGGGTTACTTGGAGGACCTCCTCCTGAGCAGCTTCTGCCTCAGAATTAAGGGAGGATGTGGCAATCGCCATACAGACTCTCTGGAGTTTTGTTGGGTGTTGAACCTCCAGAAGTCGGTGTTGATGCCGACTCAATGCCTGGAGTAATTGGGGGGGGGGGTTATTCTGGACTCCTCAGAGGAGTCTTTCTCCCTTCAGACAAGATGCAGACTCTTCAATCTGCGGTGCAGGTATTGATGTCCCGTAGGTGGTCTTCGCTGCGTTTTTGCTTGTGAGTTCTGGGTCTCTTGGTAGCCACTTTTGAGGTGGTACCTTATGCTCAATTCCACACTTGAGTCTTGCAGAAAGAGACCCTGTCCAAATGTGACAAATCTGACATCCCTGTATTGTGAAATTCGGGTGAGCCGGCTAGTCAAAGATTTGCTTCTCTGGTGGCTGAAGTCTCCAGCCCTTCGATCCAGGAAGTCATTCCTTCCTCTTCATTGGACGGTGATCGCGACTGATGGGCTGGGGGGGATTTTGGGGCATCCAGTCAGCCCAGGGTGGCTGGACGCAGGATGAATCCCGCCTGACGATCAAATGTGCTGGATCTTTGGGCGATTAGACGGTGCCTCTCCACATAGTTGCAGGGGTGTCCGGTCAGGATCCAGTTGGACAACGCCATGGTGGCATATGTCAATCAAGGAGGGACAAGGAGCTCAGCTGCTGTGCTGGAGGTCTCACATCCTACAGTGGGCAGAGCGGCGTGTGCCAGCTCTGTCAGCCGTATACATTCCAGGTGTACTACCTCTAGTCATCAGTTACTGGACCAGGGGGAATGGTCACTGCATCAGGAAGTGTTTCGGCTCATTTGCATGCCGGATGTGGATCTCTTGTCCTCTTGGCTCAGTCGGAAGGTAGAGGTTTTGTGGCCAGGTCAAAAGATCCCTGGGCGGAGGCCTCAGACGTGTTGGCTCCATGGGGGCACTATCGGCTGATTTTATGCCTTTCCCCTGCTCGGACTCCTCCCTCGTCTGCTACGCAGAGTGGAGGCCGAGGTGATTCAGATTGCCCCAGATTGGCCTCGAAGTCCTTGAGATGCAGACAGATGGTGGATGTTCCTTGGCAGCTGCCAATGCGCGAGGTCCGATACTTCATCCTGCTTTACCGTCACTGGTTTTAATGGCGAGGCTGTTGAAAGTCAGGTGCTGAGGGATCAATGACTCTTGGCTTTTGTAATTTCCACTATGCTGAGGGCACAGAAGTCTTCCACCTGTGATAAATCTCCATGTGTGGGGAGATAGGTTGGCGTCTGTACACGTTCAGTTTCCAGGATCCTGCTGTTTTTGCAGCAAGGAGTGGATCAGAAACTTGCATTGAGCACCATTAAGGGGCAGGTATCAGCTTTTGGTGTGTGTGTGTGCGCAACTCGTTCATTGGTGTGTAAGTTTGTTCAGGGGGTTCGGCATGTGGCTCCTCCGGTACGACCGGCACTACCCCCTGTGGGATTTGAATCTGGTCTCTCGGTGTTTCAGAAACTGCAGTTTGAAAACATTAGGGAGATCCGCTTATTGACACCCTCTCGGAAAGTAGGGTTTCTAGTGGCCATTACATCTGCAAGGCGGGTTTCTGAGTTGGTGGCACAAAACTGATTCCCTATATTTCTGATTTGGCAATTGTGAACAATGTAGTAGAAAGAATGCCAGATCTTTTCATGTTGGGCATTCCGTAAATTTTTGTGTTATCCTCTGTACCTCCGACCAATATTTTTAAATCTTGGGACATGCCCAAAAGATGTGAAATAAAGTACCTCGTTATTCCTGGCATCTCCAACAGCTATCTGCTACCTCTGGAAAGATCTTGCTTAGTACCGACTGTACGATACCGCCACGTCAACAATTTATAATTCATCTCTTGGGTACATGTGCAGATTGATGTATTCAGTGAGAGATGGATGATATGGTACTCGTCAGGGGTGAATGTTCTATAAGTATATTTTCTGGCTTCCCAGCTGCTCATGGCGCATTAGTGCTCACAACCCTATCGCACCAGTTCCTCCACCTTGCTGGAATCTGTCGTTCTCTGGAAGCCTTATTAAATTTGCTTAAGAGGCCCAAAGGCTCCTTACAATTTAACCCCGTCCTTGCTTACTACCCCAATAGCCTGAAAACTGAGCTTCATTGCAAATCCCTTACCCCTACCACTTTCTCCCCATACCACTTTATGGCTCAACCCCTCCCTTCCACATTTTTACACATTAACTGATCTGGCTGCTTGGTCCAAGTACAAAATTAAGTAGCTGGATCATTTAATCAGGAATCGCAGGTTACTGCCCTTCCCTACAATGTGTTCCACGTTTAGCCTCCCTACATGGTGGTGTATTTTTTTTTTTTTTTTGGTATCTACAATTTGCCTTCAATGCTCAGTTCCCACGTTGTCAGATTGAGCTCTTATTCAGAACTTGAACTCATGTTGTGAGTACCTGAGATTGAGACGCTCACCTCTGAGCTTTAGCGCAATTTTATAATGGTTGCATTATCTCCTTTCTCATGGCTGCTGTGCCTGCATCTCCACAGAAGGTGCATGCACATTTTCAAAAGGTTGACTGTAGGCACGCTCTGATTTCACATGTGTGCGGTTGCCATTCAGAATGCGTCTTTTTCATTGTGGCAATTGCTGCGATTCTCGTAGCCACACACAAGTGTGAACCAAGCCTAAAGAGGAGGAGCTCCAGGCTCCTCCCACAAAATAGCTGCTGACTTTTTTTTATTCTAAGGACAAAATATTACATTAAGCTGGAAAAATTCTCCCCCTCCAATCTATTTCTAGATGCTGTTAAATTCAATTTGCCCATGTAGGACAATTTCCTCAATAGCAGTTGTCCCAATAAAGTATTATCCAGCCAACAGCCACTCATTGATTTCATAAAATGTGGGTGATGTGAATTTTTCCAAATGGGTGTCGCTGCTCCTGTGTATTGTACTGTATTTTTGTGCTCCATTCATACACCATTTACATTATTTTAAAATGATTTATTTTATTCTGAGCTAATTTTGTTACCAACTATGGTTGCTGTAAATTTTTGTGACTGACCATTATGTTGTTGTCGCTCTTGTAACTTTTTGAATGTATGGCAGCCCTACTCTGCAAAACTTAACATTTAAAAAAACCAAAAAAAGACCCCTAGAGGAGATGGAAATGATTTATTTACCTTAACTAGATATTGGATTGATTTTCTATACTGTATTCATATGAGTTAGTCACTTTATGGTCATCAGAGCACAAGGGGGCACTATTTACGTCTAGAGAGAGATTTCATCTCCAAATATGGAAAGGTTTCTTCACAGTAAGAGCTGTGAAAATGTTGAATAGACTCCCTCCAGAGGTGGTTCTGGCCAGCTCAGTAGATTGCTTTAAGAAAGGCCTGGATTATTTCCTAAATGTACATCATATAACTGGGTACTAACATTTATAGGTAAAGTTGATCCAGGGAAAATCCGATTGCCTCTATGATCAGGAAGGACTTTTATTTATTTTTATTTTTTGTTATTTATTTTTTTATACTTGACTATAGCTATGCTTTAGAGGAATGTGCAAAATTTAGCACAACCTCCATTTAAAAGTATAATTAGACCCAGAGCTCCACAAGCTGAATAGTGGGTTTAAATTTTATTTAATCTTTATTCTACTCTAGTGGAGGTACACTTGTAATAAAAAAAAAAAAAAATCACAGAAATGTAAATGTTTAACAGAGAAATTGTGTTCATTCCCCACCAGGGAACTCTTGCAGAGAGAGTCAGAGCCGGCGGTGCAGGTATTCCGGCATTTTTTACTCCCACGGGTTACGGCACATTAATTCAAGAAGGGGGAGCGCCTATAAAATATAATAAGGATGGAACAGTTGCCATCGCCAGCAAACCTAAAGAGGTAAGTAGAATTTTTATTTCCCACTTGCTTTTTTAATTTTTTTTATTTTTTTTTCTTAAGCTGCATTTCCCAGGAAGGGAAAAGTATTTCTGAAATGTTTGCTCATTTCTCTCTCATAAGAGAAGAGGTTAAAGCAGTATGAAACCCAAAAGCAAACACTTAATATTGCATGCATTTACTTTTTTAGGCTTTTCCCTTTATTTGCACTTGCCAATATCCAACCAATAACACACCAGCTGTATTTATGTCCCCACTTTGGATGAAGGAGCAATACCAACACCTTTTGTACAGCAACATTCAATCTGGGGGAGGCGGATGTTGGCTATACTAGCAGCATTAGATGAACTAACAAATTAAAGCCAAACTCCAACTAATACTACAAAAGCCGTTACAGCAAGTGTGTGTGTGGAGGTGTGTGTGTGGAGGTGTTGTTTGTTTTTTTTTTTTTTGTTTTTTTTTTTTTTCCTCACTCCCTTTTTGGCATAAAGGTTTTCCATTAAAAATAAAATAAAAAGCTGATCATTGTAAGTGCCCCTGTCTGATGGTTTGGCTCAACCTGCTACATTTGTAGGACAGCTGCTTGTTTTGAAAAACAGACTTGCTGACATGATCACAAGGTGAAAGTACGAGACAGAGCCTAAAATAGAAAACGAATGCAGCTACCACATCTAGATATCAATAACTGCCATATAATGTTTGCTTATGGGTTTAATACAGCTCAGCAAAGGTGCTGGAGGGAATATGCTGCCCTCTGCTGCGCTGCTATGAATATTGTGCCTAGAGGCGATTCAGTTTGCATTGTGCGCTATACAAGTATTTCTTTCTTTCATTCATTCATTGCCAATGGCCTGATTTTTTGTGTGTGTGTGTGTGTGTGATTTTTTTTTTTTTTCTTTCCCACAGTCTTCCCCAAACTATATAGGGTATAAATACTTTTAAAAAGTCTTGTGGTTAAGAGTTTTATCTGATTTTAATAAGAAAATCAAGCAAGTTTCAAATTGTAGTCTCTGGACACTTGTCCTTGTATAGAGTCCTTCCAGTTTACATGTATTCTGATCAACTTCTAACAGAGGACTCCCTGCAAACTGATATATAAATGTCACTTTATTATGAGCACTTTTTTTTTTTTTTTCATTAATGCAGAAAGCCAAACCATGAACCATATAGTCAGCCTTGACATGGTCCTAATAGTCGGATTCATGTAAACCTTAGGATGTGATGGATGCGTGAGCTAAGCAACGAATCCTTGGTGGATGAGATGGTGGTTGCAGCATCCTAGAACCTGCTGACCCCCTGGGTGTCGAGCTACTGGCTCTTCCATATGACAATGGACCTGGAACTATGAAGGCACATCCTAATTGGGAGGTCAATCAACCACAACTTTAGGAACCCCTACCAACCTCTAAAGGAACCTTCAGGTTACATGGAACACTGGTTGAGAATGGCAGGTGGAGGGTTACAGTAATGTAGCACATGGCAATGATCCTCTATTAAAGGATAAATGCACTTTAAAACAAAGTACTCCTTTAATCCTTTTTTTCCTCTGACCAAACCTAACCCACCCTCCCCATCCACAGACACACTTGCTGTAATCCAATGGCCACAGCATCCCTTTGGTGTTGGTTTAGATTAGCACCCCATAGACTTCTAGGAGGCTGTATCTCTAGGTCTCTGGCCTCAGGACATTGCCCACCAGGTATAAAACATACAAACCTTTGTGATGGAACATTTCTAAACTGCACAGGAACAAAGTGGTTTCTATGATGGCTTTAAAGTTGGTCTGTCTTTTCCAAGGTCCACAAACGCCCAGATTTTCGTACTAGCATTTGAATGCCACCACTGCATGTGGGTGATATTGATGACAACCATACAGTCTCTACCAGTCTTCCAATGTCTTTTAGCGGGGGAAACGCACCATGTCACCAAGCTGATATCATCTGCTGGTTGTAGTAAAATGACAAATTACTTTCATGTTTGCCAGTGACCCACATGCTGCCCATATCTCCAATCCAGGAAAATGCCTTTACAATGCTTGAATTGGAAATGACAGGATCTGTTTTGTGGCTGACAAATGTCAGACGGCCATTCCTCTGATCCATGAAAAACTAAACCCATGCAAAGACCAATTGTTTTCTTTATGTCCTGTGGCCTGTTGTGCTTGCAGGGACATTGGTGTACTTCTCCCCAACATGCCTCTTTGTTCCCCAAGATGTAGAAGCCCCGATATCTGATGTGAGCTGACAAGTCTGAAGTAGCTGTATTGTATAAATGGTTCACGTATTGGTGTATGCAGTGGATCACAGGCATAAAAAGCATACACTTAACATGATTAATAAAATCTGTCTGTGTGGGAATACTTTATTTTTGCCCAAGACTTTTCCCTTTTGCAATGAAAGCAACAACTTTGATTAAAGAAGCCATGCAGTATCATCTCAGACCTCTATTTCCTCACATCATGTTTGATCCAGGATTTTCATATGTCTGTGGAAACCTGTTTGTACAATGCAGTACAAGGTGGACACAGGGCCGCTGATAGAAATCACGGGGCCCCGTACAGCCTACCTGACGGGGCCCCCCTTCAGCTCCACCCTGGCCGCGCCCCTAGTCCCTCCTCCAGCCCCACCCCTGGCCCCACCCATTGCCCCTCCCCAGACCATACATAGTGAAATGTAATGTTAGTTCAACATCTTTAGGCTGGGTTCACACTGCTGCGGCTACAAGAACCGGATGTGATTCGCACCGCACTGCAGTGCAAATCACATGCGATCTCTGTGCGATGCGAGTTCAGCCATACAGATAGTATACAGATAGTATGGCTGAATTCGCATCGCACCCGGCCCAAACTCGCACAGGACCCTTTTTTTGGTCCGCAGCAGAATCGGATCGCATGGGTGTTCACACCATGCGATCCGATTCCTGTCCGAGTTTGCAGGGTCCTGTGCGAGTTTGGGGCCGGGTGCGATGCGAGTTCAGCCATACTATCTGTATGGCTGAACTCGCATCGCACAGAGATCGCATGTGATTTGCACTGCAGCCGCTCCAGTGTGAACCCAGCCTAAAAAAAAATGGGTATTCTTTTGTGTTTACATGTGCTAGAATTCATTAAAGTGCAATTATTAAAATTATGTTTCAAAAGTACAAAATTGCTTACGATTTTTAAAATGTAATCATTAAGTATGACACAAGTATGTAATCATTAAGTATGACACAAAAGAAGGTCAGTCCAGTTTTGTGTCATCTTTTATGCCTCAAGATCAAGAATACACACCTCACCTTGTCCCCAACTTCCAGATAAGATCTCACCTCGATCGCCCGGCCCCTGCTCTCTCAGCTTCTTGTTAGTCATGTGTAGAGAGAGAGAGGATTGGGCATATCACTCCGCAGCATAACCTTTCTATGCTAATGCTGTGCGGTGTGCGGTGTGCAGAGGATGTATTCCTCCGCGGCTGAAAAAGAAGAAAGAGTCCCCCCCACTACAGGCAGCCGCATACACAGAGCGTAGAACACATATTGGAAAAAAAAAAACTGTACCGACCGTGGGGGGGGAATTGGTGGAGGGGATTATGGCTGGATGTTATCTGCTGATAGCGCACGTTATTTATGGCAATCCATGATCGTGGAGGAGGAACTTTTTTTTTTTTTTTTTTGGCAGTTAGGTTGCCTGGGCCCCCCTGCTGGTCAGGCCCGGTACAGCAGGGCCAGATGTACTGGCCTATCAGCGGCCCTGGGTGGACAACTGGCTTTTTTATTTTATTTTTTTAAATCTTTCTGTGCAAAAAGTAAAATTCACATGTTTTGCCACTAGATGGCGGTATGGACTTGCACACTGCGCTCTGCAGACATTTGGACATTTTTAGTCAGTTGGCACCAGATGTCTTGCCCTGTCATTGTGCAAATAACCCCAGAGTAATTCTGGAGTTGAGCTGCCATGGTTCTGTATCCCTTGTTGTTCAAGAAGTAGCAGCTTTGTCCATTTTTGATTAGTTTTCGTTACTGTACAATTTTTTTAAATTTAATCTTCAATTCATTTACCCAGAGATCATCAGATCATCATCTGCAACTTTATTGGCTTTATGGTAAAAGCTAAACTTTTTTGGCTTTGTGTGGTGTGTTTTTTTTTTTTTTTTTTTCTTTTTTTTTCTTGCAGTACTATAGTTTTCCAGTGTGGTGCATTTTGGTTTCAAAGACCTATTCACACAGTGAACCAAAATGTCCCTGATGTCCTTCTGAATGCTTAAAGCGGAGGTCCGCCCTAAAAAAAAACAAATTCCTAAATGCTCCGAAAAAATTAAAATTATAATTTTTTTTACTCGCCAGAAATGTCTGTTGCTAGGCAGATCGTCCTAATCTGCCACTTCCTACTCCGCGGTGATCTTCGTTCTTCTCCTCCTCGCGTTGTCTTCTGGGGAATGGGGCGTGCTGTGTTCTGGGAACTGAGTGTCCCCCAGAACACAGCCGACCATTCACAAAGCACCACGCGACTCGCGCTTGCGCAGTATGAAACGGGCAGTGAAGCTGCAAGGCTCCGCTGCCGGTTTCCCTTGGGTGGCGGCACCGCAATCCTAACCTGATGGACGGATTGCCCTGGGGGGGTTTGGTCGACATTGCAGACTCGCTGGACAGGTAAGTGCCCTTATTAAGTCATCAGCTACAGTGTTTGTAGTTGCTGACTTATTTTTTTATTTTATTTTTTTTTTTTATGGCCAAACCTCTGCTTTAACCACTTCAGCCCCGGACCATTTGGCTTCCCAAAGACCAGAGTATTTTTGCGATTTGGCTCTGCGTTATTTTAACTGACAATTGTGCAACGTGGCTCCCAAACTTTATTTTTTTTTATTTTTTTGCCAGAATACCCCCAAAAATATATAAAATGTTTTTTTCCTCAGTTTAGGCCAATGTGTATTCTACATATTTTTGGTAAAAATCGCAATAAGCTTTTCGTTTGCGCAAAAGTTATAGCATCTACAAAATAGGGACTAGTTTTATGGCATTTTTATTTATTTTAATTAGTAATGGCGCTTGCTGTGCATGTGCGACCACACAGCCTTAAATTTAAAGGGCTATTACCTGTACGCCCATTTGCCTATATCCGTGCCATTCTGCTGACTTAAATGTTTGTGCGGCGGTTAAATCGTATCACACCCCCCCCCCCCCCCCAAAAAAAAAAAATTAGTCTAGGAAGCTATCAACTTTTGGCTGGATGAACGGCTTTTCTTTGCACACGTTGAGCGGATCCTTTTATAACGCATTCAATTCTATACTTGACAGACTAAAAGTGAGCAAATCTGATAAATTTTACTTTTACATACAACTTAAACCATATAAACCCAAGAATATGACATAAAAATTTCATATATTGGAGCTTCATGCAGGCTTTTCATGAGTCGCATTCCGAACATATCTTTTGAAAATTGAAATCTTTGAAGTTTCGCATTTTGTGATCCGTTGGTGCCAGCGTTGATTTCCAAATTCGACCAACCAAGCCTTCAATTTTATCTAATGTTGCTCCAGAAAATTATTTTTGTAGCTTTTTCTTGTACACTTTTTTTTTTTTCTCTTTTGGTAAGGTTTTTTGCACAATTCGCCCATCATTACAAATGAGGTCAAAATATTTTCTAAACATGCCCGGTCACTCATTTTATCTGACCATATGGAAATTGGCTGTTGCTGCCCACTAATGGTGCAAAATTCTAACATTCTTGGTTACAATTTTCTAAAGAAAATCCTTTCCAAATTCGACCCATGTATGGCCAGCCTTAAGGTCTCTGGATGTGGTGGAGTAGTTTTTCAGGCTATGCATGTTTAGCAAGTGCAGAAAGTCGAAGCCCTTCTCAATTTGTGAGCTTAAAGTGATTGTAAAGTCTTGTGTGTTTGATTAAAAAAAAAAAAAAAAAACCTGTTATACTTGGCACCTCTGTGCAAAATCCACTGCACAGAGCAGCCTGGATCCTTCTCCTCTCTGGTCCCTCTTTGCTGCTCCTGGTGCTGCCTCCCTCCTGTCGCTTGCCCCCACAGCAAGCAGCTTGTTATGGGGGGGGGGGGGGGGGCTGGAGCTGAGCTGCAGCTTTGTGTGCAATCGGACATGTAGCTTTCTGACCCTGCCCCCTCTCTCCTCTGGCTGAAACAGCACAGCAGTGCCATTGGCTGACTGACAGCTGTGGTAGCCAATCAGGAGGCAGTATCTTGGACAGCCAAGTGACTCATGCACAGAGGGGGGTCAGGTGAGTGTTAGGGGGTGCTGGGGAGGCTATTACACACAGAAGGCTTTTTAGCTTGATACATAGAATGCATTCAGATAAAAATTCTGCTTTGACACCCCCTTTAAGATGGGCAATAGATTATGTATGTTCCTCCCCCCCCCCCCCCCCCGGAAACAACAATGGCAGGGAGCGGTCCCTGCCAGGAGAGCACATTGATTAAAGCTAGCAGCTACAGCTGTTGGCAATCCTATGCCAAAAATCCAACATGCTGGTTGTGCCCAAGTTGATCCAAATGGCCTACCCATAGATGGATATACCCTTGGCAGGTTCCTGAGATTCAATTAATCTGTGGCTCAAACAACCCAATCTTCGTTCTGTAACTGCTAATCTCCCCACTCATGTAGTGAAGATGGGTAGATTTGATTTGAGTTCCAACCTGGATGACAACCAAGTCTCCCATTGATTGTTGCAGCGGAAAGTGAATGTAGCCATTCCAGTGGAAGAAATGTTTACAGAATTGCCGGGTGAAAATAAAGAAAATAAAAGTAAAAAACAAATGTAGCCAAGCCAATTTAAGGATTAGTAAACTGCAATGTATACATTTTTGGGGTTTTAAGTTTAGCTGCACTTTAACCATCCCCTATACACACTCCTAACTAAACCCTTAAAACTCCTCAGACTTTTCAGGCAAGAAATGCATTTTTTGTTTTAAAACGCAATTTACCTGGATGTTTTTTGGTTTTAGTACTTCTGAGTCGGACCCTGAACAAGCATGGAGCTAAAGGAAGTTGTATTTCTCTGCTTGTGGCCAGCCACAATCACCATATGTAACCATGAATGGATGTGGCCACCGACATCTTGTCATTGGGAATACGCAACTATCTGCTCACAGCTGTCACACCCCACAGCAGGAATCGGTAGATTCTCGCCGCTGGGATTCCCTCTGTAGATGGATGCCTAATGAGAATCAGTGTTCTTAAGCCAATGCCACATAGAGAGCCAAATCTCAACATTTTAAAAGTATTTCCTGTGATCCTACTGTAATATCTTTTTTTATTCTACAAATCAAATTCATTAAAACATCCTAAATATTTAACCACAGGAACATGTACTCCTGTCTGACTTGTTGAAGCCAATCCCTTTAAAGGAAAAAAAAAAAAAATTATATTAAATCTCATGTAAAGATTGCAGTTAAACACCATCAGAATTCACTTTGCAGTAATAATGACATTTAGAAGATGACTTTTGATTTAAAATGAACTAGGAAAATTAGGATTACAAAAATAAACTACACGGTAAACATGTTAAGGTGGTACCGTCCAATAGAATTTTAATAAAACAGGGGGTTAAGTTCTATTAAGTTGTCTACTTGTAACTACATAGATGCAGTAGACTATACTCTGGCCATCACGGGTTTCTGTTTTTGTGAAGGTCACCAAAGCATGTTCTTGGTTACTATGCTAGCCTACCAGAAAGGGAACTTCTATTACTAAGGTTTTAATCAAGGTAAAGGTTAATCTGTCTTGTAGGACACTGTTCGAGTTGATTGTTGAAACGTTTTGTACATTTTATTCTTTTAACAATACATTTTTATTGCAAGTTTTTAAATTGACAAAATGGATTGTCATTCACGTTTTAGTCATTTTGTAACCAACATAGTTACATTGGTTCATAAAGATGAGGGTATAGGCATTGACAGGGCTCTAAGTAAACTAGAAATGTCAGTCAAAACTTGCTAATTAGATTAAAGTGGATCCAAGATGATAGTCTACATTGGAGATATGCACATATGACTTGGGGGTATTTCAGGTCCATGATCATTACATCTCCAACATATGCCAGGTGTGGAAGGATACATTTTTGATCATTTTATATGGGGTCAAATACCATCCCCCCCCCCCTTTTTTTTTTTTATTTTTTTATTTTTTTTATTACATTTATTCTAACGAGCTCCCTCTTCTAGGTCAAGGAGTTTAATGGCCGCCACTTTGTTATGGAGACTGCGATCACAGGAGACTTTGCACTAGTAAAGGCTTGGAAGGCAGATCGTGCTGGTAATGTTGTTTTCAGGTAAGGTTTAATTTATAAAGTGCGTGCGTGTGTGTGTGTGTGTGTGGTTTTTTTTTTTTTTTTTTTTTTTTTTTTTTGTTCTTTATATAGATATGCCATTAAGTCCCAGTCCAAAAGCTTTCTCTATTGCTTTACCTGGGATGTGGACACATGTGCCTACTAAGTTTTGCACACTGACCAGTTCACAATATAGGACATACAGGACCCAAACTATCTTCAATCTTTGTGTGTCAGATGTGTAGCAATATACCAGTACTGAGCAGAGATGCCACCATCCTCAATGTGTTTCCCTGCTGAGCAGCAAAAAAGAAAAATCGGAAAAAGACAAGCAACCTTCACTGCTGTAGCCTTTCTGATATACAGCCAATAAGGCAGTGTATGTAAGACATAAAGGACAGACAACCTTCAATCTTGTATGTCTGATGTACAACAATATAACCATTCTGAATAGAGATAGCAGCACATCCATATTGAAGTGATTTGGCATGTGACTCAACATGTCAAGTTGCATGCCTAAAATCGGCAGCCATTGCCGTTAATAGCACGGTAGTCTGATTCAGCACAATGCCACTTTGGTGCTGCTCCGATAACCAAAGGCAGCATGTGTACTACCCCTGGCAAAGGTTCAATTTGTATTTCTGCTGTGGAGCCCAAAAACTCAGGACCATCAATCTTCACTGCTGCCTTTCTAATAAGCCACCAATAAGGCAGTAATACAGGACACCCAACCCCACAGACAGACCTTAATCTTTTGTATGTCTGATGTGCAGCAATATAACAATTAAGAGCAGAAATGTCACCAGACTCAATGCTGTGCATTTCTGCTGTGCGGCACAAAACCAGAAAGTACAGACCACCCTCATTGTTGTATTTTTCTGATCTGTAGCCAAACAAAGCAGTACCTTTTTAAGGATATAAAGGACGCCAAACAAGCTTTAGTGCAGTGCATTTCTGATGTACAGCAATATACCCCTTATAAGCAGAGAGGTCAAAAATCTCATTGTGTATTTCTGCTGTGCCACAAAACATCCCAGAGTTGTGGTGTATCCCATTATGAAATAACCAAACAGGTAATTTCATAGGCATAGCCTGGGCTGTAGATGCTAACCCTTCACCACCATTGAAGGAACAAATCTTAAAATGGTTGGACACCTTACTATAGTAGCTATTGTCCTACCTTACCTCTATGGACTGAGCAAATGCTAGTCAGCTCATACCCAGGTGGGGCTGATCAGCAACTAAAGTCTCAATGAGCCTAGCCCTAGAGACTAATTTAAGACAGCTTCTAGAGGTGGTTACCAATTTAGCCTGGTGGTAAATGGCTACCTGCAGGCATTAATCATGTAGCTCTTGCATAGGTTTGCACAGAAAATCCTCAAAGGATAAAGGAAGTGATTTATGGTAATCACCTTTTAGATCTGCCACCGAGTAGACTGTAGCCCAAACCAACAAAGGTTTTTCCTACCTCCTGCACTATAATATAACTCCAGTGTAAGGGTGACATGGTAGGTTGGAGCTTATCAAGTTACTCAAAGCAAGAAACTCCAAAAGGAGGAGCTGTCACAATGGAACCCCTACTGTGCCATACAAAAGCTTGGTCCCTGCCCATCGTTGAAACTTGGGTCAGCTTTTAAGCATCTTGGAACAACTTCAGATTCCTAGCAGCTGGGCTAATGGGGCTGGATAACCTAGTGCACCTGCTGACCAGGGGAGCTTACTCCTGAATCCTTCAACCATTGCATGGTTAACTTGTTCAGTGGTATACATGGCCTGTAAAGAACTTTGTATTCACCAGGTCCCCCACTTTGCTGTTTTCACCCCTATTAATGTACCACAACTGGGCATGCAGGGAGAGGCTGGCAACCTACTGTTGAGATAACCACAGTGTCTCTGCTGTAAGTGAGAGCTGGGTAGATTATTTCAACTGCCCAGAAACCATCTGGCTGGAATTGGGTATTTTGCAGCTAAATTCCCAGGGCTAAGGAAAGTACAAGTACCGTTGTCATCTTCCCCCTTTTTGCCACAGCCACTGGGCTTGCTTTTCCATCCTTATGGTCAACATGCAAGGAGGATAGCTGCCAAAGTACCTACCCCCCCCCCCCCCCCCCAACTGCTGTCCCCATAGGGAGCTGCAAGGTTAGGCTGTGTCCTGCACTGTACCAGTCAGTATATACATATTGGGGGGCAATGCCTTACATTCCTCATTCTCATCTGAGGTGGTTTAGGTAGACATCCACCGTAGTGAACTGGTGCCTCCTTGCCTAGTGGAAGGAGGATGTGGACGCCTTCTCCTGCTGACTCTCAGCCTTCCCTCCTGAGTAAGAACGCCGCCATTTTCCCGAAGGCTGAAAATGATGCAGGTGGTTGCCGCCATTAACACTACCCTGTTCAGTGTCGGCCGGCGCTCTCCCCAGCAGCCCACGTGAGCTACCAGGAGTCCGGGGAGACGCTCCCCCTGTAAAGAACTGATGGCTAGCACCCTGTCTGAACGGACGCTTGGACACGTAAGGGGGAGGCTGGATAATGGCCACTGAAGTTCTAGGTACACCACTGTAACCAGGGTCCTTCAGCTCTCGGGGGGGCTCTTCCAATTGCTGCCAACCCCCCAAGGAAAAGATAGACCCCTCCCCCCCCCCCCCCCCCAGGAAGGACAAGAATATCCTACCAGACCCAGAGGCTTCCCAAGCTTGTGCTCCGAACTCCCAGGGGGAAACCACACCACCCCCAGGCTTCGGGTCATTTGGAAAAAAACTGTTCTGTGTGGGGAGAAAAACAATCAAAAACTGAGGCTCAAGGGGAAATGTGGGGACTTAAAACAGCAGTCGATTGTGTTTCCTGTAGGGAGGAGCCTCTCATCTCAAGTGTGCTGTCCTGAAAAATGACTAGAGAAAAACACATCCTTGCGTAAAAACTTTTTGAAATGGCCAGAAGTTGTTTCACAGTAAGAACATAAAAATTGTGAATACCTCTAGAATGGGATTTTTTTTTTTAAGACAATTTAAAGATGAAAAAATAAATATATTCAAAATTTTATTAGTACAAAAAAATCAACATGAAGAAAAGTCCCAGTTGGGAAACAGGACAAAGAAAACCCATGTACGTGTGTCATATTGCACAATGATCATCTATAAGTGGCAACACCCCACTACACAGTTATACCATCCATACAAGTTGCAAATGATGGGTAGTGGGAACACCCATGCTTTTCGAAATGTGTATAAATTCTATTCTTCAGGGACTAATACCACTTCTGAGGGTATAGAATACAAATACAATTTAGAATCCAAATATGAATATCGCATAGACATTGAAACACATGCATGTAAAATGTCAAACTTGCATCACCGCTTTATTATTGGTGAAAGCATTCCCTCAAAATCAATGGTTATAAGTCTGCATCAAAAAGCCTTTTACCACATCGGAGGACCACTGGATAAAATCCCATAGGGGCACCCAAGCAGAGAAAGGAGGCCCAAAATGTTTAGGCTGCAAGAAAATAAGTGGGGTGGGGGAGAGGAAGTACAAAAGGAATATATATCAGTGAAAATACATTCCAGTCTGAATTTATAATGGATGCTTGCCTCACTAGAGATCACCCAGAGGGCGTCTAGGGGTAAAGCAAAGTCCTTCCCACGTTTTTCTTCTGCTGCTGGATGTGCTGATAGCCACTTCTTGGTGCTGCCTGTGATGTCATTCCCTCTTTTCCTTCTGACGGATGAAGGCACTGCACCACGCGTGGCGTCGTTGCGGTCCTATGTGGTGAAAGGCTTTATGCTGCGGAATATTATGATAACCATTAATTTTGAGGGAATGCTTTCTCCAATAATATAGCTGTGATCTAAGTTTTTTACAATTTTACGTTTGTTTCCATGTCTATATGATATTCATATTTGGATTCTAAATTGCATTTGTACTCTATGCTCTCGGAAGTGGTATTAGTCCCTGAAAAATAGAATGTATACACATTTCAAAATGCATTGAATATTCATACTACCCACCATCATTTGCAACTTGTACGGGTGGTATAACTGTGTAGTGGGGAGTTGCCACTTTTAGATCATTTGTGCAGTATTATGATGTACATGTTTTTTTCTTTGTCCTGTTTCCCAACTGGGGACTTCTTTTTATCATGTTGATGGTTTTTGTACTAAACTTTTTGAATATATATTTTTATCTTTTAAATTGCCTTAAAAATCCCATTCTGAAGGTATTCAGTGTATGTATGTATGTATGTATGGGCAATTTACACACCAAGCTGCATGGGTCTTTAAAATATTACACAGCAGCAACGTAGCTGCCAAGAATGTAAAAAACATCCAACAGTATAAATGGCATATTAATAAACAACTTTGTAGCCTGCAAGTTAGAGTAGGTATCGATGAGCCAGGTAATTTTGCATCAGGTCAGAAAACAATAAGCTATATACAAGTAAATGCGCAGTGAACCAGATCACTAAGTTTTTTTTTTTTTTTTTTTTTTTTTTTTTTTTTTTTTTACACACAGAGCAGGTAGCCTGAGATTATATACACATGCTGTTTAAGCAAACAGTTTATATAATATAAAGTGTCCATAAAGGATTTTAGTCAAATATGAAGAATCCAATGGCAGGGAGTTCATACACACAGGGCAGCTGCAAAGGAAACGGAAGCCATGTTCCAAACTGTAAAAGATACACAGAAGAGGCGCCTTTGGTGTAGATTTAAAAACTGTTTTAATCACCTAGTTTAAACTCCCATTTCAAGGGTTAAAGTGCGATGGATAAAACAATCCAGGGAGTGGGAGTCATCAGATCAGTCTGCACATCCTGCCGGCTGAGACACTGGAAGCTGTCAAATCCAACAAACTGCTGTGGATAGAGCAGGTGGAGGAACACAAGCAGAGGATGATGTCACTGGCATGCTGCAACCGGTTTCGTGAGCGTATGGGCTGAGATAGTGAGTCAGCTGCACTCCATCAAGCTGAGGGGAGAGAAAGGAAGGACGGGTAGATAAAGAGCAGAGGGGGTGTGGCTAGAGTGGGAGAAGCGCTGGGGGTGTGGTTAGAACGGAAGGGCTGCACAGACTGGGAGGAGAAGTGATAGGACGAGTGAGGGCAGGGGAGGGCGTGGCTAAGGCGGGGGAAAGCTAGAGAGGGGTGTAGCTAGAGTGGCTAAGGGAGGGAGTGGCTGACACAAACTAAGACTATATGGACTGAGAAGAGTAGTGAAGGGACAAGTGAAGGCTGGGGAGGGGGGCGTGGCTGAGGCGGGAGGGAGGGGAACAAAGACAGTGAGAATAGCTGTGGGACAGAGCGGCGAAAGGGGGAATGACAGGTGTAGTCTGAAGGCTGATAAGCACAGACGAGGCTGTGCACTGATAAAGTGTCTGGGGGCTAATAGATACAAGAAAATATATATTCATATTCTAATATAATATATATCGTACACATGGCAATGAGGGTGGAAAAAATATAAATTCCGAAAAAAAAATTGTGTGTATATAAATGGTTGGAATGCAGACATGTACACGCATATATGCATACATATATACAGAAAACAATAAGCAGATCAGAATGTCAATCTGAATACACGTGATCCGCAATAAGGAAAGCGGAAGGAAAGATGTCACAGTAGGTAGGTGAGAGGTGGGGTTAGGAGTGAACGTTGAGTGCCCAAAACCAGAACCCCAAAGCTGGACTGCTAAATTGAGGTATCACTCTCCATGGACCGTGACAGATGGGTATATTGTATCATATCTGGGAGAATTTATTTTGGGTGTCCAGCAGGGTGAGGGTCAGTTTATAATTTAAGAATCTTTCGACCCACTGACTAACTTCCTCAAAGAGATTAAATTGTTTCTTCCAGGCCTTGGTGATTTAGTCTGTTTTGCCACTAACAAAATGTAGGTCACCAATTTTTTGAATGGGGGGTGGGGTTTAGTATAATCTTAAAATGTAAAAAGCCATGCCAAGGATCTCTGGGGAAAGTGTGGTCGAACAAGGAATGTATGAATTTCAAGACTTTGGTCCAAAACCGTGTGAGCATCGGACATGTCCACCAGTTATGTAAAATGTCGGACAGTCTTTAACCACTTTCAGACCGGACCATTTTGCTGGTAAATGACCAGAGGTCTTTTTACAATTTTGGCACTGCGCTGCTTTAACTGGTAATTGCGCGGTCATGCAATGTTGTACCCAAACAAAATTTGCGTCCTTTTCTTCCCACAAATAGAGCTTTCTTTTGATGGTATTTGACTGACTCTGCGATTTTTATTTTTTGCGATATAAACGTAAAAAGACCGCAAATTTTGAAAAAAAATGATATTTTCTACTTTTTGTTATTAGAAAAATCCAATAAACTCAATTTTTGTCATACATTTAGGCCAAAATGTATTCAGCCACATGTCTTTGGTAAAAAAAAAGTCAATAACTGTATATTTATTGGTTTGCGCAAAAGTTGTCACATCTACAAACTAAGGTACGTTTTCTGGAATTTACGCAGCTTTTAGTTTACGACTGCCTATCTCATTTCTTGAGGTGCTAAAATGGCAGGGCAGTACAAAACCCCCCCAAATGACCCCATTTTGGAAAGTAGACCCCCTAAGGAAATTGATAAGTGGCATGTTGAGCCCATTGAATATTTTATTTTTTTGCCTCAAGCGATTGAATAATGACAAAAAAAAAATTTTTTTTTTTTTTTTTTTTACACAAAGTTGTCACTAAATGATATATTGCTCACACATGCTATGGGCATATGTGAAATGACACCCCAAAATAAATTTTGCTGCTTCTCCTGTGTACGGGGATACCACATGTGTGGGATTTTTTGGGAGCCTAGCCGCGTACGGGGCCCCGAAAGCCAAGAACCGCCTTCAGGTTTTCTAAGGGCGTAAATATTTGACTTCACTCCTCACTACCTATTACAGTTTTGAAGGCTATAAAATGCCAAGATGGCACAAAATCCCCACAAATGACCCCATTTTAGAAAGTAGACACCCCAAGCTATTTGCTGAGAGGCATGTTGAGTCCATGGAATATTTTATATTTTGCCACAAGTTGCGGGAAAATTACAAACTTTAATTTTTTTTTTTCACAAAGTTGTCACTAAATGATATATTGCTCACACATGCCATGGGCATATGTGAAATGACACCCCAAAATAAATTCTGCTGCTTCTCCTGAGTACGGGGATACCACATATGTGGGACTTTTTGGGAGCCTAGCCGCGTACGGGGCCCCGAAAACCAAGCACCGCCTTCAGGCTTTCTAAGGGCGTTACAGTTTTGAAGGCCATAAAATGCCAAGATGGCACAACCCCCCCCCCCCCCCAAAATGACCCCATTTTGGAAAGTAGACACCCCTAAATTTAGGGGTACACTAGTGAGACTAGGTAATAAATGGCGGGTGCCCTGAAACTATAAAAAAATAACCAACCAGTGTCACCTGTAACAGTTATATGGTGATCACTGGTGAAAGGGTTAACTAGGGGGCAATCAGGGGGCTTTATGCGGTAGTATATGGGGGTCCCTGGCGCTATAAAAAGCTGCGGCAAACCTAAATACCTACCTACCTGCCTAACTAGCGTCACCTGTGACACTAATACAGCGATCAGAAAAATTATCGCTTATTAGGCTGGGTTCACACTGGAGCGATGCAGGAACACCACGAATCCGCGGCGGGTTCCCGCATCGCATGCCTCCCGGCGGCAGTTCACACTGCCCTATGCGAACTGCTGGGAGTGTCAGTGAAATGTTAATGACACCCCCAGATCAGTTCGCATATCACAGTGCGATCTGCAAACTCGCATCGCATGGTGTGAACACCCATGCGATCCGATTCTGCTGCGGACCAAAAAAAGGGTCCCGTGCGAATTTGCGGCGGGTGCGACGCAAATTCAGCCATACTATCTGTATGGCTGAACTCGAATCGCACAGAGATCGGATGTGATTTGCACTGCAGTGCGGTGCGAATCACATTCGTTCTCATAAACCACTGCAATGTGAACCCAGCCTTAGTGACACTGGCGACGGGGGGTGATCACGGGGTTAAACCTTTATTGGGGGGTTAGGGGGGTACATTAGAACTAAAGGGGGCTAACCCTAACTGCCCTAACAGTTATTACAGTCACAAATGACACCAATGCAGGGCAGGGGTAATTGGGGGGGGGGGGGGTGATCGGGGGGGGGTGTGAGTGTGCCTGGCATGTTCTACTGTGTAGTGTCGTGTTGGTGCAACTCACCGATCCTCTCTCCTCGGTGTCGGAACGAAAAATACCGACACGGAGGAGAGATTACATCACTTCCTCTCCTGTGTTTACATTAATGGAGAGGAAGTGATGTCACGGAGCATTTCTATTCGTTGGGAGCGATCGCGAGGGGGTGGCCATGAATGAATGGCCGCCCCCTCATCCCGGATCGCTCCTGAACGAATACCGACCGCCGCAGGCACCGGGGGGGGGGCCCGACCGGGCCCCCCACCCGCGGGAAGGCAGGGACGTCTATATACGCCCATATGCCTGCCCGTGCCATTCTGTCGACGTATATCGTCGTGCGGCGGTCGGCAAGTGGTTAAAGCACAGACCACCAGTATGGGTAAGCTGAAGATGGTGCTACACATGATGGGACCAGGTAACCTCTGGTAATTGTTTGTTTTTTAAAGCAGACTTAATAGTATTCACGTAATGAAGCAGAAGGCTATTGTGCCCTCTCTGTTGCACCGGAAGTCTGTCTCCCATTTGGAAACATGAGCCTGTTCGATACGGTTAGAATTATTCAATTCAGAATAGAGATCAGATTAGGAGAGAGGTGTATGGTGGCAATTGTGTTCAAATAGTGATGGCTACAGAAACTCTTGGGGGCTTTGTTGGTGAATATGGTGGAGAGCCAATGTTATGTCTGTAGGAATCAAAATAATTTGGAAGATGGGGCTTGGTACTTTCTCTAATTTCTGCCCAAGTATAAATGGTACGACCACTGAGAAAATGTGTGCAAAGGCATTTTTATGTAGGTGCCACCAGTGGAAGGCTCCAGGGGACGCAAGGAGGAAACATTGGGTTACTCAGAAGAGGTGAGAGGTGGGGCTAGATTTTCATGAATTTTTGTTCCTTGTTGTAAAAGCCAAAAGTGCATCAAAAAGTGAAGTGTGAAAGGGCACTAAAGTGCTCTTGACCAGCAGTTTGCTCAGCTCCACCTGACATGTTTCATCAAAAAAGGATGTCAGTGGGCCAGCAGTGTTTTTAAGCCTGTTTTTAGTATTTTGTATTAAGATGCACTATATTACCATATGATTTTTGGACACCTGCCTTTTAGACGCACAAACTTTAATGGCATTCCAGGCTTGGTTTGTAGTGTTAAATATTGAGTTGGCCCACCCTTTGCAGCTATAACAGTTTCAACTTTTCTGGGAATGCTGTCCACATGGTTTAGGAGTGTCTGTGGGAATGTTTGACCATTCTTCCAGAAACTTGTTTGTAAGGTCTGGCACTGTTGTTGGCCGAGAAGGCCTGGTTCGCAGTCTTTGCTTTAATTCATCCCAAAGGTGTTCTATCAGGTTGAGGTCAGTCAAGTTCCTCCACCAGGACATGGCCTATCTTGATTTCAGCAAACTATTTTATAGAGTTCCACATAATACACATAATCTAATAGTTGTACAAGCTTGGACTTGGTGGTTGTAAAACCAGATAACAAAAATGAAACTGAACATTGTTGATTAGAAATGATTTGTGATGCTTTGCTTTACAGTCTGACAAGGAAACTAGCATCCTGTCATTTGTAATCATCCCCGCTTTGCAGCAGAAAGTGTCCCCATGCCCCCTCTTTTAACAGTCATGCAGAGAACCTGTGTACATGAATGAGTGAAGTGTGTGGCTCCTGCACTCTCAGCCCAACAGAGCTTGGAGTGTCAATGTCACTTTCTTCCCACTCTGCTCCTCTGGACCATGACCATTAGCCCCAGTGCAATTTGGCATGTCATTTTTGACCTACAGTTTCCAGAACACTGTCTCGTCCCCCTGTGCATGTGCCAGAAATGTAACACTCCCATTGGTTGTGCTCTCAACCAAACTGTCAAACCATCCAATGACTGGTGTTATAACTGATCACATGTACAGCATTATAGCAGTTGTAGATTAAACAGAGGCAACTATGGCAGCTTTCTTGGCTGAAAACGATGGGGGTGGGGGCTTTACTTACACTTAGTTTTAGGCACATTCATAGACTTGACAGCTGTCCTGATCAGACCTTCTCCTGGGCCAAGTCTGGGAAATGAAGATCCGTCATAGATGACTTGGCTACCCACTTTGCTTTTACTGAATAGGGTGTGTAAAGCTGGGAGGCAAGTCCAGTGATGTCACGTGTCTGCCTCCTGAGCTCCAGGCAGGAGACCTGCCCACTGCTCCGCACTCTGAGGGCTGTGAGGAAAATGGTAAATGAGCTACAAGTTGAGCACTTTTCATGTTCATTGCACAAATTGTAAAATGATGCATGTCTTTATAATTGCTGAACATGGGGATTACAATAGGGGTGCACTGAATGGAAATATTGGTACCCAAACCAAAAATGAAGGATACGCTAGGCCAAAACTGAAAATTAAAAAAAAAAAAAATATATATATATATATATATATATATATAAAGTACTATCCAGTGATGTAAAATAAGTACTTTAATAAAAGTAACCCAAATAAATTGCACACAGAAAATAAAATACAAAATGAAAGTAACTTGCAGTAACAGTACATCTGCTGCACATTGTACAATTATAAAAACAAAACAAGTATAATATAAAAATGCCAAAGACCAAGAGCCTCTGTTTGATTAGATGTACAGTATTTGCATGGTTTACCTGTATTGTTCAAAAATAGAAAAAACATAAAACAAGACAGGGCTCCCATTATGCACATCTCTCTAGGCTGTCAGTTCTGTACCAAAGCTTGTTGTCAAAGTAAAACATCAGCTTCCAGTCCACGATGCATCATCATTCACATTATGGGAGTGGGACAACTGCAAAACCCAACAGGCTAAGGTGTTTTAAGGACCTGCCTCTTCCTTTAGAGCCAGAGCTCCAAGGAAAGTCAAGTCTTAAAAACATATTGGCTTGTTGGGTTTTCCAGTTTTCCTAGGCTATAGGTGATTTGATGTATTGTGGACTGCAAGCTTACCTTGATTACAAGTACACCTGTTGGTTTGTTGTATATTAAAGTAAACCCCCCTGCAAAAAAAAAAAAACACACCCTACATGATAAAGGCATAATGAGCTAGTAGGTATAGCCTACTAGCTCATTATGAATTGCTTACCCAAGAACAAATCCCCCACAGCCATCCTTGTCTGCCCCCTCAGGCCACCGCCTTGTCACCTGGGGCTTGCTTTCAGGTATCACAGCTCCGATATTGATTGGCCGGAGCTCTGATGACGTCACTCCCGCATATGCGCGCGGGAGCCACCGCGAATAGCACAGTACAACTGAAGCAACGGTACGGACTGCCATTGCTTCAGTTCAAGTGCGCATGTGCCGCATAATGTCGGCAAATGCAGGGATATCTCCTAAACTGTGCAGGTTTAGGAGATATCTACTGCAGCTACAGACAAGCCTAATTATAGACTTGCCTAGTTTAAAGTGGTTGGAAAGGGTTTACAACCACTTTGTTACCATATTAACAATGAGCGGTCTTCCTTAATGCACAAGGCTGGGGCGCCCTCTGTCTTGTTTTATTTCAGACAGTGTATCCACTGACTTCCCTAGTCATAAGGGGGCATCAAGGCAAGGCATGTCCAGTGAAACCAGCAGGGAAAAATGTAGGCAGCAGTCTGGGGCACACTTTCAAGCACTAGAGATTGTGCAGTTGATTTACTAAAATTGGAGAGTTTGAAAAATTTAGCGCAGCTGAGTTCATTAGGCTAGCCAATGAGCTTCGAAGTTCTTCTTCTGCTTTTTAAAAGCTTTGACCCAAAAAAATGGAAACCAGTTGGTTAGCCTAACCTACACAGAGCTGCACCAGACTTTGCACTCTCCAGTTTTAGTAATAGTAAATCAAGCAACCTCTGTGTTCCTGTTCCCTTCAGTTTCATATCCCAAAGTTACTGTGCAAAACAAACTGTTATAAATTTAAAGGACAACTAACTATAACAGAAATATGTCAGGAAAAAAAAGTTCTCTCCCTAAGGTGTTAACAGCTGCATGTGCAATAAATATACTATTGCTATATTGCTATACTATAATATACTATGTATATGTAGCTGCGGGTTACATACATAGTCATACAGTATACCGCTCTGTGTTCCGGGTATGGGCAAAGACTTCTCGGAACACAGACTAGTCAACAGCAGCAGTGCATAGCCAATCATAGCAATCAATGTAGACTAGTCTGTGTTTCTGGAAGTCTCTGCTCATACACAGAACACAGTGCAGTATACTGTATATAGCCAGCCACAAATACAGACCAGATATACATAGTTTTGCACATGTAGCGGTGCTGACAGCTTAGGTAGACAGTTTGGGCCAACAACAAACTGTGTACAGTAGTTCAAAAGCTGGAGATCTTAAAGTGGTTGTAAACCCTTTTTAAAAAAATCCTGCAAGACAAAGACATAATGAGCTAGTATGCACATCATACTAGCTCATTATGAATAACTTGCCTGAGAACGAAGCCCCCGAAGCGGTCCTCCGTCTTCCTCTTCGCCGCTGCCATGGATCCCGGAGCGACTTCCAGGTCTCGCTGCTCCGGCGCTGTGATTCGCTGGTGCAGCGATGACGTCACTCCCGTGCATGCTCACGGGAGCCGACGCTCGCGGCATATCGCCGCGATCTGCGGCCTGCCCCAGTGCGCTTGCGCGCCGCTGTCTACGGCACATGTGCCGTAGACAGCGGTGGCTGTCTTCGGGCAAATATCTCCTAAACCGTATAGGTTTAGGAGATATTTCTTGGACCTACAGGTAAGCCTTAATCTAGGCTTACCTGTAGGTCAAAGTTGGTTGTAAGGGTTTACAACCACTTTAAAGGGGGGAGGGGAGAGAGCCCTGGGGAAATTGGAATAGAATCCTAAGATGTGGAGGGATCACCAGCAGGAGGAAGAAGGTCCGGATTTCCCTATATAGATCTTTGTGTGACCCCCATTAAAGTGATTCTTCACCCAAAAAAAAAAATTAAAAGCCAGCAGCTACTAATATTGCAGCTGCTGACTTTTAATAAAATCACACTTACCTGTCCCAGGGTCCAGCGATGTCGGCGGCAGATGACGAGCGATCACTCGTCTCGCTGCTGCCCCCGCCGCCATTCTCTGTCAGGGAATCGGGAAGTGAAGCATCGCGGCTTCACTGCCCGGTTCCCTACTGCGCATGCGCGAGTCGCGCTGCGCGTCTATTCTGGTCCCCCGCTGTGTCCTGGGAACTGTGTGTTTCCCAGAAAACAAGGGGCGGGGGCGTCTGCGGGGGTCTGCAGCGGTCTGCCCGGAAGTGGGTGCAGATACCTGGATTATCCAGGTAACTGTACCCCCTCCCCTCTGAAAGATGCCGATTGTGGCACGGGAGGGGGGATCAGATTAGCGGAACTTCCCCTTTAGGGTGAAGAACCGCTTTAAGAATACTGTTCAGAATGAAAAGTTTGCTTTTTAGAATCATTTTTAGTGTTTGATTTGAGAGAGATTAGTTTTGGTTTAATATCTATAGACAAAAAACCTCCAACATTTATTTATTTGATTTTTTATTTAAAAATAAAAATGTAGAGACCCAAAAACAGTATTTGCAGTGTTTTTACCAGTAGGCCCTCAAAGTGCAGCATTTCCCAACTAGAGCTTGGTTGCTAGGGGTTCCTTGAGCAGTCATTGCTTCTAATAAGTAACCACTGATGGCAATGATCTTTTTGGCTATCTATAAGGGGGGGGGGGGGGGTTCTTCCCAATGAGCACAGATGTAAGGAGCATTCTTGCCACTGACCATCACGCTATTGTACTGTGAGTTATAGATTCAGTAATCCTTATCAGAGGTTCCTGAGACCAAAAAGTTGGTTATTTCAAGTGTCCATCCATGCTGGTTGAGGTGTAGAGTTGGAGTGATGCCTGCTTTTTGTTTAAGTCTGCTTGAGGTTGATATCAAAGCCTTTAACGCCCGATCTGTTTTGCCTTTCGGTACAGATCTATTGCCTGTCAGCTGCAGTATTTTACTTTTTTATTTTTTGCCTTTTCCCACCCAACTGTCTCTTAGAGGTTTGACTTGTGTAGATAATGTAGTTACCAGGGAAACACGGCCTGGCGTAGCCTCTTGACAGATGCCTCTGGCACAAGTTGCTCCTCTCTGGGTCCATGCAGACTCCCTGCATTGATTTGATAATTTCTGTTTGGACATCTGAGTTGTTAGTGGCCTGCTGCAAAAAAAGAAAAGGCTTGTTTACCAAGTAGCTTTATTAACTTCAGCAGGAAATGTATTGTGTTTTTGAGTCCTTCAGTTATGGCCTCTCCTTTTTCAGACTGGTGCTATATAGAGATTTTGCACACATGCGTGCAATGTGCACCACAGCATTTATATGGGATTGTAGATTGATTAATGTTTTTTTTTTTTTTTTTTTTTTTGTGGCATTATCAGATCAATGTTTGCACCCCCCTCCCGTTATGCAACTACTGGCCAAGTAAAACATTTTACCAATGTGTATTGATTGTCAAGGGCAGCATGTTGGCTTAGTAGTTGGTGTACATGGCCTTGTCGTGTTGGATCCCAGTTTTAAATCCCACCCAGGACACTATTTGCATGGAGTATTCATGTTCTTCCTGTGTTCACGTGGTTTTCCTTCAAAGACCTGCTGGATGGCAGAACTCCAGGAATTTCGACCGTTTTGTAAATGAGTTAAGTCCAATGAACTGCATGCCACCTCGTAGACTTTAATTTGCAGCTCAGTTTTTTGGCACTCTGGGACTGAGTGCTGAGTAAGACGCTACCTTACACACAGCAGCTCTTCTCACCCATCTCCTCTACTGCCCATTCACAAACCCTTTGTATTAAGTGAACAACTTCACAGAATCCAAAGTGTTCTGTGATTGGCCAAGTGTAAGGGAGGGGTTGGGTATGATGACCAAAAGGGTATGTAAGGGTTGGTTACAACGACTGCATGCAACTCTGCAGCCTCAGTAGCTGAGACCAGAGGGTCCCGTGGTAGGAGCTCTGGAAGTTAAACATGCATGCATTTTGTTGGACTTAACCCATAACCCCCTACTAATTCAGAACTTCTAACAAAGAGTTGAGTTCCTCAGGTTCAGCTTTGATTGGTTCCTTTCTATAGTGTGTCTTGTAAAGTATGCATAAACAAATTGGCTATGCACATGTTTATGCATGTCAGATAAACACAAAAGAATTTCTCCTGCGCTCTGGTGTCTAGTTTAGGCTCTGAAGAAAGGGGTTCTCCCCTGAAATGCGTCAGCCATCTTGAGGTATTATTTGATCCACTCGACGCCAGGTCCTGGCTTGTCTATGTTCAGAATGGTGGATTTCGCTTTGCTTATACCTTCTATCAATGCTCGTTTTGAGTATACACTTTGCTGTTTTTTAATTGAATTATGCTTTTACTAGTGGTAACGCTGTAGGTTGGTGCGCCCTCTTTTCCTTTATTTTATGCATGTCAGATGCCAGTCCTAAGTCAAGCTATTGGAGAGGGTTGAACACCTGGTGACCTACTTCGTGTGTGTGGTTCAAAAAAAAATAAAAAATTTTTCAAGAGACTTTTTTTGGGAAACAATTTCAAGCATGTTACAGCGGGTCCATAAAATTGCCAAGGGTTGGGCATACATACATACATACAATTAGCTTCATAGAGCTGTGCCCATGTCTACTTGATGGTGGGAGGCATCCCCATCTGAAGTGCAGAGTCTATAAAGTGGTATGGCCCAACCCCAGCTGTACCACTTCTTTTCAAAAAAATGCTCTGGTGCCTTTGTAAAGCGGCACGGTCTGCATTACAAATGTGCTTTCCAATTTTACTTTGGAACTCTGAAATAAGCAGTCGGTAGTAAACCACGGAAAACAAAACAAAAAAAAAACCCAGCCAGACAATCGCATAATGTGCTAATATGCATCTTATACTAGTACATTATGAAATGCTTACCTTAGAACAAAGCTCCTGCAGCATGACTGGTCACTGAGGGGGCTGACATGTTCCCTATGAGTTTCTTTCAGGTTTGTGGGCTCGGGCGCTGTGAGTGTCCAGAGCTCCTCCATTCTGGCACGATCCCCTGGACCTTCAGAGTGCATGCGCCACAGTCTTCATCGGCTGCATGCAGGGTGAATCTCTCCTAAACTGTGCATATTTAAGAGATGTTCATTTTTTTGAGCCTCATGGGAAATGTAGTTTCAAAACATCTGGGGTGCCAAGGTTCACCATCACTGCTAGGGAGATGGGCGAGTGTTGGTAGAAGGAAACCTGACGTGTGCCTTTCTGTTTGTGACAGGACCTCTCTTCTATGAACTATGAAATGCAAGAATAGTGTGGAACCATTTATGAAAGAGTCTTGTGGAAAGGCACAACTCTCCATTCTTATTGAGCTTTAAAACCTACACCAAGCCAAAGTCAACAGAAAATGCAGCACAAGAGACATAACTTGCTGTCAGTGGGATATGTATTTTGTGTTGGTTCCTCTGGCAGTAATTCTCCTCCCTTCCTGCCCCCAGGCACTATAATAGTCCAATGTGGAGGGAGTTAGTAGAGCTAAAAGGCTTTTACAGGCTCTGGCTAGCCTCACCCTATCCACCCATATCTTCAATTTGTAGAAGCTGTAGTACAGCATCTATGAATGGAGGGGATGGGAGCTATCAATCCTCTACCCATCTTCAACTTCTATCAAAGGAACATGCTCTGAGAATGTAGTATGGCTTCTGTGAATGTCGGATGGGAAGGGCAGACCTAGCTGCATTGTCCTAATGATGGCTTGGGCCCGCCTCCTGGTTGTATCAACCCCCCCCCCCCCCCCCCCTGCATTGGATAATGGGTGGGATGTGGAGGACATAGATTTTTGACTAGCCAAGGAATTGGCACAAGGGACACATCCTATGGACTGTAAGTTATTTACCTTCTAATGAGTTCTCTGATTTTGGTGTACTCGGCGCATGCACACTTTCGAAGAGTCACGGCATGCTGTGACTGGAGGCTCCCACGTGGGAGTCTTGTCACGCGACTCCGGCCATTCACAGAGCCAGAGTCGTGAAGGAAGATGGGCGCTTCCCGCTGGCGAGGAAATCGGACATTGCTGGCTCCTGTGTCCGGTAAGTGACACATAATGGGCTACTATGCAATGCATAGTAGTCCATTATGCTTTGCCTTTGCAGGGAAACGGGAAGTAAACCCATAAGGGTTTACTTCCTCTTTAAGTGGGTTTTTACATCAAAAATACCTGTTTTTATAAATGATTCGATACTAATGTTTTCTGTGACAAAATTGAGGTTGCTTGGCGAACCACAATTTGTGTGAGTGATAATTTCCTTAAAATTGATGTGTATAGATGGATCTATATATCAGTTGCTTCACTCTGATATCGTTTTTCACTATTCGGAATGAATGATGGTTGAATTAGATCATGTGAAGCTGAACAGATCATTGATCACACTAGACAGCTCATCATGAGTCTTCATCCGTGTTGCTTCATGTGTCCTAGGAGACATTTCACATACCTCTTAAAGAACCTGTCAGGATGGAAATATTGGAACTGCCATTACGGGTTTGTCTTTTGAAAATGAAGGCTCTGGGGCTGTCATCCTGATCTGACTTCAAGCTGAAGTCTTAGCACCAGAATAAACATGGTTCAGCAGGCAAGCCCCCGATAGTTGCATTATAAAACCTGCTGCACTTATAAAGCAGATTCGTTTTTAGTAAAAAAAAAAATTATGGTACTTCTATAGTCATCTGATCGCATTTGGCCTGTTGAAAGAGACTTTAGTTCCTATCATGAGATGCAGTCATATGACCATGGGAAGAGATGTGCTCTTCAGTTATCTTTTGGCAAGGAATGTGGTATATTTGTCTCTGTAAGCAGAGGGGAGGGTGGAGATGTGTTTTTGAAGTTTCTGCAGGGTTCCACCTCCCAATACACTCTAAGTTGCGTTGGCTCTGGAAGCTTTAGAATCACTTACACATGTCTTCCAACAATGCAATGCCTGAAAGACATATTGCTGCCACTAACCTCTTCTCCTGCACAGTAATTTATTCAACCCCCCTTCAGTCCATCATGAATGCTGCTGCCAGACTCCTCCACCTTACAAAAACTGCTCAGTGTCTGCTACCTCTCTGCCAATCCCTCCATTGGCTGCCACTCGCTAACAAGTTACAAAGCCATCCACAACTCTGCCCCTAGCTACATCACTAGCATAGTCTCAAAATACCAACCTAATCACCCTCTTCGTTCCTTCCAAGACCTCCTGCTCTCTAGCTCCGTCATCACCTCCTCCCATACCTGCCTCCAGGACTTCTCCTGGGCCTTGCCCATCCTCTGGAATTCGCTATCCCAATTTGTCTGTCTCCAAATTTATCCACTTTTAGACGATCCCTTAAAACCTTCCACTTCAGAGAAGCCTATCCTGCCTCCATGTAACTGCACTATTTTCACCATTAGCTCACCCCCCCACAGCTATTACCCTTTTGTATAACTTGACCCTCCCTCCTAGATTGTAAGCTCTAACGAGCACGACTGATTCCCCTCTGTATTGTACTGTATGCCCTAATGTTATTGTAAACTGTCAGCGCTATATAAATCCTGTATAATAACTTTAAATCTATTTAACTCTATTAAATCTGACTTTGAATAGTAAAACCTATTTTTCTTCTGCCAGTAAATGCCCTTATACTGCCCTCTTCGTGTCTCCTGTCGGCTAAAAGTGATATTTACCCCATTACTTACCATGGAGTACCATGTTGGTAGAGGTAGAGCTTTTGTTTTTGTCACATCCTCCAGCAAGAAGAGCAGTACAGTACTGACCCCATCAGACTAGGAGTTGGTCAGCAGTGCCTGAGATCTCACACTAGATATTTAGCTTTGCTGCTGTGAGCACAGAAGTATCGGGGGACCTTTACATATCAGTGCACTGCTATTCACCCCAGCACTAAGGCAGCCCAAGAATCTACATTTGAGCTGCGTATATGTAGGTCGGTCTTCTTTCTTTTGGGACGAGGGGTTCCACACGAAGTTGATAACATGCCAGTTCATCCTGTCAGAATTGTCAACAAACGGATGACTTAAAGCGGAGTTCAGACTAAAGTCAGCAACCACAAATACTGCAGCTGCTGACTTTTAATCAGACAGTTGTCTGTTTCATGGTCCAGAGATGTGGTGGAACGAAACCCCACTCGTCTTCCCCCCCCTCTCTGCGGCACTGACATTGTCACTGTGGGTGCCTGGCTGTGGCTGAACAGCCGGCCATGCACTGCACGAGCTGCACTTTGACTGGCCGGGCAATCATCTGGGACCTGTGACATGTCCCAGATTGCTGGGAGGGGGTAGATGTGAACTTCTGGCACCGCAGTGCCCCGGGAGCTGGAACCCTTAAATCAGAGGTTCCATTTTTGAGTGGAACTCTTCTTTAACATACACAGCAGTACTCACAGATGAAGGAATTGCTTGAAACAAGAGAACATCTAAATTATTACAGTGCCTTGAAAAAGTATTCATACTCCCTCAAAATTTTCCACATTTTGTCATGTAACAACCAAAAGCCCCCTTTGCTCTGATAACCCTAACTAAAATCTAGTCGGACCAATTGCCTTCAGAAGACACCTAATTAGTAAATGGAGTCCAGGGGTGTGTAATTTCTAATCTCAGTATAAATACAGCTGTTCTGTGAAACCCTTTTTTTATTTTTATTTTTTTAACCTTTGTGAACACAGCAGACGGGTTGAGGATAAAGTTATGGAAATTTAAAGCAGGGTTGGGTTATAATAAATAAATAAATAAAAAATAAAATTAAAAAATTAAAACCTAAACTTTGAGAATGGAAAGTGTGGCACAATTGTAAGCCTACCAAGACGTGACTATCTACCTAAACTGAGAAGAGCATTAAACGGAGAAGCAGCCAAGAGGCCCATGGTAACTCTGGAGGAGCTGCAGAGATCCACAGCTCAGGTGGGAGAATCTGTCCACAGGACAACTATTAGTCTTGTACTCCACATCTTGCCTGTATGGAATGGAATTGTGGCAAGAAAGCCATAAGTCCCATTTGCAGCTTGCGAGAAGCCATGTGTGGGACACCAAAACTTTACTTTTTGGCCTAAAAGCAGACTGCTGTGTGTTGTGAAAAACTAACACTGCACTTCACCCTGAACACACCATCCCCTCTGAAAAATGGTGGTGGGCAGCATCATGTCGTGGGGATGCTTTTCTTCTTCGGGGACAGTGAAGCTGGTCAGAGCTGCTGGGAAGATGGATGGCACCAAATACAGGCCAATCTTAGAAGAAAACCTGTTAGTCTGCAAAAGATTTGAGATTGGGACGGCAGTTCACCTTCAAGCAGGACAATGACCCTAAACATACAGTCAGTACTGCAATGAAATGGTTTAGATCAAAGCATATTGATGAGTTAGAATGGCAGTCAAAGTCCAGACCTACATCCAATTGAGTGTCTGTGGCAAGCCTTAAATTGCTGTTCAGAAGAATGGCCAAAAACAATGTGCAAAGCTGGTAGAGAAATGCCAAAGACTTGCAGCTGTAATTTCATTGACGGGTGGTTATATAAAGTATTGCCTCAGGAGGGCTGAATACAAATACACGTCACACTTAGATCCTTATTTGTAAAAAAATTTGAAAACCATTTATCATTTTCCTCACAATTATGTGCCACTTTGTTGGTCTATCACACAAAATCCCCAAAATTGTTTTTGGCTGTAACATGACAAAATGTAGAACATTTCAAGGGGGTATGAATACTGTATGCCTTTACTGTGTCTCTTTATGCTTGTGTGCCTGTAATTGCCTCCCTTGTGTAGACATGAAAGCCTTGATGTTCCCTGCCACCTTGGAGGCAATGTCACTTGAGTGCCAATACTATCACAGTGGTCGCCAGCCTTTCAGACCTCAGACTACTAAACTCTGAATTTTTAAATATCTTATACACGCAATGCTCCAGCTCTCTGACCCCCCCCCCCCCCCCCCCCAATGTGCATCACACTGCTGCCTTAGACTCATTGTTTGGATCTCACCTCCTTATCCAGCCATGTGCTCTCTACAGTCTGATCAGTGTTGCCATTGGAAGTCCCCAATTTCCTGCCCTCTGTGCTACTTCCGGAACCTCGCTCTGAGTTCACAGGAGCCAGAAATGCAGAGGAGGCATTGGGTATCAATGCACGCTGACAGTATTGACAGTATTTACTGTCAGCGCACCATTGAGAGCAACGCTTTAAACGACATTAGGCATTCATCATGTTGATTTGCGTAAAAACCCCTGGGGACCACCACATTTTATTTTATTTTTTTTCTCGTGGACTATCATTGCTCCATGGACCACTGGTGACTGCTGCTCTGTCGCATACCCCTTCACTTTTCACCAGGCAGCTACATAAAAGGTTATGCAGATAAGGGAGGAGACGCTGTCCTGGAACAGACAGCAATTAGACTTTCTCTGAATAGATGAGGGATGTGACATGCAAGAAGGGAGGAAGGTTGTGCTAGGAAACTGACTTTTTCTGAAATGGTCAAATCTTCTATCAGGTTCCCATTGCAAGTAAATTAAAATATTTGATGGAAAAGAAAACTCTGCAAGTAAGCTTTAACTTGCTTTTTCTGTTCATTTTTAAGTTTTAGTCTCCTTTGTTTGCACACCTTGTGGAATTTTGTATTGTTTTGCAAATGTTTAATTCTAATTTTCTAAATGCCACTTTTGTGCTCTTATACTGTTTTTTTTTTTTTTTTTAACAGAAAAACTGCCAGAAATTTCAACCAGCCGATGTGTAAAGCAGCCAAAGTCACAGTGGTGGAGGTAGGTGCTGCTTTTCATTTGCATTACATGCCTGTGAGTTCAGTGATGCTTGTATTAGGCTGACATGGCTTTATTCAGCTCCCTGTTTTATGACTGCTGGATCTCTCAGCGCATTATATCTGACGGGGTAAGTTTTTGTCTGAATGCACTTAGTACTCTTATAAATGAAGTCTGAAATCTCTTTATTTTTGTAGGGGGGGGGGGGGGGGGAAACAATTTCTAAAGTGGGTCTTTTTATGCTGACTTGGCTGTTCTTTGCACCTGGGCATGTCACTGTCATCACAGGAGGGTCTCTAAGAAATTATTTTTGTAATATCTTATATATTGTATATAAATACACTATAAACCCAAAACCCCAACCAATATTAGCCAAACAGGCCAAGTAAGATGTAGTAACAATACAGCTGTCAACCCCTAGAGAGCATATCAGACAGGACTTTATGATGAAGGGTAAAAACAAATGCCTCCTAAGGGTCCATGCGCACTGGGCTTAAACGCTGCTTCTAGAGGAGTTTGCCCATAGAAGCAGCTCAATGTTCTATGTGCTTATGCACATTTGAATGTTTCAGAGGCATATTTTTAAGCTCAGTGTTTAGTGACACAAAAAAACTCTTCTGGATTGTGTTTTTGAGAGGCGTTTTCTTGCAGAAAAACGCTCCTAACCACCTATACAAAAACACTCTTTATATGGGTTTCTTTTTTTTTGGCTTAGCCCAGTGTTCATATGCAGCTGCTGCTCATGTACCATTTTTTTTTTTTTTTTTTTTTTTTTCAATACAAATTTTCAAGTTTCTTAAACTGAAAGGGCTGCCAAGGGGCTTGACACGTTGACAAAATCTGTGTCGATGCCAAGTACGAATACTTGTGAAAATACTCTCGATGCATTGCGGAGCAATTTAGAAAATTAATCGGTAAAAATCATTGCATGTAATGTGAACGGGAATGCAGTGCGAATTCTGTCTGACTTGCATGTGCTTTCTGCACTGCTTCTGTTACCAGGCTGAGATCACTGACAAGCCTAGGATTACACAGGAGCAGTGGGGAAATCGCATGCGATTCTTTTCAGTGCAGTTTGTGCCCATTCATTCTGTATGGATGCAAATTGCACCACAAAGTATCAGTACTAGATCCCTTTGCTGCACTTCCGATGTCATCTGCTGTGTCCTGTGTAAGGAATTACTGAGCTCCCTATTGGGACCACGGAGTATATTAATATCTGGAAGGTACTATTAGGAGATGGAGAGCTGACCCACTAATAAGGAGGATATCTTTTGATGGGACCCATCGAATATATACAAACGCCCTAATTTGTTTATTTTCTGGTAAGCGCATTCAATATACGGTGACGGGCACTTTATGCGCTTTTGGATCGTGTTGAATCACTGTGGTGTCACAAACGCTTATCTGGACTCGCATATGAACTTTTTATGATTGGACTTTTGTTTGTGATATTTTTTCTTTATGTGCTGTTGTGTTTTTTTATGCACTTAAGGTGTTTTTTTATCGTTATAATCATTTAATGATAATTACTTACATATTTTGACACTATTTTTTGTTATTTATTTAAGTATAGGGTTGGCGCAGTTTTCTATTTCTGTATATCTGTTGGGTGTTATATCACATCTATTGCTGCTGCCTGTTTTACACATAGTTTATTTGTTCTCACGTTTTTTCCTAGCGCGGTATAATTTTTTCCATCAGTACTTCTACCCGTCACAAAAAACAAAACTTATTGGTGCATCCCTAGTGTGCACATCTCCAAATTACTGAGTTTAGTTTTGCGTAAGGAGTCCTGTTATTGCCTCAGCATGCAAGCCTAATATACATTTCTAACCTTGTGCAACAGTTTTTGAAGTCCTTGCTTGGGTCCAGCATGACTGTGCCCTGTGCACAAACCCAAGTCTATGTAAACCAAGGTTTGTCAAGTTTGTGGAGGAACCCAAGTAACCACCACAGATCTTTGAACCCCAAGCCTACTTGAACATCTTGGGGATTAATTAAAATGGCAATTATGAGGAAAGTCTTCTCAGCCAAAATGCTCTTTTGGCTGAATGCACACATTTCCACGGACACTCCAAAATCTTGTGGGAACCCTTCAAAGAACTGGAGTTTTTAAGCACAGTGTGAATGGACCCTTGAACAAAACAAAAATACTTCACTAATAAGCAAAGGCTATAATCCCCTCGGAGTCCTCTATGTACTTCTAGGAGAACATTTGACAGGCTGATGGTAAATCACTTGTTCAGACTGTGCAAGGATAATCAGAGTGCAGCCACACCAATGAAGTGTCAATAATAAACACCTTTTTCCCAAGTGTTCTTCCAGGACAGCCCTTGAGAGATGGAGCTCCTCCCATCGACCCAGGAAACACATTGCCACAGTTCAAAAGGCGGTCCCTCAGGTCCCTGGTCAGTCATTTGTGTTTCCTCCGTCGGAGGAACATGTTGCCAGGAACCTGAAGGCCCCTCTCAGGGGCTGCCTGAGAACCTGTAGCCATGAGGGACCGGGTCCTATTCCTTGGCTGCAGTTTTGGGTCCATACCTTTTTTAAACGGCTCGGGTACCGTCCAGCTGATTCGGAGCAGACCCGTTACCCTCCTCCTTCCAGTGCCGAGGTGGCCAGGGGCAGAATGGCGCTGGTTCCCCCAGGAGCGGTGAGTGGAACCTCCATCTCAGCTCCTTGTTGCGGTGGGGTCGGAGACGCCGAGCGTCACTTCCGGCGGAACCGCGTCATCACTGCGTGCCGAGACTTCCGGTTCCGGGTCTCTAAAGGTACAAGGAGGAGAGGGAGAGCCAGCGCTGTGCCTGTGAAGCCCGACCAGCGTCCAGCAATACCGGACTAGCGGCGGGATCGGGAGCATCAGAGGGGGACCATGGAGGCTATTCCCCAGGATACTCCGGCGGAGACAGGCACCAGCCAATCCCAGGTAGGCTGCTGGGCATGCTATTACTCTGGTGGAGTGGTGGTGTTTGTAGGCTGGGTCCTGTAGTGCCCCACGGTGGCGGTTTACTCACAGTGAGATTGTTTGCACTTGGTGATTGAAGGAGGGACATGGGGCTGACGCTAAGAAATCCTTTGTCTTCTTATTTCAGGCTAAAGATATCCCAAGGGAAGACAAGACAGGCCGCAAAAAGTGTCCTAATTGTGGGAATAGGTTGTCCTCTGGCTCTAACAAAGCCCTATGCAAGCAATGCATTGCAAGCTTGCTTAAATCTGAGGCAGATTCCCCTTTAGCAAAGTTTTTGGGCTCCTTTAAAGAGGAAATGGCGTCGACCTTTAAGTCCCTCCGGGAGTTAATCACTGACGTGGGATCAGCTGCAGCTGCCTCCACGAGTAAAGCAACTATAATCTCTTCCTCACCATGCCTTACAACACCCAGCTCAGGGGAGCCCCGTATGATCAGGGAGCCTAGCCCCACGTTGATTAGCCCCGATTCCTCTGACACTGACTCGGGTCAGGAAGAGGATCAAGTAACATCCAAAGCCTCAAAGTATAGATTGTCTCTTGAGGAAGTAGATGAGCTAATGGGGGCTATCTATGATACGCTGGAAATTGAGGAGGAAGAAACTCAGTTATCTAGACATGATCAAATGTATGAGGCTCTGGGGAAAAAGAAAGCAAGGGTTTTCCCTATACATAAGGTGCTTTCTGACCTTGTCCTTAAGGAGTGGTCTGAACCAGATAAAAAGGTTTTCTTTCCTAAATCCCTTAAGAGAAGGTTCCCTTTTGATGAGAGCCCAGAGGCGGTCTGGAATAAAAATCCTAAACTAGACGCCCCTTTGTCCAAAATCTCAAAACAGGCTGATCTGGCTTTTGAAGATATGGGTCACCTGAAAGATCCAATGGACAGGAGAACTGACATTGTCTTAAAGAGGGCCTGGGATGCCTCTATGGCAGGCTTAAAACCAGCTCTAGCCACTTCTTGTGTAGCTAGAAACCTGGAGTTCTGGTTGTCGCAACTTCAAGAACATTTAAAAGCAGGCACTCCTAGGGGGGAGCTTCTGAAATCCTTCCCTATGCTTTTTAAGGCCACCAGTTTCATCTCTGACGCCTCCACGGACTCCGTAAAATTTGCGGCTAAGTCAGCAGCACTTTCAGTGGCAGCAAGGAGGTCAGTATGGATGAAAACCTGGGGGGGAGACACGGCGTCTAAGACCCGCCTGTGCAGCGTCCCTTTTACAGGAGACTTAGTCTTCGGGCCTGAATTAGACTCCGCCTTAGAAAGGACGGCGGATAAAAAGAAAACCTTTCCCGCAAAAAAGAAAAATTTTCAAAGAAAATTTTTTCGTCCCTTTAAAGAACCCTCTAAACCAGAGAAGAGTTCAATCCCCAAAAAACATTGGTCGGGGCATAAAGGGAAAGGAAAAGGGGGCATACTGTTTAGCCGCCCCAATCAGGATCCCAAACCCCAGTGATGCCAGGGTCCCTGTGGGAGGAAGATTAAGCCAATTCCTTCCACAATGGGAAGAGACAACTTCAAACGAATTTGTCTTAAACATAATAAAAAGGGGTCATGCGCTGGAGTTTCACAGCCGCCCTCCTTCAAAGTTTGTAGTGACAAAACTTCCAAGTCACTCAGAAAAGGCCAGGGCCTTACCCTTACTGATAGGGGAGATGGTGGATCAAGAAGTATTGACACCAGTCCCTATACAGGAACAAGGAGACGGTTTTTACTCTCACATTTTTGTAGTAAAAAAGCCGTCAGGAAGATTCAGATTAATTATGAATCTCCGACCATTGAATCGCTCCATCCGTTACAAGAGATTTCGGATGGAGTCCATTTACTCCATAAAGAATCTCCTGCAGAAAGAGATGTTTATGGCTACCCTGGATTTAAGGGATGCTTATCTGCATATTCCAATAAAGGAGGAATGCCAGAAATTCCTTCGAATGGCAGTACAGATAGACACAAGGGTTTACCACTTTCAGTGCCGAGCGCTTCCCTTCGGTCTGTCATCCTCCCCAAGAATCTTTACCAAAGTTCTCGGAGAGGCTTTAGTTCCACTGAGGCTTCAGTCAGTCTCAATTATTCCCTACCTAGACGATCTACTCCTAACAGCACGCTCGGAGAGTCGTCTTTCTCAGGATCTGGAGTTGACTCAACTCAGCCTGAGTCGGTTAGGGTGGCTTGTCAGCCAGGAGAAATCCAAGACAACCCCAACACAGGAGATCCTGTATCTGGGTTACTGGATCAAGTCAGTAGATCAAAAAATTATACTGCCGGAAGAAAAGATTTTGAATCTGTGGCAGAGAATATCTTTTCTTCAATGCAGCCCCAAATGTACAGTGAGGGAAGTAATGTCGGTCTTAGGTCTTATGACAGCAGCCATTCCAGCCGTACAATGGGCCAGGTTCCACCAAAGAGACCTTCAGGGATTTCTGCTAGAACAATTAAGGGGCAGAGATCTGGAGGAGGAAGTTTTGATCCCCTCAAGGATAAAACGCTCCCTCTGGTGGTGGAAGGACAGGGAGAACCTGAACAAAGGGGTTCATTGGGTCCTTCCTATCACTTCAACACTGACAACAGATGCGAGCAGTTGGGGCTGGGGAGCCCACCTCGGCTCAAGCTGGGTCCAGGACAAGTGGACCCCGGAAGAGAAATGTTTCTCTTCCAACTGGAAAGAGCTAACAGCAATCCTGAGAGCGGTCTTAGCCTTTCACCCCACAATACAGGGTCACCATCTACAAGTCCGTTCAGACAATATGACGGCTGTAGCATACATAAACAAACAGGGAGGTACCAAAAGTCCTCGTTTGATGGTAGTAGCCAGACGCATTTTCCAGTGGGCAGAAGCCAATCTGGAATCCATTTCTGCAGTCCACCTGAAAGGGGAGCTGAACAACACGGCGGACTTCTTGAGTCGACAAAAGATTTCGAACCAAGAATGGTCCTTACACCCAGAGGCATTCAATCTCATAACAAATCACTGGGGAAAACCAGAGGTAGACCTTTTTGCGAACAAAAACAATGCAAAGGTTCCAAATTTTTTCTCGCTAAACCCAGGAGATCGGCCCCTGGCTGTAGATGCCTTGCAAGCTCCATGGTCTTTCAGTCTGGCGTATGCTTTTCCCCCTCTTCATCTCATTCCGAGGGTCCTAGCAAGATTCCTCAAGGAAAAAACCTGTTTGATTCTAGTAGCACCGTTTTGGCCCAGGAGACCATGGTTCACAACGTTGCTACAATTGACAGATTGTCCACCTCTAAGGCTTCCCTACAGACAGGACCTCCTGTCGCAGGGACCTCTTTACCATCCACAGGTCGCCACACTGAAGCTTTCGGCGTGGTTACTGAGGAGGAAATCTTAAAGAGTAAGGGCCTGACAGATGAGGTAATTGCGACCTTACTACAGAGTCGCAAACCAGTCACGAGGGCTATTTACAAAAAAGTCTGGCAAAAATTTAATAGCTGGTTGAATAGCCGTGACATAAACACGGCTAATATTCTACAGTTTTTACAGGAAGGTGTAAACAAGGGTTTAACCCTAAGTACCATTAAGGTACAGATAGCTGCCTTAAGTGTGTACCTAGATGAACGTTTACAGGAAAATCCTTTTGTCGCTAGATTCTGTAAGGCAGTCGCTAGACGCAAGCCAGTCAGAGTCACCAAAGTCCCATCCTGGGATTTAGCAGTTGTACTAAAAGCTTTCTTGGGGTCACCCTTTGAGCCTATCTCGGAGGCCTCCTTAAGGCTTGTTACATTTAAGACAGTACTCCTGGTGGCAATCACTTCAGCCCGTAGGGTCAGTGAAATCCAAGCCCTTTCCATCAGGGAACCTTTTCTACAGATCCTAGAAGACAGAGTCATTCTAAAGACAGACCCTGGGTTCTTACCAAAGGTAGCATCTAGCTTCCATAGGTCCCAAGATATTGTCCTTCCCTCATTTTGTCAAAATGCAGCAAATGAGAAAGAGGAACGTTTTCATTTATTGGATGTGAGGAGGTGTGTTCTAGAATACCTTAAAGTAACAAATCCATTCAGAATTTCAGACTCCCTTTTTGTCCTTTTCTCCGGACAGCGTAGGGGACAGAAAGCTTCAAAAGTAACCATAGCTAGATGGATTAGGCTAGCTATAGCAGAGGGGTATAAGGCCTTGAATAGAGATCCTCCTGAGGGTGTTAAAGCTCACTCCACAAGAGCGTTGTCTGCATCCTGGGCAGAAAGAGCTGGTGCCACCCCGGAGCAGGTATGTAAAGCAGCCACATGGTCAAGCTTTTCCACCTTTACAAGGCATTACCGACTGGACTTAATGTCTAGTCAGGATCAGGCCTTTGGGAGGAAAGTCCTCCAGGCCGTGGTCCCCCCCTAATCTGGTAAGTACTTGGGGATCCTCTCAAGGGCTGTCCTGGAAGAACACTTGGGAAAACTGGAGTTAGTACTTACCGGTAACTCCTTTTCCGGTGGTCTTCCAGGACAGCACGATCCCACCCTTTATTTGATTATAATGATGTACTAATGTTATTACCTGTTATGGTTTATATGTTTTTCAGTTCCATCCTTCGGTTCTTGGTGAATGACTGACCAGGGACCTGAGGGACCGCCTTTTGAACTGTGGCAATGTGTTTCCTGGGTCGATGGGAGGAGCTCCATCTCTCAAGGGCTGTCCTGGAAGACCACCGGAAAAGGAGTTACCGGTAAGTACTAACTCCAGTTTTATTAAGAAATAATATCCACTCATGTTAAAAAGGTTGCTGTAGCATGTGGAAGCAAGACATGTGCCAGCTGGTGAAAATCTGTGATCCCTCTATCGCCTGCAATAGGAGGTGCAGTGGCTAAGGCCGAAAACTCAAAGGACCCACTGAGATGTGATCTGCGGAAATCCTTATCTGAGTGGTGTTGTACCAACCTGCTTGATGATCCCTCCCAGTTAACAGGTCTCCTAAATGTAGCGTAGGAGACCTTTTACCTGGAAGTGAATGCAGAGTGGGTTGGTCCATCACTACTCAAGACAATGAGGACCCCAGTGGACTATAAAGTTTGAGTTTTCAGCACTGAGCAATTGCATCTCTTATCACAGACCACGGGAAAGATGGAGGATGGCTTTTCTCCAACTCGGGTACATGTCTTCTACATACTGCATCAACCTCAATCGAGTGGAAATTCATCCTTCATAAGTGTTTGACAATTGGTGTGGTGCACACTATTTGATTATCCATGTCGAGTGTGTTCTAGAAGTACATAAAGGAATCTCAGGATATGCTATCCATGCAGATTACATTTTAAGAATTTGGCATCTACTTCCAGGTAAAAGGTCTCCTAGGCCAACGAGGAACATGCCTAGGAGACCTTTTTACCCTGGAGAAAACTGTGGGTTGGTCACCACATTTCAGATAATGAGGATGTCCGTGGATCACATCTCGGAGTGAATCCTTTGAGTTTTCAGCCCTAGATCCGATCCAGCGACGTGCATGAGCACAGTGGCTCCAGCTATTGTCCCTCTCCTCATGGACAGATTGAAAGCAGCAGGAGCCATTGGCTCCCGCTGCTGTCGAACAAAAGTGATGCGGGGACAGGGCCGAGTGTACATACATTTTTAAAGAAGAAAAAAAGTTTAAGTTCTGCTGCAGTCTTGTCCCTCCTCAGCCAGTGAATGAACATCAAAAGGAAAAGCAGCAGACTAATCTCATTTGTCTCCTCTCCTCTTATCAGCATATTCCTCATTAGCACTGCAGCGCAATCGGCTATGTGTTTATACATGCAGGTTATGGCACTTGCCTATGGTCGAATCTCCTGCTTATTTGCCTTCAGCAATGACAGGACGGGGCTGTAGTAGTTGCTTTGTCTTCGGATAACTTTTATTTTCTCCATGGTTTCTCAACTCCTTGCTCTGCGAGTTAAATTAAAAATACAAAGTTGTCTATGCTTAAATTGCTTATTACAGACCTTGAGGGAAGGGTACCTTGGCATCATCCTGGATATGTAGCTGACAAAAATGATGTGTTGCTGTTCAGCATCTGTCTAATAATCAAAAATAAATCCTGACAAATGTCTGGCTGGCACATGCCCACCAGTAGTTCTGGTACCAGAGCATTCTTTCTGAATGTTAAATATCTATTGTTTCAAAATGTATTTATGAAAAATGGGTAATAGCACTGTTATTGATGCCTGCTAGTCTCGGCCTTTGACAATAACAGCACTGTAGTAATATAGCTATAGAACGTCATCTACTAAACAGTGCAGCACCATAGCTGCTGTTGCCTAGAAACTGTTCAGGAGTCTACAGCCATGCCTTCCATTATCTGTGTAATGAACCTTTTTATGTATTATTGTACTGCTTGACAAATGTATAGTGTCAAACAGGTCTTTCCCATTTTTGAGGGTGGTTAGTTTCAAAGTTGACTTTAGTACCCTTCATTTAATGAAATGTTCACTGGTATGCATGGAGTAACTCCAAAGGCTTGTACATGATTGCCTGGTGCACTGTGCAGCTTCTTATCCTTGTGTGCAATTTTTAAGACCGAGTTTCAGTTTTCTCAAGCTGGAGGATCTGCCAGGGGCTGGGGAATATAAAGTTTGCCTACACCATCCAATAGGATGGCTCATGTGAGGTGAGCCATTTTTTCTTTTTCATACATCATGGGACACAGTCATTACCTGCTGTTATAATCCTCCAGGTGAATGGACACTGGTAGACCAAAGGAAGGTCTTTAGACGGGAAGTGATCCCCTATATAACCCCTCCCATACAGGAATCACTTCAGTTTTTTTTTTTTTTTTTTTACCAGTGTCTGCAAGGTGGATGGCATGGTTTGTTTGAGCTCCAGGTCTCTAGTCCCACAAACGGTTCTTAAATTGAGAGATTGACCAATTGGATCCATTTGACACAGGATTTATATGCTTAGATAAATGGTACCCGAGCCTCACAAAGACTGATACTGTGAGGTTTTGCCTGTAATGCAGCCTCTGGGCGCTGGATCCTGTGAAGTGGAATCCTGGACACCAAGACGTTCCTGCAGGGTGCTGTACAAGTCCAAAGGAGTGGGCCCTGAGCTTGAAAGGGTACGCAGTTCTTGAAGGTCCTCAAGTGACAGGAACCCGCTGTAATGGATGAAGTTTGGGCTCTTAGTTTATAAGCTGCCCTGCGCCTGGACGGGAAAGTGAAACCCCCTTTATTGTTGGGTGTCCCATTGATTTTTACAATCAGTCAAGCTAGTTAGAGGCTGGACACCTGTGTGGTGACCATACGGGGGAGTTTTGGGCTAGCTGTGCGTGTTTGCAAAGTGTACTTTTTATTTTTCTGGCTGTTTTTTACCTGTATGATGGCGCACCGTTTTGCCGTGGTTCACCATGGCACACGTGCGTTCGCAAGATTGCTGCTTTGCTCAGCAGTTTGGCCGTGGGCGCACGAAGATTTGCGTCATTTGCGAATACAGCATCCCCATTCGCCAGGACCGTGCATGTGCGTATGCACACCCAGCTTATTTAAGTTGTGTAGGCCAAGCATGCGGTTCTTCCAGGAGGCAGCTGTTGGACACAGAGCAGGCTCTGAACAGGCACTTGCAGCTGTTCATTTCTCCTTGACGCGGGTCATGTGAGTCACCAAGTGTTTGGCAGGCTAAAGGTTCTAAGCAGGATTGTTACTTAGGGGCTTATGGAGCCCTATTAAAGGGTCTCCCTTCTGAGGTGTTTTAAATACCACACCCAAGTCCTTCACCCTTTGTCACCAAGGATGAACTGTCGGCGCTAGCCAGGTTAGTGCACAAGATTGCTGGCATGATTGCCTCCATCCTGCAGGGTGGCAAGAAGTGTGACCGATTGGGGTAGCGAATTCCAGATGAAAAGCGAGGCTCGGGAGCACGCCAGCTGTAGATGCAGCAATCTCTTCCTTAAATAAGAACTTGTCCGGTAGATAATGCAGAGGGGTTTAAAGACCCTGTTGACAAGAAATTGAAGTCATTAATTTTAAAGGCTTCCTTTTCTTTGGCCAGTTCAGCTATTGAGCCAGCTGTTTCAGCAATTGGTATCTGCCAGTCCGTAAATTATCAGGTCAAATTGCCTGATGGGCCTAACCAGGAGGGTGATTTGCCTGAAAGTAAGACAGATAATCCTCGTGCTGTGTTTTGCTGTTGACGCCTTGAAGGATTCAATACAGCGAGTTTCTTGTTTGGCTCTCGTCTGTACAAATGCGAAGACTTTTTTTTATGGCTTAAGAACTGTTCAGCCGAGCTGCCTTGTAAAAAGTTATTGGCAGGTTTCCCTTTTCATGGGGAACGTTTATTTGGTGATCTGGACAAATATAGCCAAAAGATTTCCGAAGGGAAGAGTTCTCTACTACCTGTGAAGAAATGCACCAGATGTCCCTCGTTTAAAACCTTAACTGGTTCATCAAATGTGTCGACATTGAGGCACTTTTGCCACCAACAGGGTGCTGGGTCAAGGGGCAAGCCGTAGGGCCAGAAGCCCTGCGTCCAAAGCTCTTCTAAACCCAGTACCAAGCCATCCTTTTGAGGGGACGCCCCTACTCCATCGAGTGGGGGGCGGAATGCTACTGCACTTGGACATTTGTAGACGTTTGGAGAACAATGATTTAGGAAGAGTGGGTCACCTCAATTATATCTCGCAGTTACAAGCTGGAGTTGTGGGGGGTTCCCCCTCAGGTTTTTAGGCTCTAGCGTTCCCTCTGATCCTCCAAAAAGACTTGTATCTTCAGGCGCTACATATAGTGCATCAAGGCATGATTTAATGTAGAGGTTCCTGTATCTGAAAGGGGCATGAGGATTTACTCAAACCTGTTTTATGGTTCCAAAACCAAACTGGAACACGAGGCCCATTTTGGACCCAAGATCCCTGAACAAGTATCTGATAGTTCTTTTGGCTGGATTCTGTCGGTCAGCCTCACTCCAGAGGAGAGATTTTAGCCTCATCAGAGGTTCCTACATATTTGCAGTAGAGGATGTTATTTTAATTTTGTGGCTCTACCCTTCAGGCGTGCTACAGCTCCCCTAGTGCTCCCAAAGGTCCTAGCACCAGTACTTGGTCTTTTAAGGGCCCAAGGGATCCTGGTGCTTGGGTATCTGGACAACCTACTCAGATCACTCATTACAGGCTCTATAACAGAGCAGAATAGACAGTGTGGTATTTGAAAAGCTTGGGCTGGATCATAAAATACCGGAAAGTCGACCTTGAAACAAGCTGTCTAAAGTATTTAGGTCTGATTCTAGATACGATTCAAGCAAGAGCATTCTTTCCACCTGTAAGGATCTGTGCCCTGAAGGTTCAGGTGCATCAGATGAGGGGCACCAGACAACCCTCCATTCAGTTCTGTATGAGACTTCAAGGGAGGATGCTATCCCTTGAGGCAGTGCTCTATGCCCAGTTCCATTGCAGGCCTTTACAACAAGACCTCTTGTTGGCTTGGAACAGAAGAGGACAAGCTCTGGATTATCAAGTGTGCTTATCTCCTTGGGCACGCGTAAGCCTAAACTGGTGGTTGCAGGATCAAAACCTGCAAAGGGTAAAAATCCTTCCTCCTGGTAAAGAGTACTGACTACAGATGTCAGTTTCTCAGGCTTGGGAGCGACCCTAGAAGGGCTCGCAGCTCAGGGGAAATGGTCAGGAACAGAACTGATCCTGCCCATCAACTTCCTGAAATTACAGGCTGTACGTCGTGCCCTATGGTCCTGGACGGTGGAGCTTCAGGACTGCCCTATCAGGGTTCAATCTGACAATGCCACTGCAGTGGCCTATATAAACCACCAAGGCGGTACCTGGAGTTGTTTAGCTCTGAAGGAGGTGAATCGCATACTAGCCTATACAGAGGGACATGGTTTTTTTTTTTTTTTTTTTTTTTTTTTTTTCTTTCTCTATTGGCAGTCCATATCCTGGGAGTAGACAACTGGAATACAGATTATCTCAGCTGCCAGCAGATCTGCCTGGGAGAGATGATTCCTACACCCAGGGGTGGTCCAGGAAATTTACCAGCGTTGAGGATGGCCAGAGGTTGACCCATTGGCATCCAGGTTCAACAGCAAGCTACAGCAATTTGTGTCCCGAACAATGGATCATCTGGCAATTGAAGCAGATGCTCTGATTGTTCCATGGAGCCAGTTCATGCCTGGTTCATGCTTTCCCTTCAATAACTCTCTCCTTCCATGTTTGTTACACAGCATTCCAAGAAAGGGGGTTCCAGTCATTCTGGTAGCACCAGACTGGCCCAGAAGACCCTGGTTCCCAGTGATTGTGAGACTGACGATAGACAGACCATGGACGCTTCCACGGCGCCTCAATCTATCTCAATGTCCTAAATTACACCCCAATTTACAGTCTCTAAATTTGACGGCATGGCTATTGAAGCCAGGATGTTGAAGGACCTTGGCATCTCGGGTCCAGTAGTGTACCCTAGTGAATGCTAGAAAAGCGGTCACTAGGAAGATTTATCATAAGGTCTGGAAGACTTGTATTGCCTGGTTTTGAAGCCAGAAAATGGCATCCTTGGAAATATGTGATTGGGAGAATTCTTTTCTACAGTCAGCTGTGGAAATCAGATTGGCTTTGAGTATAATCAGTGGTCAAATTTCGGCCTTATCAGTATTCTTCCAAAGGTCTGTAGCATCGCATTTGTTTTCCCAAACCCTTATGCAGGGGGCGACTCATTTGCGCAGCCCCCCCCCCCCCATTAGGTCGCCTGTGTGTCCTCTTGACTTTTTAACTTGGTGCTGTCTGTGTTCCAGAAACAACCATTTGAGGCCATCAAGGAAATTGCATTAGACTTGCTGTCATGCAAGCTAGCCTTCCTGATGGCCATCACCTCGACCAGAAGGGTGTCTGAGTTGGTGGCCCTTTCATGCAGGGAGCCATACTTGAGCCTTCACCAGGACAGGGTCGTGTTACAACCTGCTTCATCCTTTTTTCCAAAAGTGGTGTCGGCCTTTCATTTAAATCAAAATATTTTTTTTTTTTTTTATTTTTTTTTTTTTTTTTTACCAAAAAACCCACGAAGAGACAGGCAGCTTCCATTGCCAATTGGGTCCATCAGTTGATCTTTCAGGCCTACAGTCTAAAACATAAAGCTCCTCCCTTTAGGGTGAGAGCTCATTCTACCAGGGGTGTAAGAACCACATGAACTTTTCACCATCAGCTATCTGTGGCTCTGATTTGTAAAGCTGCTACCTGGTCTTCAGTGCATACGTTCACAAAATTTTATCAAGTGGCTGTTCGAGCAGCCGAGGATTCGGCTTTTGGCTGCATTGTCTTGCTGGCTGCTGTATAAGTTCTTGCTTTTGTTTGACAGGGTGTCTCCCTCTCAAGGCTATTGCTTTGGGACGTCCCAGCAGGTATTGAATATTAGCCTGACGCTGTGTCCCATGATGTATGAACGAGATAATATTTATTTATTTATTTATTTTTTTGTCATACTTGTCTTACCTGTAAAATCCTTTCAGTACATCATGGGACACAGTTCCCTACCCTCTTTTTTGAGCATTCAGTGCTTGATACAAAACTGAAGTACTATGGGAGGGGTTATAGAGGAGATCAATTGCTGTTTAAAGGACTTTGGTCTACCAGTGTCCATTCACCTGGCAATGGAGTATAACCCAGCAGGTAATGAATATTAGCCTGTGTCCTATGATTTACTCAAAAGGCTTTTACAGGTAAGTATAACACAACTTTTTTTTTTTTTTTTTTTTTTTTTTTTTGCCATAATATACTATGTTGCCAAAATATGTGGACATATCTCCAAATGACTGAATTTGGTGGTGCAAACTTAATTTAGACTTCTGTACTTACAACCTTGTGCAGCAGTTTGAAGGCCTTTCTCTAGTCCAGCATGACTGTACCCCTGTGCACAAAGCCAGAGCTAAATAAAAACAAGAGTTGAAAATGGTTTTGTGGAGGAATCCAAGTGACTGCCACAGAGCTTTGCCTCAAGCCTTATTGAACACCTTGGATGATTTTAAAAATGGCAATTATGAGCCAAGTCTTCTCTAACATGTTTTATTTTGGCTAAATAAACACATTTCCATGGACATACTCAAATCTTGTGGTAACCCTTCAAAGTAGAGTGAAAGCTGTTTTGACTGCCAACCATATTTTCATATCCATGATTTTAGAATGGGATGTCCAGCAATCTTGTATGTGTGGTGATATGCTGTCCAGAAATGTTTTTTTCTTATAAGTACATGCATAGCCCCATCAATTTATGCAGTGCTTTACACATTTATTATACAGTCACATAAGTCCCTTCCCTTAAGGAGCTTACAATCTAAGGTCCCTAAAGCATTAGTACATTCATGTACTGGGGCCAGTTTACACAGAAGCCAATAAATCTACCAGCATTTCTTTTATCGTGTGGGAGGAAACCCACGCAGATACAGGGAATTGAACAAACTACCCTAATGCTGCTAGGCAGTAGTGCTAACCACTTTGCCATTGTGCTTCCCAATCCATACAATGTGCTTTGCCTTGGGCTTAATAGAACACTTGGGATTTTGAAACATGCTTAACGCCAAGTGCTTCTTGAAAATAGTGGCATTACAAAGTACTGGTATTCCAGTACATTTGCACACCTGAGTGTGGTGTGTTTTTTTTTTTTTTTTTTTTGTTTTTTTTTTATCTTGACGAATCTTAACGGATCGCTTAAAATTGATGATCCAACATTTCCTGCACCATATCCTTAAATGCATGTTTGGTCCTTTCTGCCATCTGAATTATGGATGATTCAGAACTTCAGAAGTGCACTCATGTTTATAGTGTGTTTTTGGGTTTTTGTTTTTTTGTTTTTTCTTATTTCTGAAATGTTTTGTAGGGATTCTCTTTAGCCCTACTCCTTTTTGCACCAGGTTACTTTCAGAAGGCTAGGTTGTCTACATCAGCAGTCGCCAACCAGTGGTTCATGGACCACTGATGGTCCACGATCCACAAGAAATTTGTGACGATCCCCGGATGTATACTACCCAATGTTTCCAGTGTTCTCCATGCATCAATACCATCAGTGCACATTGATACCCGATGCCTACTATGCAGTGCCGGCTCCAGGTGAATTCAGAGGGAGGTGAAGGAGGGTGACTTCCAATGGCAGCGCTTATTAAACTGTGGGAGGAAGCACAGAGCTTTGAGCACATGACTGGATAAGGAGATGAGATCCAACGATGAGTCTGTGATGCAGGGAGCCGGAGCATTGTGTGTATAAGGCAGCAGTGTGTTCCAGGGGGAGGGGCAGAGAGCAGGAGCAGTGTGTGCCATGTAAAATTCATGGCAGTGGTCCAAGGGATACAACATTTTTAATTTAATGGTCCATGAGGTCCAATCACTGGTCTGGATGACAGCTGAACTGGTCCTAATCCTTTGTTTTCACAAATTAAACTGCCCTGCTTTTGTACAGTATTTGGAAAATAACATTAAGGCACACGAGTTAAACATATTACTTCCAGATATTAATCTTTGGACTGCTGTTCTCCCTAACTAATATGTATGTATGTATGTATGTATGTATCTTCATTCAATCCTTTACTTTCCCTTTAAATATATTCTACTGCTGATGCAATATGCCATAAGAGATTTGACTGAAAATGAGGCTAAAGAAATGGTCCAAAACAGCTTTTGTGACAGAAATGGTTTGCTCTGAAAATAGAAGAGAATGAAGAACAAAAAATGGTTGGCAAAACAGCTCAGTGGTGCCCCGGAGGGTTGAAAGAAATGGATTGAGACCTGACGTAAGGCATAAATTCTAAGCCCCCTTTGAGCCGTTTATCATTAAAATGATAGAAAAATACCACCATGGAGCATCTTTCATTTTCTGGTTTTGCAGTTAGGCCTTTTCCTGATGGTTTAGAAAATTAGAGTTCTAATTCTTCTTTTTCCCCAGTTTTAGGGAGCAGATAACTTTTTTTGCTTAAAAGGTTTACATTTTTTTTTTTTTTTTTTTTTTAATAGAATGTTAATGTATATAAACTTCTAAATCCCCTTATTTTCATGTTTTGATATACCTTTTTGAAAGAATTTTGTTATCAGTTTTAAAATCTGAAATGTATTGGTGGATCATGTCAAAAATTAAGAGCTGACCTGAATCTTGTACACCCTTCCTGTCTTTTCTCAGAGCCCTACTAGTTTGTATCTTGGGACTATGAATACATTTTAGTCTTTTATGTCATGTAGATTTGATAGGGCACAGAAGTATACTTTACCCAGAAGACATTTATGAAGGCTTATGGAACCACACCGGGTATTCGCAGGGCTGCTTATCTGATGACCTGTAGAGGATGTGCGAAGGGCTTCCAGGCACACTGATAGTCTTGGATCAAAAAGAGCATCTGTTTTCAGTTTACCTATTTAGGTATTATTATTATTTCAAGAGGGAGTTGGGTTTTGTCTGGCTCAATCTTGACCCTGTCCTGACAGGGATTAAATCCAAATGAAGGCGTGGGGCAATCTTCCCCTTTCCCTCATTGGGCGCATTAACCTCCTAAAAATGAAAATCCTCCCCAAACTTGCGTACATATTTAGGAACTCCCCACAATGGCTAAACAAAACCTCCTTTAACTCCCTTAAGCAACTTTTCCTCTCCTTTATTTGGAGGTCTAAATGACCTAGATTCAAATATACCACTTTGACAGGCCTTGTGGACAGTGGGAGTTTGGCTCTCCCCGACTGCCACAAATATTTTTTGGCCACTCAGCTTGTGACCGTCCATTGGTGGTTGCAGCCGGACCTGACCAATTCTGCAATGGTGCTGGAGGCGGCTGTAGTGGGGGTCTTTGGAGGCCTTGAAGGGGTTAATATTTAGAGGACTCAATGCCTCATTGCCTCACCCCTTCTATGTGCACCACTATGAGGGCGTGGAGGGTAGCAGACTTGCTGAGGGTATCCCTGCCGAACTCCTGGTCTCCTCGCGCCACCCTGTGGTTGAATCCTAACCTGTCACAGTTCACTATACACTATACCAGATCCGCAGGCCTGGGCCAAATATAAAATATTAACTCTGGAGCATATCATCACTAATGGGGAGCTCACTCCCTTTCCTGCCCTATGTGCCAAATTCAATGTACCTGTGGGGGGCCTTTGTTATCTTCAGGTCGCACATGCTTATAGATGTCAGTTCTTGGGTCAACCAGTTATATTGGAGTATTCAGATCTTGAATCCACCCTTCGGGTGCAAGACTTGGAAAAACCCAGGTCTCAAATTTACGGGTCTCTGCTGGTTGCCGCCGTCCCAGAGTTGTCCTCCCTCTATAGGAAATGGGCGGGGGACATAGCGGAGTTGGATGCCGATGATTGGAGGGAGATTTGGGATTTTCTGGTCTCAGCCATGGACAAACTGGTCCAGTAACAATTATACACAGTTCATTGCACACCCCATAGGCTGCATCAGATGTCGCCGGCACATTCCCTGGCGTGCTGGCGCTGCTCCCATCAGCCAGAGGACTTTTCACATTTTCTGGGCTTGCCCAGCAATTGTACATGATTGGAAGGAAGTTCTCCCATGTGGTAGCTAAAACCACTAAGACTAGTGTCCCTTATGACTCTAAATATTGTCTGCTGGGGCTAGTGGAACAGATCTCCGTCCTCGGAGCCAGAAAGATACTCATATCTTTGCTACTGTACTATGCACGCAAGGTCATCAAAATGAGCTGGAAACAATCATCTTCCCCCTCTGTCAGGTTCTGGAAAAACCTGGTGACCGCCAGTTTGCCCCTTTTTTATAGAGCTACCTACTCGGGCAGGGGTTGCCCGCAAAAATTTGGAAAGGTGTGGACCTGCTGGTTGGAAGACAATACTACAGCAACTGATGCATTAATTTCCTCCTAGATTAACATGATTGTAGAGTGACGGTGGATTGACCTTAGTACCCTTATGTCCTATTATATCTCCATTTTATAAGAGTGAGCACAGATTCTTTGGCATTGAACCTCTCCCAACATAGGGGTATAGTTGAGTAAGGTTGTATTTGTTGATGGTCTGTCCTGTTGCTGCCCCAGGAACGGACTGGTTATATTATGTTATGCCTGGTGTGGCTTTTGCTGCATCGGAGGATTTGCCCCTGCGTGGGTAATGTTCAGCCCCTGTGTGGGCAATGTTAAATGATGATGAAACTCCATAAACGATTTTGCAAGAAAAAAAAAGCATCTGTTTGGAAGACCGTGACCAAGATGATGGCCTGTTAAGTAAAATGAAGATGGAGTCTTCCTTTTTCTGTCTGTATTTTTTTTTTTTTTGTTTTTATATCCAAAATTCCCTCAACTAGAGTAGCCTAGAGGGTGTAGCTCAGGATATTTACCCATATCTAAATAGAAGGTACTTCTATAAATGAACCCAGTGTTTAAGCATTGACTGTACCTGTCTACCAGATGACGCTCTAAGACTTAGAAATTCCTATTTTGGGTAAATTTAAAATTTGGATTTTTTTCAACTCGACCCTCCCCATCCCTAACCTATCCCCATCATGGTGTTCATAGTGCAGTCCTCTGTGTGGATAACATTATCTGATATTCATCTTTAAAGTACTTAAATAGCGAAAATATTTTGCTTCCATTTGATCTCACTTTTTTAAACCTCTTGTAGAAAGGTTCCAGAAACATTACCATTCAGTTGAGTTTTTGGCATGTCTCTATGCTTAGACCAGTAGTTATCAACCTCAGTCCTCAAGTACCCCCATCTGGCCATGTTTTGGGAATTTTTCTTGGATAAAATAGCTGTCCAAAATACCAAGCTATTGACTCTCTGATTTTAAAGTGTCTGTGCAAGATGAAGGAAAACATGCAAACATGGCCTGTTGGGGGTACTTGAGGACTGGGGTTAAACACTGGCTTTGACAATGCAAGGACAGCTGTATATGTTGAGTGTAGTTTTTCTTACTGTTTTGGATACTAAGATTTTGTCTTTCCTAGTTATAAAACTGGTTATTTTTTGTGTCTGCAACTGCAAACTGAGAAATGAATTTTCAATTGCAAAATGGGGTTTCCCCTCTTCAGGCTTTGGTTGAGTATCCCCTATACCTACCTATACCTTGATGCAGTTGCCTTTTTTTGATGTTAACACTTGTAGGGTGTTGGTTTCGCTTTGATTTTAATTGTCTGTGCTGCATTATTTTGCAAAATATTCCCCAAGCTGAGTTTAAATCCTTGAGACTGCCTGTTTTGTGGATGAAGTCCTTTGAACTCCTGTTAATTTTCTCTGCAAAATGGTCAGACCTCAAAACCATATTCTGGTATCTCATATTAACATACGTGTGTGTTTTTGCTTTCCTTGCTCTTTTACAATTCCTGTTTTGTTGACCATTAAAGTGGTGCAGACATCCCCAAAAACTAACAAGACTTCTAATCCCTCTGCACTCTATCCCTAAACAAAAATAAAAGGATTTCATTTAGTTTAACTTTGCAAAGACACATTCTGAAGTTCAACTGATGCATGCCAATGGCCCATTTAGACCTTGCCTAATAGAAAACATCTATTGCCTTTCACTATAAACATTTGTTAGTCCTTGAAATCTGCCCCTCCAGGAAGTTGCTTGTGCTGCTAATTTCTTCCCACTACCATGCCCCACTCGCTGCTCTCTGAGGAAGTGATGATCCTTATTTTCAAATTTAAGATAATTTTTTAATTTTATTTTTTAAATGTGTGTGTGTGTGTGTGTGTGTGTGTGTGTGTGTGTGTGTGTGTGTGTGTGTCTCTAAATGATTTGGCCTCAAAACCAACACCTACTTCCTGTGTACAGATTCACTTCCAGATTCTCTTCTGGGCCAATGCATATTGCGTCCTGCTTCAGTACATGGATGGATAGATGTGGGTTCTTGTCCACCAGCAGAGAGAAGTAGAGTAGATGCAATTCTGGAGGCATAATAATGGTCTAGCACAGGGGGTCTTCAAACTATGGCCCTCTATTTGATCAGGTACTAAAATTCCCATCATGCCTAGTCATGTCTGTGAATGTCGGTTTTACAATGCCTCCTGGGATGTGTAGTTCCGCAACAGCTGGAGAGATGTAGTTTGAAGATTCCTGATCACTCTAGCATGTCTTAGAAATTTTTTATTTTTTTTTTCCAAGTGCCTTGTATAATGCCCAAGAAATATTGTTAGGAAAAATAAGTGGGTCATGGCACATCTACATTCCAAATTTGGCACTTAAGATGGTCATGGACTATGCAATCTTATTGGCCAATCTCTGTACAACTCGATTATTTAGGAAAAATGGGTAATAGGCAGACCCACTTGAACAACTCAGATTATAGGAAATCAAACAAGTTCTTGCACTAAATTTAATTTATTTAAGATCTAACTGAATGCAGTGTATGGTCACCTTTTTTAAAGATCAAGATCGGAAAATGTATTTGGTTTAGAAATGCTTCTCTGCTCTTTGTAATGAGAGATTTGGATAAAAAAAAGAAAAAAAACACATTTAAAAGATATTAGGAATGAGTGGCATCAAAAGGGTTAATTAACTGAGAATACCTACTAGATGCCGAACAAGACATCCAATGAGATAAAATTAAACGGTTGCATTGGGTGTGCACCATTATCAATGAGAACCGCAGTTACCCTAGCGCCAGTTGCAGTTTACGTATGCGGGTATTTATTATCACTATTTGGGCTTCAATTCGCAAGTTCGATTAATAATTTTTCTGGCGCACCAATTAATGTATGAACTGGTGCAGTGCCTTCTTAGTAAATCACTCCCCATGTGTTATAATTTCTGATTACTACTTGGTGAGCTGTAACCAAGCTATGTAGTGTGTAAAGCTGAAACATACATTCCAGGTTATATAATGCATGTCCAGCTTTAGCAGTGCTGCTTTCAGGAAAGCATACGCCTCTGCAGCCTTGTAGAAAGTGCAGCCTTTACTTTACAACTAGCACCTTTACCAGAATTAGACAACCAGTCTGCTGAAGCTTCTGCTACCAAAGGGAATTTAGCTTTAACCAGCGATTGATCAATATGAGAGTTTCCTTCTAAAGCAGATTTGTATTGGTCTGACTGCCGCTCTTATCAAATGGCTTCAGTACTTCACAAATCTAACTATGAGAAATTCTAGCTTTCATGATCTGCATGATTGTTCTGGGTCTAATGAAGAATTTTAAAGCAGGGACTGCTGACTTTCAGAAAATGTATGTTGCCTAGCAATGGCAGCCTTTTGTCTTTTCTACATGTGCAGGTTTGCAATGGTTTGTGTTTTTATTGCATCTGGCGCTGCAGTACATGTTATGTGTTGTCCTTAAGTTTGAAGGACACAGCTCACTAAGGCAACATAACACTGCCGCGCATGGATTGTAGCACGCCACAATGCACAGCAATGCAGCATTTCACTTGTTAATGGTCACATGTTAAATGGCTTTCAAGGGCCAGGACCTACCTTGGTAACCTACACTTCTAGTGATGTGCCCTTCTAAAGCTTGTGCTGGATGGAGCCCATGCACCTTTCTTTGTCCTAATGGCTTGCTGTTACCATAGTAATAGAATTGTTGTGGGCGATTGACAACTCTAATGTTTACTGTTCAAAAAGCATTACCAGTATGTTTCTGTACCTATGCTAGCACTCTTGGTTATATTGGCTTTTTTTTCCCCCCCCCCCCTTAAACAGGTTGAAGAAATTGTTGAAACCGGAACCTTTACGCCAGAAGACATCCACATTCCCAGTATTTATGTTGATAGGATTATTCAAGGCGAGAGATATCAGAAGAGGATAGAGGTACACCATTTTGCTTGTCTGCTTGTGTAGAGAAAAAAAAATGTATTTCCCAGGTGATTTTTCCTGCATTTTTTAAATTGAACACAGGAGGCTAGTGTGAATGTAGCCAAAAAGTGGGCGTTTTTTGCTAAATGTTCATGCATAAGCCTGTTCTCAGACACTGGGTTTCTGCTTGCATGGATATAGTACTTTTGTAGCACAGGCAGATCTGACCAAGTTTGGCATAAGCCAACTTAAAGATACGCTATGTGGCTGAAAGTTTGATGGACACCTGACCATCATAACTATACTATATGTAAGGATGTATGTGGCTACCCCTTTGAATTGTGTACAAGTGTTTACAGAGATTGTGCTTTCTAGCCTTGTGGCAACAGGTTGGAGAATGCTCTCTTCTGTTTTTCCACATGACTGTGCATTGACTCGGCGTAGGTAAGACATTGTTTTGTGAGATCAATGTGGAGGTGTGGCGTGGCCTGCACAGAGCCCGAACCTCAACTCTACAGACCATTTTAAGGGTGAATTGCAACAAGATGTCTACTCATCCCAAAACGGAGTACTTAACCTTACAAATGCTGCTTTGGCTAAAATTCACGAAAGCGCTAAAATCTAAGTGATGAGCTTTGTTAGAGGAGGCTGTTAAAGTCTCAAAAGGGGTCTATGACGATGGTTTTAGAGTTGGATGTTCAACAAGCTCATATGTCCGTGTTATGGTCAGGTGTCCACAAAATTTCTGACCAAGTAGTGCTCGTTTTCAAGCATGGGCTATCTGCTCTTTTCTGATACTGCTAGCAGGGGCAAGTGTACCCAATCCATACTGCACCCTTTACCACACTTATTCCAAAACCTAGACTGCATTACACTAAACCTTCACATCTGAAGTACACCTAACTTGCACCTCTGCTGAGTGTAACATATATTGCATGCACATTAACTAACTAGGACTTTTGTTAAGTGCTCCAACAAATGACTAGCAGAAGCACATCTGAAAAGAAATGCCTGTCCCATAATAAATCTACAAGCCCCTTTTTGTTCTCCTGACCCTCCGCTACATCCTTATTTTCTTTTGCACAGTGCTTACCCAGTCAGCCTAAGATTAGCATCACCGCCATAAAAGCACTCTGGCATTATAGTTCAATCAAAGTAGAATAAACTTTACTACAGCTCACTGCCGCTACAATTTAAGCTGATCTAGATGCCAAATTTCCTCTTATGCCCAGTCCTTAGTGTTAATCACGTTGTGTGCAAAATTGTTACCATTTGTTAATCCATTTTATGCTTGCCTAGTTACCAACCCTATTGGGTTACAGTTAAGTTTGCCGTTACTATCTGGTTTGCTGCCTGTTTTCTTTGACATAGCACTACTACTGGGCTCCAAGTATTACCTTGAGTGATTTCCTGTGATATGTTGTATGGTTGTAATTTCAACCTGGTGTGTTTAAAGGGGCTGAGGTTTTTTGGAAAAGGTCAAGGCAAGGAATAGAGGACCCATCCTAATCGGCAGCTCCCACAGGGGTAGCCCTACACTTCAAAGACTGCATCTTGTATGGGCACATTCAGGACAAGAGTAGAATATCTGGGGTAATTTCTCTGGCCCCTCATGTTGCTTTTACCTTGCACTCACTCAAGTAGTCTATTTTACTCTAGTACTTCAATATTTTATATTAAACCCAAAAGCGCGACACGCAAAGAAGTAAATCACAAGTGCATATCAGTCTTCGGGAAGAAATGTCCTTCATTACACAATAAGAAAAAGACTTCTAACAAAGAATAATGAACAGCTCACATCAGTGTACAGGATGCTCACTCCTCATTATTTTTCTGCTGCCACGGAGTGCCCGTTGCTCTCCTTGTGATCTCTCTTCCAGGAGTTTCATTTTCCAATCATTTTCAGGTACCGTCAAACACAAAGTTCATGACCAGTCCACTTGATGAAAGCACAGCTTGATGTTTGTCTTCTAGTCCAGCAGCAACATTGATCAGCCTGTATCTCTCCAGCTGCTGTGGAAATAAAACTTGTAGCATGACCTTCCCTGTGCCTTGTCTGCATACCTGCAAAATGTTAAACGCTTTTGCTTTTACCATGGATAAGTCTTGCCTCAGGGCTGGCTATGGGTGGACATTGGGACTCTTAAACTACTCCCATGCCTCTGTGGCCCAACACGAACCTCTTCCTGAAGAAGGTAATGGCTGGATTTTGAGTCCAAGTGCTTAACAAGTTTTGCTTTAATAGGGTAGATATGTAGGTTACTGTTGCTTTCCTTGTCCGCCCCTTGTGAGAAGTGTGGTGTTTTTTTTTTTTTTTTTTTTTTGTAAGGTTTGCAAGGGAGTAAAAATTCTAAATTGTTGCGTTTTTTGGTCCCTGGAACAAGAATGGAGGGGGGAGGTCCTGAAATAAGATGCCGATCTACTTACTGTCCTGTAGGCAAAACGTAATGAGAAAGTGAGGCCCTTCCTCTTCTTAGACAATTTGTCATTGGAAGATTTCCCCTCTATTCCTGTTCTGATCATATATTTTCCCTTTCACTTGCAAGTGACCAAAGCATAGACTAAATCTCAATGGCAGAGATCGCAAAATAGTAGCGCTTACCCTTTTGGGTGGACCTCCTATTTGAAATTTTAAACTTTTTTATTTAAATTGTGTTTTATTGTATTAAATGTTGAATTTTTATATGTATGTGGAGTATTTGTTAAATAAAAATATAAAGAAAAAATATAAATTTCTTTATCTTTTGGTACCGTAAAAGTACCTCACCTCTAAACTTTTTGTGTATATATCTCTCTTGGGATGCTGGTACTATTATTGTGAGAAATTTGAACGGACCCCTGTCAGAATTTTAAATATGTGTTTTAGTCCTGTGAGATGATGCATATGAGATAAAATGTGTTTTTTTAATTTTATTAATTTTTCTTATTTCTTTACAGAGACTAACTCTAAGGAAATCTGAAAACTCAAAACCTAAACCCAAAAAGGAATCTGATATTGTTAGAGAAAAAATTATCCGGCGTGCTGCACTGGAGTTCCAGGATGGAATGTATGGTATCCATTAACGCACAAAGGCCCAGTATAGTTGCTGGTTAATCTCTTTGCTCTCAGAAATTGTTAGAAGCGCAATCTGATTTTGTGGGCAAAGGCAACAGGCAAGGCAATGGCAAAGCTTTGCAGGAAATTATACATTTTATTTGAATGTACTATAGATCAAGAAACTGATCTTTTTTCTTTAAAGTGGGGTAAACTCCCATGCATAATTGGTACCTATAGCTAAGCCTCATTATAGGCTTACCTATAGGTACTGTAAATTTCCGACCACCGTTTAGGAGAGATTTACTGTGAATGCAGCAGTTGGCGTCGACGCCGCATGTGCTTTGAAGGAATGGCCTCGCAGGCTGTTCAGAGTACTTTGCTGTAATCTGTGGCTCCCCCATGCGTGCACGGGAATGACGTCCTCACGCTTTTGGCCACTCTGGCAGCCCCGAAGCCGCGAGCTGGAAGGCTTGTCAGTTGTGACCGCTCGTTGCTGGAATGCTTCGTTCTAAGTTAAGTTTCACATAATGTGCTAGTATGTGATGTCTGCGCTTGTCCCCGTGTGACCCGGGAAGCGACGTCTTATGTAACTTCCTGGTCAAGCTCTTGGTGTCCTCAGCTCGCTTTGCCAGGAAAAGTGTGTTTTGCGATGCGATTTCACTTTTTCATCAGAAAAAAGCTGGATGTGCAGTCTATATAAAAATATTTGGTCGGTCGTGAAATCAATGTCTGATTTTCATTTCATTAGTATGGTTTTCATAGGGAACAAAATTCCCAAGAGCAAGAATATGCATGCTCAGAAACAAAAGAATACGTACAAAATTATTGCACGCTATGTCTCTTCTGACATTGTATTCTGTCAAACGAAAATTTTCATATTGTTGGTAACCTCTTCCATTTCGATATGAGACTAGCATGCCACAAAAGGCCAGACATTCTGTCATCCGAAAATCAAAGCGTGTGTACGAGGCTTTAGACTAACACAGTAGGATGACGGAGGCGCGTAAACTAACCATGGTATCGTGGAACAGCAGCCATGATTACCAGGGTCAGTTCAACCAGGTTTTTTTTTTTTTTTTACAGCATAAAAAGGATAAGCACTATTGAACATGCTGAAGTTAGAGGCTGATTGGCCATCATGCACAGCTGCACCAGATTTTGCACTTTTTTTTTTTTAGTTTTAGTAAATCAACCGCAGTGTGTGCTTCACTTGTTGCCTGTAATGTACTTTTTATAGGAACAAAAGCCCAGTAGGTGTGTTTTTTTTTCTTTTTTTTTTTTTTTTCTTTTTCTTTGAGATTTGGCAATAGGGGGGGGGGGGGGGGGAGGGGGCGAGAATCAATTGATCTAGGCAGCACCAGTAGCTTATTTTTAAGTAGGTTTAAAATTGGAAGAGCTATAAGCTACGTTAAACATTTTCAAATGCCTGCAATTTATCAATGGCTCTTGCAATGATAAACTTTTTATACCTGTGAATAGGATTAGTCCGCTGATATGTTATCGTCCATTAATGGGATTTTTTGAATGAAGACCTGGGGGACAGGACGGAGAGGGTACAATGATACAGTAATTTTGGTGAAGGCATAAAAACCCTCAAAGGCTCTGCGAAATCCTGAATGCCAGGATTCCAGCTAGCACACAGATGGTTTTTCAAAGGTGAGAAGTGTTTTCATACTCAGTTCACCACCGCCCCCATTCACACCTGAGTGGTTTTCTGCTTGAAGCTTGTAGCTCTAAAATGCTCAACAAGCCAAATCCAATTCCTTTGAGCGTTCTGTTGCCTGAAGCTCAAAGTACATGAGCTGCTTTTTGGTAGATTGAGTGTTTTTGGCACCATAGACCTCAATAGAAACACCTGACTTGGGCATTTTAGAAGTGTTTTGTCACATGTCTTACGTTCAAACAGCTCTCCATCCCTAATTCCCCCCCCCCCCCCTTCCTCCTAGTGTGTGTGTTTTTTTTTTTTTTTTTGTGTTGGCTGAGCATTTTACAGCTGCAAGCGTTTTTGCTTCTAATATGCTTCTAAAACTCTTAAAGCCAGAAAAATGCTAGTAAGGATCCAATCACACCTGAGCCTATCGCTTTACTGGCAATTTCTTAGTGTGCGGTGTATGGTCTGAGCACTGAGGGGCTGACCCCCCCCACCTCTTCAACCTCTGCAGCAATGTTGGCAGCATTCAATTTCCCAAAGGTAACCCCTGGATATGATGCTGACCAGGTGCACTCAACTACTTTCTTTGACCATGGCGAGGCCTGTTCTGAGTGCAACCTGTCCTGTTAAACCTCTGTATGGTCTTTGGCCAGAGTGCTGCAGCTCAGTTTTTCAGGGTCATCTTAAAGCCTAGGCCATCTTTATGTAGAACAAAAAATTTTTTTTTTCAGATCTTCAGGGTTCGTTGCCATGAGGCACCATGTTAATCTTCCAGTGACCAGTATGGGGGAGAGTGACACCAAATTTAACACACCTGCTTCCCATTCACACCTGAGACCTTGTAACACTAACGAGTCACATGACATTGGGGAAGGAAAATGGCCAATTGGGCCCGATTTGGACATTTTTCACTTGGTGTACTCACTTTTCTTGCGTTATTTTGAGGGGAAAGCAAATGTACACTGTTGTACAAGATGTTCACTTACTACTTTATATTGTAGCAAAGTGTCACTTCAGTGTTTTAACATGAAAAGCTGAAATAAAATATTTACATTTATATTGAGATATTGTATGGATGGATATGGAAAGGTGGAGTGTCCCATACAGTAATCGTATAGCAGATGCAGGCTGCGAAAAGGCAGGAAGGTAGCAATGTAGTTCAAAATACATAGGGGGGGAGAAGTATGTGATCCCCTGTTGATTTTGTAGGTTTGCCCACTGACAAATGATCAGTCTATATCATTTTAATGGTAGGTTTAGTTTAACATTGAGACAGAATAACATAAATATCCTGAAAAACACATTTCAAAAAAGTTATAAATTAATTTGCATTTTAATGAGTGAAATATTTGCCCCTTACGCAAAACATGATCTAGTACTTGGTGCTAAAACCCTTGTTGGCAATCACCATTGTCTGTTTCTTGTAGTTGGCCACCAGGTTTGCACCTATTTCAGGAGGAATTTTGTCCGTCTCCTCTTTGGAGATCCTCTCCAAGTCATTAAAGGGGTTAAGGCGGTGAACAACCAGCACTGCCAGCCCCACTGCTAGTATAACCTGTAGTTTATATACTGTATGCCTCTTTTGTAAAATTTGTCTTCGAAATACCTTATTCCTTCCTGATTAGTGGTCACATGACTACCCGTTGCTCTTTCCCTTCTACTGTATGTACTAAGGAAGGGGGCGCCGGAATCTCCCTCTGAAGTCTGCTGGGTGATCACGTGACCTCTCACTATTGTGTACATCGGAGGAAGCGAGCGACTGTCACGTGACCACTGAGATCATTGACAAGATTCTCCCTTGTAATTCTGGGCTGCTTCCTCACTGTTCTCTTGATCATTGACACTCCGCTAGGTGAGATCTCTGGAGCCCCAGACTGAGAGAGATTGACAGTTATTTTGGGTTTCTTCCATTTGTGAATAATCACACCAACTGTTGTCACCCTCACCAACCTGCTTTGGCGATGGTCTTGTAGGTCTACAATATTGTCCCTGACATCCTTGGACAGCTCTTTGGTGTTGTTTTTTATTTTATTTATTTTTTTATTTTTATTTTTTTTATTCAGTGGGCAAACTATCAAAACAAAATCAGCAGGGGGTCAAATACTCTTTTCCCCTCATTGTATTTAGTTGGGTGTGAGTTTGTCATGAAAACTGTAATGGGTATCACAACCTCCATAGTGCAAAATTGTTCAGGGAAAGGTAAATAAGAAATGAAGGTCTATAAAGGGCAGGAAACCGACATAAGTTTGGAGTTAGTGGAAATAAAATACAAAAAAGTAGAGAAGGCAAAAAATCGAGAATGAAGGAGGGTAGGGATTTTAGACCATGAGGACAAAAAGAGCGGGCAAGGAATACAAATTGGGCAGAATAAAAGGAAGAAAGATGGGTATAGAGAATCCCATGGGTACCGGTCGGGCGTGCTGACATCCCAGCATCTTAATGCACAAATTTGGAGAGAACTGGAATGATCCATCTTCATGTCTTAATTTAAGAAACTTGTAGTGAGTACCATTTTTAAGTATTGCAGTGAGCTTCTTGTGTACCATAATACCCTCATTAGTCACTGTTTGACTTCACAGAAGTTAATTGTCCGTTTTTTCTGGTTTTAGCTAGCATTTGCCTGGCAGCAAGAAACGCAGATCCTTGGAACTTTTGTTGCCTCTCATGTGTAATATTGGTGTATGTAACACAGCTTCCCAGGGATTTTGTGCCAAGTTGCAGAGTAATACTATCCGTACCATGTTATATACTTATGTGCTTGTCCTTTTTTTGTTTTACTTATTTTATTTTTTTTCATGTTTTATGCATAACGCCAAAAATGTACAGCCTTTTTATTTCTGAAATGTGTGAAATGACTCTTGTACTCTTATATTAAGTATAAACGGTTTGTTCGGCCTTAACTGATAATACAGCAAACTTGGGAATTGGTATTCCAATGTTAGCCAGCAACTTTATCAAGAAAGACATTACTGTTCACCTTCAGAGTGAAAATGGCGTCCTTGGCTTGGTAAGTCAGGTCTCCTTTTAATATATAGGGGTTTACGTTATGTTTTTGAATTTGCTGGAAAAAAATGGGGAAGCGGATAAACAGCTGTTACGTTGCTTGTTTTGGGACTCCAAAATGAATAACTTGGCCAAAAAACATTTTTAAGCTGAACTTCAGTCAGCAGTAATCATTACCATGTGGTCTAGTTATGAGTTGATTAACAAAAATTGCCTTTTGGGTACAGTAGGGAATGGTTTAAAGCCTAATATCTCCCCCCCCCCCCCCCTTAAAAAACAAAATCTTCATCATTCTCATTCCTTGACTAATGTCCTTTTGTGCTCTTGGTTACAAGTCCTTCACAGAGGACTTAAGACTTCAAAGTGCCTCTCCTCTCTGTAACCCCTTATTCATAGAAGCTGTACTAGCTTCCAGCAATAAACACTCCTTGATTGGAGGACAGGTGCATGAATAAAAGGTCTGTCTCCTCCATTCAAAAAGTTCAGTGGCTGCTGGGAGTTGGTAGGCTGTGATGCTTAGAGGACTTTAACTACCGGAGTTTCTGCTGTGAACTTTGAGACTTCATTTCCCCACAGTGCCTACAGGTAGTGATCAGTGGGCTCTTGCTTTAAATATAATTTGCGTGTTTAAAATATAAATATTTTGAATTTTGCATAGCCCGGCCACAAGTTCACCAAGTTTGCGACTTGGTTGTTCTTGATTAGAATGCATTTCCCTTGTGTTCTACATAAAGAAACAATTTCACCTTCAGCATGTGATCGTGATACTTCTGCTATAGTGTACACATACCACTGTGATGGCGTATTAAAACGAGTAGCTAGTTCCATGCTTTTGTATCATGTATGTTGTGCAAAATAGACTTTTGTTCAAATACTGCTATTTTTCTAGGGCCCCTATCCAACAGAACAAGAGGTGGATCCAGATCTCATCAATGCAGGTAATGTACATTACCTCTTGGAAATCCTTTTCTAAAAGCAGAAGTTCACTGTTGCAATGGATTACAAATACACTAGGAAAAGAGTGCCCAGGAAAACAAGTGTGGGGAAGCTGATAAAAACCTGTACTGATAAACTCCAATATACATTATATATACACATGATTTATTTTCCTATTTAACAGTAAGTGCCCCTTCAAAATCTGTGGCTATAGATTGAGAATGAGGGAGGGATTCAACCACTGTCCTTGGGATACAGAGGGTCTGCACCCATTTTTTGGGTAGATTGTTGTTGGTGTTTTTTTTTTTTTTTTTTTTTTTTTTTTTCCCTCCCATATTCTGAAAAAAAAAAAATCTGAGTTGCACCTCTTTAAAGCCATGGGATCCCCTAATAGTGGTCCTAAAGGCTTATGAAGATATGCAATGATGGCCCAGTGTAATAACCTTGCATTGCACCCTGTTGTGGCAGCCTTGCACATACACAGCGGTGTGTTGGTCTGCTCTAGTAGAATCCGTATGCATTCGTTTTTTTAGTAAATGGCCCTTTTAACTGGCATATGCTTAGGTGCTACCTAGTCATTTTTACCCATTGTCATGTGGGTGACCTTTAAAATCAATCAGTAACTCAAATCATCAAAATCCACATCACAGAATGCACATGCCACAACATGCCTTCTCAATATCCTACAAGCCCCATAATTCATATAATACTGAAAATGAAAATACTTTGAGGTGGATTCTTTAAAAGGGATACGTGTTCATTTCACTATGCAGTACGGTTGTGGTGTTCATATAAAGTACAATAAGTTCTCATCTAGATAGCTGCACTAGCATGTTGGTTCAGTAGGCTATAATAACCAATTTTCACTAATCTGATCTCTGCTTTTTATTTTCCATTACTCTTTGCACTGCTAGGATTATTGGGCCCCCTATCCTGGATTTAAGAGAAAAAAAAACCCTTGGTAAATAAGTAACCAGTAATAGGCTGTAACTTGGGATGTAAGATGCAATGGGACATATTGGAATGTAAGATGCAATGGGACATATTGGGATGTAAGATGCAATGGGACCTTTTAAACGGTTATAGAAACCATGCAGAAAACTTCCTAGGTGTCTCTTTGAAGGTACCAGCCACTTGTGACTCATTGACACTGCACAGGGACACTTCTCTGTAGTAATCATTGTTTATTTGTGTTCTCAGGTAAAGAAACCGTCACAATTCTTCCAGGCGCAGCATTCTTTTCCAGCGATGATTCATTTGCTATGATCCGAGGGTAAGGGCTTTTCCAGTTCCTCCAGTTCCTCTATAAAGTGCAACTAGAAGTAAAAGTCAGTCTCTCATTAACATGTTTTTGTTTTTTGTTTTTAGTTTTGTTGCCCCTGTGTTTTTTTTTTTTTTTTTTTCCCCATTTGTTTCCCCTTTTAACAGTCCAGACTGTTCCATAAGAGCGAAATGAGAGGTTCAGACAAACCATAGAACGCTGACAGCGGTGCTTGAAAATGTCAGCTTTTTAACCCATGTGTTTTTACTCCCCCCCCCCCCCCCCCCCCCCCAATTCTGACGCACATCAGCGTGCACTGGTCGGGAAGTGGTTAAAAGGTGTTAAGGTAGAAGAGTTCCTTAGTTTATCTATTTAATTCCCCAGAAAACTACAAGGTTATTTAAGACTAAGGTGACAACCCTGCTTTGTGATTCCCTACAAAATGTTGTCTCCATTGAAGCAAAGTGCTGGCCATGGAGGAGTCAGTAGTATTGGGGTTTGTGTGTGGTTAAACCAGTGGGTTCAAAGAAAAAAAACTGACCCGCCCCCCACACACATTTTGAGGTGGATGGAGTAAAAAGGTCAAATGATAGATCGACTACTGTTCAACCACAATTCATACCTGGATCAAAATTTGGCCAGTCCCTGCTGGTCTGGCCAGCTTTAAAGGAGAAGTTGACTTTCAGAACATGTTACATGTTACACCCTAAAACCAGGTAGAACATGTTTCAGCACCTGCAGCTCTCCTCCCTCACCCCATTCTCCCTGTGACATCATGCAGGATTCTTCTCCCCACACCCACTGTCACAATTTGAAAAGGGCACAGCCGTGTCATCGGGGGCAGGCTGACAACTCATGGGGCCCCCGGGCAATAGTAGATCATAGGGCCCCCTGTCCCCACCCACATACAAGCCACACCTACACAAAGCCCCACTTACATAAATCATTGGGGCACATCATGGGGCACACAGCAGGGAACACGGGATGGGGTACGTAGCAGGGCACTGAGAACATCACAGGACACAGTAGAGCACATCAGGGGGTACACAGCAGGGCACAGGGCATAGGTCACACAGCAGGGCACATCACAGGCACACGGCAGGTTTTATTATGCTGTACACAGTAGGGCACATTATTGAGCAAAGCATGGTGCATCACAGGGAACATCAGGGGAACACGGCAGGGCTTTGGGCACACAGCAGGACACATCAGGAGGTACACAGCAGGGCATGCAGCACATCACAGGGCATGTGGCACATAGTAGGGCACATGGCACATAGTAGGGCACATGATTAGAAACGGGGCACATTTGACGGTACACAGTATGGTGTATCGGGGTTACACAGAAAAGCACAGGGCACACAGTGGGGAACATCATGAGTCACAGGGCAGATTAGGTGGTACATAGCAAGGCACATCACAGGGCGTGGGGCACATAGTAGGGCACGTCACAGGGCACATGATGTGTTACACAGCAGGGCAGGGGGCACATAGTAGGGCAAAATACACATCACAGGGCATGTGGCCCACAGTATAGCACATCCGGAGGGTATACAGCAGGCTACATCACAGAGCATAGGGCAATCACAGGCCACAGGGCATGCAGTACGGCAAATAGCAGGGCACAAACCAAAACACAGGGCATGCAGCAGAGCACTGGGATCCTCCGGACTCAACACAGTAATCTCTTAAGGCAGACATGGGGACATCATGAAGGGGGTGGACAACACATGGGGACACCGTGGGGGGAGAGGACACAGGGGGACACCATGGGGGTGGAGGGCATAGGCGGACACTGTGGGGGGGCGGGGGGGTGGTGGGAAAAAAACAGGGGAACACCGTGGGTGAGTGGAGGGCACGGGGGGCGGACACCGTGGGTGAGTGGAGGGCACTGTGGGGGGGAGTGGAGGGCACGGGGGGTGGACACCGTGGGTGAGTGGAGGGCACTGTGGGAGGGAGTGGAGGGCACGGGGGGGCACTGTGGGGTGACACTGGGGGTAGGTGGAGGTCTGGGGGACACTGTGGGGGGAGAGGACATGGGAGGACCACGAGTATATCACAGCCTCCTGCGGTCTTGTTGTGGCCTGGGCCCCCCTACGCCACCTGTACTGCCTGCTGCCCGCTCTCTCCCCCCACGATGGCGGCTATGGTACCTTCAGACTCCAACAAAGAAAAATAGCGCCTCATGGTCACCGGATGCCTGAATACCTCACAGCGTGCTGCTCCCCACCAGCCCCTCCTCTCTTCTCGTCCGTCCCAGATGTCATGTACATGCACCTGGGGTGGACGGGAGAGAAGGAACAGTCAGCGGGAGCAGCGCTCTGTAAGACGCATTATCACAGACGCGTCCTGATCCCTGCTAGATGCTGCATGTTGGCATGTATTGCAGAGGCTCTCGCGGGCCCCCTAGCGGCACGGGCCCTCTGTCCGTGGCCGAGTGACCGATGGGTCAGTCCGCCTTTGCATATCAGTCATTCAGTTTCCTGTGAGTGAATGCTTAAAAGTTCTCTTGGCCAAATCGGGGTTATTAGAATCATCATACCGCCCTGCCTCAGTTTTCCTCTGGAGAATCCCAGCTCTGATGCAGACAATGGGTTAGCACTAGTTGGGAGGAGTTCTGCAAATATTAAAATGCCTTGATGGGTGGATATCAGTCTGGAGGAGTGGCCTTTACTAAGCAATCTGTATCTGCTTGCATGTGATGCTGAGCCTCCATGATTGGGTTAGGGAGAACAGGGCTAGCTAATGGCTGGTTGTCCTCCAGCCAGGATATAAGCCGGTCTCCATTGGACTTGCTGCAGTTTCTAATGCACTTACAGAAGCTGACATTGTGAAGTGAAATCAGAGTAGGCAGTTTCAGTGCATGAGGAGCCTGTACAATTCTATTAGAATAACCAGCCCAACTCCTCCTACTTTGTAGCTGCATTAGGCCTGATTCACACCTATGCATTATTGGTGCTTTTTGCATTTTTCAGATCAGAACGTGTTCCATAGGAAGCCATGTTAAATCGACTGTAGTGCAATTCTGCAAAATGCATAGGTGTGAATCCAGCCTAACAGTTGTTTTGAGGAAATATGTTCATTCCACAAATCTTTTAAAATGTGAACTTTTGCCAAATTAGGAAAGTTTGGTTTCCTCTGGGCAGATTTCTGTGGTACTAGACAAGGTCTCCTTTTTCAGCAGGATTAAATGAGTCTCTTCTAAAAATGCTATTGATTTAACTATTTACAACATTGTGGTAGACAAATCTTCAGATTAGAATAGCTATTTGTGCTGGCTTGTGAAAGACTTAACAGTTTTGAAGCTGTATTGGCAATCTCTGACATGTTTCATTGTTTTAATTTGCAATCGTATGTGTTCTGTAGGGGTCACGTGGATTTGACAATGCTGGGAGCAATGCAGGTGTCAAAAAATGGAGATCTGGCCAACTGGATGATTCCTGTAAGTAACATTCTGTTATCTATTATCTTGTACAGGTCGTACCCCTAATTCTTGGCTGTCTGTGGGAAGGTCTTTCTGATTTGGACAATATGTACTAAATTATGCCGCCTTCTTACCTGTTAAGCTCAGACTAAAGTTATTGCACAGGCTGGCTGTACCCAAGCTAATAGATTTAATCCTTCAGCCTGCCCATACATAGTTTGAATCTTGGCCGCTTCCTTTGAAACTCAGCTGGTTTAGAAGTCTATGGCTGGCTTTAGTGACTTGGTATAATGCATCATGGAGTATTTGCCAGCAATGCTCCTAAAACCCAGGCAAACAACTGGTTCTATTGAGCAGTAGTGGTCAACTTGATGAAATGGCCTTCACCCCTTATATTGAGACAGTATATTGAGACATCATTAATACTGCATGTAATATTTTGTAAATGTACTGCTACAGAAATGAGCCAGACTGCAGACATGCAACAGGAGATGGTCAAAGACTATGGTCATGCTAAGATGCTCCAAGACTGCAGCCTTGCTGAAGGGATTGGCAAGACTAGGGGCATGCTTTTGGATGATGGTCAGAGACTGTACACACGTTACATGAGTGTTCTAGAGATTTTAAAGCTTCTTTTATGAATCAATGTTTTCACATTTGTACTCCCTACACCAGGGATATGCAATTAGCGGACCTCCAGCTGTTGCAGAACTGCAAATCCCATGAGGCATAGCAAGACTCTGATAGCCGCAAGCATGACACCCAGAGGCAGAGGCATGATGGGACTTGTAGTTTTGCAACAGCTGGAGGTCTGCTAATTGCATATCCCTGCCCTACACCATTCTTAAAAATTACTTGTGCCTCAGTGTTTTTTTTTTTTTTTTTTTTTTTTTTTTCTCCTCTGTAACATCCATGCTAAAAGATTAAAAAAACAAGAGATTAGCAGTACAGAAAAAGTAAGCTAGTGTGAAAGAACAAAACCATTGACCTGCTAGAATTCAGTTGAAATTTTTCCTTCTCTGACCTAGGTAATAAAACAAAAAAAAACTATGGCTTGCAGGAGCCACATGGGCTATACTATTAGAACAAAGGGTAAACAAAATAAAACATTTTAAATAAAATTAATAAATTCCTACACTTCCGCTATACAGAAGGCAAAGTGCAAACTGTCCATAGTAGCCCAGAGGCCTTCACAAGAAAAGACTGTGCACCACAACATGCTGTGGTGTTACTGTGCATTGCACTACAGGTGTGTTAGTAGGGTGTGTTGGGAGTTCTGTTAAGAATGAATACCACTGCATCGTACCAAGTTATGTTAGTGTTACTGCAAAAGTGTAAATTGGCGCGCTAAAGGTAGCAACATCATTTTGAGTGCTATCAGCCATTGCTTTTGAGCTCCGAGTTCTAGTTGAACTGTTTTGTCTGCTTATCAATATTTTATGCTTGGCTAGCAGTGAAGCAGTTTCTTGGAAGCCAGAGACATGGGCATAGCTAGAAGTGAAGTATGTTTTTGTGGTGATGTACCCGCCTATTCTCAGCTACATAAGGAGCTTAGAAAGCTATGGGAGGAGAAACGGCAGCACACTGATTTTCCCAGTGAATAGTGCCGGGGGGGGGGGGGGGGGGGTGAAGAATGCCGGCACTAGTCTGATCATTGTAAGATCAATGAGTTCCAGCACAGCTAGAAAATGGACCAGGCTTTGCTCTTCTACCTAGCGTGGTCCATTTTTAATAGGAAAGCAGAGTGACTGAACTCCATGCCATGGATTTCACACAAAGGATGCAATACAAAGAGAATAGTGTGGTGTGTGTTTTATTTTTTTATTTTTTTACTTTTTTACAAGTACATGGTACAGTAGATCATATCAGAAATGTTGGGTTTGACATATTTATGGGGTTTATGGTAGCAGGACATGGACAGGGCTTAGCTAGCAATGAAAGGGTTATCGTGCTAGTCCTATAGGCTTGACTAGAAGGTGACGCAAGATCCTACGACCACATGCCTGAAATTGAAAGAAACAGTTGTCTTCTAGTCACCAGCTGGGTTCTTTCATGTTTCAGTTCAGGGAATTAAAGTACGGTATGTATCTGGTTGCTCAGAGCAACGTGGTGTTTATTTTTTTATTTTTTTCACGTTTCAAGTATTCAGCCTCTTCCATCCTTGTTGATACTGCCCTAGCTGAAACCTGTTTACCTTGCCCTTTAATTACTTGAGCTTTGTGATTAGTAATATATACAGGAAACATTAATGCAAGGTAGTTGTATAATTTTCTGGTTGCTGACCAGGACTTGAATGAGGTTTGTTGAACCGTTCATTGTTCCATTTTACTTCTACATATCTGAATGCTCATGCTGGCAAAGTCTGAGTGTTCTTAATGTGCTGGAAGCGGGTGCGTGACCTTCTTTTTACACCCAATTTCTCTTAATGGCTACTAAGAGTTTTGCTCTTTTCACGGCATTAAAACGTTAAATGTCTCTAGCAAATTGAATTTGTTTCCTTTAGCAATAAAATGTGTTACTTTTAAAAAGACTGGATTGTACAATCCTACTTTCTGTATTTTAATGTGTGAGGCAGAAGGATGCAGCAGAGGTCAGACCACAACAACTTAAATCAGACTTTGCCCTTCAGTAGGGCTGCAACTAATGATTATTTTCATAATAGATTAGTTGGCCGATTGTTTCGATTAATCACCTTAAAAATAAAGTATGGTGTATAATTTAGTTGATATGTAAAGTTAAAAAAAAAGGCAATTTATTAAATATCTCTATGCAGTGGTAAATATAAATAACCAACTATATGGTTAGGGAGCAAAATATCAAATCCACTGATAACAGACAGAAGACATATACTGTATATGTGTATGTATGTGTTATATACTATTAAAGGGGAAATCTGGTAAATATCACACAGATCATTTTTTTTAATCAAGTCTTCCTTCAAAAAAAAATAAAAAATTTTAAGAATGTTCGTTCGAATAATTTTTTTCTTTTTATTTTTTTTATCATTAGTGGGGTCAATTTGACGTTTTTTGTTTTCAACCACAGTGACGGGAAAATTTTGGAAATGGGGAACCTCTTGGTCAAAGGAATTTTCAGACAGTGTGTGTGTGGTTTTCATTCAGAAATTTACATTAATTTTAAAAACAAGTGAAAATTTCAAACATTCTTTCATTCAGCGAATGTACAAAGATTTTTCGTCTGAATATTCTCATTTGAAAATTTATCAGTGTGGCCAGCATAAGGCTCGGTACACACCTATTCAATTTGCTTTTGATCTGTTTCTGCAGTGCTTTTTGCTGTGCATTTTTTTTTTTTTTTGGCCAAAGTGTTGTTGGGCAGATTAAAAAACGCAAATGCTGCAAAAAGAATTACATGGCTTTCAGCTTCTTCTCTATTGAAGTAGATTGAACCAAAGAAAGCACAGTCCCTGACTCTTTCCAAATATGCAGCGGCAGAAAAAAAAGCACAGATGTGAACGTGTCTCATAAAAAACCATGTAAATGAACTGCAATGCATTTCTGCAAAAAGCACCAAACATAGATGTGAACCAGGTCCAAGACGTTTAGTAACATAATGGGTTTAAAAAAAACAAAAATTAGCCCTTTATAGTACATAAAAGTAGATAATCCCTACTGTAAGGGGTTCGTTTTTTTTACTGTAGAACTATGAAAGTAATATTTACAGTAGCGATTATTTGCTCTTTTTGTACTTAAAAGGGCTTTTTTTTTTTTTTGCCCCATTGTTACTGGCCGATTAATCAATTATGAAAATAGTAATCGATGAATTTCATAATCGATTCGTTGTTTCAGCCCTACACTTCAGGCAAGGGTTGTGGGCCCTTGAAGAAAGCCCGACCGTGCCCAGCATACAACACATTAACTTGGTAATGTTAGTCTCTTACCATACCCAGGGCACCCTCTTCTGGGTCTCCAGAAATGTGATTTGGTTTACGTTAACTGTTAGTATTATGTTACAACATATAAATGATAATATAACCCATGCTCGCCCCCAAAAGGTTGGCAGCATCACTTAGTTTAACATAGTATTTGTCAAGTAAGGTATTCAGACTAAGTGCACTTACTTCTTGTATACAATTTATCTTTATAAATTTCAAGTGTGTGAAAAGATCATTCACATCTATATCAAATATACTCCTAAAAATGTGTCCTCATTTCTAAATGAAGGAGGTAAAAAGATTACGTGAAACAAAGTGTTTGCATAATAAGATATAAATGTGTATTAGTCCTGAAAATCATTTGTGCAACCAAGACAAGCAAATGTCCCAATTACAACTGTTGGTCGGTCTTCGAAGTCTTTTTATACATGATTTATTTATCGTTCTGATTATTTTAGGGGTAACTGCATTTGGCTATTTATAGTAACGTTAGTCTGGCTAGACCTTTCTAATGATGGTCTGCTCCTATGGTTCTTGCTACCACATTGTTGCATCTGCTAGTAGAAGCTGCCCACCCCTCAGATGGACATCATTTGGACATCTGTTATTTCTACTGCTCCTGTGTCCTTCTTTTGACTCCAAGAAAAAATGTACAGTACAAAAATCTTCTTGTGCAATGTTCACAGCAGCCTGGAAACTCCAGTGTCTAGAATGCCTGTATACCCTATTTTTAATGTCCCATGATTCCAGGGCAGCTACAGCTAGACAAGTCCGTCACCTTGAGCCTTCATGAATCTAGGAGCCGCTGGCAACCTGATTTCTTGTCCCTCATTAGTAAGTTCACCTAGTCCCTTAAGCTATTCTCCAATCTCTGCAGTAGATGGCACTATTGTTTCCTGTGGGCCCATCTGTTTTTCGAACCACACCTGCCAATCTCCACTATGAGGCCATCTCCTTCTGTCACAAGGTGTCTTTACACTTATCCTGGGTCTTCCCAAGGACACTCTTCTGTGTGAGATTGTTCCCTCTCCTGGCTCCTAGCCTGAGTGTCCTGCTGCCATTCCACTTTCCTCAAAGGTCTTGTAAGCAATTCCTGTCCCTTTTGGCTATCTCCAAATTTTCCTTCCCCATTTTAGGTTACTGCACATATTGCTGAGACCTCCTCTCCCAAGGATAAGCCGATCTTACCACAGCATCCTGGGCTGTACTCCCTCTAGAGGACCGGTATGTGCTCTGTCTCCCAGAGACAAGGCCATGGCTAAACGCATCAATCTCCAGAAGGACTGAATTGTCTGCATTTAATACAAGGGAAGATAACTAGAAGTATCTTTGTCCTCTAAAACCCCTGTGGTCTTCAAGCACATTATCACAAAATCTTGCACAATCTCCTCCTTGAGTGTTTTTCTTCCTTGATGTCCTGACAATGTGATGCCACTGTTTAAATACATGTTAACTATACAGGTATAGAATAGAATACAACATGATTAACAATGCAAATGCATAGACACAATCATCCATTCATAAAACCAATAAACATAAGCGATTGCTCAAGGTGAGCCAAACCATGTTATACCCCCCCCCCCCTTTATTTGAGAGATTTCTCCGTCTAAAGGTTATTCCATATTTATAGATATCCTTTATTTAATTTCAGAGCATTTTTACTCCTGATGATTGGCATGAGCCATGAAACATGCGTCGAGTATATATCCTACTGATACAGACAAGTTTGGCTCACCATGAGCAATCGCTTATGTTTTTATGAATGGTTGAGTGTGTCTATGGATTTGCTTTAATCATGTTGTATTCTATTCTGTGTATTTATACAAGTGTATCATAGTTTGTGTCCTGTATGCCAGATTAACACATTTCATGATGTGATTTGTATTTTATAAATAAATGTAAAGTCTTCAGTGACATGCCTCATTTAAAGTCCCTTTTCCCTTGATGTACTGATTTTCTCCTAGGACCTGATTGAATCTGATCAGTCTTGCAATGCCTCTGTGGTAATGATCTCCAAGAAAGATCCCAACCCAAAGCATTGGCCTCCCAATGCAGCTGGCCTCCCAATGCAGCTGACTCTTTCCTAACTTTAAAGCAAGCCTTTATTTCTGATCCATGAACATGACCAGACCTCTTCAAACCCCCACACGTTGAGATTCTTGTGACTGTTCCATGGCAGTCAGTGCAATCCTTGTAGCAATCGTAAAATATAACTGATGGTTTGTTTTTCCCCACAAAAGTGGAGTTGCCCTTAAATTTGTCAATTGGTTTAACGTGAATCTGATGCCAAAGTGAACATTTGCTACATTACAGGAAAACTGAGTGTTGATTGGGCCTAAGCAGTACCCTGAGATATGCTCCTTTATTTTTTATTTTTTTCCATCTTGAACACCCCCTGGAAAGTAAAATGTCGTATTTTTGGTATTTGAGTGTACCTAGGCACTCCTGTGCATATAGCAGCCTAGCTGTATATCTGAAGTGAAAAATCTAAGGCTCTGCTGCATCTAATCTCAGGGTATCTGAAATGTCTTTTACCGATTGCCACTACTGTGGGAGCCATATTGTACTGTTCTCCCAGAAAATGGTCAGCAGCATGGAGGCCACAAATAAAATTGACTAGTCATTTGCTCTTTCCCTGCCAATATCTGCGTACAGCTTCCAGAATTTGGATCCTCTATGTAAGCAGCTTTTTCCACATTGCTACTGGTTTCCCCTTTAAGTATTACTCAAATTGCAAGTCAGGCATAGATGTGATTTTATTTATCCCCCCCCCATCCTCAAACTCCCACGGGGTCCGACAGAACATTGGAAAGGGTCAGCGTCTTTAGGCAGTTGGAGCCAAACTGGATATCTGAGTAAAGGCGATTATGCACTTGTGTTGGCTGGCTCGGCTCTTTTTTCTTATTTCAGGTGCCTGTTGCGAGTCATGTGGGAGGTATCAGTGACACCTTTACAGAGAAGGTCATGTAGTTAACTGCAGAAATAAAGGCTTCTAGCTTGTACTGAGAACAAATCGCAGAGGGTCAGAGCTGGGTCTGTAATGGACTATGCATTGTCTGTAAAATACTTGGAACGCGGTATATAATAATCATTAATCTAGTAGCTAGCAGTGTTTTTGCCATTCAGGGATAATCATCAAAGAAAGATGAGACTAGGCTATTTCCTCTTTTCCATAACATGAGGCCTATAACTTTATACTAGGGTTTGCTTAAAGCGATGCTTGCATGAAAACTAAACAATCCACTTTTTTAGCCTTGTTTTCTTCTTTCCTTTGTTTGACATGACTCTTCCCTTGAATGCCAGAATTTATTGCATCTTCGCATTATGCTCCCCCCCCCCCCCCCCCCCCCTCCCTTTTTTTTTTTTATTTATTCTCCCTACGTCTTTCAGGACAGCACCTGGAGAGAGCGCAGCTCCACCCACTTTCCCAGGAAACACTGCAGTCAGTTTTCTTTAAAGACCGGATGCTTCCACTATGGCCTCAGTTGTAGTGTTTCCTCCGCCATGTTGGAAGTGCTGCAGGGAACCAGGGGTGTGCTGTGCTCTCTCCAGGTGTTGAGAGTAGGAGGCATACCGGTATTGGGCATATTTTTTCCACAGGACCAGCCCAGCTTCCTCCCTTACGTGTGGTGGATGCTCCGGTGTCCCCTCCTCTTCATACCCGGCGAGGGTCAGGCTGCCGGGAGGCTTTCGGTCCTCATAGACCAGAGGCATAGGCTTGGAGTCTTGGTTTGTTTTGTATTTCGCGCCTCCTTCCCCAAAGCCTCATGCCTTCTGGGTCCCATGGACGAGTGCGTCATTACGGCCGAGGGCGGAACTTCCGGCGACGCGGCTTCCAGTTCCGGCCATGGAACGCAGGAGGAGGGGGCGGTTCTTCCCCGGCTGACATTTCCGGCGCTCACAGCGGCGAGCGACCCGGGAAAATTTAAATAGATGTGCGGAACGTCGTCCAGACCTCGCGCTATGGAGGAGGAACAGACGGCCTTGGCGGGAGCAGGAGCCACCCATGTCGGCCAGCCTCAGGTAGGCAGAGACAGTGGTCTCTGTTCATTACTGTAGGGGCATAGTAATGTTTTCTCCCTTCCTGGATCTTAGGCATTTTTTCTAGAGAAGCCTGCAGCAATCTTTCTGTTTTGATGTATCAGGAAGATTGTACCTGTTTTTTTATTTTAGTGAATCTGTGGGGAGATTTACTGGTGGTGGTGTGAAAACAGGAGTTAAAGGGATAGCTCCTTTGTTTTTGTTTTTTCTGCCTTGATAATATGCTGTGGTGTTTAATGGAATGTTATTTTTGGTGTATTTCAGAAAGCTAAAGAAAACACCAAACATTCCTCCCCTCCTATTAAAAAGAAATGTCCGTCTTGTAGAAACGTTCTTAAAGAGTCTTGGACCAAAGTGTTATGCAGATCCTGCATAGCAGACTTGGTTAAAAAGGAAACTACTCCTGCTGCGCCTGCGACTCAGCAAGGGGAGTTATTGAACTCCTTCCGGAAGGAACTGGCAGACACTTTTGAAATGTTCCGTTCCTATCTGGACAGACGCCCAGCTGCAGATAGCAGCACAGTACCCCGCTCTCTCTCTCTCTCTCTCTCTCTCTCTCTCTCTCTTCCGTTACTGCATCCAGATCGGGGAGTATCTCAGAGGATGAAGAGCCAGGTGTTTCTTCAGGTTCTGTGGAAGAATCGGATGACGTGAAACTTCTTCCTCTTCTTCTCGTTATAAATTATCCCTGGAGGAAGTGGATGATCTTTTGAAGGTTATCCACACCACCCTTAATCTCAGAGGCTAAAGCCCAGCTATCATTACACAATAAAATGTTTCAGGGCATGGGCGAGGTAAAACACAGGGTTTTTCCCGTACACAAGTTTCTGTCGGAAACGATAAAAAGGGAGTGGAAGGACCCAGAGAGGGCCCCTTTCTTTTCCAGATCCCTCAAACGGAGATTTCCGTTTGATGAAGATGGCTCTCAAGTATGGAACAAGAAACCAAAACTTGATGCAGCTTTCTCTCAGGTCTCAAACGCAGACCTTGCATTTGAGGACATGGGTATCCTGAAGGATGCCATGGACAAGAGGGCGGACTCCTTATTAAAGAAGGCATGGGATTCTACCTTGGCGAACTTAAAGCCAGCTATGGCCTCAACGGTGGTGGCCAGAAATCTGGAGCAATGGCTAAGAGCCCATATAGAGGCAGGAACGCCACATAAGGAACTGCTGGATACGCTGCCAGTACTACTTAAGGCAGTGGGGTACATGGCAGACGCCTCAGCTGAATCTGTGAAAATGTCAGCCAGATCCTCAGCATTGGTAAATTCAGCTCGTAGGGCTTTATGGGTTAAAACGTGGTCTGGGGATTCGGCCTCTAAGGCCAAATTATGTGGTTTGCCCTTTGAGGGGGACTTGGTCTTTGGGCCTAATCTTGAGGCCATACTAGATAGAACAGCTGATAAGAAAAAAGCCTTCCCAGTGAAGAAGGTGATCCCTCAAAACAGTAAAAATTTTCTTACTTTTCGAAAGACCCCCAGACTCAAAGGATTCGGGCTACAAAAGGCCTTGGAGGTCTCAGAGGCAGGGGTAAGTCGGGGGTCCTTTTCTGCCCCCTACCCCTAATACTAAAAGCCAATGACTGTCCTCCGATTGTGGGAGCGATTCTACAGTCCTTTTTCCCACAATGGGAGTTGATAACGACCAGTCCGTACATCCTCAAGACTATTTTGGAGGGTTACAGATTGGAATTCTCTCAGACCCCACCCGCTCGTTTTTATGTCACTCAGGCCCCCCGAGATCTAGAGAAGGCTATGGCCATGACTCCAATCCTTCAGGAGTTGATTCAACAGAGGGTGGTTGTGAAGGTTCCCCCCAAAGAGGGACAGGGTTGCTATTCCCACGTTTTTCTGATAAAAAAGCCTTCGGGAAAATTCAGATTGATTTTAAACCTGAAGATACTAAACGGAGCAATCGGGTACAAAAAATTCAAGATGGACACCATTTTTTCAGTGAGGGGGGTCTCTTGACCCCAAGCTGTTTTATGGCATCCATAGATCTGAGGGATGCATATCTCCACGTACCTATAGCCCTATTATCACAGAAATATCTAAGGTTTGTGGTCAGGACAGGAAGCTCAACTCTGCACCTTCAGTTCAGAGCTCTTCCTTTCGGGCTATCCTCCTCCCCGAGGATATTTACAAAAATTGTAGCAGAAGCTCTAGCCCCCCTCAGAGTAAAGGGCATATCGATTGTCCCTTTATTTAGATGACCTCCTAATATTTGCCAAGACAAGGGAACTATTAGAGGAGGACCTAGCGGGGACAAAGAGTCACCTAGAAAGTCTTGGCTGGATAATAAACATGGAGAAATCAAATCTGATCCCATCTGTCAATAAACTTCCTCGGATATACCATCGATTTCCATACAGGAGAGGATTTTTCTCCCGGAGGAAAAAATGGAGAAGGTGTAAGATGCCATGAGAAGGGTCCAGACAAACCTACCAATTTCTATAAGGTCGGCTATGTCAGTACTGGGTCTCCTCACTGCATCAATTCCAGCAGTGGGATGGGCACGGCTTCATGCAAGGGATCTCCAGCAGGCAATTTTTAAAAATTGGTCCTATGGGGAGTCCCTGGAAAAGTTGATCAGCATGCCTCCCTGAGTTCAGAGGAAGCTCTGGTGGTGGAGAAACCGCACAAACCTGGACAGGGGCCTACTCTGGTGTTTACCCATGGGGACGAGGCTGACAACAGATGCGAGTTCCTGGGTTTGGGGCGCCCACCTGGAAGGCCAAATGGCTCAAGGAAATTGGTCAAACAGGGAGGCCAGGAGATCATCCAGTTGGAAGGAGCCAAGAGCTATTCTCCTAGGACTATGGGCCTTCGAGAGACTGGTACGAGGGCAGCATGTCCAGGTGTTATCAGACAATGCGACGGCAGTGGCCTATATAATAAAGCAAGGAGGCACGAGGAGCAGGGCGCTGCTTTCCTCGGCCCTTCAGATCCTGTCCTGGGTGGAAAACAACTTGGGGTCCCTAACAGCGGTGCACCTAAAAGGAGATCTGAATTCAGTGGCAGACTTTCTGAGCAGAGAGAATGCTGGAATCAGAGTGGAGCCTAAATGCGGAGGTATTCCAAGAGCTAAAAGAAAGGTGGGGTGCTCCTCAGGTAGATCTGTTTGCATCCCAGAGCAATGTAAAAGTGAAGAACTACTTTTCTCTAAACAGACAGGATCAAGCCAGGGGTCTAGATGCGCTAGCACAACCGTGGAACTTCCGTTTGTGCTATCCCTTCCCCCCTTTTCAGCTGATACCCTTGGTATTAAAGAAACTACAGAGGGAGACCACAAGCATTATTCTGGTGGCTCCCTTTTGGCCCAAAAGGGCCTGGTTGGCAACCATTCAGAGGAGGGCGATAGAGCCTCACTGGGTTCTTCCTCTTCGCAGAGATCTCCTAACTCAGAGACCCCTTCAACATCCAAACATAGAACACCTCAGACTTGCAGGGTGGTTACTGAGAAACAGATCCTAGAGGGCAGGGGTTTGTCAGATAAACTGGTTTCAACCCTTTTAACTAGCCGTAAAAAGGTCACTGGAGCAATTTATTTTAAAACGTGGAAACGCTTTAATTCTTGGTGTATAACAAAGTTTTCACCAATGGAAATCCCTTCGGTTTTAGAATTTATCCATGAGGGAATGGAGTTGGGATTGGTGGCCAGCACCTTAAAGGCCCAAGTGGCCGCCTTATCGGTTTTCCTGGAGAGACGTCTATCTCAGGAGCTGCTTATTATTGTGTTCTATAAGGCATGGTCCAGAGTTAGGCTGGTGCCATACGTTTTTTCCGAAATGGAACCTATCCCTGGTTCTGCAGGGTTTGACTAAAAAACCCTTTGAACCTCCAGAGAAGGCGACGCTCAAATTATGGTCGCTCAAACTGGCCCTTTTAGTGGCAGTTACTTCAGCTAGAAGGGTAAGCGAATTGCCAGCCCTATCTATAGTAGAACCTTTCTGTTATATTTTCCCAGATCGGGTAGTGTTGAAAACTGACCCAAGTTTCCGACAGCCTTTCACAGGATGCAGAAAATAATCCTTCCTACCTTTTTTGCCCCACACCAGCCAGCCCTAGGGAAAAGTCTTTCTATAGCTTGGACGTGAGAAGGTGTTTATTACACTACCTGGAAATCACAAGAGAATTCAGAAAGTCAAACTCGCTCTTCATTTTGTTTTCAGGACCACGTAGAGGCTATGGTGCCTCTAAAAACACTATAGGTAGATGGCTGCGGACAGCTATCAGTGAAGTGTATAAAGCTTTAGGGGCTGAAAGACTCGTAGAAATACCGTTACCGGTAAGTCTAACTAGGGTTGTTTTTTTTTCCTCAAGTTGTCTTCAAGGCCAGCATCTTAAAGAGAAGGCACCTCCCACCCCAAAACAGGAAACTCTTCTACCGTTGTGATAAAGTGACACATACCTCTGTGTCTCACATTTCCTCTGAGCCAACTGGAGCATCACATTTTGTTTTTGTTTAAGTCGTGCTTGTTGCAGGAGCCTCCCTGCCCAGCTGCCTTCCCACTACACCAAGGAGTGCTAGGCGTGCCTATGAAGGGTCTTCCCGGGGGATGGAACATAGCTCTCCCAATTTCAAATTTCTTGCAGCCCAAGTTTTCTCTTCCATGGGGAGGTCCGCAACCACACCTCTTCAACTGAGACTTAATGCTAACCATCCCTTGTGCCTTCCCCCAGCAGACCCCACGTGTTCCTCTATAGCGAAGGAAAAAATTGAGCGCCCCGCACTGGGTCTCGTTTGCTGACCTTTGGGTGCTCTGTTTGCTTGGTACAGGCTACCCAGTCCAATCGCATCGCTTCTCTATTGGTGTCCTTTCTGGTGAGCAACAGAAGCATAGGGTTGTCCGTGTTTCTTTTCTTTTTTTTTTTTTTTTTTATTTCCCCTGGGTTTTTTTTATTTTGGTTCATGAATAAACAGTGCCTTGACAGCTTTCCTACCCCTTGAAATTTTCCAAATTTTTGCCATGTTACAACCAAAAACGTAAATCTATTTCATTTGGATTTTCTGTGATGGACCAACAAAAAGTGGCACATAATTGTGAAGTGGAAGGAAAATTTTATAGAGATCAACATTTTTTACAAATATGTGAAACGTGTGGTGTGCATTTGTATTCAGCCCACTTTTACCCTGTTGCCCTAACTAAAATCTAGTGCAACCAATTGTGTTCAGGAGTCACCTAATTGGTAAAGAGTCCACCTGTGTGTAAGTTAATGTTGGTATACATGCAGCTATTCTGTGAAGCCTCAGATGTTGGAGAACCTTAGTGAACAAATGGCATGGAAGGCCAAGGAACACGCCTGATAGGTCAGGGATAAAGTTGTGGAGAAGCTTAAAGCAGGGTTGGGTTGTTGTTCGCAGTCTCAGGGCATGCTGGGACTGTGATGTCATAAGAGGCAGGTGACCATGCCCCATGCCTAATATAAGTCGTTGCGCACGTGGCATTACAGTGGGAGAGAGCGTCATGTCAACACTGGAAGAAAAGAGGGATCAAGACGACGGCGAAGACTGGGCCACCGCTAGCAAGAGCAGAAGCTAGTGGAGGAGCCTGGCAGAAGAACGGGAGAAGAGGCTGGAGAGAGCGGAGAAGTTTGAAGAGACCCCCAAAGTCGGAAGAAGACCCCCGGAGCTGCCTAATTACTTTAAAAACCTGTCTGTGTGTGTTTTTTTTTTTTTCCACCTCAGGTGAATGGGTAGGGGTATGATGTACCCCATACCCCTTAAAATCCATACCAGACCTAAAGAGCTTGGTATGCCCTTGGAGGGGAACTCGTGCCTGTTTTTTATTTAAATTTGACGTGGAGTTCCCCCTCGAGAGCTGATTATTTTGTGATTGGCCAAAGTCGTCTGGCCTGGGGGCAGCTTGAAGTCTTGTTGTAGGTCGCCCCAAGCCGCGCTGTGACTCATACTCAAGTCGTGTCCAAGTGGCTTCCCAAAGTCGCGCTGCAAGTCGTGTTGCCCCTTTGTGAATCGACTCTCAGGGTGTCTGTTATGGTTCTGACTATGTGTAGGAACAATCTTTGCTTTTAAGGGTTAGAGTTGTACCCCATTGTGTTTTTTTCTTTTTATGATTTGTAGAATAAACATCTATCTCTATCTATCTCTATCTCTATCTCTCTATCTCTATCTCTCTATCTCTATCTCTCTATCTCTCTATCTCTCTCTATCTCTCTCTATCTCTCTCTATCTCTCTCTATCTCTCTCTATCTCTCTCTATCTCTCTCTATCTCTCTCTATCTCTCTCTATCTCTCTCTATCTCTCTATCAAACTTGTTGTAGAAGATTCTGAGGGAGTGGTCTCTTCAGATAGATGTCAGCCACCTTCTTCTAAGTCCCTAGTGCAAAGCCTACAGATGCAGTCTACTACAGGCACTTCTGCCAGGGTCTGCGCCCGCTTCGGCAGCTGCCTTGGGCACCAAGGGGGAGATCCTAACCCCCAATCCAGGGCTTGTAGCAGAGGTATCAGATGTAGGCAGGGGAGGAGGACACCGGTGCAATGGAGGAAGAGGGGGAGGCAATTGCAGGAACTAATCGCCTGTTTGTCTCCCCTTGCAGCAACTGAAAGACGGCTTCTCTCCCTCCTGCGGGCTTTCAACTGCTGCAAGGGCAGACAGATGGGCTCACTTCCTCTAATAAATCTTGTCCAGCAAGGACCAGCTACCCAGCTCTAAACCTTCCCTGAGGGTGGTATTTGGAAATTTATAGCCATCTGCCTTTTACATAATTTTTCCCTGTTCCTGATGTACTTTTGTAATACTGAGGCACAGAGGTTTGTCTCTCCTTCCTCCTTCCTCCTGCTTTTCTTTATGGTGGGTGATGCATTTTCTGGGTTCAAACCACCACCTTTTTTTAGTGCTTGTGCTCCTGGCTCCTCCTCTTCAGTATGTTCCCCCATAAGAAGCTGCTTGCCGTGAGGAATTTATCCTTGAGCTGCGCAGCCTGCATCCATACGCACAGCCAGCAAGTGGCTCTTGCTGCCTCAGAAAAGCCTATGAGAGTAGGGAGAGCTGCTACAGACGGGGAACCGCATTGGATGGAGTGAGGACTCGGGTAAGTATAAAAGAACTGGGGTGGGGGGGGGGTTAAAGGAGCAATACCGTTACCAAAAAAAATGTATGCAGGGAATGGATTATGGTCAAGAATATTTAGGCTTTAGAACCACTTTAACTCTCCCATTACACATATTGCCAGTGTGTTCATTATGTAATACAGAATTATAAAGTTTGTTATACGGAGGCAAAATGTCAGGTCGTAGTAAAGTTTATTATTTTTTTTTTCCTGAGGAAAATCAGACTGTTTATCCAGCATGTATTTGAAGTGGTCTGCAGATTCTAGAGGTTTTATCTCATCATACAAATGGTTCCAGGAGATAAGCTGGTCTTCTGCTATCAGTCCATTCCAGGCAGTTAACGTATAAAACCATTTCTCTATTTCATCCTCTATCATTTAATTTGCATCTCTTCTGGTTGTTCAAGAAGCATTTTAAATGTGACAGTGTCCTGAATTTTCAAGAACAAATCTTCTCAGTGTTCAATGTATATAATCTATTAAATGTTAAGCATATAAGCTCTCCTGTCCCTTGCAGAATGCTGTGAGGTCAGTGAAGGTCTCTGTACTTTGTAAGCCCTAATCTTTTTTTATTTATTTAATATCCCATTCATGTTTTGTTCAAGCGCAAAAAATGCTTGTTAATCCTGCCAGAAAGCCAGTGCTGGTCTGTGCATTCTGCAGTTTTATTTTGAGCACTGTAATCGGGCCTGAATCAACCTGGACAACAGAATACCCCCCATGTTAAGGAGAGGGAGTCCTAACATGCTTCTTGTCCTGAGGTGACCCTTTTTAATAGGAACAGAGCAGTAAGCAGTTTTTTTTTTATTTGGTTTAGATATGCCACAATAATGGTAGTAGAATTTGAAAGTTTCTCATATCGTCCAAACGGAGCAAATGGAGTAGTAGTAATCCCTCCAGTGGTTTTAGCAGAACACGTATCCCTAAAATTCTAGTCTTCACAGAAAGTTGACAGTGCAGTTTCGAGCTGTTTTGTTGGCTTTGAAAAGTGACAGAAGGAGCAGAGGAGTTGTGACAGACCCAACCAGGACATGAGCTTTTGGAAGGGACTGTAGGATGGCTTCCTGGCTTTTAAGGGAGCTCTACTCTTTTTGTTTTATAGTCAGTTTTATTAAGGTGTTCCGTGTTTATTAAGTGTGTCTCTCCCATTGTGTGCCTCCTAGGCATTCATTCCCATTGTTAATTGAGGCACCTGTTGTTGGAGAGGTGATTTAATATTGTGACCACTTTAAACAGTAAGCTAATCAACAAACACAACATCCCACAATATTTTGACAAGTTAATTGGATCATTTGTTTGTTGGCTGTTCGTTATTGTTTAGTTTGCATTGTCGTGCTAATATCCCCAAGAGTGGGAATGCCCTCCTGGGGGCTATAAAGTATGTGTGAGTTTTAATAAGCGAGTTCCAGTTTGCTTTAGGGATGTGCCCGCGGTTTGAGTCGAAAGTAAGTTTGACTCGAACATCGGGTGTTCGTTTGTTCTTAAACCGAACAAATGGGGCGTTCATGGAAATTTTGAGCGCCGCGTAATGCCCCATAATGCACTGCCAGATCGCAGTGCATTGCTGTATGATGACTGGCCTGCATACTTTGGCCAATCATTGCGTTCCCTGCTGCCTTTTGGCCAATTGTGGTTCAGGGGGACTAAGTTCACGCCCACATTATATAAGGCTTAAGCAGGCAGGTTATTCAGTTAGTGGCACTGTTGGTCCTAAAGACCTTTTTGGTGTACCAGTATCCATTCAACTGGAGATGAAGTATAACCCAGCAGGTAATGAATAAAGTTAGGCTAATATTTATTACCTGCTGGGTTATACCTAATCTCCAGGTTAATGGACACTGGTAGACCAAAGGTCTTTAGACAGAAGTGATCCCCTATATAACCCCTCCCATACAGGAAGCACTCCAGTTTTTACCCGTGTCTGCAAGATGGCATGGTGGATGGCACGGTTGTTTGAGCTCTCCGAGCTCCAGGTCTCCACAAATGGTTCTTAAGTGAATCAAGGGATTGGCTGATCAGCTCCATTTGACACAGGCTTATATAAAATGGTAAATGCTACCCAAGCCTCGCAAAGAAGACTCGAGATCCTGCAAGGTTTTGCTTATAATGCGGCCTCCAGGCGCTGGACCCTGCGAAGTGGCATCCTGGACATTACAGCGCTAAGGCATTTCTGCAGGGTCCTGTACAGGTCCAAGGGAGTGGACCCTGAACATGAAAAGGGTTCTCTGTCTTTGAAGGTCCTCAAGTGACAGGAACCTGCTGCAAAGGGTGAAGATTGGGCTCTTAGTTTCTAAGCTGCCCTGCTCCTGGACAGGTAAGTGAATTATTTATTATTGTGGGGTGTCCTGGTGATTGTAACAATTAGTCAAGCTAGCTAGAGGATGGACACCTGTGAGGTGATTATACAGGGGGAGTTTTTGGGCTAGCTGTGGGTGTTTTGCAAAGTGTACTTTTTTGCTTGTCTGGCTGCTTTTTACCTGTGGCACACGAGGGTGTGCCATTTCGCCTTGGTTTGCCAGGGCCCACGGGTGTCCGCAAAGCGCCACTGGGCTCAGTTTGATTGGCGGCCATGGCGCATGCAGCTTTTCTGCACATGCGCTGTAGCCTTTATCTGGGCGCACGAAGATTTGTCTTGCGCAAATCCTGCGAATGAGTGTGGCTTTGACCATGTGTGCACGCATGTGCAGAACGTTCCAGCGCACAGCCAGCTTATTTAAGCTGTATGCCAAGCATGCAGTGCTTCCAGGAGGCAGCTGTGGGACACAGAGCAAGCTCTGAACCAGGCATTTGCAGCGGTTAATTTTCTCCTTACCCGGGTCACATGAGTCACCAGGTGTTGCTTGGGTGCCAGCGCCATCTCCTGGGGAGGGTGCCAGCGCCGTCTCCTGGGGAGGGTGCCAGCGCCGTCTCCTGGGGAGGGTGCCAGCGCCGTCTCCTGGGGAGGGTGCCAGCGCCGTCTCCTGGGGAGGGTGCCAGCGCCGTCTCCTGGGGAGGGTGCCAGCGCCTCAGCAGGAAACGTGCTTACGAGTGCGGCGTCTTATCCGCGAGGAATGTGCAAGCCGCCCACAGAATGAGTGATGTCACCCGAAGTTTCTCCCACTGCTACTGCGCCTGCGTGATTTTCAGCGCCATTATCAGCAAGAATTCGCTTTCGGCAAAATGGCGAAAAGACAATTTTCGGCCGATATGTTTCGGTGGCCGAAATTTCGGTGCATCCCTACATTAAAGTCTTTCTGTTCTTTGCCTAGTTCAGCAATTTGATCTGATCCTTTACGGACTGGCAGATACCGACAGCCTGACAGGCCTAACCAGGAGGATGATCTGCCTGAAAATAAGGCAGATATTCCGCAAGTGCTGTTTTTTGCTATTGACTCCTTATAGGATTCAATACAGCAGGTTTATCGTTTGGCTCTGTACATATTCACTCTTGTGGCTTAAGAACTGGTCAGCCGAGCTTCCGTGTAAGAAGTTATTGGCAGGTTTCCCCTTTCATGGGGAACATTTTCATGATTTGGATATATATATATATATATATATATATATATATATATATATATATATATATATATATATATATATATATATATATATATATATATATATATATATATATATATATATTCATTCCAAAAGATTTCTGGAGGGAAGAGTTCTCTACTTATTGTGAAGAAAAGCACCAGGTGTACCTTGTTTAAAACCTCAGGGACTGCTTCCTCAAATGTCTTAGCGCCAAGGTAGTTCTGCCCCCAACAAGGCCAGGGGCAAGCCTCAACGCCAGGGCAAGAAAAAGCCCTGGGTCTAAACTTCTAAACCCGGCACCAAGCCCTCCTTTTTTGAGGGGATACCCCCACTCCATTGAAGGTGGGGGGGGGGCTCCTGCACTTTGCAGACATTTTGGAGAACAATAGTTGCAAGATAGAGTTGCGGGGGGGATCCCCCTAGAGGTTTTTAAGATCCAGCGTTCCCTTGCCTCTTCCAAAAAGACTTATTGCTTCAGGCACTACATAATTTGGTAAATCAAGGAGTGATTGTAGAGGTTCCTGTACCCAAAGGGGGTGCAGGGTTTTACTCAAATTGAACCAAATTTGGATACAAGGCACATTTTGGACCAAAGATCCCTGAACCAGTATCTACTGATCCAGTCCTTTCGGATGGAGTCTGTCCGCTCAGTAGTAGCCTCACTCCAGACAGGAGAATTTCTAGCCTCCATCGCTATATAGGATGCGTATTTACACATGTGTATCTTTCAGCCTTTTGGAGGTTCCTGCGATTTGCAGTAGGGGAATGCCATTTTCAGTTTGTGGCTCTACCCGTTGGGATTGCTACAGGTCCCCTGGTGTTCACAAAGGTCATAGCACCAGTACAAAGGATCTTGGTGCCCGGGTATCTTGACAAACTCCTGCTCATATCACTCATTACAGGCTCTGGAACGGGGCGTTACATGCACAGTGTGGTATTTGTAAAGCTTCGGCTGGATCATAAATGCCGAAAAGTCAACTTTGAAACCAACTCAGTCTAAAGCATTTAGATCTGTTCCTAGATACGGTCCAAGCAGGAGTTTTCTTGCCCACCCGCAAGGATCGGTGTCCTGAAGGATCAGGTGAGTCAGACAAGGGGCACCAGACAACCCTCCATTTGACTCTGTGTATGAGCCTTCTAGGGAGGATGGTATCCTCTGAGGTGGTGCCCTATGCCTAGTTCCATTCCAGGCCTCTACAACAAGACATCTTGTTGGCTTAAAACGGGAGGGGACAAGCCCTGGATTATCCAATGTGCTTATCTCCTTGGGCACGCTTAAGCCTAAACTGGTGATTGTAAGATCGGAACCTGCGAAAGGGAAAAACCTTTCTCCCAGTAACTTGGAGAGTATGGATTACAGATGCCAGTCTCCCAGGCTGGGGAGCCACCCTAGAAGGGCTCACGGCTTGGGGGGGGGGGGGGGGGGAAATGGTTAATTACAGAACAGATCCTGCCCATCAGCATCCTGGAAATACAGGCAGTATGTCTAGCCCTGGGGTCCTGGACGGCAGAACTTCAGGACTGCCCAATCGGGGTTCAGTCCGACAATGCCCTGACCTATATAAACCACCAAGGTAGTACCAGGAGTCCTTCAGCTCTGAAGGTGAACCACATACTAGCCTGGGCAGAGGGACATGTGCTGATTCTATGGGCAGTCCATATCCCAGGAGTAGGGAACTGGAAGGCAGATTATCTCAGCCGCCAGCAGATCTGGCTGGGGAAATGTTCCTACACCCGCGGTGTTCCAGGAAATTTGCCAATGTTGGGGCTGGCTACAGCAGTTTGTGTCCTGTACGAGATCCTCTGGCAATTGGAGTAGATGCTCTGTTTGCAGCCAGTACTCCCTGGTTTATGCTTTCCTTCCGAACCCCCTCCTTCCACATTTGTTGTGCAGGATTTGGAAAGGGGGGGTTCCAGCATCATTGGAAATATGTGATTGGGAGAATTCTCTTTTCTACAGTCAGCTGTGGAAATCGGACAATCAGCGTTCAATTTTCGGCCCTATCAGTATTCTTCCAAAGGCCTTTAGCCTCCCATTTACTAATCCAAACGTTTATGCAGGGGGCAACGCTCTTGCTTTCCCCCCTTAGGTCACCTATGTGACTTTAACTTGGTGCTGTCTGTGTAACAATCATTTGAGCCCATCAAGGAAATTCCAATAGACTTGCTTTCGCAAGCTATCCTTTCTGATGGCCATCCCCTCAGCTAGAAGGGTGTTGAGTTGGTGGCCCTTTCGTGCAGGGAACCATACTTGATCCTTCACTACGACAGGGTCGTGTTACCACCTGTTCCATCCTTTTTTCCAAAAGTGGTGTCCACTTTTCATTTAAATCAGGACATTAGTTTGCCTTTTCTCTCAGCCCCATTTAGTGGGAGAGAAGACTGCATTCTTTGGAAGTTGTCCAGGCAGTCAAGCTTTATTTGTCTAGAACTGCTGAGATCCGAGGATCAAACTCATTTTGGCTTACCAAAAGTACCCAAGAAGTGGCAAGCAGCTTCCATTGCCAATTTGCTCTGTCAATTGGTCATTCAGGCATATGGTCTGAAACCTCCCTTTAGGGTGAGAGCTCATTCTACCAGGAGTGTAGGACCCTCCTGGGCTTTTTGCCATCGGGTATCTCTGGCTCAGATTTGTAAGGCTGCATACGTTCACAAAATTTTATTTTTACTCCCTCCCCTCAAGGCTATTGCTCTGGGACATCCCAGAAGGTAGAGAATTTTAGCCTGTGTCTCATGTATGAAATAAAATAGGATTTTTTTTCATCGCACTTGCCTGTAAAATTCTTTTGAGTACATCGTGGACCACAAAGGTCCCTCCCCTCTTTTTGAGGAGTCCGTGCTTGCTACAAAACTGAAGTGCTTCCTGTATGGGAGGGGTTATATAGGGGGGCACCTTAAAACACTTTGGTCTACCAGTGCTCATTCACCTGGAGATGAAGTATAACCCAGCACGTAATTGGCATAATATATATATATATATATAATGCAGTGCAGCCGGTGTACACAGTTGCTGATGCAGTGCAGCCGGTGTATTAACCACTTCGCACCCAGGCCATTTCTGACATTTCTCTCCTACATGTAAAATTCATAATTTTTTTTTTTTTTTTTTTTTTTTTTTTTTAGTAAATGACATGGAACCCCCAAACATATGTTTTTTTTTTATTATTTTTTTTTTTTTTTATTCTGGTTACATTTTTGAGTTGGAGGTCTAGGGTTAGAATTACTCTCGCTCTAACGAGCGCAGCGATACCTCACGTGTGGTTTTTTTCATATGTGGGCGTGACTTGCGTATGCGTTCGCTTCTGTGTATGAGCTTACGGGGACAGGGGCGCTTTAAAAGAATATTTTTTTTTTTTTGTTAATTTTACTTTTATTTTTTTAGTTTGACACTTCAAAAAAATTTGATTACTTTTATTCCTATTACAAGTAGGGGTGCACCGAATGGGGTTTTTGTTGCCGAAACCGATACCAAAAATGAAAAATACACTAGGCCGAAAACCGATACCGAAACGGCACCGATACAGAAAATTACTGTTTTTAAAAAATAATTTCATACAGCAGATGGTCAGACTGGGGACATGCTACAGGAGATGGTCAGAGACTGCGGGTATGCTACAGGAGATGGTCAGACTGCAGGCATGCTACAGGAGATCAAAGCAGCCTCAACAGTTCCCCTCAGATGCAGCCTGCCTGATAAAAAAAAATACATGCACAGTGTTTTCCATGTATTCCAATGGCTTTAGTTCACACCATGCAGTTTCCGGTGCATGGAATACATTGGAAACACTGTACATGCATTTTGTGCAAAAAAAAAAAACCCACACGGAACTGCATCTGGTGTGAACTGGCCCCAAGCAAGCTATCTGGTTCCGTTCCAACAGATTTCTATTGGGAATGATCATATCGTTACCTCTACTAGCAATAACTTAACCCTTCCCCATTCTATCACATGGCGATAAAAAACCAGCTGGGTCAAAATCAAGATTAATTTTTTTTTTTTATATGGTCAATAAAGGGAGTACAGCCTTTGTCCTGTGACCTGGTTTATATAGCATGGCTACATTCACACAAGTGGCCAGAGGTAGATAGTTTCAGAGGCAAACAAATGACCATTTTGGATGCAACAGCACTGTGGGCACAAAACTTGTGATTTAGCTGCAGACAAAACTCTACACTTTCCCCCTCATGCAGCTTGCCAGTGTCTGAATGCAGCCTTACCCATTCCCGGATCAGAGCGGTGATCTCCGTGTGTTTATCTATATTGCTTGTACCTGACAATACATTACAACCACAAGCAGTTTTAAGTGCCATTTTTTTCCTTTTAGAAATGTAATTTTGCTGTGGCACTGTTATGAACATGGGAAAGATGCACTACTTTCCAGGCATACTAAGGACACCCCTGTAGGCAGAATATTAACCACTTTCAGATCGGACCATTTTGCTGGCTTAAGACTTTTTTTTTTTTTTTTTTTGTGATTGCGACATTATGGCGGACACATCGGACATTTTTGACACATTTTTGGTATACAAATGCACTGATTCCTGTGTAAATTGCAGTGAAGGGTTTAACCAGGGGGTGGCAGTGTAGGGTTTAAGTGTGTCCTAGGGGGTGTGTTACTGTGGGGGGGGCGTGGCTGTGTGTTGGTGAACACTGATCTCTGCTCCAATCACAGGAAGCAGAGATCAGTTTAATTTGCTTGGCAGAACGGGGAGATGCTGTTTACTTCTGCATCTCCCCATTCAGCCTCCCCGTGAGACAATCACGGGTATCCCCACGGCGATCGAGTCCGTGGGACCCGCGACCGGACTCGCGGGGGTCCCGACCCATGCGCGTGTCAACGTGCAGGCGATGGCACGGCAGCAATTTTAAATGGATGTACCTGTACGCCAATTTGCCTTTCAGTGCCATTTTATCAACCTACATCGTCGTGCGGTGGTTGGGAAGCGGTTAAAGGAATATTTTCATTTTGTTCGCTTTAAGCATTATTTTTTATTTATTTTTTTGCATTGATATGTCCCCTGAGGCAGGACCCGGTTCCCAAACACTTTTTTATTGCAATAACTTGCATATAAGCCTTTAAAATTAGCACTTTTTATTCACGTTTTGCGTTCAATATACTTTAACAGCTTTCAAAGTTTTCAGTGGGGGACCCCAACCTCTGGTGCTCACCAAAAGAAAATGGTGTTTTCCTGGAGACTTTGAGGGAGCTAGGTATAATGGAATGTGCGCATTTTTGTCAAGCTTGGTTTAGAAAATGTAACTTTCATATTCACTTGCGTGGGTATAGACAGATTTGTTGGCTCTCCAGGTGGTGCTGCTGCTTGCTTACCATAGGAATTCCATTAGACTTTTCTAACGGTTGTTTGATCACATTCGCTCCCATGCAGAATCCATTTATTTGCAATTGAATCTGAATGCAAGACTATTGCTGTCTTCTGGTTGGTATAATTAGTTGCTTAAACTCCGTTATGGAAATTGCTAAGCTAGTTCTATGGTCTATAAATACAGCTTCTTTTTGACTAATGATGCATTTGAAGCTTTTGGACCCATTGCTGGCACCCAAATGGAGCATTTTGAGAAACATAAAAAGATTAAAACTGATAAATATGATAAATGATGCCTGCTGGAGATTCATTAATATGTATGGCCTAAACGGCAGAGCCAATATGTCGCTGGAGCAAATAAATCACTGGATCGGTGACAGCAAAGCCCTAAAACTAATGAGTGATAAATATTAAATTTGGTTTATATAAAATACCATCAGATGACATTTCAGCAGTTAATACAGTGTTTTTTTTTTTTCTTTTTTTTTTCTTGGAGTACTGTGTGCTAACCTGCTACTTGAGTAGTTTAACCTTCTAATGCTGTGGGGAGATCGGAATCCATTGAAAGGAATTGGTTTCTCCCATAGGCCTGCTGGGCTTTTTCTGATGTGCTTGAGTAGGGCTGCTGAAAATTATAAGGTGTTAGGATGCTCTCTAGGAATTGTACCTGGCTTGTTGGTCAGAGAAGGATGGACAAGGCAAAGTGCCAGAATATGTTGGAAAAATAAACCTCCCAGCTGGCCTACAAATGCATTGGTTTCCCCAGGCTGTAGCTGGAGCGTAAGGCAGTCAAGACAGTCTTGGCTTGCCCAATACCTGCAGCATGCCACAGTGATTTCAGGAATCTCTCTGCTACTAAGGCACCTAATCCTCATTGCGTTGTGAGATGTCCGTGGATGGGAAAGATTAATCGCTTACAGACCAGGCCTTTTTCTAACGCTTATTTTTTTTTAAATTTATTTTTGGTTTCAAAGTTTATTTTTTTGTCTTTTTTTTTTTTTTTTTTTTTGCTAGAAAAATTTCTAGAACCCTCAAATATGTAATGTTTGTTTTGCAGAGGGCCTAGAGAATAAAATGGTGAGTTTTGTCATGTTATGTCACTGTATTTGTGCAGCGGTTTTCAAATCTATAGAGCTGATCAAAAACCACCTGGTGGTCAAAGCAATCTAGCAGCCAGTTGGCCACTAGGATTGCTTTTACAAGGAGGACTGCTGGCTGAAAAAAAACATTCTGAGATGATGCTTGTAGCTGCAGGCATAATCCCGGTATAACCCCTTAAAGTCAAATGACGTACATGTATGCGATTTGGCATCAAGTAAGGTAAACCAAAATTACAAAAAAATTCAAACTTTAGCATGGTTAAATTGCTATTTGTAGTCTTTTTTTTTTTTTTTTTTTTTTTTTTTTTTTGGTGTTTGCTTTATTGACCTGCTGTTTTGTTTCGTAACTAGCTTATGATTGTATAAAGGTCTGGGTTATGACTGTCTTGTCTGTTGCAAACACGCTCTGTGGTATTTTTCTTTTTTTTTTTTTTTTTTTTTTTTTTGAACCTCCAGAAACTTTAAAATAAAGCCTCTGTGCAAGCAACGTCAAAACGCTTATCTCCATGATTTGTGAGAAGGTAGGGAAACGTGGAGCACCAAGTATTTACTAGGGTATTCATTAGTTGCCCAGTCATGGGCATACTGGTGCTATAATGGGAACATGACATAATTGTGTAAATTTCTTAAGGTGGGACACGTCCTGTGGTAAAATCCAGTGCCTACTAAATGGTCACAGGACTTCAGTCCTTCAGAGATTTGTATCAACAGTTTGTGTTTTGGCGTATGTGGCTTTTAGGTCTGGTGATGTGTATTTTTGCTGTAACTGCATGATACTTGACAGTGCTGCCATAATCTGGTCTAGAGTTGTAGTCAGACCACAAAGCCCCTGGATGAGGAACACTTGGCCTGCTGACCTAAACGCAATGCTCTCATCAGCTGCCTGAAGGAAGTGAACCTTGTCCCACCACCTAGAGATTTGAATGTAATTTTTGGCCAGCAGGCTGCAGTATACCACAGAGCCTGGGGGAATTGCTATTTGCCAGCTAATTCTGCTAAAAAGGTAGCAGCAGTGCCACATCTGTGATATGCTCTCATGCCACTAAGGTAACCTATAGTAATAAGCAAATGCAGAAATTTATAACATAGCGATACAACATGTAAAAAATAGTTCATACCATAACTACAACCAAAATGAGTGCATTAAATCAATACATCAATGAATCAAAAAAATCAAAATACAGTGGGGAAAAAGCGTGTGTGCAAAATCAATCAAGTCCATAAACCATGCAGTGTATTAACAAACCTCTTCCACAAGACCTGTTTCACACCCTTCAGGATGCACACCAGTGGTATAACTCGCTCACCAGATTTTGGTTGACCACTTGTTAAAAAATAGTCAAACGGTGCAGGAGAACATTGCTCAAAAGCCCCAAAATCCTCTGGGTCCTGTGATCTTCAGAACTCTTGTGAAAAGGTCCAGTTCAAAAAATACAAAAGTAGCACGAGCTCATAATGTTTAACAACTTTATTAAATGTTAACATTAAAATCAATTCAGAGGTACGCTCTGAACCACGCTCGGCACTAGAATTGGTAGCTAAGGTTTGAATTGAGAAACACAAAAATGCATTTCCTGCTCATGGGCAGCCTCCTGTGCTAATGATGCAATACTCAAGGCCAGCATGTTTTACTATATGGACATCATCAGGATTGTATGAACAATTTTTGAGTAGTGCTCTGTTATGTATTGCATATAGTAATAGCCTGAAGGGAAGACTGTAGAATAACTCTATTGGTGAGGAGCAACCATATACTAGGAGTATAGAAGATGTGACTGTTGCCCTCCACCCCATCTGGTACTCAGTCATCTTCATGCCTCTACTGGATTGGCCAGTGTCCATAAACAGCCAGCAGCATTGTGGTCATAGACGCACACTATATTGTCAAAAGTATTGACACCTGCCTTTATTTACACTTTGCACATGAATTTTAATGGCATCCCAGTCTTGGTCCATAGGGTTCAATATTGAGTTGGCCCACCCTTTGCAGCTATAACAGCCCATTTGTGAGGTCAGACACTGAGGTGGGAGCGAGAAGCCCTAGCTCGCAGTCTTGGCTCCAATTCATCCCAAAGGACAGTCAAGTTCCTTCACCCCAATCTAGGTCTTTAACCACTTGCTTACTGGGCACTTAAACCCCCCTCAGTCCCAGACCAATTTTCAGCTTTCAGCGCTGATGCACTTTGAATGACAATTGCGCGGTCATACAACACTGTACCCAAATGAAATTTTTATCATTTTTTTCCCACAAATAGAGCTTTCTTTTGGTGGTATTTAGTTACAGCTCGGAGTTTTATTTTTTGCTAAACAAACAAAAAAAGATGCAAAAAAAAAAAAAAAAAATCATGTTTTAATAGTTTGTTATAAAATTTTGCAAACGGGTCATTTTTCTCCTTCATTGAAGTGCGCTGATTAGGCGGCACTGATGGCTGCATTGGTGGGCACTGATGGGCTGCATTGGTGGGCACTGATGGGCTACATTGGTGGGCACTGATGGGCTGCATTGGTGGGCACTGATGGGCTGCATTGGTGGGCACTGATGGGCTGCATTGGTGGGCACTGATGGGCTGCATTGGTGGGCACTGATGGGCTGCATTGGTGGGCACTGATGGGCTGCATTGGTGGGCACTGATGGGCTGCATTGGTGGGCACTGATGGGCTGCATTGGTGGGCACTGATGGGCTGCATTGGTGGGCACTGATGGGCTGCATTGGTGGGCACTGATGGGCTGCATTGGTGGGCACTGATGGGCTGCATTGGTGGGCACTGATGGGCTGCATTGGTGGGCACTGATGGGCTGCATTGGTGGGCACTGATGGGCTGCATTGGTGGGCACTGATGGGCTGCATTGGTGGGCACTGATGGGCTGCATTGGTGGGCACTGATGGGCTGCATTGGTGGGCACTGATGGGCTGCATTGGTGGGCACTGATGGGCTGCATTGGTGGGCACTGATGGGCTGCATTGGTGGGCACTGATGGGCTGCATTGGTGGGCACTGATGGGCACTGATGGGCTGCATTGGTGGGCACTGATGGGCACTGATGGGCTGCATTGGTGGGCACTGATGGGCTGCATTGGTGGGCACTGATAGGCATAGTTAAGGCGGCACTAATAGGCACAGATAAGGCGGCACTGATGGGCACAGATAAGGCGGCACTGATGGGCAAAGATGGGCACAGATAAGATGGCATGGATGGGTGGCACGGATAAGTGGCACGGATGGGTGGCACGGATGGGCACTGATAGGTACCACTGATAGATGGGACTTATGGGCACTGATAGGTGGCACTGATAGGTGGCACTGCTGGGCGGCACTGCTGGGCACTGATGGGCGGCACTGGGTCGCAGCACCTTTGAGGCAGATTGTGGGCACTGTGGGTGGCACTGCTGGATGGCACTGTGGGTGGCACTGTGGGCACTATGGGCACTGATGGGGGGGCACTGATGGGGGCACTTACTTTTATTCAGGATGGCACGGCGGTGGGCAGGTGGGCACTGGCAGGGGGCAGGTGGTCAGCTGTATTGCTGGCCGTGATCGGGACTGATGTCCCGATCACGGCCGCCGGTGATCGGCTTTTTTTTTCTCTCCTCGCGCTGTCAGCGCGAGGAGGAATAATAGCCGATTACCGGCTCCGTTCTATCACATGATCAGCTGTCATTGGCTGACAGCTGATCACGTGATAAGGGGTCGGGATCAACCCCTTGCACGGATCGGTGATCAGGCGAGTCTCACGGACTCGCCGATCACAGAGCGCGCCGCGCGCGCCCCTCAGGGACGACGTATCCTCGTATCCGGGACGACGTCAATAGACGTAGTCCCGGAAATGTAGGTCCGCGCTAATGCCGTCATTTGGCAATAGCGCGGATCTGTAGTGGTTATGGACCTTGCTCTGTGCACTAGTGTGCAGTCATGTTGGAACAAGGGGCCATCCCCAAACTGTTCCTACAAAGTTGGGAGCATGAAATTGTCCAAAATGTCTTGGTATGCTGACATCTTAATAGTTTACTGGAAGTAAGGGGCGAAGCCCAACCCCTGAAAAGCAATGCCCAATGCCCCCCCCCCCCCCAATGATTTGGACCAGTGGAACATAACCCCTGAAACTCAAACAAGTTCTGTAACTTTTATTTGGGCTTTTCTCTGCTTTTTTTTTTTTTTTGCTGACCTTTTGACCTGTACAAAATCACAGCAAAAACGTGTGACTTTCTGCCTGAAAATGCTATGCTTGGGTGTGAATGGGGCCTTATAGCTGCAAAGGGTGGACCAACTCAATATATAACCCTACGGACTAAGACTGGGATGCCATTAAAGTTCAGTGTATTTTTAAACTGGCTTCATTTTATAGTGATAAAAGGCTGGAAGACTAAATTAATAGGAGGCATTGATTTTTAGGAAGCCAATTAAACCCTGCATATTGGCTCATGAATTAATGATCCCCCTTCTGTCCAGTATTGTATTTTGTTACAAATTTAAAACGTAAACCTTTTATTCAACCACTAGTGCCCACGCTATATCTGAGACTGCTACAGTGTGGTGCTCAATTGCCAGGAGTGTGTCCCTGGACGTCATTCTGTTTACTTGTTCCCCCAGGGGGCACGCATCGGGCAAAACGTGTTGGCTGTGTCCCTTGGACACAGCCAATCTCCGATCGTGCTAAATGGCCAATCACAGCGGCCATTTAGCACGCGATCCGCATGTCCAATGAGAAATGATCTCAAATGTAAACATGGGAGATCTCTCATTGCCAGCTCTCCCCTCCTCACACAGAGCCCGCATGTGAGGAGGGAAAGCAACCTATGCTGCAGCGTGAGTGAACACTGCATAAATTCTGTAAATACAGTGCCAACAATGCTTGCCAGTGTTGCGTGTCATCAGTGCCATCTGTTATTAGTGTCGTGTGTCCTCGGTGCCACTGTCCTGGTGCTCCAGGGCCTTCAAAAGTTTAATAGGTAGTCAAAAAGATGTGTATTTATGTTCCTAGAATACCTGATGGTGCTCCCCGCATGTTGGGCCTTTCTATGTGGCTAGGCTGTGAGTCCCACACGTGGTATTGCCATACTCGGGAGGAGTAGCAGAATGTATTTTGGGGCATCATTTGTGATATACACATACCATGTGAGAAATTACCTATTACAAAGCAAACAATTGTGGGAAAAAATGACATCAAAAACCTGACCAGCGCAGCTGTCTTGCAAGTGCAATATTAAAAATATAAGACGGTAAAGTTAGCCCTATTTTTTTTGTATTGTGAAAGAGTGTTACATCGAGTAAATTGATAACCAGCATGTCACGCTTCAAAATTGTGCCCGCTTGTGGAATGGCAACAAACTTTTACCCTTAAAAATCTGCATAGGTGACGTTTTAATAAAATTCTACAGGTTGCATGTTTTAAGTTACAGAGGAGGTCTAGGGCTAGAATTATCGTTCTCGCCCTACCGATTGCGGCGATACCTCACATGTGGTTTGAACACTTTTATTTTATTTTGTTTTTTTGTACTTATTTTTAAAAATGCTTCACTTTTTTTTCTTATTCCTATTACAAGGAATGTAAGCGTCTCTTGTAATAGAGAAAAGCATGACATGACCTCTTAAATATGAGATTTGGGGCCAAAAAGACCTCAGATCACATTTACATAAAAATGCAATAAAGTAATTTAAAAAAAGCTAAATGCTAAAGTTAGCCCTATTTTTTTGTATAATGTGAAAGCTGATGTTAAGCCGTGAGAATCGTGATTTTTATTATAAGCAAAATTCAAATTTTTCCCCGAATCGTACAGCTCTAGTCCTAATACACTTTCTGTCCTGAAGTGACATTTGCTGCTCAATTGATGGAGTAAATGAGTGTTGTCACCTTATGTCAGGAAGTGTTGCTGTCAGGAATACCAGCTAGGGCAGTAATGGCGAACCTTGGCACTCCAGTTGTTTTGGAACTACATTTCCCATGATGCTCCACTATACTGCAGAGTGCATGAGCATCATGGGATATGTAGTTCCAAAACATCAGGGGTGCCAAGGTTTGCCATCACTGAGCTAGGGTAATGGTTGATGACGACCCTGGAGTTGGCCTCCTTGTAAAGCAGTAGTTGGACCCATATTCTTTTCTGATCGCTACCTATTAAACTATGGACTTAAAATGTTTTCACCAAATTAGATGACAATGACAATACTGCGAGACTAGAATGGCTTATTTGCACAGTCGGCGCCATAACTGGAAGCGTCTGTACAGATTTCTCATTTCTAACCATTAACTCTAAAACAGAACATCATTTCTTCTATTTGTAGCTAATTTAGTACACGTTCGGAAATGAAGGACTTGGAATGCCTAATTATCACAGAAAGCTGAAAACTGTCTGAAAGTTAATTCCCAGCTAACCTTTGCTGAACCCAACTAAGATGCCGTCATATCTTGGGTATTTGATTTTACCATTTTGCCTGAGAGGTTGGTGGAAAGGGAAAAACAAATGTAGCTACTAAAGGAGACCTGTGCTGAGCAGAATTTGTAACCTGCAATTAATGACTTTGTGAAATTGCAAACTACCTGCATTGTTTTGGATTTAGTGCTTTAAGTTGATGACCTGTAAATAGAGCCAATTTTTCCTCTTAGTGGGACTTTGAAAGGCAGGAGTCTTAAGAAAATTATATCAAAATAATAATTTTATTACAAAGAATGATTAAAATGTATGTAACAATAAAAATATCAGGATGCAAAGCTAAAAAAATATCAAAATATTAGGATGCAAAGCTACAAAATGTACAAAGCACATGAAGATAAGTACATTGTTACTATAAATCATAACAATTGCTCTAATGGGTCATAGGCAGTGAAATTGAAAACAAGGCCCAACGTGTTTCGAGGTAATAAAAGAATAAAACCTCTTCCTCAGGGGCTGATGCTGAAGTGTATATCGTTATCGTGTGAAGTTGTACATCAGAATTCAGAGAGCATCCAATGTGATAAAACTGGGAAAACGGCTGGAGAGCTTGCCACCAGGAGTCCAATCCGTGTATTAGAGCATGCCGGCTGGGGGGGTGTCGGAGAGTCGGCCACCAGGGAGTACACAAAGGGCGTATCCAAAACCACAAATATCACACCTGATATAGGGAATTCCCAATTTTTTGGCTTTCTGTTGATGTACACGGTGTGGGGAAGGGGGGAAGGCAGATCAGCTATCTAAACACTACCACAGAGATCAAACCAATTCAGGATTTGTCTGTTACCCAGTGCAGCCACACCACCAGTCTGATGCTCGGACAGCATGGATGATAAGTTGATGACCTGAAACAAGCATGCAGCAATTGAAGTCTGAGACTCGACCTTTAAATCTATTGCAAGTCACTCAAAACACAGAAGTCAACAGCCAAGTAACATGTTTTCAGAAGGAGAGATCATGTAATTTTCAGTTTCCAAAGTGAGCAAAATCCTTTCTTGCATTGAGGTATTTACTCCAGAGATCCTTTTACCCCTGTACAAATCCATTAGAAAGACTACGTCTGGAATACACAGTTCAGTTTTGGGCAAAAATATATCGGAAATTGAGACCCTGCAGAGAAGAGCAACCTGATAAGCGGCATGGAGGAGCTCTGTTACGAGAAGATTAGAGGAACTGCATTCTCTTGAAGAGGATATTAAGGGGGGATATGATTAAGATGTATAAATGCATAAGGGGTCCATATAGTGAACTTGGTGGCGGTCACGTTAAGGTCATCGGAGGACAAGGGGGCACTCTTTATGTCTGGATGATTTTATCTGCAAATACGGAAAGGCTTCTTCACAGTAAGAGCTGTAAAAATGTGGAATTAGACTCCCTCAAGAGCTGGTGCTGGCCAGCTCAGATTTTTAAAAGGCCTGGATTCTTTCTATTTTTAATATAATTGGATACTAATATTTCTTGGTAAAGTCGATACAGGGAATATCCGATTGCCTCTTGGCGGATCAGGAATGATTTTTTTTCCCTGCTGGAGAAAATTGGATCATTCTTTATTGGGGTTTTATTTTTTATTTTTTTGCCTTCCCTTGGATCAACACTGGGTATAGGATAATCTAATCTATATCAGTGATGGCAAACCTTGGCACCCCAGATGTTTTGGAACTATATTTCCCATGATGCTCATGCACTCTGCAGTGTAGTTGAGCATCATGGGAAATGTAGTTCCAAAACATCTGGGGTGCCAAGGTTTGCAATCACTGCACTATATTGTCAAAAGTACTGGGACACCTGCCTTTTACATGTGTGTGAACATTAATGGCATCCCAGTCTTGGTCCGTAGGGTTAAATATTGAGTTGGTCCACACTTTGCAGCTGTAACTGTGTGCATATGGAAATGTTTGGCCATTCTTCCAGAAGTGTATTTGTGAGGTCGGGCACTGATCTTGGAAGAGAAGGCCTGGCTTGCAGTCTCCGCTCTTATAAATCCCAAAGGTGTTCTATTGGGTTGAGGTCAGGACTGTGCAGGCCAGTCAAGTTCCTCCACCCCAAACTCACTCATTCATGTCTTTATGGACCTTGCTGTGTGCACTGGTCCAAATCATTTGGTGGAGGGGGGATTATGGTGTCGGCATACCAAGACATTTGACAATGTCATGCTCCCAACCATGTGGGAACAGTTTGGGGATGGCCCATTCCTGTTCCAACATGACTGCGTACCAATGCACAACGGGTGGGCCGACTCACTATTAAGCACTACGGACTAAGACTGGGATGCTATTAAAGATTATGTGCCTGTAGGCACCCCAAGGCAGGCATCCCAATACTTTTTGACAATATAGGTTGCATGCATGTATATTTTTTTCCTTCTATAGGTGAACTAGATGGCTTTTTTTTTTTTTTTTCTGTGGCCTTAATTCTAGCCAAACCTCAGAAGATCATTTTCTGTATGGAATAAAAGATATTAAACGGGGGAGAGTTGGAACCTCTGTAAGGTTTTAATTGCTCTGTCCTAATGTCTCTGTAACCTCCAGTCCATACTATTTGATCTAAATCTCTGTTGAAAGGTGGCAAAGAAAAATCATCTAATAGTTTTAAATCTTCCCAATGCTACCAACCATTAAAAGAAATTACATTTCCAGCCAAAAACGTTCTGGACCCTGGGTTCACACTAGTGGAATGCAAGAACCAGCGCCGGTTCCCACATCGCTCCTCTCCAGCAGCCAGTTCACACTTTGTGCGAACCCCTGCGGGTGTCATTAACAAAGTTAATGATGCCCCCAGTTTAGTTCAGATTGCAGTGTGAACTCGCACAGGAATCCGATCGCAAAGGCGAAAACACCCCGATTCTAGAGCAGGGGAAAACAAGTCCCTGTACCATTTTCTGTGTGAATCCCATGCCGGTTCAGCCATACAACTGTGTGGCTGAACTCTCATTGCTCAGAGATTGCATGTGATTGGCACCTCCACTGTGCGAATCACATGCGATCTGAGATTGCATTAGTGTGAGCCCAGGCTGAGTCTTCATGTGCTTTTGTTCTTTTTTTTTTTTTTTTTTTTTTTTTTTTTTTTTTTTTTTTTTGCACTTGCATGGTTAGCAAGAGGAAGACCTCCCGTCATTAGCAGTCACTAAAGCATCAAGGAGAGTAGAAGACCCTTAACTGAAACCATGGCTCCTGACCTTAACTTATACTAGCAGACTAGTGCCAACAAGACTGCATAATTGTTGGCATCCTTATGTAAGGAAGCACAGGCTGCCTACACAACAGAAGTTGGTTTGTTGGTGTTTAGGGCCTTGGGCTGCTATGTAGGCAACAAAGGGGGTTGTGGGATACAGGCACCTTCTCTTGGAATGCAACCTGCCTCTTCAGAAGGCATGTATAGAGAATGCACTACAGAGTGAGATGGGATGTTTGCAAGAATGCCCTGGTTATTGCCAGGGCAGGAAATGACGTCTACCTTCCCTACGCTAAGCTTTGCCTTTTATACAAGGGCAAACAAAAATCCAACTCTGTCATATAAAGTGATGAAATAGAAATGTGACTTTGGGTATACTGTTGCAGAGTAATTTTCGATCCATCTGCTGACTGGAAAATGTTCATAAGGGACTTCTTCATAGATGTGCTTTCTCAGAAGAAGTAGTCTACAACGCATCTGCTGGTTGAATGAAGAAAATAATTGCATTGACATTTACCGATCTGTAATGTTTATTCCCTGCAATATTTGTAAAATATGGTAATTGCTAACTCTTCTTACAATGTGCCTGTGCAGAACATGGGCGGACATAATTATAGACACATCACAAGTGCTGCTCTCATTAATTACACAAAGGATTGACAAGTTGTGTGTCAGCTTTGCGAAGAATAACCGATACTAGGATGTATGCCAGGCTATGTAACTGGAAATAATACAGGTCAGTGACTCAAGCATGTGTTCACGTGTGGGGTTTAATCTCGGTGGAGCTGCTTTGGAAAGAAGTGCGTCTCTAGCTGTAATTTTTTTTTAATTGGTTGACTTTGTCATAACTTCTGTAATTCCTTCAGATGATTTTTGACTATTCCACACAATGAAACATACATGTTTTACAATGCCTTGAAAAAGTATTAACTAGGGCTGCAACTAACTATTATTTTCATAATTGATTAGTTGGCCGATTGTTTTCGATTAATCGGTTAATAACCTTAAAAGTGTAGAATTTAGTTAAATATGTAACGTTAAAAAAAAAAAGCAATTTTTCTTAAATATCTCTATGCAGTGGTAAATATAAATAACCAACTATATGGTTGGAGAGCAAAATATCTAATCCACTCTGAGAACACACAGAAGAGATGTACTGTATATACTATTAGAGATCTTCCCTCAAAAAAATGTAATTTTAGGAACGTTTGTTTGATTTTCTAATCGTTAGTGGGGGTCAAATCGATGTTCGTTTCCAACCACAGTGACGGGAAAATTTGGAAATGGAAAACTGGTGAAAGGAATTTTCAGACAGCGTGGTTTTCGTTCAGAAATTACATTCATTTTAAAAACAAAGTTAAAAACGAGTGAATTTCAAAACAACATCCTTTCAGCGAAATGGACGATTTTTTTTTTTTGTCTGAAAATTTATCTGTGTGGCCAGCATAACCCTCGGTATGCAGTTTGCTTTTGATCTGTTTCTGCAGTGCTTTTTGCTGTGCGTTTTGATTTTTGCGCACGTGATTTTTCTGCGATTTGAGTTTTTGCATTTTTTTATTGGCCAATTTGTTAGGCAGATTAAAAAAACAAAATTTACTGCAAAACCCATTACATGCTTTACTGCAGCTTCTCCATTGTACAATGTACAAGTACATTGAACCAAAAAAGCATTGTTTTGCGTTAAAAAAAATACATAACGGCTGAAAAAAGCATAGATGTGAGCGTGTCCCATAGGAAACCATGTAAATGAACTGTAGTGCGTTTCTGCAAAAAGCACCAAAAAACACAGATATGAACCAGGTCTAAGACGTTTAGTAACATAATGGGGTTGAAAAAAACTAAAAGTAGCCCTTTATGCTACAACAAAAAGCAGATTGCTACTGTAAAGGGTTCTTTTTTTAACTGTAGAACTTTGAAAGTGGTATTTACAGTAGCGATTATTTGCCATTTTTGTACTATAAAGGGCTCATTTTAGTTTTTTTTAACCCCATTATGTTACTGGCCGATTAATCTATTAATCGATTACTATTTTCATAAATCGATTAGTTGGCGATTAATCAATTAGTTGTTTCAGCCCTAGTATTAACCCTTGAAATTTTCCACGTTTTGTCATTTTAAGACCAAAAACATATAGTTCTGTGAAGCCATCAGAGGTTTGTTGGAGAACCTTGGTGAACAAACTGCATCATAAAGGCCAAGGAACACACCAGACAGGTCAGGGATAAAATTGTGAAGTTTAAAGCAGGGTTAGATAATAAAAAAAATCCCAAGCTTTGAACATCTTACGGCGCACTGTTCAATCCATCATCTGAAAATGAAGAGTATGGCAGAACTGCAAACCTACCAAGACATGGCCATCCATCTAAGCTGGCGGGCCGGGCAAGGAGAGCTTTAACCACTTAAGGACTGCCTCATGTAAGTATACGTCCTCTTTTTGAAGAGGGATATCTCGGTAACGGCAGCAGCTGCTGCCACAACCGAGGTATCACTCTTTACAGGAGGCGGTCCTGTGTACGATAACGGTCTCCGCAGCGGGTTCGCTGTGAGATCACCGTTATTGGTGGCGGGAGAGGTGCCACCCCCCCCTCCCGCGCTTTCCGCCGCTTACCAGAGCTATCGGTAGCGGAGGAGGCGATCGGGTCCTGTCGATGGCTGGGTATGGAGACAAGTGAGGCTAAGATGGCCCCCACTCGTCTCTATACCAGAGGAGGGGGGAAGCGACGTCAAAACATCACTTCCGCCCATACCTCTTAAAGGTATATTTTTTTCAATGTCCTTTTTTAAAATTACTTTTTTTTTAATTTTTTTATTGCATTTAAGTCCAAATATGAGATCTGAGGACTTTTTGACCCCAGATCTCATATTTAAGAGGACCTGTCGTGCTTTTTTTTTTTCTATTACAAGGGATGCTTGCATTCCTTGTAATAGGAATAAAAGTGATCCATGAATTTTTTTTTTTAAAGTGTAAAAATAAATAACATTAAGTAAAATAAGAGGAAAAAAAAATTTAACCCCCCCCCCCCCCTGTCCCGACGAGCTCGCGCACAGAAGCAAACGCATAAGTGGGTATCGCCCGCATATGAAAGCGGCAGGAAAACCACACATGTGAGGTATCACTGCAATCAGAGCAAGAGCAATAATTCTAGCCCTCCTATAACGCAAAACATGCAACCTGTAGAATTTTTTTTAAATGTCGCTTATGGAGATTTTTGAGGGTAAAAGTTTGATGCCATTCCACGATCGGGCGCAATTTTGAAGCATGACATGTTGGGTATCCATTTACTCGGCGTAACATTATCTTTCACAATATAAAAAAAATTGGGCTAATTTTACTGGTGTCTTATTTTTTTATTCAAAGAATTTTTTCCAAAAAAAGTGCGCTTGTAAGATCGCTGCGCAAATACGGTGTGAAAAAAAGTATTGCAATGACTGCCATTTTATTCTCTAGGGTGTTAGAAAAAAAACAAAATATAATGTTTGGGGGTTCCAAGTAATTTTTCTATAAAAAAAAAAAAATGTTTTAAACATGTAAACGCCAAATCTGAAAAAGAGGCCCGGTCTTTAAGTGTTTAATCAGAGAAGCAGCCAAGAGGCCCATGGTAACTCTGGAGCAGCTGCAGAGATCCACAGCTCAGGTGGGAGAATCTGTCCACAGGACAACTATTGGTCGTGCTCTCCACAAAGCTGGCCTTTATGGAAGAGTGTCGAGAAGAAAGCCATGTGGAGGACACGGCAAACATGTAGAAGAAGGTGCTCTGGTCTGTTGAGACCAAAATTTTTCTTTTAGGCCAAAAAGTTCAACTCTATTTGTGGCTAATGCTGCACATCACCCTGAACAAATCATCCCCACCGTGAAACATGGTGGTGGCAGCATCATGTTGTGGGAATGCTTTTCTTCAGCAGGGACAGGGAAGCTGGTCAGAGTTGATGGGAAGATGGATGGAGCCAAATACAGGGCAATCTTAGAAAACTTGTTGGTCTGCAAAAGACTTGAGACTGGAGCGGAGGTTCACCTTTCAGCAGGACAACGACCCTAAACATACAGGCTGAGCTACATTGGAATGGTTTGGATGAAAGTCCTGACCTAAATCCAATTGAATATTTGGCAAGACTTGAAAATTGCTGTTCAGACGCTCTCCATCCAGAGTCTCTCCTTCCAATCTGACAGAGCTTGAGCTATTTTGCAAAGAATGGGCAGAAATGTCACTGTAGATGTGTAAAGCTGGTAGAGACCTCCCCAAAAAGACTTTGCAGCTGTAATTGCAGCAAAAGGTGGTTCTACAAAGTATTGACTCAGGATTTAATACACATGCATGCCACACTTTTTTCATATATTGATTTGTAAAAAAGTGAATCCTTTTTCTTCCACTTCATAATTATGTGCCACTTTGTATTGGTCTATCGCCTAAAATTCCCATAAAATACATTTTACGTTTTTGGTTGCAACATGAGAAAATGTGGAAAATGTCAACGGGTATGAATACTTTTTCAAGGCACTGTAGGTATATATACCTAAAGCGAGCAAAGACTACTAGCTTTGAGAACTAAAGCTAGCCATGCACATTACAATCTGTGCAATCCCCATACTGTCATTTAGATTTTAAAAAAACTATGTAATTGAAGGGCCTACCTAACCTTTTCCTTAAGTGGTTGTATACCCTAATTTGTTATTTTTACATACAGGTAAGCCTATAAGGCTTAACTGTTGGTTAAATATCTCCTAAACCTGTGTAGTTTAGGAGAGAATTCAGTTTGCGTGCAGCCGCTAACGTCAGCGGTGCACACACTCTGAATGCCCCGCTGAAGGTCTGACAGACGCTGCCGGACCGTGTTGGGAAGAAGACTCCCACGCGCAGACGGAAATGTGTCTGCTCCTTTGGAATGGACTGGGCTGTGATACTTGAGCTTCGATCGAAGATGAGTATTTCCTAATGAGCTAGTATGTGGTGCATACTAGCTCATTAGTATGCGGTACATACTAACTCATTATGCCTTTTGCCTTCCAGAATTTTATTTTAATTTTGTGTGGTTAACTTAAAATTTGAAGCCCAGTCAGAAAACCACCCCTCTAAACTTTACCATTTACTCTCTAGCAAATCCTCCAGTAGTCTTCTCTTATTAATTCTAGACTGAGAGGGTCTTAATTTGGGTACTCATGTCACTGCCTAGTAACATGGATCCTTCAACTGGCTAGCCTTTTTTGTGGAGTCCTTACAGGTTCTAAAGACCCCCGTAGTGATGTGGCGCTTCCCTGCATGTGTTGGTGTACATGGAGCATGTTCCCACATCTTTGGGCGTTGTGTTCCTCCAGTATTAACTGGAGAACAAAAGGAGCTGCCGTAACAACTATTCATGTTTATGTATAAAAACAAAATAAGTCTGAGTGGTGAGAGAACTGTTACTGTGCTCCATTTTTCTTTTCTCTAGTTTTACAGAATTCAATTGAGTTTCAATCTATGACCCTATAAAAATCTGAAGGAACTCTAACCCCTCTTTAGCTCCCCCTCCCCTATTTTTTTTTTTTTTTGTATTTTTTTTTTTTTTTTTTTTGTTTTGTCTAGAATTCTAATGGATCTGCTCCTCCAATGAGGTTTTTCTTGGAAAGTAAACCTGCCTGTTGTAAACAATTTGTAGTGTCTAAAACTAGCAAGAACATATTTTCCTTTTTTTTTTTTTTTTCTTCTCTCTAAATTGCCTTTTGTAAGTGCATTTTATCCTATTTCCCCTTAAATGTTTCCAGGTGCTTCAGTAGCTGCAGGGTGTTGTGCTTTTGCCGACTGTCCTTGGCTCTCTTTCCTGGAAATTTAAGCTCCTCTTAAAGAATCTGCTCCTGCCTGTACTGAGGCACTCTGTTACCTGCTGTGCTGTAACAATAATTGTCAGAAAAGGGAACATCAGCTGCACTTGCAGCTGAATGTTTACTGGATTTTTACAATAGTTGTAATTTTTCTTGGTGTATTTTGATCGTCTAGTCAAAAAATGTTTTTACATGACAAATCTACTTCAGTACAATTTCTTGAGAGCTTGTGCTACTGTCAGGTTTTTCTGATTGCTGGAAGTGAATCGGTAATGAGAGAAGCCTGGCTTGTCTGGTGTCAATTGGCCAAAAGTACAAAAAATCCATATCCCTATTAATCCAAGGTCAGTAATGCAGAAAGCATTGAAGCCAAAGCTTTAGCATGCCAGGCAGGTATCTAGATTCCCCAAGGACAAGTCTGCAGCCATGCATTTTGTGAATGACTTGGTGACGTGTAGGGTTGATGCAAATCGGGGCCAACGATGTAATATTGGTTCAAAAAAAGCAACTGTCCCAACCTAATAACTGGTCTTAACAGCAAGGAGCACATGGAAGGGCGATGCATGTCAAACAAAACAAAATACCCAGCTTAACTTGCCAGCCTGCAACAAACCTAATTGGCCTGTCTAAAAGTTCACATTAATAATGGGTTTAGTTTGCACACATTTGCTAATGCATGCGTAAGCTGCAGAGGCCACAAGGATGTGATGTGCTGCAATAGGCAGCAGTGATCTTGGCAGTGAGTAGCAAATACTGTGGAAGTTATGCTATTTGGCAGGTGTAACTTTTCTATAAAAAAAGCCACCCAAATACCGAAGCTAAAATAAAGACCACCTTAGAAATTATACCCAAAGGTTTTTCTTTAACGGTTCCTGACCGGCGCGCGCCAATGTATGTCGGCAGAATGGCATGGCTGGGCAAATGGGCGTACCTTAAATTTGCTGAAGTGCACGCCGCCGGCTGGGACCTCTGTGAGTCGGGTCCTGTGGACACTATGTCCGCAGGAGTACCCACAATCTCCTCGCAGGGATAAGGAATGGGGAGATGCTAATGTAAACAAGCATCTCCCCGTTCTGTCTAGTGATTGGGAGCGGTGATCAGTGATGTGACCCTTGGCCACGCCCCCCACAGTTAGAAGCACTCCCCAGAGCACACTTGACCCCTACACTGCCCCCTAGTGGTTAATCCCTTCACTGCCAGTGTCATTTACATAGGAATCGGTGCATTTGTATAGCACTAATTGCTGTATAAATGACTGGTCCCAAAAATGTGTCAAAAAAGTCCGATGTGTCCGCCGTAATGTCGCATTCACAATAAAAATCACTGATCGCCCCTATTACTAGTAAAAAAATTATAAAAATGCCATAAAACTATCCCCATTTGGTTTGTGCAAAAGTTATAGCGTTTACAAATCAAACGCTTATTGTGATCTACATATATTTTTTTTTTCCAAAAAAAAACGTATTGGCCTAAACTGAGAGGGGAAAAAAAAGTTATGTTCTATTTTTGGGGGATATTTATTATAGCAAAATGTAAAAAATTTATTTTTCAAAATTGGTGCTTTCTTTTTGTTTATAGCGCAAAAAAAAATGCAGGGGTGATCAAATCTACAAAATTTGTGGGAAAAAGGTCAGTTTTTGTTTGGGAGCCACGTCGCACGACTGCCCTATTGTCAGTTAAAGCGATGTAGTGCTGAATCTCAAAAAAATGCTCCGGTCTTAGGCCAGCAAAATGGTCCGGGGGTTAAGTGGTTAAAGTGTAACCATAGTCTTTTTGCTCATCTAAAAAAAAATTTAGTGGTAGTGACTTTGTAGTGGGGGAAAGAACTGTCCTTGGGGTGGAGGTTTTTGGGTCCCCTTTCCTGTGCAGGCTTCCTTGGTGGTACTATAGCATTTTTTTATTCCACAGTGAGGTTCAGAGTGACGGGGTAATGCATACAGTGGCCTTCCGGGCATTTGGTGATTGAGCACAATCTCGGGTTTTCAGTTCACTGGACTTAACTGTGCACATTCATTGAATTTATTCAGTGAGTCATAGGTGAACATAAAGTTAGCTAAAGTAAATAGAGTTTGGTGTTGGTCAGTGGGGCCTGTGTCCTCCATAGACGTACAAGAGTTGAAGTACGGAGTTACTGATTTTTCTGACCTTGTCTATACTTCTGTTTTAGAACTTCTTGTGGAAACTTTCAGCAGCCCGATAAAAATGAAAACTGCATATTGTATTTTCTCCAAAACAAAGCACTTTGGAATGTGGGTGTATTCTCACCAGAACCCTACCTGCATGTTTGTATTTCCAGTTTTTATGGTTCATCTCGACCTACCAGCCTGGAAGAAACTTGCGTAACATATTTCCCTTCCACCCAATTATCTGTCAGTGTAGTAGAAATGATGAACTCGAGGTGCCTTCAGAGGCAAAGACCAGTGTGAATGGTTTTGTTCTCTGTAAAAGGAGTTGAAATGTGTGAGCGCTATAAAAACAAGTTACTACAGTCTCCAGCAAACTATATATTTTTATATGGCCACCTGCATGAACTTCAGCTTTTAATATTTTGACGTTTTAAGGTTTTCTACCTTTAAAAATGGAGAGGAAAAAGTGGTCACATGACCATCACTGGTCCTGATCGATCTCTGAACTGACCACCTGGAAGGTGTCAGGTGAAGCCAGCACATCAAAGCAGTAATGCTCACTAACAGTTTTCTGCCAGAAAATTAGAACCCCCAAACATTTTTTAGCAGCGACCTTGGAGAATAAAATTGCGGTTGTTGCAATTTTTATATTGCATGGTATTTGCGCAGTGGTTTTTTTTAAATGGTTTATTAGGGGAAAACCCCACAATATATGACCTTTTTATATTTTACCAAAAATGTAGATGTTGCACTGAGTAAATGGATACCTAACATGTTGCGCTTTATATTTGTGCATGCTCGTGGAAAGGTGACATTTGAAAAATGTATATAGGTTACCTGTTTAAAGTTGGCGGTCTAGAGTGGGAATTGCTCTTGCTAAAACGTTTGTGGTGATGCCTCTAATGTGTGGTGCGAACATCATTTGCATATGCACTCACATGAGCACATAGGCACGGGGGACTTTTATTCCTATTGCAAGTAATGTAAACATTCCTTGTATTTAGAAATAAGGGAAGACTGTTCCTCTTTCTGAAGAGATGTGGGGTCTATCAGACCCCACATCTCTCCCCTACTTTTGAAAGCAACAGGTCAAAAAGACCCATTGATCTTGTGCTTTTAAAAAAGTCACTTTTGCCCATGACATTGCTCCTGTCGTCGTCCTAGATCAGGGATACGCAATTAGCGGACCTCCAGCTGTTGCAGAACTACAAGTCCCATTAGGCATAGCAAGATTCTGAGAGCCACAAGCATGACACCTAGAGGCAGAGGATTGATGGGACTTGTAGTTTTGCAACAGCTGGAGGTCCGCTAATTGCATATCCCTGTCCTAGATCATAGAGGTTGGGAGAGCCCAACTGGTCTCTCTTCACCTGTGACCAGCCTTGGAACCGTTGGATCAGTTCTCGGGCTCCCCAATAAGAACAGTCTGAAAAACACTGCTTCTAAAAGAGATCCAGAGGCTAATTAGCCATTCACATCACTTTTATGAGAGAGGTAATGAAGTCTTTAAATGAATAGACCATAAACCAGATGCTGTCTTGCATGCGTTTTGTAGTCCAGATCACACTGCACAACAGAACACTGTAGTTTGAGCTGTCCACCTATACTAGTTAGGGTTTCTGTATAAATGGATATAAGGGTACACTATATCACCTAATATAGTAAATTTCCTTCACACATGGTATATTTAAGCGTACAGCTGGTAGGCTGCTGCTCCCAGTTTGACGTGTGTCTGCGCAACTCTATTGATATCAGTGGAACTGCCTGCACGGGGAGGGATGTATGAACACCTGCACGGGTAAACTGGTCTCTCCATGGGTGTTAACTTTGGTACGCCCTGTGTGAATGGGACTAAAACACAAGGCTTGTGTACTTGCTAAGAACCACTGTAGGTGAAGTACTAGGTAGGATTTGGTGAAGTGAGGGGATATATGCTGCTGTAACTTTATTATCCGGGCTCTATGGAAGTTGTGTGCGTCACACATGACACGGCAGGAGTCAACACCCCCTGAAGCCCAAGGCGCTTGCCTTAGTCAGTGGGTTTTTATGGCAGACTATGTATCTGCTCCAATGCCCTTCAAATATTGTAGAGCAGGGATCACTAAATTGTGGCCCATGGTCTGGACCAAGTGAGTCCTGTCCAGACTGGCCGCCACTTGGGAGCTATGTGTGCCGAGTCTCCCTGCCGCCACTGTCATCCTTACAGCAGGGCAAGGGGGTGGGAGGAGCTGCAGATCAGGACAGAGCAGTAGTCTATTCAAATTATCAAGCAGGTATTCATCCTCTTGTTAACATAAGTTGGGCAGGTCCCACTCTGTCTTGATCTGCAGCTCCTCTCACCAGCCATGCTGTGAGGATGACGGCGGTGGCCGAGCGGGACTCAGGAGAGCACACCCCAGGCTGATGAGTGTCTCTGCCCTGCAGAAGGTAGGACTGTACAGGGGCAACTTGCTTTTGAAAGGGGCATAAAATACAGCAAGCTTTAGTTTGTATCAAGTTATCTGGGTAAATGACTTGCATTTGGCAACCAATCAAAGCGGCGTGTTGTACATCATGTATATCTAAGGAGCAAAGATAGCTGCCTGCGCAATATCTTTTACGGTCTACATCGCAGCAGCAGAAAAATATTTCTACAGTTTGTGCACTTTTAATTTTATATTAAATCTATCCCATTTTAGATTTGAATGCTTTAAAGTTTAAAAATCTGCATTTCCGGTTCCCATGGCATGGTTTTTATTTTTCTTATTGTCATCTAAAAACTTGAACATCTTTGTTTTTAGCCAGAACAATTTTGCTTATTGCTTTTACTGTGACCCGCTATCTTGTCTCTGGTCTTGCCCTACAGTAAAATAAATGAACCTGTGACCGAGGGAATTGTCTGACCAGCATCTTGCAGTGCATTATCTCTGCAGTTATGACTCTGCTTTTGTTGCTTGTCTCAAGCTGCATTTCTGATTAGTTCTTTTCAGCCAGCAAGCTCTCTATAGATTTCCAGCTGATGCCACCAGCTATAATTGTGAAGAGAATTGCTGCATTCACATTGACCCTCTTATGGTACTAAGATGGATTTATTTTAGTGGACAGCAAGGTTTTTTTTTTTTTTTTTTTTTTTTTTTGTCTTTTATATTCTGGCTGCTTTGACTACTACAGGTCGGTAGCAAAGCTTTAGACCTTTTTCTTGGAAAGACATTTTACTAAGAGGGTTGTGTAAGATGGGTTATTTATCCAGGGGTGACCTTGCAGAGTCTTGTGAGCAAATAGGCCATATTGGATGGATTAACGCTCATTTCTAATTCGGTGTTGCGGATGCTGTTGAATTATCTTTGAAATATATACTGTTTTACAGTGCTTTTCCCAAATTGAAGTTCTCATAACGGCAAAGTAAAATGTGTATGCAAAAACTATTTTAGGAGTCAAAAAAAAAATTTAATTTCTTACCAGTACAAAACATTTGCATAGAGGAGCCATATTCTGTGGGCTGCTCAGCTAGAGCGGAAAAAATTAAATGCAAATGGGGTGGCTATGATATTTACAAGAGTGTCTGTTTTATTCCTGTTGTATGAATTTCCTTATTTTGAATAAAGCTATTTTGGATTAAGTCTGGAAGAGGGTGGTTACACAGGGTTTTTTCCCCTTGATGTAGAGAATACATTAAAGTGACTGACTTTAAAGGCTTTGTTTAAAAAAAGTCATACCTCCACTGTGCAGCTCGTTTTGCAAATAGTGGCCTTGAACCTGCTCTTCTACAGTCCCCTGCCAGCTCTAGCGGCTCCTCCCCACATCTGATAACCCCCTCGGAGAAGCGCTTCCCCCTAGGGCAGTGATGGCAAACCTTGGCATTCCAGGTGCTTTGGAACTACATTTCCCATGATTCTCATGCACTCTGCAGTGTAGTTAAGCATCGTGGGAAATATAGTTCCAAAACCTCTTGGGTGCCAAGGTTTGCCATCACTGCCCTAGGGGGTTACCTTATGGGTGTGCTCCCGAGGCCAGCATTTGCGTCTATAGATGCAGAATGCTGGACTCAGCCCAGAAGCACAGCTATTGGCTCCCGCTGCTGTCAATCTATCCAATCAAGAGCCAGGAGCCCGTGGAGGGAGACGGCACATCCCCGCCAACAATGAAGGGGTTCAGCTAAGTAAAACGGGGGGGGGGGCTAGGGGGTCAGTCACTGCCAGGTGTTCACCTTGAAGTTGCGTTCTGCCCCCAAAAAGAGAATTAATGTTTAAAAAAAATTTTTTTTTTTTTACTTGCCTCTAAATGCCTGTTGCTAGGGGGTCCCTTGTAGTCTTGCCTCCTTTGGCGCCTGGTCTCCTGATGTCACTGCCCTCATTGCAGGAAGGGAGATCTCCCCCCCCCCCCCCTCCCTCTTGTCAATCGTCTGGGACACGTGACTGGTCCCAGAGGATTGCGTAACCAGTGACGGCTTGTGCATGCGCAGATACTTTACATAAAGTGAACTTTTACTCATTTATAAAAGTACAGTATACAACTGAAGAGCATTTATCTGCCTTTTTAGGATTTAAAGAGTGTGTAAATCTGAAAAGTTTTTTTTTTTTTTTTGTCTGGCGCAATAGAGTATGGGATTTCAGATCAGCTGTGCCCAGTCTTGCCACGAGTTAATCCAGCTCTGATTATTTATATATATATATATTAAATTTTTTTGTGAAATCTGTCTGTTCCTCCCCCTTGCTGTGATTGAGATGATTTACATATCTTGTGCACTAGCCTAAGACGTGCATTGTTTAATTCCCACCCCACTCCTTTCTTCAGCAGCTCTGCAAGGATTGGCTGTTCCACACCTCAGCATGATTTGGCATGCTGAAGTCATGTGTGGACTTTTCTGTTTTTTGACTGGATGTTAGCGATCATAGCAGAAGTTCAGTGTAAGAAATACACAGGAGAAAATGCATGTTAAGGGGAGTGTAGAGGTGGACAGGGAGTCTACTGACATCACAACTCCACCCACTGAGCCCCGGAAAAAACAGACCCACCCACAGAATCTATAGTTTTTTCGGGTCTCGTAGCAGACAGGAGACATTTGACAGATAAATATACACGCAGGAGGCATGCATATCCTTCTAGATAACCAATATTGCAGTAGTTTAGAAAGGATGTGAGTGGGTTAACATCCACTTTAAGCCTTTTGATTTAGTTTACTTGATTTTCTGGAGACTAACCCTCTGTCTGTCCACTAACCACTTTGCCCTTACTAGCCACTAAGGCAGCCTCATTGGACTGTGGAAGGGCAATTGGAGTTCATTCAGGAGTGCAGGTCTCAGTGATATATTGAAGCTAAATCTGACGACTTACTGGTCAAAATGTAATGGTCCATTTAAATTAGCCAGTACAAGATGCTTAAGGGTTCATGTTTAAAGTAATTGTAAAGTCTTGTGGGTTTTCTTTCCTTTTTGTTAAATAACATGTTATAATTACCGGCTCTGTGCAGAAGATTTGCATAGAGCAGCCCAGATCCTCCTCTTCTCTGGTCCCTCTTCGGCACTCCTGGCCCCTCCCTCCTGGTAAGTGCCCCCACAGCAAGCTGCTTGCTATGGGGGCACCTGAGCTGAGCCACAGCTTCCTGTGTCCATTTAGACATTTGCTGTCTCAGCCAATGAGTGGAGTCCCTGTCAACCCGAGACACTCCTACAACATTGCTTGAGCTAGATGGACCTCAGGTAAGTATTAGGGGGCTGCTGCACACAGGTTTTTTAATTTTCATGCATGCTAAGGTTTTTCATCTAATATGCATGAAGATTAAAGAAAACTGCCTTTACAGTCATTTAGGTTTTGATTATGAACTTGCAGCCTCAATAGTTCTAAAGGTAGATATAATTCTGTGAGATGTATGAATATTTGCTTTATGGTTGTAATTTTTTTCCTCATTCTTGTTTCAGGGCAAAATGGTGAAAGGAATGGGTGGTGCCATGGACCTGGTGTCAAGTGCTGGAACAAAAGTAGTTGTCACAATGGAGCACTCGGCCAAAGTAAGATCTTCTCTGGTTAAACAAATGTTTTCCATTTTAACACTTATATCTGCTTATTGTATTTCACTATGTGCATTGCATATGCTCATTGCACTTTGTTCCATTAACCAATAAAATGATTCCTTTCATGAACCGTGCACTGAAGAGCAAAGTATTGGTCAGTGTGGTAACCACTGTAACCTTGCAGTGCTCTTTTCCTGGTTTCAGCTGCCAGCTTGAACTTCATTTGCTAGGAGGCAGTGGGGTTTATTTACTGAAGCCAAATAGACTTTGCACTGCAAGTGCACTTGCCTCAGAGCTTAGCAAATGAGGTAAAACTTCACTTCCCAGAGTACTCAATCACATGCAAGGAAAATAAACACATTTTTGTTTGTGCATGATTGGATGATAGAACCAGCAGAGCTTCCTCTCATTTCAGAGCTCCCCCCCCCCCCCCCCCCCCCCCAGATGTGGAGCAAATGCACTGAGCCTGGGTTCACACTGCCCGCAACTTCAAAGTTGGACCTCAGTGTGACCTCGGAACGAGACTTGTTTGACTTCTTTAACAGAAGTCAACGCATTTCGTAGCAGAGTCGGACCAAATGTAGTGTAAGAAACCTTTTTCTAAGTCAGAGTAACTCAAGATTAGAACAGTTCCATTGCACTGAATGGGGTCTGACTTCTGATGCAACAAGTGCTCCAAAGTCGGAGAGATTGTCCCATCAGTGTGAACCGAGCCTTAATGTACTTGCAGTGCACAGTATATTTGCGTTTTTAGTAAATCAAACTCATCGTGTTACCAAGTCGTAACTGTGTGCGGTTAGTGCACATGCACGACAAATGTGTGTGCATGCTCGATGGATTTTTGCATGTATTCACAAATGCCATCGAATGATATACCGGAAACTGGCCAGAAGCTGGCAGCAGATGCACCACCGGTCTCTGCCTGGTCCTAGATACTGCCAGATAATGTGCACATGCATAAAGCATGGCTGCATGGAAAAGGGGCAGGGGAAAGCCATTCTTCAGTTGGTTTAACTCTGCTTTAAAAATGTTGTTAGGCCTACTGAGTTTTAGTAAATCAAAATCTGCAGTGGACCATAAAAGCCACTAATAACATTTGCCTTGTAATGGATGATCATTCTATAAAAGTAAACGGTTTGATTAGGGAGAGGTTTATATCCTCAAGATGCCCAAAGCTTTAGCTATACGATTAATCCAGACTGTCGGCAAAGCTTTTCACAACTTCAGTGATGTTTTTTTAAATGGTAATTCTGTAAATGTGTAAAATTGATTTGCACTCCTTTTTAAAAGAACAGAATGTTCTTTGCCAGAACATTTTTTGAAGAGCAGCACAGCTAACAGCTTCCTACCCTATCAATGTTTGTGAGTGCGTGGATATATGCGGTTTGGCTTATTAACGCAAGCATGATTTTTCTATACAAGTGGCTTTATATGCATTTTTATTTTTATTTTTTTGAGAGAGAAGAGGTAAAATTTGTGTTATGACTAGCATTTCTATATTAACAGCATCTCTTGCTGCTTTATGGCCTCACAGGCTTTTGAAGCATCTCTAGTGCTCAGTGTGGAAATGTCCTTCTAGTGCTATCAACAGCTGACGCTGCAATATTCATATGGATTTCCAAGGTTGTACGTAGTTCTACAGGCTTAGGCTACATGCCCACAGACATTTTAAGAAACAAACCCAAAAAAAAGGCTGCGCTAAAACTTATACGTTACAGTATTAACAATGTGACGTGTTAAATTCTAGTATTAAACAATGTATACTATCAAGAAAAATTGTGTATAAAAACATCAAACTTGAAGCACATAAAAAGTCCAGAGAGGGAAGTACGAAGGTATGGAATAAGTCCCTTGAAGTGACTCTTTACAAACACCCTTCAGATGTATAGCAGGTGCGCCCAAAGAGGAAGTTCTATCCACCACCTAAAATAAAATAAAATGGCTGTCCAAAATACCAAGCCATTGACTGACTTAAAGCATGTGTGCAAGATCAAGGAAAACCTGAAAACATGGCCTGTTGGGGTACTTGAGGACAGGGGAACCACTGGTTTACCGCATTTATTTAAAGTGATACCCAACACACACTGTTAACTTTACATTGTCACTTTAGTTCTGTGTATGAATGAGGGCACTTATTTAAATTGGGGAAAAGTTACTTCAATGTTTGTCATGCCTCTCCAGTCTGTCTTAGAATAAGAGGGAGGTGAATCCTCAATCTTCATGTAATATCCCACCCCCATTGTGTTAGTGGGCAAGGAGGGGGAGGGAGTGTGTGGGCTGTCATTTAACACTGCGTATACACCCACATGTGTGTCTCTGGCCACATGGGCTGCTCTGATGTGATGAGGAAATGCTCAGCATAGAAACTCACTGAAAACTGAGCATGTGCAGAGCTGCCCACGCTGCTCTGCAAAATCCCTAGCTGAACTTGGACAGAAGGTGGAGATGGAGAACAGCAGATTTCGCGAGCACTGACTGGAGTGTTCTGGTGAGGGAGCTGTCCCCATTTCAGAATAAAATGGCTAAGCATGTGAGTTCACTGTACTAACATCAGATTGTACAGCGGCTCTGATTGGAGCCGTCAGTTTTTCTTCGTTCATAAATAAACTAGTGGTGTGTACGGGGGTTTTAAACAGGCTTTTCTTTCCCTCATTCTCACCCATACTCCCCCTGAATTGTACCAGCTACACTCTAATAAAGAGCAACCCTCTTTTCTGGCTAAACACTTACCATGACATCTCATTAATGCTGCACACAGTTTGAGTCCCTGATTTTATGGACAACGCCTACAGTGCTTTAGATGAGACTGGATAGATCAGGTGGATTATCTTTTTTTTCAAGAAGGGTTCAATTCTGCATTACAAACTTGACAGATTGCAACTACTTAACGGCGTGTTTTGCAGAAGCATCATGCAAGGCCATGAAAAGATTTTCTCGTCATCTGTATACTACACTCGGGGTCAACACTTACCCATGCAAGCACCTGCTTTTCCCTCCTATTTGTTTTTTTTTTGTTTTTTTCTAATGCACCCCACTTTTCTTTCATTCTTCCCTTCCCTCCACCCTTAACCCATAGGGCTGTCTCTCCTGGTTCAGCTCCAGGCTCAACATGGCAAATATAAAAAAAAATTGCTGCGCAAATATTGTGCCATAAAAAGTTTCATTGACCAACATTTTATTCTCTAGGGTCTCTGCTAAAAATATATATATAATTTTTGGGGGTTCTGAGTATGTTCAAGCAAAAAATTACTAGCTGGCAGATGGGGAGAGGAGAGAGCTGGCTGGTCACAGGAGCACAGAGCGGCACTCTGAAATCGGGTATAGACTGCATTTTTTATTTTTTTTAATAATCGCGCACGGGACACCTGTCATTAGGAGACGGCGAATAGTAGAGAAAGGGGGACTTAACCACATAAGCCTCGGACCATTTTGCTGGCCAAAGACCAGACCACTTTTTGCGCTTCGGCACTGCGTCTCTTTAACTGACAATTGCGTGGTTGTGCAACGTGGCTTCCCAAACAAAATTGACATCCTTTTTTTTCCCCCCACAAATAGATTTTTTTAGTGGTATTTGATCACCCCTGCTGTTTTATTTTTTGCGCTATAAACAAAAGCGCCAATTTTGGGAAAAACGCATTATTTTTTACTTTTTTGCTATAATAAATATCCCTCAAAAATGTCTTTAATTTTTGTTTTCCTCAGTTTAGGCCGATACGTATTCGTCTACATATTTTTGGTGATTGGTTTGCACAAAAGTTGTAGTGTTTACAAAATAGGGGATAGTTTTATGGCATTCTTAGTTTTATTTTATCTTTTACTAATAATGGCAGCAATCAGCAATTTTTATTGTGACTGCAACATTATGGCGAACACATTGGACATTTTTGACACATTTTTGGGACCATTGTCATTTATACAGCAATTGGTGCTATACAAATGCACTGATTCCTGTGTAAATGACACTGGCAGTGAAGGGGTTAAGTGTGTCCTAGGGGTGTGTTGCTAACTGTGGGGGGAGTGGCTGTGTTTTACACATCACTGATCTCTGCTCCAATCACAGAGCAGAGTTTGGTGTCACTGTTGCTAGGCAGAACAGGGAGATGCTTGTTTACTTTAGCATCAACCCGCGAGACTACCTCCCTGCAGCGAGCGAGTCCGCAGGACCCGCGATCGGACTCATGGAGGTCCCGACCGGAGCGTGCCGGCAGCACGCACGTAATGGCACAGCGCCAATTTTAAAGGGATGTACCTGTACGCCAATTTGCCGGTCTGTGCCATTCCGCCGATGTACACCGGCGTGCATTGGTCGGGAAGTGGTTAACAGCCACTTTACGCTTTGAAACCTGGAAGCTGGTTTCTATGCACAGCTGCATCCGATTTTGCGCACTCCAGTTTTAGTAAATAAACACCAATGTGTCTTTAATGTGGGTGATTGCGTGACGAAACATGTAGGGAAGAGCATTTGATGTCACTACGTTCACCTTTTTCATGGGAGTATTTATTCAGGTGGAGGTTTTTGCAATAAATGCAATGGCATTACTATCTCCGCCTCATCCAATCAGAACACTTTCACAGGGATGCCACAGGTATGGCATATACATACTTAGAACCCAGCTCTGGACAAAAAAAAGTATATATCCCTTGCATTGTCTGCACCTACACTGCAAGGGTTGCTCATTTATGTCTAGGGAAACCATAAAAGTAGATATGTTTACCAGATCCTTTGCTTCTCCTACCAGTTATTCTTCCCTGAAGATCCTGTACCCCCACACTCTTAGTGGCCCAGGGTCCTGACTTCAAGACCAGAGCAGGATCCATAGCCCAGATACAGCACACATGGGGAGCATGGTCAGCCAGGGGAGTAGAGCAGTGGTTCTCATTCTTGGTCCTCAAGTACCCCCAACGTACCGTGTTTTGGGAACTTCCTTTAGATAAAATGGCTCTTATCAATACCATGTCACTGAGATTGATTTAAAGCAGCTGTGCAAAGTAAAGGAAAATCTGACAACCTGGCCTGTTGGGGGTACTTGAGGACTAAGGTTGAAAACCACTGAAGTAGAGAATCCAGAACATAAAACGGTTTATCCTCTCCCCAGGACAAAACCAGCTACCAACCCTTGCAGTGTGGCACAGCCCCACATTGGCCAGAGTTGAACAAATTTAGGCAAAAAATCCATACCTTGAATTCTACTTGAAGACAAGACTACGGAATACATTTCTATTTTTGCGGAAATCAATGTGTTTTTTTTTTTTTTTCCCTTTCCTTATTATTTATTTTATTTCCTCCATATTGCTGCACATTTTGCAAATATTATAAGCATATGTTGATGGGTTGTTTTTTTTTTTTTTTTTTTTTCCCCAGAAACACTGAGTGTACCCACTATCCATCTCCAAGTGGTAAATAACCACAAAAAAAATTACCCAGGTCCAAACACACAAATAAGGAGGCTTCAGCATTTAATGATTGGCGCTTGAATAGCTGAACGGAGATGGATGTGTTATTTAGGTGCAGCCGCTCTTGTTGCCACGGAAACAGTTCATTTCAGAATCCCTGTCTTGTTTCCCGGCTTCTCCATAATCTTGTTTAAGGCAATATGACAAAAGAGCAGAGAATTGTATAATTGAACTCCTTTTTGCTTTATTTTAGCGTGTTCCATATTTAACATTCCATACTTAACTGCTGGAGGGCTTTTTTTTTTTCCTCACTGTTCATATTTTGCTTGCTAAGCACCCTATTCAAATACATTGTTCTCATTTTTAAACCTTTCCTGTGTTATTGAATTTTTTCATTTTTTTTTTTTTTTCACTGGCCACATAATTAACTTGGCAAGATTCTTTTACTTTACTGTTTTTGGTCAGTTTCTACATGTTTTATTGTGTGGTAAAATATGTATAACCTAAGCTGCCTTGTGTTGAGAAAAAAACTTTTATTTTTATTTAGCATTTAGAGAATATTGACCTGTTTAAAGATCTTGTCGCCTGCCCATACAGCGCCAAGTGACCATCTGTGGCAAGCCTACCCGCAGAACAGAACAATCCTCATTTGCTCTTCCCTCTGTTGGTGGCACCACCAAAATATCTGATGTCGAGCCCACATGGAGCTGTGATGCCCCATCCTTCACACGAGGCTCTGTTATCACAACAAAGCTTTAACATTGTGGATTATAAGGACATCTAAAGTGGAATTGGAACGGTTGAGGTCCTCCAGGGGCTCTTGCTATAATATGCAATTTTTCAGGGTATATTTGCACATTATGGCAGAGATCACCTTAAGAGAAGTCCTCTTCTCCGCCAATGTGATGTTCACAATATCCCATCATTGACTGCACTATACAAGTACCTGTAATAAGTGCTGGCAACAGAGAAATGTATGCAGCACTTTACATAGTGTACATTCACATCAGTCCCTGCCCTCAAGGAGCTTGCAATCTAAGGTCCCCAACTCACATCCATCCATACTAGGACCAATTTAGACAGGAGCCAATTAAACTACCAGCATGTCTTTAGAGTGTGGAAGGAAACTGGAGTACCCAAAGAGAACCCTCAGAGGGAGAACATGCAAACTCAAGGCAGGTAGTGCCGTGTCTGGGATTTGAACAGACTACACTAGTGCTGCTAGGCTTAAAGTGCTAACCACTTCGCCACTGTACTGCCCACTTCCATCCTCTTGTCTTCCTGGTCCAGAGTCTTTAGCGGTCTTGATTAGCGGATGATCGCATGATGTAACACGCACAGGCGTTATTTAATCCTGGCACCCAACACTTGTATGGCCATCAGTGGTAGATTCCTCTTGACCTCCCTGGTGGTTTTCCCAAGTGTGGCTTGGGGTTAAATTGTACTTGCCTTGTCCCCAGCATCCTGCGATGTCCACCCGCTGTGTCCGTGGGCTCTGTGCTCCAATCAATGCCTCTCTGTGCCGGGCTCCTTTCCCTGCGAGCGCCACAACGAATGGGGACAGAGCCTGGCGGCAAATTCAAAAAAGTGAAAAATCATATCATAATGCATACAGTACACTGTAATCTTAAATTACATTACTGTGTGAAATTTTACATCCCTTTTGTCCCCAGTGCTTTGTCCAATGCCCTGCATGCAGTTTTACATGATATATACTGTTTTTTTGCCTGGAAACTGGCGTTTGTCCATAGCAACCAAAAAGTGTCCCTTTACGTCAAAAGTGGTTTTAGACCAGCTAGAAAACAGCAATAGTAAATTAGAACACTTAAGCGTGGGGAAAGTAATTATTTAATATAAATAAAGTATAATTAAATATTTTATTTATATTTATGATTTTTTTGTTTCAAACTTCATCATACCCGAGATCTACTAGACTCTTGTTTGGACAGATTTACGTGTGGTATTGCTAAGAATTACAGGCCTACAATATAAAATGCCAAATGTCTATGCAAAATAATTGTACCGTTTTGAGACGCAAAAATCTAACAATCATACCACCAAGGAGGTTAAGGCACCATACCGGTATCTACCATGTGATTAAAAGGGTGCTGAAAAGACTCCTAGACTGGTCTTTGTGTACAATATGAAATGTCACCAGCACACTGTCCAGCTCGTTTCAAAGTACAAAGTTCTTTTTGTATGATCACATAGAAAAGCAACATTTCGGGACTGAGGAAGGGTCCTAAAACATTGCTTTTCGAAGTGTGTTTTTTTTTTTTTTTTTTTTTTTGTATGATCACATAGAAAAGCAATGTTTTAGGACCCTTCCTTAGGCATTTGCCTGAGCATGGATCCCTGCATAGTCCTGAAATGTTGCTTTTCTACGTGATCATACAAAGCATAAAGAGGCTTTAACTTTGAAACAAGCTTGTTTGTGTGCTGGAGGCTTATTTCACCCATGTAAGGCCATTAGTGTAAAACTTGTTAAAAAAAAATTAAAAAAAAAAAAAGCTATGAGGGGAGAAAATGTAAAGACAACATATATTGAGCCTTTTTCTGCCATCCATTGCTGTCAATTCAACCACTTCAATACAGGGTACTCTCATGCCCTTCCTGCCCAGGCCAATTTTCAGCTTTCAGCGATGTCGCACTATGTGGTCATGCAACGCTGTACCCAAACAACGGGCACCCCCGCATGGGCGGCTTGTTCTGAAAGGCATCCTATGAGCCCCCACCCAGCTGTAATTCTGCTATAGGCTAGGCAGGAAATGGCTAAGTTATTTTAATGCACACAACGTATCTCAGTTCAATTTAAGTTTGGCTAATGCTCTTTGCTTGTAGGTTCTGTTTAACCATGTGTTGCAAAATTCTCTGCTAGGCTAAATTTATAATTTTTTATTTTTTGTTAAATTGCATAAAGCCAATTTGTGTAATCTTACTCTAAAATAAAATATACATTTTGGGATTCATGATGTTTTGCTAGCTTTTATAAATGCAGTACTGTAAACTCAAAGGTTTTCCTCTATCTCTCGCATAACCAGTAAATATATGTATTCGGTCAGTTACTAAATTAAAACCCCAGTTGCCAAATGGTTATATGCTTTGTATTTTGTTAGCAGGAAGTGTGGCTGTTGCCTGATGCAATTATCACATTTTTATTTTTTTAATGTTGTTGTATTAAGTCTTTTTTTTTTTTTTTTTTTTTCCCCCCCACTACATATAAGCATTAAGCTCTGTGTCCCCAGAGATGATGGCATTTAATATCCCTACCACAGTCGCACAAGAATAGTTATGTGCTGTCAGCAATAATTCAGACATGATGTAGGAACATCAGAAGTGACATTAAGAAGTGCTTACCAATCACTCGGCAAACACGTTGAACGCGGCATCTGTGATCTGTGTTCATTTGTCAAGATGAAGACGTTCAGATTAATGGCAGATTATGGCCCCTTGGCCCTGAGACTTATGATGTCTCATGCCTCATTAAGATGGAAGGACATGCTTTTCTTATCTTAATTTGTGAGAAATCTCCTCTGGGTTCTGATTCATGTGACGTGTCCTACTTTCTCATGTACAATGCTAAATCCGGAGAAGAAAGTTGTTGACCAGGCCTGTGTTATTACTTGGTTAACTGAACTTCCTAAGAGTTATTTCAGTTTAATCAAATATTGTACATGAGAGACTGCTACTCGGTTCTATTTTCCCTAAATAAGGAAGACAAACCTTAAGTGGCTACTAGCTTATTGTGAAGCTTCTCTTGTTCGTTGCCAGCTTTGAAGAGATGTTGCTGAGTAAGTACAAAACTCCATGCTAGATCAGATGTGTTCCAGAAATATAAGATCTGTTGCAATGTGTAACCTCTGCATTAATGAACTGACTCTTAACAGTTAGATCAGTTATGTTCTTGGGTTGATCTCTTGTGGCAAAGTCATTTTGTATAACTGTCAGGGGAGGGTTGTAAAGGGGGCCCCTTGCGCTATACTAGATTTTAAGTCAAGGCTTCCACTAGTAAATTGTGTCTGCACCACTAGACCAGATAATGTATCTGTATTCATAAGGGTCTATGAAGGGAAACTGTAAAGACACCAATGTCCTTCAACCCATATCCTGTGAGTGCAGAGAATCAAGACTCCCTGTGGGTAACCGGACCCTGTATCCAGACTAGAATGATGCTGACTTTAGAACTGCTCAGAAGCATCGGGAGGGCCCTACATATACGGAAACTTGCAAGAAGACTGGCTAAGTATTTAAAACAAAAAGGGGGTTAGTGGCTTCCAGGATGAAGCTGTATTGGGGATAAAAGCTTTTTATATTTATATATTGCACAGTGCAAATCATTCCCATAGCACTATGGATTGTCTAGAGAGCAAACCAGTAGATACCTTTTTTCAGCCAATAACTCTCAGCCAAGTCTCTCTAAATGAAGCCTTGGATGAAGTCTGGAAACTAAGAAAATTGACACTTTTGCTTGTGTATGTATAATTTCAGCTTGAGCTATTGAGCTCTCAATTTTTTCCCAACCGTAGGTAAAGAAACTGTAAAACTAGTCTTATACAGCACTAGAGTCCTATTCACCTGCCGTCATTTTTACCACGTTTCCTGCTGCTCATCTTCAGACACTGGGAGACCATTGAAGTAACTCCTGGGCATGTCCACTGGCAGTTCATTGTCACAGGCACACGGCTGAGTTCTAGACATTATAGATGCTGGGAATGCGTCGAGTGTGCATCTTGCATGCACCATACAGTTTACAAAGAATTAAAAATTGTTAGGGGGTAAAGGAAGACATTTTAAGCAGTTAAGATCTGTCAAACTATTCTGCCTCATAGAAATGTTTTTATTTTAGCAATTTATTTCCGTTTTAGGCTCTGGGGTCTTTGTCTCATAATCATTCATACTTGGCCAAGCATATATACTTTTCATTGGAGTGGAGAGATAGAAAAGACACTGCTGGGGGCCACACATGGAGAAAAATAGTTTTTGACAGGTGGTGAGGATGAGATGTTGCCTTCTCACCACTTAAATGATGTTGCCTTCTCACCACTTAAATGATGTTGCCTTCTCACCACTTAAATGATGTTGCCTTCTCACCACTTAAATGATGTTGCCTTCTCACCACTTAAATGATGTTGCCTTCTCACCACTTAAATGATTGGTATGCAATGCACATGATTTAGGCGCAATAGTACAGCGATTATGGGTTTAAAACTGGTGTGTGAGAAGGCGACACTGCCTGGTGATCTTTGACTTCTCCCCTGTTGTTCAGGTAGATCTCCACCTCTTTAAAGTTGCCTACCCATGCTCTAGGTGTAAAGAAGCCAAGATCAGGCTTAACATCAAAAACAGTGCCATAAGCCATAATCCGCTGCAATGTTTCTTCCATTGTGACAGATGCAGGGTGCAATTTAGGCCTGGAGGTTACCTGCCTTAAAAATATTGAAATTTTTAGTTTTTTATAAGAAATGGTTAAAACATATTTTTGGTTCAACAGGAAGGAAACGGAAATCCCCAATGTGTGAGAAATGTCTTCCTAGTCAATCGTCACTGGAGACCAGTATCTCCATTGGAAGATTCTTCCTCTTCTAGCACCCTGATGTTTAGGCAGGGTTGCTCTTAACTGTACCTGCCAGTTGTATTTGCCTTGGCCAATTGTTAGGGATTAATTGATTTCACTCTAAGTCTGGAATTGCTGCACTTCTCTCACTAGATGGCCGGCTATTTGGTGACATTAGATAAGACAAGTGCCATTAAAAGGACAGATTTGGAATAGCTAGGGGGTATCAGCCAACGGGCAGGGTTTTTCTTGGGTCTCTTGGCCTGCTGGGCGAGCCTATTTAATTTGGGCCTCTCCCAGGCACATCTGGCTGCTAGGCTGTGTGAGTGCCTATCCAGAAGCAAGAGCAGCGTGGGGTTGGGAATGTCTTTCAGTCCAACCAGAAGTGACAGTTCTGCTGGCCGGAGAATCTGTCCGGGGTAGGGGGAAAGCTGTTGCCACTAAGGGACCATCCACCTTGTTACCAGGGACCACTGTGAGTAGCTGAAGCAAGTACCGGAGCAGTATTCTCCCCAACCGGTGACAGTGAAGGATCGAGAAACTTCAGGAGGTGCCAAGCCAGGGACAGGGACCCAGCCAGTGAGGTGATGCTTGAGGAGTATCTGGAGTGCCCAGCTAGGGACCCAGCAGGGAAGTGGGGGCGACGCTTGAAGATACTAAGATTAGAAGAGCTCATGGGATTCGGTGGCAGTGAATCGGTAAGTCCAGTGAAAGACTGGGAGCTCAGTGGGCTGAGTCTACAAAAAGTGACTGTAGAAAAGTAAAGGAGTTTGTTACAATTTGTGTTAGGAACTGTTCTAAGACTGTTGCCATAGGAGACAGCGCTCCTACACATGCAGATGTGGTGTCTGGCTGGATGCCTGTAGAAGTCTGAGTCGGCTAATTAACATTGCAACTACCTAAGGGTGTCCTGGCCCTAAACCCTCTCTCGCTGTTCTGTTCAAGAGAAAATAAATCTTTACATTCAAGAAGTGTCTGGCACTCATGACTCTAACTTTTATTACACCCACTATGCCTTGCAACCCACTCTAGACAGAAGAATGTCGGTTGTCCTTGACTCTGGAGGTTCTCATTAGACTAAAGGAGTCCTGGGACTTTGCTACACTCTTACAGCCCTGGTTGCCCATCAAAATATTGAATTTTTGGATTTGGCGACGGTGTATGTTGATGTGGATACGATGTAGATTATGATTTGACATTCATTTTCTTATGACTAAAAGCTTCCACTTGCTTGAGATACCGGGGATATTATGGCAACAGGGGTTTATATGATCTCCCGGGGGATATAGTTCAGCATCATCCATACCTGCCATATGCTGGATATCATTTTGATTTCCAATAATACAGGCAACCAATAAGGTTTTGACTTCCAATAATTGAGAGCCCATACAGAATTGCTAAAGAATTTTTTTACTTATATTTTCTGACTAACACAAGGTCTTCTGCTTTATTACAGGGAGGAGCGCACAAAATTTTGGAACAATGTAACTTGCCTCTTACTGGTAAACAGTGCGTGGATCGCATCATTACAGAGAAGGTAACCATTTTTACCATTCCCAATAATTTAGTATAGGAAAATACATCTTTTTCCTCACATGACAGTGCTTGGATCTGGCATTGGCTGCTCGGGCCTGAACTCTGCACCCTGGGAAGAGGTCTCGTGCTCACACTTTCTCAAAATCAGCAGATGTTTTCACATCAGGCAGCTTTGGAATCAAACAGCACTATGAAGGTACCTGCAGGTGCAGAACTCATGCTTTTATTTCTAGCGAATGACTATTAAACTTAATTTTATAGGTAGGCTTATGAAAGGTTGAGCATCACCCATACTCATCCCTGTGCCTCCCTTTCTTACCCTTAAGCAGGCACCCAGGGAGCCAGTCTCCCCGCCATCCGAACACATTCGCACAGTGAGAATGATTTCCCTCCCCATCCACCTTGAATGTGTTTGACTGCTGGTTGAACACAATAATATATGGCCAGACTAAATGTTTTGCATAAAATAAAATGTATATAATCCCTTCAGACCCTGTTCACATGTATGCCGTGAGTAGGCTATTTATCTGTGTCTCTAGCTGGTAGGTTCTGCATGCAGCCAGCCCATTCGATTCTCAGACAGGCATGTAGGTGTTCAGTTGCCCTAAACATACATGGTATATTTGCAGGGCTGCTACCAGGGCTATATTTACAGGGCTGCAGCTGCTGCATTCTCATAGACTTGAATGGGCTGCCTGCAGTGTATGGGCCTCAGTGCCGTGTAAACAAGGCATTAAAATGAACTTTATTATTTTACTCCTTTTTGGTCTGGTAATTATGCTGTTCAAAACAATTTTTGGTATCTGTTTTGTAAGTACAAAATACCCGCTGATCCTGGGAGCAATCTTGTGAGCGGACGACTTCCTGTGCTTTCTGCCTCTGCTGAATGTTATCAGTTAGCATTATTCTCTGCCCTCGTTGTGGACTAAACTCCCCCGCCCTGTGTTATGTAAAGAAGGTGTTGAAGGCTAACAGCACACGTTAGTCTGATTGTACGATCTCCTTTTAGATGGACCAATAACTATGTAGTTGTAAGTATTATCATATTAGTTTTGGTAAGTTAATTATATGGTCAGATTGTAATGTTTTTGACCTTTTGGGTGGGGACGATGCTCCTCTTATTACAGCAAGTCAGTGTTGGTGCCCCCCCCATATTCCCCGACATGAAGTGTTAGTGACAGGATGACCAAGTGGAAATAAAAGGGAGGAAAAGCCTGAGATGCAACCACCACATCTAGAGACTGGTTACCTGCAATTTAATTAGTCATATTTGTGTCCTTGGGTTTAGATAAATGTATTGCAGCCCCAGGAAAATGTCCTAAGATCTGTGATATATAACCAATCCCACTGATATGGTTGGGTGCCCTTTCCATCTGCTGCCTGTGCAGATAAATCTGGAAATTGCCCTAAAGGTAAGACAGGGCAGCTAATCAAAGACAAGGAGCAGGCAGTGACTTATGATTCTGATCTGTCTTTAGTACTAAGTGAACCTGCCGTGTAATTGAATCACTGCAGTCTACATAAATGTACCTGTCACTTATACCTGGAGTAGTCTGCCACTAGTGCAACCACTAGTCACTCCATCCATACATTAGTTCTTCATGAGCAAGCAAGTTCTAAGGAATTGACAGGCTCCATGCTTTCTGTCCACTCTACAAAGCGGATTATAAAGCAAACCATATGGCATCTCTGGGATGTCATTTTAACTCAAAAAATTGAGTCACCAGAGCCAAGATATTCCTGGGTTTCTTAAAGGATATCTAAAGCTCACTAGTTTTCGTAGCTTTTTTTTTTTTGATGAAGAAAAATCCCTGTGTTGCCACCAAGAAAATCCTCCATCAAGCCAGCACTTAATCTGTAATTCACACACTTTTTTTTTTTTTTTTGCTGTTTACATTTTTGTGACTAGTGCGGTGCTCTCAAAGTGGACAAATTGCATCAAAAAAAAATTAAGTCATCACATAATCACCAGAAGGCTAAGACGAGTACCCTTCTAGCTAATAGGCTGACCCGTAAATTCAAATAGCGCACCTTAACCAAAATTTTGACTTTGAGATGGCACCCTCTCTCAAAAACCTCAAAAGATCTTGGAAGTCTTCCACACCTTTTTATAGCTCCCTATATAGTAGCAAAGGAAAGATCTCTTCCCCCACCTATCGGGATTCATTCTTCAACTCCCTAAACATACCTACCGGTAACATCACAGACCAACACAGGCCTGAATTGGAATCTCCGATCTCAGCTAAGGAAGTGACTCAAGTCATTAAGAACCCCCAAAATAACTCTATGGCTTTTCCATTCCATACTACAAACCTTTTTCCATCACCTTAACTCCTTATCTAGCTAGATTCTACAACCATCTACAAGCAGAAACTCTGCCTTCATCAGTTATTCCCAAACCTGGCAAGGGCATTAGTTGTCCTACAAACTACTGCCCTATATCATTAATAAAAAATTACCTTAAAATTGACAAATTTTAGCAGATAGAATTTCTAATTTTCAGTCTTTACATACATAAACACCAGGTCTGTTTCATACCGAGGAGGCACGGCCCTGACCAGATCAGGAGGGCGTTTGACGTTGTTTCTCTTCTTCAGTCAGGATGGGAGGGGCTACTCCTCAATCAGGGTTCCTGCTCTCACTAGATCTGATGAAAGCATTTGATTCTCTCTCCTGGTCTTACCTGATTCCAATTCTGCAGAGGTGGGGATTCGGACAATGCTTCCTTGACATAATTTGGGGCCCTCTACACCTACCCTGAGATGAAGGTCAAAATGCAAAGCTTTTACTCAGAATCCTTCCCAATCCACAATTGTACAAGGCAGGGGTATCCCTACCTCCATAGATTTTTGCCATTGAGACCCTTGCTATCGCTATAAGGGACAACCCTGATATCAGCGTAGTGAGTTGTGGGCCTAAGACTCATAAATGCGCCCTCCTTGCTGATGATATGCTCTGTCACTTTGCCATTGACTTCATTACCAAATATCTGCAGGATGCTCAATGACTTCTCTGGTCTATGGATTAATTATGCAACATCTCTAGTCTTGAACGTTAACTTACCTGCCAGCCTGGTCACACAACTCAGAAAACTTTCAATTTCAATGGCATGAAAGGCAATTTCTTTTTCAGGCAGGGGGCTTCAGGTTCTCCTAACCGACTCACAAATGGTGAGGAAAACTTGCATTTGAAGGTGTGGAGCCTAAACTGTGCCTTAAATCCTGAGGTCGTGAGTTTGAATCTCAACCAAGCTAGCACCCTCCTTGTTTCACTAGTGTTTTGTGGTTACAGGGTTGATGGGTGGATGGTGCCTGATGGCCACATCACCTGTATGCACCTGATATAGGAAATTAAACAGGGGATCTCTGATTTCCAATATCAGGGAGTGGTCCCCTGTATGGCATCATGGAGGGTTAAAGGCTTTCAGGAAACCAGACCATAGTAAGAAGCACAAGTTTCTAGAACACTTGTTAAGGAGTGGGAGAAGACCTGGATGGTGAATCCAGTAGGCCCCCTCATTACAAAATTTCTCTTGAGGAGGTGGTTGCAGGAGGATAAGAAAAACACTCCTGCTCCACGACAAGGGATAGAGCAGTAGAAAGGGTGCTTTCCTGTTCATAAGGTCCGTTGGAAGCCAGGGAAGGCTTTGGTTCAGTATACTCTGCTCCCTCCAGACAGTTATTTTCCACAGATCCAGACTTACCGGCCTAGTCCTGGGGAATAGAGGGGTATTGTTGGATTCCATGCTCAAGAGTGAACTTTTCTGAAAGGGGTATCGCGCATCTCAGAATATTGTCTGACGCATTAATGCATGGTCAGTAAGAGGACGGGCAACCCCCCAAGTGATGGGTAACAAACAGCATGTCCAAGACTGTGCGATATCCCTCCCTCAGAGGGAGCCGGAGGCGATTCCTGAATCGCATAAGACAGGAACAGAACCCTTCCTGTGAAAATAATGGGCACCAGATCTCATCTGGTGATGGAAGTTATGACTAAACTCAATGGAGTCATCTTTCAGTTGCAGGCACTTCTATCTCGGGTTTCCTCCCATAAAACCTCCTCTTTGGGCCTCAACCAGTAAAGGGTTGGCACTCCTAGGTAGACGCTGTTGCTCAGAGCTGGCATTTTCCCCAGGTGCTATGCCATCTTGCCCACCCACAGTCTTACTGGTGGGCATAGAACACTTCGGGCTTTCTCATTGTATCACACTGGCTTAAAGGTCCACGGTTCTCTTTCCTGAAGGCTCTGGGAATCGGGTGGTCTGGCTACGAAGAGGGATCCCTTAAGATTATATTTTATGCTCCACTTACCTGAGATCTGGAGGCATTTTGGCAGCTGGACCAGTGTTAGGTCTGCAGTTTCCAAGTAGGATGAAACTTTACTCATTGTGGGCCCTCGCAGGTTCTTCCTTTTTGAACTTTAGTTTGTGTCAATAAGGGGTTTCCTTCCAAAAAAGTAAGGGTTAAAATCTCTAGCAGTACCTGGGCAAGATGGTATTTGCTAACAATCGGACAAGCCTATATGTAGGGAGATCTCAGAGAAGCTGATGCTACTCCACGCCAGATCTGTGCAGTGGCAACGTGATTCAGCTCTCCTACCTTTTACCTGACACTAGAGGCTGATCTTGTTGTCAGCAAAGGGATCAAGGTCTTTGGACACAGAGTCCTGTAAGCTGCAGTCCCACCCTAAGGGTAAGTGCTCGCTTATCCTCTCATAGGTTGCTGACCTGAAAGAGGATATGGGAAAATTTGAGTTTCTTACTGGTAATGTCTTTTCCAGGAGTCTTTCAGGATGGCACGGTGTACCCACCCTTGTTGGTTTTTTTTCCTTTTGGGTTCCTGACTCGGGAACCTTCAAAGTAATTTAATTTAAGGTGTATGATGTGTTCTTGTGTCTCCCCATCTGGCCGGAGTTGCTCTTGAACTGAGGAGCTGGCGGGGAAGCATGCCTTTTAAATCTAGGCTGGGCGGTGTTTCCTAAGAAGGGAGGAGCCGAGGTCTCTCATAGGTTGCTGTCCTGAAAGACTCCCGGAAAAGACGTTAACCGCAAGTAACTCTAATTATTTTTCCAAAAAGTGTGCTTGTAAGACTGCTGCGCAAATACGGTTTGACAAAAAGTATTGCAGTGACTGCCATTTTATTCTCTAGGGTGTTAGAAAAAAGTGTGTTTTGGGGGTTCGAAGTAATTTTCTAGCAAAAAAGTGTTTTTAACTTATAAACACCGAGTCTGAAAAAGAGGCCCGATCCTTAAGTGGTTAAAAACAAAAATCCAAATGAAGGAATCTCACTTTTCCTGCTGCAGTCTGTAGATCACCTTCATGTCACCAGCATCCAAGCTGCATCAAATATTGAATTCTGAATTGGATCAACTAAACGGTTTATGCTTCAGTTTAGTATGCATTGCTCTAAAAAGGGCTTTAGAAAATCTGGCATTGTTGGCAGCCAATTGGGTTTCAAGATACGTCTATACTTTTTTAAATCTGCCATATTCACCTTAAACCTGCTCAAGCTGTAATGTGGGAATATTGCTTCAGTGTGTTTGGAGTAAGCCAGGCTCTTCTCTGCTTGCTAATGTCTTATTTCAGCCTTATCCAGGCTCATATAGATGATTATCTTGAGTTGGCTCCTAGCCACAGCATAATAATGCTTGCTGAAGAAAAACAGAAACCTGAAATCTTAGCTGATATTTTTTCCTGACATTTCCAATCTGATAACCTGCATTTTATGTATATTTCTCTGTAATAGGCTGTCTTTGATGTGGACAAGAAGAACGGGCTAACTTTGATTGAGATCGGTGAAGGTCTTACTGTAGACGACATCAAAAAATGCACAGGCAGCGACTTTAAAGTGAGTGCTTGGTATTTAAACATCTATTTCTCTGTTCTGTTTGCTCACTGACTCCTGATCCAGACTAGCACTTTTTATACATTTTGGAGGGATTATAAAATGTGATCATTAAAGGAATAGTTGTGCTTTGGCTAACTTGGCGATGGCAACCCTAGAAGATGTTTTCTGTACAGTTCATGTGTTTAGTGTTTACAAAGAATTTATGGAAGGCTTCAATTGTCCCTTCCTCCCAATTGTTTAGTCAGGGTAAGGCTAGCCATACACTTAAAGATTTTTCCCACTCTAATAGATTGCTCCATCAATGCTGTTTAGAATGCATGAAGGAGTCTCCTGTTAGCTTTGTATTTTAAACAAAAGGGCCCTGGATTCAGATTTTGTAAGATTCACTGAAATTGTCTTTGGGCACACTGGCTCTCATTCGTCAGCACCCCATAATATGGAGGGTACCCCTTTTGAAACCAGGAAAGAATCCACAAACATTTATACAGTCCAATGACCGCACCAAACACCTATCCAAGGTGGGGGTGTGTGTGTGTGTGTGTGTGTGTGTGTGTGTGTGTGTGTGTTTTTTATTTATTTTTTTTGACTCATAGTTACATAGTCGGGTTGAAAAAAGACACAAGTCCATCCAGTTCAACCTTAAAAACAAATAAAAAATAAATAAAATAATCGTACAATCCAATATACCCAATTTTATGCCCACAATTGATCCAGAGGAAGGCGAAATAAACCCCAGCAGAGCATGCTCCAATTTGCTACAGCAGGGGAAAAAAAATCCTTCCTGATCCCCCCAAGAGGCAATTGGATTTTCCCTGGATCAACTTTACCTATTTTAGTACCCAGTTATATTATGTACATTCAGGAAAGTATCCAGGCCTTTCTTAAAGCAATCTACTGAGCTGGCCAGAACCACCTCTGGCGAGAGTCTAGTCCACATTTTTACAGCTCTAACTGTGAACAAACCTTTCCGTACTTGAATATGAAATCTCTTTTCCTCTAGACGTAAAGAGTGCCCCCGTGTCCTCTGGGTTGACCGTACAGAGAATGACTCAACACCAAGTTCACTATATGGACCCCTAATATATTTGAACATGTTGATCATATCCCCCTTATTCTCCTCTTTTCAAGAGTGAATAAATTTAGTTCCTCTAATCTCTCCTCATAGCTGAGCTCCTCCGTGCCTCTTATTAGTTTGGTTGCCCTTCTCTGCACTTTCTCCAGTTCCCCGATATCCTTTTTGAGAACTGGTGCCCAAAACTGAACTGCATATTCCAGGTGAGGCCTTACTAATGATTTGTACAGGGGCAAAATGATCTCTCTCGATCTCTCTCGATCTCTCTCGATCTCTCTCGATCTCTCTCGATCTCTCTCGATCTCTCTCGATCTCTCTCGATCTCTCTCGATCTCTCTCGATCTCTCTCGATCTCTCTCGATCTCTCTCGATCTCTCTCTCTCTCTCTCTCTCTCTCTCTCGACTTTGCTCGCTTTGGAAACAGCATGCTGTTGAGCTTATTATGTACCAAAACCCCCAGATCCTTCTCCACTATGGATTCCCCCAGTTGTACTCCCCCTAGCATGTATGATGCATGCATATTCTTAGGCCCCAAGTGCATAACTTTACATTTATCAACATTAAACCTCATCTGCCACATAGTCGCCCAATTAGACAGAGCATTGAGGTCGGCTTGTAAATTGGAGACATCCTGTAAGGGCGCTATTCCACTGCATAGCTTGGTGTCATCTGCAAAGACTCAATCTTTATACATTTTTGACAATATAACCAAATCGTGTTACAAAAAATGTTTCTGAAAATAAACATATAAATCCGCCATAGCATTTCTTAGCCTAAATGGAAACATTCATGGTAAATACCCATGTATACCATACGGTATTTGTGTGTAGTAATTTTTTGGAAATGGTTGTCAATGAATTTATATTTCTCCACCACATGCAGAATGAAGTTTTGCACGTTAGATACTTGACCCCTCCCTTTATGACTTCTATTCACCTTAGTCCGTTTCGCTGCTTGAGCCCCTGTACCAGTTGCCACCGGAAAACTATTTTCTTTATCATACATCACAGGACACAGTCAGGCTAATATTCATTTACCTACTGGGTTATACTTCATCTCCAGGTGAATGGACACTGGTAGACCAACGTTCTTTAGACAGGAAGTGATCCCCTATATAACCCCTCCCATACAGAAAATACTTCAGTTTTTTTTTTGTTTTTTTGTTTTTTTTTACCAGTGTCTGCAAGGTGGCTGGGGATGTTTGTTTGAGCTCTCTTTTGACACATTTTTGGGACCATTGACATTTATACAGCAATCGGTGCTATGAAAATGCACTGCTTGCTGTGTAAATGACACTGGTAGGGAAGGGGGTTAACAGTAGTGGGTGATCAAGAGGTTAAATGTGTTCCCTCAGTGTGTTCTAACTGTATGGGCATAGGACTGAGTAGGAGAGAAGACCTGTCGTTTTATTCCTAGTAAGTAGGAACAGTGATATGTCTCCTCTCCTCTGACAGCACAGAGATTTGTGTGCTTACACACAAATCCCTGTGCTAGCACTTGTGTGTGACTGGTGGTGATTGCCGGCCAAGCGCATTGGGTCCCCCACCATGCAGTGGGCACACGCCCTCTGGCAGCTCTTAAAGGAATCCCGTACCCATATAGGGTTTCACGCAGGGGAGCCATTCTAATGCACGTGAGCCGATTGGGACCTGGTTAAACAGTAAATGGTCACAAGGTGTTGTTTGGCAGGCAAAAGTGCTTAGCAGAATTGTTGCATAGGAGCTTGGTGAGCCCTAAAAAAATGTCCCTCCTTGGGTATGTAAATACTAAACCCAGGTACTCCTTTTTCTAGCTTGCAATGTCTTTAAAAAAGGGGGGGGGGGCGGCTAACGCTTGCCTACCTATGTCATCAGTAGCTCCTGAGGAGCCTAGTTGAAACCCTAGTGTTGTATCCCCTGAGAGACCAGAGACTTCTGGGCAACCTGAGCCGCTGCACCTGTCTGGTATTGTGCCTACAGTCAACGCTGCTGCTTCTCCCTTTTATCAGGGATGAACTGTCAGCCCTAGCCGGATTAGAGCACAGGATTGCTGGCATGAGTGCCTCCATCCCGCAGGGTGGCAAGAAACGTGACAGATCCCCCTCCCCTGAGCCTCCTAATTTGCAGCAGGAATAGGTTGAGGAAGGGCAAGAGCTAGATGCTAAGGACTCAGCCCAGCAGATGAGTGCTTCTTGGTAATCTGGACCAGAATATGTCCAGTTGGTATCGGCCTCAGTCACAGAGGCTTTTGATTCAGACTCTTATCGAGATGGTTTGTTCTGTCTTTAAGTGGCCTCCTGCAGAGGTTTCCGCACCTCCCCCCCCCCCCCTTCTTTGGAGGGGTCCCTGAAGCCTGCACAGGCTTTCTCCTTGCACACGCTGTTGGAACAGGCGGTGAATGCGGATTGGGAACATCCTGACAGGATTTTCGCTCCTAAGTTTTTTCCGTTATCACACGGAGGAAACGTTTGTTAAGAAATGGAGCATGCCAGCTGTAGATGCAGCGGTCTTTTCCTTAAACAAGAACTTAACGTATCCAGTGGATAACAGACAGGGCTTGAATGACCCTGTTGACAAGAAACGGGAGTCATTATTAAAGGCTTCCTTTTCCTTGGCCAGTTCAGCTATTCAGCCAGCTGTCACAGTAATTGGAATCTGCCAGTCCTTAAAGGATCAGGTCAGACGGCCTGACAGGCCTAACCAGGAGGATGATCTTGCTGAAAATAGGGCAGATATTCCTCGAGCGCTGTGTTTTGCTGTAGATGCTTGTGATGGACTCGCCTGGGAAGAGGCATTTGGAGGAGACTGAATGCTAGTCCCTTGCATACTGAGTATGGATTTTTAGGGAACAATACTCTCACTCTGAGGTGTATGCCCGGGGACCCTTGAAATAAGGTTACTTTGGATTCAAGTCCATGTCTCCCCAAGAATCACACTGGGAACGCTGTATATGCCATATTAGAAATAGTGACTGATTCATATTGTTGGGACTCATAGCAGATGCTGATGTCATTAAGCCACCTGTCGTCTGCTATAATGTGTTTATTGTAAATAAGTCTAGTGTGGCTTCTAAAGGACTTTCACCCATTGATATTTTTGCTATTTAACGCTGTTGTGTGAAAGAGTTCGGTTTTGATATTTATGATGATGTGATTGTAGTTGGGGAGCTAGCAGACAAAGCTGTCATGAAAAATCATATGAGTCATCTAGTCTGGTTAAATGATTTGTTAGCTCATGTTAATTGGGTTTCTGGGTACAGTTTGTGTTGTCGTCCTGGTGTATATATTTGTGTGAGAATAGGCTATTTTCTGGTGTATAAAGACTGGGGTTGTCTGGTTCTTGGGGGTTACTATAGCCAGATTCATTGCTCTTGTGTTCCAGGACTTAAGCAATATACTGACGGAAACACTGAAGCAGCGTGTGGGCCGATCCGCCACAATGTCTAAAAGCAGGGATATGCAATTAGTGGACCTCCAGCTGTTGCAGAACTACAAGTCCCATGAGACATGGCAAGACTGACAGCCACAAGCATGACACCCAGAGGCAGAGGCATGATGGGACTTGTAATTTTGTAACCGCTGGCGATCCACTAATTGCATATCCATGCCTTAAAGGATTATATACAGAAAGTGTCTCATTTACCTCTCCTGTCTGTACACGTGCACAGATTTGTGTGGCTTAAGAACTGGTCAGCCAAGCTTCCCTGCGAGAAGTTATTGGCAGGGTTCCACTTTCATGGGGAATGTTGATCTGGACAAATGCATCCAAAAGATTTCTGGAGGAAAGGGCTTTTACTTCCTGTAAAGAGGACCAGGTGTCCCTTGTTTAAAACCTTGGACTTCCTCAGGTATTTCAGCGCCAAGGCAGTTACACTGCCAACAGGGCACTAGAGCCAAGGGCAAGCCGCAGGGCCAGAAAAAATCTGGGTCCAGAACTCTTCTAAACCTGGCACCAAGCCCTCCTTTTGAGGGGGCACACCCACTTTCGGGTGGGGGGGGCTGCTCCAATTTGAGGACAGTGGAGCAGGACGAGTGGTTCACCTCGTGTCCCGTGGTTACTTGCTGGAATTACGGAGGTTTCCAAGATCCAGTGTTCCTGCGGATCTCCAAAAAAGTATTGTTTCAAGCACTAGAGCAGCTAGTGCATCAGGGATTGATCATACAGGTTCCGGTGTCTGCAAGAGGCACAGTTTTAGTCAAACCCGTTTACAGCTCTAAAACCAAATGGGGACGTAAGGCCAATCTTGGACCCAAGATTCCTGAACCAACAATCCTTCAGGATGGAGTTAGTCCGCTAGGTAGTAGGATCGCTCCAGATGGGAGATTTCTTGTCCTCCATCGATATCAAGGACGTGTATTTACACGTACCTATCTTTTTAGCCTCATCGTAGGTTCCTGCAATTTGCAGTAGAGAAACCTAATTTCCAGTTTGGGGCACTGCCCTTTGGGCTTGCCACAACCCCACGGGTGTTTACAAAGATCCTAGCACCTGTACTGGGGTCTTTTTTAAGGGCCATGGGGATATTCGTGCTTGGATGACCTCTGGCTCAGATCACTCACTACGGGCCCTGGAACACAGTGTAGCCTGCACATTGCGGTATTTGGAAAACCTTGTCTGGAGACCAACTCGCAGTCTAAAGTATCTAGGTCTGATCCTGGATACTTTCCAGACAAAGGAATTTCTGCCACCCGTAAAATCTGTGGCCCTTAAAGGATCAGGTAAGGGGCACCAGGCAACCCTCCATTCAGCTCTGTATTAGTCTTCTAGGATGGATGGTGTCCTCCATTTTGAGGCAGCTCCCTACGCTCCATTTCATTCCAGGCCTATACAATAAGACATCTTGTAGGCTTGGAACAGGAGAGCATAAGCCCTGGATTACCCAATGCACTTATCTCCCTGGGCACGCTTAAGCCTAAATTGGTGGTTGCAGGATTAGAACCTGCAAAAGTAAAGATCCTTCCTCCCGGTGTCTTGGATTGTACTGGCTAGATGCCAATCTCTCTGGCTGGGGATCAACCTTGGAGGGGCTCACAGTTCAGGGGAGATGGTCAAGGGCAGAGCCTGCCCATCAACATCCTGGAGTTAGACGGTACATCTGGCCCTACGGTCCTGGACGGTGGAGCTTCAAGACTGCCCCATCAGGGTTCAGTCTGATATTGCCACTGCAATGGCCTATATCAACCACCAGAGTGGTACCAGGAGCATTTCAACTCAGGAGGAGGTGAACTATTTTTAAGCAAAGGGACATGTTCTGGTTCTATCAGCAGTCCATATCTCAGCAGAGAACTGGAAGGTAGTTTATCTCAGCCGCCAGCAGATCTGCCTGGGGGAGTGGTCCCTACACCCAAACATGTTTCGGGAAATATGCCAGTGTTGGGGATGGCCAGAGGTCGATCTATTGGCATCCAGATTCAACAACAAGCTACAGCAGTTTGTGTCCTAAACAAGGGATCCATTGGCAATCGGAGCAGATGCTCTAGTATAGTATGGAATATAGAATTGGCTCTCCCTGGTTTGTTTTCCCCTGATCCCTCTTCCACATTTGTTGAGCAGGTTTTGTAGAGGGGGGGATTCCAGTGGCACCAGCGAGGCCAGAAGGCCCTGGTTCCCAGAGATCATGATATTGGCAATAGATGGGCCATGGATGCTTCTGTGCCGCCCTGATCTACTGTCTCCAAGGTCCTATATTCCACCCCAATTTACAGTCTCTAAATTTGACAACATAGCTATTGAAGCCAGGGTGTTAAAGGACCGTGGTGTCTACCCTAGTAAATGCCAGAAAAACGCTCACTAGAAAGATCTGTTATAGGATCTGGAAAGCCTATAATGCTTTGTGTGAAGCCAGAAAATGGCATCCTCGGATATACGTGATTGGGAGAATTCTCTTTTCTACAGTCGGCTGTGGAAATCAGATGAGTACAATCAGGTCAGATTTCGGACTTGTCTGTATTTTTCCAAAGGCCTTTGGGCCTCCCATTCACTGGTCCAAACCTTTATGGAGGGGGCAACTCATTTGCTTCCCCCAATTAAGTTACCGATGTATCCTTGGGACTTTAAATTTGTTGCTGTCTGTGTTACAGAAACTATCATTTGGGCCGATCAATGAAATACCATTGGTCCAAATTCTTCACCACAACAAGGTGGTGTTGCGTCCTATTCCATCTTTCCTGCCAAAGGCGATGTCTGCCTTTTAATTTAAATCGGGACTTTATTTTGCCTTCTTTTTTTACTCTCTGCCTCGTTCGGCAGAAGAGAGATGACTGTAGTCCTTGGCTGTAGTGCGAGCAGAGGTTGTGTGTTTTTGTTTTTTGTTTTTTTTGTCTATCTGTGGAGATACGAGGATCAGACTCTGTTTTTGTTTTTTACCAGGAGGACCCAAGAGGGGGGGGGGGCAGGCAGCTTCTAATACTTTCATTCCCCGTTGTGTCTGCCAATTGATCATTCAGGCCTGCAGTCTGAAACGTAAAGCTCCTCCCTTCAGGGTAAGGGCTTATTCTACCAAGGGTGTAGGAACCTCCTGGGCTTTTCGCCATCAGATATCTGTGGCTCAGATTTGTAAGGCTGCTACCTGGTTGTCGCTGCAAAATTTTATGAAGTGGATGTTCAAGCAGCTGAGGATTTGGCTTTCGGCCCTGTGTACTGCAGGATGGCGTATGTCTGGTCTGATGGCTATTTTTTTGTCAGGGTGTCTCCCTCCGCTCCAGGCTATTGCTCTGGGACGTCCCAGTAGGTAATGAATATTCGCCTAACTCTGTGTCCTGTGATGTATGATAAAGAAGATAGGATTTCTTTTGTCATACTTGCCTGTAAAATTCTTTCTTTGTCTACATCACAGGATACTCTTTTGGGAGATTCAGTGCTTGCTACAAAACTGAAGTGCTTCCTGTATGGGAGGGGTTATATAGGTTATCACTTCCTGTCTAAAGCCCTTTGGTCTACCAGTGTTCAGTCACCTGGAGATGGAAGTATAACACAGTAGGTAATGAATATTAACCTAACTCTGTGTCCCATGATGTACTAAAAGAAAATTTTGACAAATTTTAAATTTGTTTAATTTTTGTACTTTCTACACGTTTTTTTGGTAGCTTGTGTATGTTTGTCTAATGAGGATTCAAATATTTGGGATCCCTGATCGGTTACAACTGTGTAGTGGTACCCCTGAAGGAGCCTGCAGTATTAGGTTTTTTTATTTTTTTGGTATATTCCCGGAAACTGTCAGGCTCAGTCACTCCTGGGGCTCAAAGAACAGTCTAGGGTTATGCTTTTTTGATGCTTTATAGTAGAACGTGAATTTGGATAGGAGTAGGGTAACTGAGATACTCCACTAACCTTTATTAGCAGTTTGAGAACTGTAAACTTTCTTCTTCTTCTTTAGAGCTATAGGCCAAGTCCTTGCACAAGTAAATGATGGGCTGAGCTTTGTAGTAGAAACTTAAATGCTAAGTGCACCCCCCCCCCCTTTTTCCCCTAATTCCTAGCTCCCCTATGTACCAATATAGCATGAATGTACTTTTGTTTCAAAAATAAAACTACTTTCCATTCTACGCAACTCAATATTTCTCCTAATGGTTGTTTAAAAACACTCGTCTATTACTTCTGCCTTACTTCCTGGACACTTTAGGTCATGACACAGGAAGGAGTTGACCCCCTGAGGGTAGATAATGCAGGGTGTGTGCTATTGAGATCAGCTGGTCAACTCCTTCCCCAGTCATGACCTAAAGTCTGTCCAGGAAGTAAGGCAGAAGTAATGGTTAAGTGTGTTTGAACAGCCATGAAGAAAGTGAGGTTAGGGTGTGTAGAATAAATAGCTGTTTTTTTTTTATTTTAGCAAAAGAAGTACATTAATGGTATATTGGTGCATAGGGGATCTGTAATTTGGCAAAAAATATGGTGGACCTGGCCTTTAAGGTTAATAATGTTCCTCTTAGACAGCCAATCGGAGTGCTTTTTAAATTCACTGAGCTCTTTAGGGCACCATACAGTGTCCCCTTTGAACATGGCTGATTCATTGGCACCAAAGGGATGCCAACAACACAATCGCTATCCACCAGACACTTTCTTCCAGTGATGCCAGACTAAATCCTCCAACAAAAAGCCCCTTGGTCAGCTTCAGCAACTTTCTCCAAAGTAGGCATCCCCAGCTAGGACCTCAACCAACAGCAGGTATGCGTTGCGCTTGCCTGGGAGGCAATGGCCCCCCTAGGCTCTGATCTTCTTGGGGACAAGACATTTCTGTTCCAGGTCTGATTATTTCTACACCTTCCAAGCAACAATCTGTGTGGTTTCCAACAGGGATTGACTGACAGTATAAATATTCATGCTGCCCGTTTGCCTTGCTCCACACCTATGTCCCGGAACGACCCAGAAAGTTCTGGAGTGCAGCCTGAGAAACACAGAACAGACCTAAACATTCACATACAGCCTCACTGATTGCAGTGAGGCCAGAACTAAACTTGCCTAACCTATCACCGACTTGCTACAACTGAAGTGAATTTTTTATATTTTGTATCTTGAAAAAAACAAATTTGGCTTCTCAATGCCATGTCATTGTGACAGCAAGACCCCAGGAATATAGCAAGTATGAAGGCTATGTGCACCTCTATGGTTCTGTAAACGAATTATGTAGGATAAATTATGTGTGTTGATGTGAACATGTCTATTTTGCCCATGTCTAATGTACATTTTTTTTTTTTTTTTTTTATTCCTAAGGTTTCACCAGACCTTCAGCCCTTACAGCAGATCAGTGAATAAAATGTATTGAGTCTTCCTCATCGGTAACGGAACTTTGTAATAAGGACTTGTTTTTTACAATCTCAGATGAATTGTTACAGGGGAAGAGGGGGGCTGTGCCATTTAATAAAACTTTTGATGATAAATGTGTTTGCTTTGTTTACTGCTTGAGATTCTAAGCTTCTTTTTATCAGTCTACACACACATTCTTCCTCTTCTCTGCAACACTGATCTGAGGGAGGTGATGCACCATTCTCCTGACCTCTTATGATGGATTAGTTACCAAAGATCGTTATTGGGAACCATCTCACAACCTATGGACCTCACTAACAGAGTGCGTCTATCAATGTGTGGTTTGTATAATATGGAATTCCAATTCTGATTGGCAACACTTACCTGAACTCTATGCAAATGACTAACTGCACTGTGGAAATATTTCATGTGAGTGGTTTTTACTTGTCAAATTATTTCTCACACACCTGGCATACTGCATAGTCAGCAGGGTGACGCCATCTGCTCTATTACAGTGAAAGGCTACGTTCACCTTTGGAACATGTTCCACCCATGTTTAGGATGGAACATGTTCTAGCAACTGCCTACCCCTTTCTTGTGACTTCTCCACCGCATTTGCTGTCACAAGCCTAATACAGTGTGACCATCCAGGGCTCCGCCCACATGGCCGCGCCATTCATTCAGGGTTCTGTGAATGAGCTACATCTATCTGCAGCCGATAGCTTGAATACTCAACGGGGCTACTTTATTAGGTACACAAGTTAATTTTCTTGCTAAAACTAATTGCTAATCAGCCAATCGCATGGCAGCAACTCAATGCATTTAGTCATCTAGATGTGGTGGAAAACGACTTCAGTTTAAACAGAGCATCAGAATAAAGGGGATTTAAGTGAATTTGAACGTGGCATGGTGGTTGGTGCCAGATGGGCTGGTCTGAATATTTCACACACTGCTGATCTACTGGGATTTTCACGCACAACCATGTCTCGGGTTTACAGAGAATGGTCCGAAAAAGAAAATATCCAATGAGCGTCAGTTGTGTGGGGGGGGAAATGTCGTCTTGATGTCAGAGGAGAATGGGCAGACTGTTTTGAGATAATGGGTAACAGTTACTCAAATAACCACTCATTACAACCAAGGTATACAGAATATCATCGGAGTGTAAAACACATCGAACCTTGAAGCAGATAGGCTACAGAAACGGAAGACCACACTGGATGCTGCTGAGGCTACAATTCGCACAGGCTCACCAAAACTGGACAATGGAATTGAAAAATGTTGCCTGGTCTGAGTCTTGATTTTCAGCTGCGACATTCAGATGGTAGGGTCAGAATTTGTAAATGTGAAAGCATGGATCCATCCTGCCTTATATAAACGGTTCAGGCTGTTAATGGTGTGGGGGTGTTTTCTTGGCACACTTTGGGCCCCTTAGTATCAATTGAGCATCATTTAAACACCATGGCCTTCCTGTGTATTGTTGCTGACCATGCCCATCTCTTTATGACTACAATGTACCCAGGATAATGCACCATGTCACAAAGATCAAATCATCTCACCACTGGTTTCTTGAACAAGACAATGAGGTTACTGTACTCCAATGGCCTCCAGTCACCAGATCTCAATCCAATAGAGCACCTAAGAGGACCAAAATGAGGCATGTTTCCAACACCTTGTTGAATTGATGCCATAAAGAATTGAATGCAGCTCTGAAAGCAAAAGGGGTCCAGCCCAGTACTAGCAAGGTGTAACTAATAAATTGGCCAGTGAGTAGTTCTGAATGAGCTGCGCGGGTGCTGGCGAACATAGGGTATTTCTGCCATTCAGTAACTGCCTGTATAAGGTACAGCCAGACAACTTTACTGTCTGCAGGAGCCTGACATTGCGCCTGTGATTTTCTGATGGGGGGTGCAAAGCCTTACAGGCTGCAGAGTAAGCAAAATACTTCCTTTTTTGTTTTTTTTCCTGCAAAGATGTCGCTTTTTTTTTTTTTTTTTAACCTTAAAGAACAATAGTGTTGTCCAGGGACTTTAAACTTCATGCTGCTATAGGCACACCTGGGTAATGATGCTCTTCTGTAAAAAGCTCTTGCATTTTCATCACTTTAGTAAAACCGTATGCTTAACTATGCTATTGAAGCATGTGGTCTACTTTTTATATGCGGCACTACATTTTAACTATACAGCCCACCAAAGAGACTAGAGAGATGGTTTCATGTTTCCTGAACTACAAAGAGCTTTTCAGATTCTTCCCGGCATCTGCAGAATGCCTGTCCCTCTACAGTTTTCTTACTACAACTGTCCAAAACAGGGAAATACGATAAGAAAATGGTTATTGCATAAATTTGAGACTTAATACAGCCCTAAAACCCTGCTGACCTTGGCCCAGTCCCACAAATGTCTATTATGGCAAATACAGCCCTGTTGGTGTTTCCTCTCCTCTGTCTCCCAGACAGTTGATTGGACATTGAACTGGTTTAGGATCCTGGGTGTGCTCATGGGCGTCCACAGAACTTTTTTCGGGGGGGGGGGGGGGGGGGGGACATTTTAAGGTTACCCATGCTCTGCCCCTTTGACAATGTCATGAAGGGGAGGGGCTTAGTTCTCCGCCCATATGCAGCCTCACACTGCCGATCAATTGTGGCCTGTAGAGTATGTGTATATAGGGGGTGGATGGTTTGAGTATATACAGGTAGGAAGGGGGGTGTATATAGCTGTATACAGGACACGTATATATCTGCAGTCAGTAACGATGGAGGAAGGTCTATATATACACAGGAAGGAGTGTGGGTATATACAGCTACCTGTATATAGACCTTCCTCCTTACCCTTACCCCTACCTGTGGACACCCATGAGTGCACGCTATACATGGCCCAAAAAGCTTCAGGGTGCACGGGGCGTGTGTAGAATGTCCAGTCCTTCTTCTGCCCTGCTGATGTATCTCCCCCGCCTACTTCCCAGAAATACCCATCACTTATGAAACTGGGAGTTGCTGTGTATATACCGCAGCTCTACCTGCTGCTTTCAAAAATACCCCTTTCACACTGCGCCACCCATAGCGCTGGCGGTAAAACGGCACTATTTTTAGCGTCTTTTTATCATTAGATTTGCAGTGCATTCGACCACTAGCGGGTCGCTTTTAACCCCACTAGAAAGGCTTAAAACCGCCCACAATGTGCCTCAATAACGGTGTTTTGCTGGCGTTATTGCCACACTGTCCCCTTTGATTTCAATGGGGAGCGGTAAACACACTACTCCAAAGAAGCTGCTGGCAGGACTTTTCCTGACGCCCTGCTAGCGCCCTGCTCCAGTGTGAAAGCCCTTGGGCTTTCACACTGGAGATAATGGAGCAGCTGTTTTGAGGGTGGATTGCAGGTGCTATTTTTAACGCTACAGTGCCTGAAAAACACACTCGGTGTGAAAGGGGGTCTAAAGGTTTTCTCACAGGAAATTGAGATCTACAAATTAACGTTACTTTTGTATCTCCTATGTTTCGTTTAATTGCAGATCCAAGGGGTGAGCTTTGATCTGTGTGTGTGTATATGTATATGTGTGTGTGTATATGTATATGTGTGTGTGTATATGTATATGTGTGTGTGTGTGTGTGTGTGTGTGTGTGTGTATGTATGTATATGTATATGTATGTATGTATATGTGTGTGTGTATATATATATATATATATATATATATATATATATATATATATATATATATATATATATATATATATATATATATATATATATATATATATTTATTAGTGTGTATAATGTATATAGTGTTAGTTACTCACCCCCAGTTGCCCTGCCCCTAAACACGCCCTCAAAAATCATCTCATGAAATGTTAAATGATTTTTGCAGAATTAAGTTGCAAAAATAAATATTTACAATTTGATCAGTGACCATCAATGCAGCCTCACCAGCCCATCAGTGCAGCCCGAGCAGTGCTCATCGATGCAGCCCCTTTCAGCGCTCATCAGTGCCCTATCAATGGAGCCCTGTAAATAGGCACATAGGCCTGTAAAGAGCCTTAGTGTGAAAGGACTCTTAATTTACTCTAATTGGCTCAAATTAACTCTTCCTTCCCCTTCAATTTTTTTGTTTTTACTTTTTGTATATCCACATGCCGACCAGCTGCCACAGTTATACTGCGGCAACATGGCTCAGCTGCGCGAATCGCCATCATGGTACGCCAGTACCGTAGACTGCCACTAGAGGGTGCACCGGGCCGATGCCGGACTCCCACGATCACTTGGGGGACACGGTGAACCAGGATCTGTGTGTACAAATAGTTTCCGGTTCTCTGAGGGGAAAACTGACAGATCGTCTGTTCATACAGAGTATGAACAGACTATCTGTTATCTGTTCCATGCACAGTCCCCATCACCCTTCAGTTAGAACACAAACTAGGACACACTTGACCCCTTCACTGCCCTCTAGTGTTAACGATAAAAATCGCTGATCGCCCCCATTACTAGCAAAAACTAATTTCTCATAAAAATGCCATAAAACTATCCCCTATTTTGTAGACTCTATAACTTTTGCGCAAACCAATCAATGTACACTTATTGCGATCTACATATTTTTGTTAAAAAAAATAAAATAAAAGAATACGTATTGGCCTAAACTGAGGGGGAAAATTTTTAATATATTTTTGGGGATATTTATTATAGCAAAAAGTAAAAAAATTGTTTGTTTTTTTTTTTCTTTTTTTTTTTTCTTTTTGCGAATGAGAAGCTTCCCCTGCCTGTGTATTCTAAACACAGCCAGGGAGGAAGTGATGTCACTCTCCTCGAGGCGGTCTTTTTGACCGGACGGTGAGGAGAGAAGACATCCAAGTAAGTGCACCAACAGTCCACTGACACATATGTACACATAGGCACCCCAGTCACCCCCCGCCCCCAAATATCTGATCAGATCTATACTAGCGTCCCCAGTAGTTTAGGTTTCCAAAAATTTGCATCGGCTCTACAAAATTCGGCCCCTCATAAACCACTTCAACCAACGTTTTGCAGCCTTGTTTATTCCCCATTAAGTTGTCTGCGTTGATGAGTCCCTGATTAAATTTTCTAGTCGCTTGTCATTCAAACAGTACATTCCCAACAAGCGTACCAGATACGGGGACAAGCTCTATAAGTTCTGTGACAGGGCCACGGGCTATACATGGAGCTTTATGGTTTATGAGGGTAAAGATGGTTACGTAGAGCCGGAGAACTGCTCTGACTACATAGAAAGCGCTGGCAAGATAGTGTAGAACTTGGTGTCGCCCTTGTTCGGAAAGGGGTACCACTTGTACGTGGACAATTATTACACGAGCGTGCCACTGTTTAGTCATTTGTTTAATCATCAGATTGGAGCATGTGGCACTGTGCGACCTAATCGCCGTGGCTTTCCCCAGGGGCTTGTAGATTCCCGTCTTAGGCTGGAGGAGAGAGCCTGTTTGTGGTGTAATAATTTGCTCGCTATGAATGGGGAGGGATAATAAGAATGTCTTCGTTCTTACCTCCCTTCATGCAGACACGACGTTCCAAATTCATACGGCAACTGGTATTGTGGAGAAACCCCTCTGTGTCCACGAATATAACAAAAATATGGGTGGGGTGGACCTCAATGACCAGTTGATGGCGCCGTATCTAGTTGCCCGTAAGGCCAGACGCTGGTACAAAAAAGCGTCTGTTTACTTATTTCAATTGGCTTTGCTGAATGCTTATGTGCTATACAGAGCTTCAGGCGGGACTTTAACCCTTCTTTTTTTCCAGAGAGAGGTTGTCACAGACCTTCTGTATCCAGACGGTTCTGCACCTCACCATTCCCAACCAAATGCAGTAAGCCGGCTGCATGAGAGGCATTTTCCTTATGTCCTCCCGAATATCCCTACACAACGAACCACCCAAAGAAGATGTCGTGACACCAGTTATTGTCCACGCTGTCCTGGCAATCCTGGTCTTTGCCTTGGTGAATGTTTTGAATGCTACCACACACTAGTGAAGTTTTAGCGTAGGGTACAGCATTTAACAGGCTAGGACACACTAACACCGGGTCTCCCAAGATGCCATCGCATTTTGAGAGACCGAACCCTTACAGTTACAGTTTACAGTTCAAAAAAGTGTAAAAAATAAATAAAAAAAAACAAAAAATATAAGTATAAAAATAGTTTTATTCTCTCTCTCTTTCTGTCTCTATTGTTGCTCTTTTTTACTGTATTTTATTCTGCAATATTTTATTATGTTTTATCATGCTTGCTTTCCAGGTATGTAATTTTTTTTATACTTTACTGTTTACTGTGTTTTATTGTTAACCATTATTTTTGTTTTCTGGTACGCCATTCAGCTGCAGCGCGGATTTATTTATCTTGACAGCAATAGCATTTGCTCCCATGATACATAAAACCTTGACTCCAGAGCATATATGCCGAAGCATGGGGGCAGCAGGGGAGGAGGAGCGATTTTGCTCCTAATGCCACGTACATACGGTCGAAATTCCGACGGAGGGCTTGCCTGTGGAAAAGTTTGACCGTGTGTACGTGGCATAACTTTTTTGCGGGATGATGCCCCCATGCTTCGGTGTGTGTATGTATGTGTGTATATGTATGTATGTGTGTGTGTGTATATGTGTGTGTGTGTGTGTGTGTATATGTATGTATATGTGTGTGTGTATATATATATATATGTGTGTATGTGTGTGTGTATATATGTATATATATATATTTATTAATTTTTTTTTTAGGCACAGGTTGTGTTAAATGTTTTATTTAGACTTTTTTTTTTTTTTTTTTTGCCATTTGCTTTGCAGGTATGGTAAGGTTTTACTGTAATGTTACTTTGTTTTAATGTCAACCATAATTTGCTTGCAGGTATGCCATTCAGTTGCAGCGCGGATTTATTTATCTTGACAGCAACAGCGTTTGCTCCCACGATACATAAAGCCGTGACTCCAGTGCTGTAGGAGGTGATTTCATCACTACAGTTAAAAAAAATATATATATATATATATGCGGGGGCGGAGGAGCGATTTTGCTCCTAATGCCGCGTACATCCGGTCGAAATTCCGACGGAGGGCTTGCCCGTGGAAAAGTTTGACCGTGTGTACGTGGCATAACTTTTTTGTGGGAGGATGCCCCCATGCTTCGGCATATATAAATGGTGCATGTATGCCCATCATTAGAAGTGGGTGGATGAAGGGAGGTATTCTAATGGTGGGCATACCCACTGATCAATCTTTATTTTTTTATTTTTTATTTTTTATGGCCTTTGAAACTGTAATAGGTAGTGAGACGTGAAATCAAACATTTGCACCCTCAGAAATCCAGATGATTGGTTTTCGGGGCCCCGTACGCAGCTAGTCTCCCAAAAAGTCCCACACATGTGGTATCTCTGTACTCAGGAGAAGCGGCAAAATTTATTTTGGGGTGCAATTCCACATATAACCATGGCATGTGTGAGCAATATATAATTTAGTGACAACTTTTTGTAAAAAAATGTATTTTTATTTTTTGTCATTATTCAATCCCTTGGGACAAAAAAATATATATATATTCAATGGGCTCAACATGCCCCTCAGCAAATAGCTTGGGGTATCTACTTTCCAAAATGGGGTCATTTGGGGGGGTTTTGTGCCATCTTGGCATTTTATGGCCTTCAAAAACTGTGATAGGTAGTGATGGGTAGTGAGGAGTAAATAAAAAAATTAATGCCCTTAGAAATCCTGAAGGATTTCGGGGTCCCGTACGTGGCTAGGCTCCCAAAAAGTCCCACACATGTGGTATCCCCGTACTCAGGAGAAGCAGCAGAATGTATTTTGGGGTGTAATTTCACTTATGCCCATAGCATGTGTGAGCAATATATCATTTAGTGACAACTTTGAGCAAAAAAAAAAAAGGTTTGTAATATTCCCGCAATTTGTGGCAAAATATAAAAAATTCCATGGACTCAACATGCCTCTCAGCAAATAGCTTGGGGGTGTCTACTTTCAAAATGGGGTCATTTTGGGGGTTTTGTGATATTTTGGCATTTTATGGCCTTCGAAACTGTGATAGGTAGTGAGGAGTGATATCAGAAATTTTCACCCTTAGAAATCCTAAAGGCGGTGATTGGTTTTCGGGGCCCCGTACGCAGCTAGGCTCCCAAAAAGTCCCACGCATGTGGTATCCCTGTACTCAAAAGAAGCAGCAAAATGTATTTTGGGCTGCAATTTCACATATAACGATGGCATGTGTGAGCAATATATCATTTAGTGACACATTTTTGTAAACATTTATTTTTTATTTTTTTGTCATTATTCAATCCCTTGGGACAAAAAAAAATAATATTCAATGGGCTGAACATGCCCCTCAGCAATTTCCTTGGGGTGTCTACTTTCCAAAATGGGCTCATTTGGGGGGGGGGGGGTTGTACTGCCCAGCCATTTTAGCACCTCAAGAAATGAGATAGGCAGTCATAAATTCCAGAAAATGTACTCTAGTTTGTAGACGCTATAACTTTTGCGCAAACCAATAAATATACGCTTATTGACATTTTTTTTTTTTTTTACTAAAGACATGTGGCCGAATTCATTTTGGCCTAAATGTATGACTAAAATTGAGTTTGTTTAATTTTTCTTATAACAAAAACTAGAAAATATCTTTTTTTTCTCTACATTTTTGGTCTTTTTTCATTTATATCGCAAAAAATAAAAATCGCAGAGGCAATTAAATACCATCAAAAGAAAGCTCTATTTGTGGGAATAAAAGGACGCAATTTTTTTTGGGGTACAACATATGACCGTGCAATTACCAGTTAAATCAGTGCAGTGCTAAATTGTAAAAAGACCTCTGGTCCTTAGGCTGACAATTGGTCCGGGGCTTAAGTGGTTAAGGTGAGATGATGAAAGTGGTAACATAACCCTAATCAAGTCATCCCTCTACCATTGTTAGGCATGAAGTGCCTAGTTGGCCAACACGAACTCTCACCTTTCAACTATGTGCTTTTGTCCTAGGAGTAATAGGGAATGTTTGTATAAGGACAATTCAATACGTAATAACTTCCATGCATGGTTTACGACTTCTCTGCTGTTTACTTGCAAGTTCTAAGGACTACATATCCCATGGTACCTTGCTGCCTGCAAGCACTAATTCCTGTACTGACTCTTCTGAAACGCCTCCTCAGCACCACGGTAGTACAGAAGACCGGCTCTGTGAAATGTGTGACACAGCAGTGCCGACTCGCATGACATAGTAACTACGTGTCACAGAATTCAAGGACGTAAATGTGAGGGGATCTTTACAAAGTAAGTTTACAAATTTCAAGATAATTCAGATCATTAGTAGGATAGAATTAATTGAAATGCAATGTAGATAAAAAATTACTTAACATTTTGATGATCGTTATGCTTTAATAAACTTTTCAAATGGTGAGGAAAGGGGAATGGGGAAAGTTGGGACTTTAAATGAGGTCATAGCCTCCAGCCCTATCATTGTAAGGCATAACTTAAAAACAAGAACATGTCGGGACTTTATATGAAGCACGGGGATAAGAAAATAAGGCAAAATTACTAATGGGAAAATTTTATTTATCTATCAAAACATGATTAAATACATTGAATGAGGTACGCAGACATACAATTTTATTAGCATCAATATTTCTTTACACTCATGGTAACTGATAATCAAAGGATTATAAATGCATACCTCACTAGTATATATAAAAAAAGCCACCGATGGTGGTGATGGAATAGACAATTAATAAATTACAGCTACATGAATCTATGACTTCATGGTTCTTACAATGAATAAAACAAATGTATATAGAGTACACTATTGAAGAAATGAATGCCGTTAAAGGTTGGGATACCAAAAGACACGGCAACTGGTAGCTCTACGCGTTTCACGGCTTAATACCACTCATCAGGAGCAAGCTGGTGATTGGTCTGAAAATACAGGGTGATATTCGATTAATGTTTATAATAAAGCAAAAGGTATTGAAAGGCCCACCTAATAATTACTTACTGTACATACAACCATGCAGCCATAGGCGCGGCGTTGGAGGCCACCAGCCCCCCCCCCCCCAAAAGGGGCGGTACGGGAGCTGAGGAGGCCCATCCAGCAGCAGCAGGGCACAAGGGGTGCATACACAGGCGGACATCGGGACAAAAAGGTGCGTCTCAAGTGAGGGCAAGGACAGCCAACTAAGAGTGTATGCCTAATGAATGAAACAAAACCAATAGTAAAAGTTGGTTGTAGAAAGGTATATAGTGTATGTGAAAAATGTAATGTGAAAAAATACAAGTGCAAAAAAAAGAAAAAGGTAAAGAAGGAGAAACTACAACAAAAAAGAAAAATTTAAGTGAAGGTGCACCTTCACTTATATTTTTTTTTTTTTTTTTTTTCCATCATTACCTTTTTTTTTTTTTTTCTTGTCATGTTGTCTATTTCCTGTCTATGGTGATCGTGGAAATGGGCGGGGATAGTGCGGATATGGGCGCGGATAGTTCGTAATATCCGCAAGCCGCTTGTCAGTTCCCAGGAGTCAGTGTGGCGGCCTGCTGACTCGAGTGAATAAAAAGTTAATAAACTTTTATTCCTACTCGGATGCTTTTTTTTTTTTTTTTTTTTTTTTAATTTCCGTATACTGGAAATTTTTTTTTTTTGTAACACATTTTATGTGGAATTGTTTTTATATTGTCTAAATTTATCAACACTAGATATTAAACATCTTATCTCCTTGTCTCCAGCTGACTCTGCAGTCTAGATTTAGTCTATTTTATAAAAAGAAAAAAAAATACGTAATATGTTTATATTCTATGAATGGCTGACAATTTGAGCCAGTTTTCTCCAAGCCACCATATATTTCATTTCACCAATAAATGGCATAATCTGTTCTTGTAGCTTCTTATCACCCAGCATGCAATGTGTCTTAAAATGTTCGTTTGCTTCTTAATCACGAGCGGAGTGCGCTGCAGCTGCCTAATTTCTTTAGCTCTCACTTTTATTGTCTAAAATTTATTGTGCAGCTTTGATTTGTTTCGATGAGAGAGGAGTCTAAAAAGTCACTATACATCATCCTGAAAGAGGAAGAGAACAAATAAATAGAAGGCTGCCTAAAGTGCAACTTCAGGATTTTTTTTAAAATAAAAAGCTATTCATGGAAACGTGTGGTGTGGGGTTTATTTTTTCCTTCCTACAATGATCGCATCGACTCCACCTTTTTTAAGTTATCCTAATCGTGCTATAACCCTTTTATGACTAAGCCTATTTTTGACATTTGGTGTTTACAAGTTAAAATCCATATTTTTTGCTAGAAAATTACTTGAAACCTCCAAACATTATATATATATATAATATTTTAGCAGAGACTCTAGAGAATAAATAGGGCAATTGTTGCAAAATTTTATGTCACGCGGTATTTGCGCAACTTTTTAGGAAAAGGGACACTTTCATAAATTTAAAAAAAACGAAACCGTAAAATTAGCCCAATTTTTGTGCAAAATGTGAAAGATAATGTTACGCCGAGTAAATGGATACCACGTCACGCTTTATAATTGCACGTACTCGTGGAATGACAAGCTACGCTACCTAAAAATCTCAATAGGCGACGCTTTAAATTTTTTTCCGGTTACCAGGTTAGAGTTACAGAAGTCTAGGGCCAGAATTATTGCTCTCGCTCTCACGATCGCAGTGATACCTCACGTGTGATTTGAACACCATTTACATATGCGGGTGCGACTTCCGTATGCGTTTTCTTTGCTGCACGAGCTCGCAGGGACGGGGGCGGTTTAAAAAATGTTTCTTATTTTAAAATTAATAAATTTGTTTTAAAAAATATATATATATATATATTTGATCACTTTTATTGCTGTCAAAAGGAATGTAAACCTCCCTTGTGACAGTAATAGGTGGTGACAGGTACTCTTTATGGAGGGATCGGGGGTCTAAAAGACCCCCGATCCCTCCTTTACACTTCAAAGTATTCAGATCGTCGTTTTCGGCGATTCTGAATACTGTATATATTTTAAATCCGGCGCCATTGGCAGCTGAGTAAACCGGAAGTGACGTCATGGCGCCGCTTCCGTGTTTACAATTAGGAGACTGGAATGAAGCTTCTTACGGCTTCATTCCAGTCCCTCCCTAGCCTCCAGAGGCATCGGATGTGCGATCAGTGCTCCCGATTGAACGGGAGCCCCGGTAAGAGTGGCGGGAGGCGGCGACGTCCCCTCCCGATCCTCCGGCATAACAGCCGAGCGGCTTTTAGCCGCATCGGTTGTTATGGCTGGAAAGCCAATCGCCCGCTCTAAAAATCAGTACCGGGATGATGCCTGCAGGTGCGGGCATCATCCCGGTATAACCCCCGGAAGCCGAGTATGCACATCTGCGTACGCTCGGCGGGAAGGGGATAAGTCAAGGGGCAGTACAGTGGGATAGAATAATTTATTTTAGGGGCGGGGTCACACCACATGCAGTCCAGTGCTTTTTTTTTTTTTTTCCTGCATCAAAAATGCATAGGAAGTAGGTTATATGGTTTTAATGGCATAGTTCACACCAGTGCTTGCGCTTCCAGATTAAAAAAAAAATAGAACATGCCGCATTTTTTTTCCACACTGGAATGTATTGGAACCAGGGGTGGATCCAGAGTCTCGTCTCGGGAGGGGCACTGCCAAAAAAAATTATTTTGCGGGCAATTTATTGGGGCAATGGGTGGCGCTTTCATCATCACCACGCATTGGTTGATATGGTGTCAGGATAATTGAAGTGCATTATTTCTATTGTTGCATTGTAATATGAAATGGTTCCACTAACCATAACGCAGAATCAGTGGGAGCCCTGATTGTCACTTTCCATGTCGCCTGCCTTCAGTTGCAGGTTGTCACTTGCCACGTCACCTGCCACGTCACCTGCCACACGTGGATTGTCACTTGCCACGTCACCTGCCACACATTGGTGATTGTCACTTGCCACATCACCTGCCACACGTTGCTGATTGTCACTTGCCAGAGTGAAGACAGGCAGCAGAGAGATGTTATCTCTGCTGCCCGTAGCTGCACAGTGAGGAACTGCAGTTCAGCTGGCTCGCTGACTGGCCACCTGCCGACCGAGCCGCTCACTCACCTGCCGAGCCTCCCCCCCCCACTCACCCGCTGACTGGCCTACCCGCTCTCACCTGCCGGCCCATCACTAATTTCTCAGGGGGGGAGGCGCTAATTGCCTTGTTGCCCCCCCCCCTAGATCCGCCCTTGACTGCTTTGGAACACACATGTCCTTATTTAAGTTTAAGGGGGGAAAAAGGGGGGGTGGGGATGAACTGGATGGCATCAAAAACGTGCATGCAGAAAAGCATCTGGCACACATGCGGACTGCGTTTCTATGTGTGAACTGGCCCTAAGGCACTGGGATCTGGTGTCATTGGGTACATACAGTAGAATTTATAGTAGTAGCTGGCTTTGTGCCGTTAAACATTATGCATTGACATACCTCTTTGGACCCAGTGGGGTTGATTTACTAAAACTGGAGTGTGCAAAATCTGGTGCAAATCTCCACAAAAAGAAAAAAATACGGCTTCCAGTTTTTTTTATCTTGTCAAAGTTTAATTGAACAAGCTGAAGTTAGAAGCTGATTGGTTACCATGTAAATCAACCCCAGTATGTCTGGACAGTATAGTCGCCTGCTGTCATGGCACCCTTTACAGCCAGCGTAATTCTTCACTAAGACAGAAGTTGAAGCCTACATAATTTTACTTCAGTTAAGCACAATAGAGGATTTTCTTCCACTCTTTTGAAGTGTAAGAAGACAATAACTTTCCTAAGCCCTGTTTCTGCCGAGTACCAACACTGGCACATGGACGAAGTGAGGAGGGTGTAGACTGAACTAACACTAAACAGGAGGGGAGAACAGTGAGAAACCAAAATCCCATAAGTATGCAAGTTGTAGTGGCTGGAAACCATCACCAGATGTCGGCTTACTACAGAACCGCCCCTTACACATTTTTAGGCCTGGCCCCCCCCCCGAGCTTGACCACCAACATTCCAGGGCCTGCCCACGTCCATGCCACCGAATATGCACTCGGTCCCCTTCACACCTGTACAATCAGTCCCCCCTCCTTATACCTGTATGCATCAGCCCCTCTCCTCGCACCTGTATGTCAGCCCCCCTCCCCCAACATTATATATATGTCAGCCCCCCTTATTCCTGTGAGTATATATATATATATATATATATATATATATATATCAGCTCCCCCCACACCTGTATATATGTTAGCCCCCCTCACGCCTGTATATATGTCGGCTCCCTCCCCCCACACCTGTATATATGCAAGTTCCTCCCCACACCTGTATACATGTCAGCCCCCCTCTTCACACCTGTACGCACCCAGCCCCCTTCCCCAATTCTGTATATATGTTGGCTTCCCACCCTCACAACTGTATACATGTCAGACCCCCCCCACACTTGTATATATGTCAGGCCCCCCTCACTCCTGTATATATGTTGACTCCCCACCCTCACACCTGTATACATGTCAGCCCCCCTCATTCCTGTATATATGTCAGCTCCCCACCCTCACACCTGTATACATGTCAGCCCCCCTCATTCCTGTATATATGTCAGCTCCCCACCCTCACACCTGTATACATGTCAGCTCCCCACCTTCACACTTGTATACATGTCAGCCCCCCCCCCCTCACACCTGTGTACATGTCGGGGCCCCCCTCCTCACACCTGTATACATGTCAGGCACCCCCTCACCTATATGCATGCCAGCCACCCCTGTATACATGTCAGGCCCCCTCCTCAACTTTATACATGTCAGAGCCCCCTCACACCTGTATACATGTGAGCCCCCCAACTGGGTTCCCCTCCACCTTCTCCTGCCAGGGCCCCTCCAGATGATCTGGCCCCTTACAGTTGTATCGACTGTACCCCCTGATGGCTGCCCTGCCGAACCATAATAACCTGATGCAGTTTAATGTAAATATAAAATATACAAATGGCGCAGAGAAACATCTTCCATTTACATGCTTTGGCAGAAGTGTGGAAACCACTTGAGTGGCTAAAAAGAATCCCAAATATTTCAGTAGCAAAGACAGTTCACATACATTTTCTTTGCTCTGAAACTAGATTTGGCTTCAATCTAGTTTTAATTCCTAACAAAAATTAAGCCTTTAGGACAAGCTGCATCTAAGTTTTTTTTCTTTTTGTTTTGTTTTTATTCGTTAACAATACAGTCTTCCAGCAACATGGATATACAACTGACATGCCTTGAATTTTGCACAATATAAACTATTTGCAGCATACCCCAGATGACACTGAAAGACTTGACCTTATGGGTAATAGAGGCAGTGGATGTTGTATGTTAAAGCCAGACTGAATGTAAATTCTCAGGGTTTTTAGGTTAATAATGAGGTTATGAATGAACAAAGGTTTATGATGTCCATGTGGTTAGTTGTAATTTTCCTCAAGCCACCATTCTAACTTTTATGAGTTTCTTCTGTAGAACGTTTTCTCCTAGGAACATAGGAGTATTGCTGCTGCTCCCAACTCATGATATTGCAGATGTTTTTTGCAGTACTGGACCATAGCAGGATCTTGATTGTGATGTCCATTATTTTAAAGTGGAGTTCTATCTGCCCCTTTAAAATTTTCAAGTAGCAGCTACATATACTGTGTCAGCTAGCAGAGGCAGGAACGTGACCACGGATGGTCTACAGCATGGGTCTTCAAACTATGGCCCTCCAGTTGTTCAGGAACTACACTTCCCATCATGCTTAGTCATGTCTGTGAAGGTCAGAGTTTTACAATGCCTCATGGGATGTGTAGTTTCGCAACAGCTGGAGGGCTGTAGTTTGAGGATCCCTGGTCTACAGTAAACCTATGGTTGACGTCACCATTCAGGTATTACAACCTGTTGGAGCATTCCCTCCTCTCCCATGCAGCTGGTAATGGCTGACACGGGAGATCACTAGATTGTAGTGGAGGGGTCTGAGAGTACATAAGTATATGCAACTTTATACGACAGGATAGTTAGAAGGGGGGGGGGGGGGGAGCAGTTGTAAAATTGGTTTGTTATCTCAGAATTCCACTTTAAAACTTACTGGAAGAACAGCATTATATACAATACTGCTTAAAAAAAAAAAAAAAAACAGTGCTCTTTATCCAGCTTCTGCCCACCCGCCGTATAGTAAAATGACAGCGGGCAGGATCCCCTCTCTTCCTGGGAGGATGTCATATGATGTCGCCCCAGCTGTCTGCGGGGGCGTCACAATGATTGTGGTTGCGCCGTGCCCCTAGGACAGTGATGGTGAACCTTGGCACCCCAGATGTTTTCGAACTACATTTCCCATGATGCTCAACTACACTGCAGAGTGCAGGAGCATAATGGGAAATGTAGTTCCAAAACATCTGGGGTGCCAAGGTTCGCCATCACTGCCCTAGGATCTCGGTAAAGAGTCGATGATCACACGTGAACACGGAATTGCCATTTATAGGCTCTCCTCATCTCACGCTGACATAGTGTGAGGAGAGGGTAGCCGATCAGTGGCATCTCCTCACAGGGGAGGCCTGTACAGGTAATCAGGGCACTGCTGATCAGTGATGCCAGTCAGTGCCACCTATCAGTGTGGCATTTAGTGCCACCTCATTAGCGCACATCAGTAAAGGATAAAAATGTACTTATTTACAAAATTGACTGACCGCAACTAAGAAACTTTTTTATTTTTTTTTAAGTTTTTAGGAAAAATGTAAAAACCCAGCAGTGATTAACCACTTGACATCCGCGCTATGGCCACAGCGCGGATCTGAATTCCCAGGAGACGTCACATGACGGACTCCCCTGTGCGCGCTGTGATCATCGAGTCACTGAGACTTGGGTGATCACCGACCGGAGTAAGGGGCCGGTCCCGGCCCCTTACCATATGATCAGCTGTCAGCCAATGACAGCTGACCATATTATCAAAACAAAAGCTTTGTTTTTGTTTTTTCTCCTCACGCTGACATCAATGACGAACAAAAATTACCCGTTTTAAAATTTTATAACGAAATAAAAGTTTTTGTTTTTTTAAATTCCAGCTTTTTACATTTTTTTAACAACATATAAAAATCGCACAGGTGATCAAATACCACCAAAAGAAAGCTCTATTTGGGGGGGAAAAAAAATTTGAAAAATTTAATTTGGGTACAGTGTTGTATGACCGCGCAATTTTCATTCAAAGTGCATCAGCGCTGAAAATTGGTCTGGATAGGAGGGGGGTTTAAGTGCCCAGTAAGCAAGTGGTTAAATGCCACCAAAAGAAAGCTCTGTTTGAATAAAAATCAGTTTCATGACCGTGCAATTGTCATTCAAAGTGTGACCGCGCCGAAATCTGAAAATTGGCCTGGTCAGGAATGGGGTGAAAGTGCCCGGTGTTCAAGCACTGACAGCTGCTGTATGGAAATGGCTAATACAATATTTGCAATACATGTTGTGACACATTACCAGCTTATAAATAAAGGCTAATGATGATAACGAGGGTCATTGCATTGCCTGGAATAGATTATTTTCACTGTGCATTTTAGAAAGAAAGCTATTTAGTGGTTCCCGGAGCAATGTCACTTAAGGTCACCTTTGCTGCCACACTCCAGAGTCTTGTAATTGCTAAGTGGAGAGCTGGAATCCATAGAACAAGGTGAGCTCTAAATAGAACTCAGCAGGTGACCACATGATGGCTTTGTGCGGCGGACGCATTAAAATAAACAGCCGTGTCGTGTGTCTCCTGCTATATTGGATCCATTTGCAGGATAATGGGCCAGTCAGTCCTGTTTACGTAGCAAAGCACAATGTATATTTTGGATGAGCGGTGGAAAAGTCAGGTGCACGAGACATTAGCCGGGAGCTTGAAAAAACAAAACGCCGCTTTGCGTGCCTTTCATCTCATGCAGGCTATTTCTGACTCAAGAATCCGTGCCGCGGTTGCTTCCTTTAACTTCAGGCTGCGTTAGTAAAAATACTATTTCCAATAAAACTCCTGCTGTTTTTTTTAAATTTGAATAGCAGGCAGATATAAAACACCCACAATTATTCAGTTCTGTATCCATTAAGAAATCATTAAATATATATTTTTTGTAAATGTAACTAGTTTAAATACTATAGCTTGACTTGATTTCATCCTCTTTCAATTCTCTGCACAGCTGAGAAAACTGGGCAAGGAGCAGCACTTGTAGCCAATCACACAGTGAGCAACAAGATGTCCTCTTCAGTTTCCTGCTGTTCCATTAGCATCCAGTCAGTGGGATGGGTGCAGAATGGTGTCAGTAGTGTATTCCTTTAAAGAGGAGGTCCCCCCCCCCCCCCCCCCAACACACACAAAAAAAAAATGTAAAAGTCAGCAACTACACATACTATATCTGACTTTTTAATATTAGGACACTTGGCAATGTCAGTACCCCAACCAATGTTTCCATCTGCTCTCGGGTGCTGTCACCACCATTTGTAGTAAGGGAACCTGGCAGTGTGGCTTCACAGATGGTTCCCTACCGTGTATGTACAAAGCGTGCTGCACTTTCGGAATGGCCGAGCTGCAGGGGAAGGAGCAGAGGGGCTGAACTTCCGAGTGATCGCACTGTGATCTCCCAGAAGTGGGGACAGGCAAAGATTTTGCACAGAATAGTGACTTTTCTCCTCTTTTTGCAGTCCCCCATCGGCTGAGTCCACTCCTCCCTCCTTGGAGTGCCTCCTGTTAAGTGTTCACTCCCAAGCCGGGCTCTGTGGATCCATAGACACACACAGCACTGGTAAGCCACATCCCCCTCCACTCATAGCTTCTCTTGTTAAAGCAGGAAGTGAGCGGAGCGGTACTGTGGCGGCAGACAGCGCTGGAGAAGTGACATGGGGCTAGATAAGTGTTTTATAAATGAGTTGGGAGGGTGAGATGGGTGGTAGGACAGATAGTGGGACATGATTTACCTTAACGGCTTCTAGATTGCCCCACTTACATTTACTGCAGCGGGGCGCCTCTCTTTAGCTGTATGTGATTTTGCTCTTCCTGGTCTGGGGCCACCGGCGACAATCGCAGTGTGTTCGATCACAGTGGGAGCTAATCAGCGGGTCCAGAGGACCGGATGTCTGCCGGGACCCGCCAGTCGGTCCGGAGGCAGACAGAACGCCAATCTACCTATGTAAACAAGGCATTCTGTGACTGGAGAAGATCAAGATCTTATGTTTCTGCTAAGCAGAAACACGGATCTGTCGTCTTACAGTACAAGCACCCCTCATGGTTAGAAAGTGCTCCCTAGGGACAAGTTTAACCCTTTGATTGCCCCCTTGTTAACCATTTCCCTGCCGTGTCATTAGTACAGTTACAGTTCGCATTTAGCATTGATTACTGTATTGGTGTCACTGGTCCCAAAAAAATGTGTCACATAGTGTCCGATTTGTCTTCCACAATGTTGCAGTCTCGCTATAGGTCGCTGATCACCATCGCTAATAAAACATAAAAAAAAATCCATAAAAATATCCCATAGTTTGTAGACGCTACAACTTTTGTGCAAGCCAATCAATATATACTTATTGGGATTTTTTTTTTTTACCAAAAATATATAGCAGAATACATATTGGCCTAAATTGAAGGAGAAATTAGATATGTAAAAAAAAATTTATTGGATGTGTTTTATAGCAGAAAGTAAAAAAATATAGCTTTTTTTTTTTTTTTCAAAATTGCCGGTCTTGTTTTGTTTATAGTGCAAAAAATTTAAGTGGTTAAAGAATGCATTAAGGTAAAAATGTTTAGATTTTAGAACCACTTTGCAAAAGTGAAAGTGATGCTACTGTGCTGATAGGGCTGTGTAAATCTCTGGACCAATTGTATAACAATTAAAACACCATGCCAGGTAATACAGCTACTACAGTGCCTTGAAAAAGTATTCATACCCCTTGAAATTTTCCACATTTTGTCATGTTACAATCAAAAACGTAACAGTATTTTATTGGGGTTTTAAGTGATAGATCAACACAAAGTGGCACCTAATTGTGAAGTGGAAGGAAAATGATAAATGGTTTTAATTTTTTTTTACAAATACTGAAAAGTGTGGCGTGCACACTAAAATCTAGTGGAACCAATTGTTTTCAGAAGTCATCTAATTAGTAAATAGAGTTCACCTGTTTGTAATTTAATCTCAGTATAAATATAGCTGTTCTGTGTGCCCTTAGAGGTTTGATAGAGAACATTAGTGAGCAAACCGCATCATCAAGGCCAAGGAACACACCACACAGGTCAGGGATTAAGTTGTGGAGAAGTTTAAAGCAGGGTTAGGTTCTAAAAAAAAAAAATATCCCAAGCTTTGGACATCTCACGGAGCACTGTTGAATCAATCATCCGAAAAATGGAAAGAATATGGCACAACTGCAAACCTACCAAGACATGGCCTTCCACCTAAACTGACAAGCCGGGCAAGGAGAGCATTAATCAGAGAAACAGCCAAGAGGCCCATGGTAACTCTGGAAGAGATGTAGAGATCCACAGCTCAGGAGGACGTATCTGTCCACAGGACAACTATTGGTGCACTCCACAAATTTGGCCTTTACAGAAGAGTGACAAGGAGAAAGTCATAAGTCCCTTTTGCAGTTTGTGAAAAGCCATGTGGGGGACACAACAAACATGTGAAAGATGGTTGTCTGGTCAGGTGAGACCACAATTGAACTTTTTTTGCCCAAAAGCAAAACGCTATGTGTGGCAGAAAACTAATACTGCACATCACCCTGAACACACCATCCCCACTGTGAAACGTGGTGGTGGCAGCATCATGTTGTGGGGATGCTTTTGTAAAAACATTTGAAACACTGAACCAGCATGAAATGTACAACATCAATACGTTTTGAAAATCATTAACACAATTGATGTAAGCAATAGATACTGATTGCATTTGCAATTCTTAAGCGTTACGGAGTGACTTAGGATAGAGTGCAGAGAGAAAGCAACCAGAGAGTCTGATCAGTATGGGTGGAGCACGGAACCACAGACATGCATACTAGGACACGGTGGCATCATTTTGAGCTTGCTGTATTTTCTACACAGTATACTAAATGTATGGTTATCTTTCAGTCGATTTGACATTAAGTGTTTCTACCCTTCATCCCCAAAGATATATAATGGGGAGCCTGTGGGCCTATGGATTTCAAATATAATTGCTGAGAAGCATAAAGGATAGTTTGTTGGAGCCAAAGCTTCAGAGGAATCTTATCTTTGCAGGGCAGCAAGCAATGGCTGTCTGTATATCTAAATTTCCAAGGGATTGTGTGTTGTAGCCGGTCACCATGAAGAGAGATCGAGTCTCTCCTCTATTATATATGGCTGCTAGTGAGTGAATGAGGTGGGAAACCAGAAGCAAGATGGGTGAAGATAAGAGCGCCTGCAGCGCTGACATCTTGGTGCTGGAAGTGCTTCGTTTTAAGCAGAAAAAAAAATGTCCAGCAGTTTACAACTGCTTTGTTTCTGTGCCCACTGTGCGCAACATTGTCAAGAAGTCTGCAGCCCATGGCACTGTACCTAATCTAAAAAAACAAAAATTTATCGTTGTTGCTGGCTGCAAGACTTTTTACGTTATTCTGGTAGCGCAATTATATTTTTATTTTTTGATTCAACTGTACCTAATCTCCCTGGACATGGACAAAAAAGAAATATTTGTCAAAGATTGCAACAAAGGATTGTTGGAATGGTGGATAAAGAACCTCAATCAACTTCCAGACAAATTCAAGCTGACCTTCAGGCACAGGGTACAACTGTATCAGCTCATATTGTTCGTCACCATCGGAAAGAAAGAAGGGGGGACACTATGGTTGGAGACCAAAGAGGACCCTACTGCTGACACAGAAACATAAAAAAGCCAGACTGGTGTAGCGTTGGCTCCTGACAAGCGGGCAATATTTTTTTTGTAAAGTTAAGTTGCCTGAAGCCACAGTTGGGCTTCGGTATTATTTCTCTAAATGTCTGGTTTCAGTACCAGTCCAGCTGGGTTGCACTGGGTTCTCCTTAACCGCAGGTGTCGCTGTCACTGCTGGCAAGAGTAGAAACGCTGTCTAGCTGGATGCATTGAATGCCACTTATCTCTCGGAACCAGCCCAGTGGGAGTGTTTTCCTGCTGTGCATTCTGGGGGGTGGTATTTAAGGTACCGATGCCATGTTGGCGGGGGGATTACTTGCTGTCTGGTTCTGGTGCTCCTAACCCAGCCCCATGGCCCCCCTGGCCTGGCGTGCAGAACTATGCATCCGGTGTCTCGGGGCTGGCTGGCCCGAGGTGATGCAACTGAAGGGATGGGCCCGAGTGAATTTCGGGGCCTACTGATCCAGAGTTGGTCCGGTGCTGTCTCATCAGAAGGGAGAGGCCCAGCAACCGAAGAACCCCAGGGGAGGACTCTTTCAGGAGAAGATAGTGCGCAAGGCTGGTTTCTCTGAAGGAGCCTGGAGGCTTAGTTGAAGGACGCAACCTGGATCAACACTCATACGGTTTTGCCGGATCGGCTGAGAGAAACTGGTACCGTATGTCAGTTCTTTAAATTTATTCACATCCCTCAGTAACGCTCAAGTGTATCTCACAAGTCTGTGGCAGAGACTTTATCCCACCGGCTGCTAGGCCTAGTGAGAGAGGTCTCTCCGGGGGTTGTTGAATCAAATTGTGAAACAGTTTTATTCTCTGGATTCTCTTAATACTTTCACCTTGCAATTTAAGTTCCTGAACTCACCCCTAAACCTCTACCCTCCATTAAGAGACTGTTTTTCCTAAATAAATAACCCAAAAGAGGATTTGGTGTCAGTTTCAACGTTCTTTGGCCCATTTACCACGCGATCCCCAAGACAGAGAAGCAAGCAGGTGAGGTAACGGTAAGCTCAAATCAAACCAGCAGCTTCTTCGGGGGTCAGGGGTCAGTGCTACACTGGCATTTGTCAAAACTTACCTGAGGAAGCCAAAGTCCTTTTGGGTGAATGTGCTGTGGACAGACTAAACAAAATTACATCTTTTTGGTAAACCCCATCATTCTGCTGTTTTCAGAAAGAGATGAGGCCTTTAAATAAAAGAATACAGTCAAACATGGTGGAGGTTCACTGATGTTTTGGGGTTGCTTTGCTGCTTCAGGCATTGGATGTATTGACCATGTACGGGGCATTATGAAATCTGAAGACTACCAAAGAATTCTGGGGTGCAATGTAGGACCCAGTGTCAGAAAGGTGGGTCTTCGTCAGAGGTCTTGGGTCTTACAGCAGGTTAATGACCCAAAGCACACGTCAAAAAGTACTCAGAAATGGTTTAAGGCAAAGCACTGAAAAGTACTGAACTGGCCAGCAATGAGTCCAGATCTAAGTCCCATAGAGTACCTGTGGAGAGATCTCAAAACAGCAATTGGGAAAAGAAACCCTTCCAATATGAGAGACCCTCGAGCAGTTGGCACAAGAAGAATGGTCCAAAATTCCAGTAGAGAGGTGGCGCACATGAAGCTCTCAAAGCAAACATCTCAGAATCTGAAGTCCTCCAAGCAATCAAGTCCCTGAAGCCCTCTAAGGCGCCGGGCCCGTATGGCTTCTCTGGGCTTTACTATAAGTCATTTCCTGCATTGTTAGCACCTCACCTTGCTAACAACTTCAATGCTCTAAACCAGGGCTCCTTGCCCTCTCCTGATGCTTTAAGGGCCCACATCGCAATGGTCCCTAAGAAGCCAGAAGATACTAGTGAACCCCAGGCCTTCCGACCAACATCATTTCAGAATGACGACCTAAAGATCCTAGGTAGAATCTTGAGCGCCCGCATTAATCAATATATAGGCCGCCTGATCCACAGAGATCAGGTGGGTTTCATCCCAGGGAGGCAGGCTGGCGATAATGTCTGTAAGGTGGTTCATCTTATTAATCTCATGCAGCATCGGAAAATCCCGGGCTTTCATCTCTCATTAGATATTTATAAAGCCTTTTGATACCTTGTCATGGGAATATCTGCAATTTGTACTCTCTCGCTGGGGTTTGGGGAAGCCTTTCTGACTTGGATGCAGCCACTATACTCAGTCCCTACAGCTTTGGTCAAATATGCAGGGCACTTTTCAGCACCCTTCTCTATCCATAGATGCACAAAGCAGGGGTGCACCCTTTCCCCAGCTTTGTTCCTCCTGGCTTTGGAACCCTTAGTACTCACTCTTCATGCAGACCAGAACGTGACAGGAATCCCCTATGCAGGTCATAAGTTCAAGCTAACCCTTTTTTCCGACAACGCTCTTCTGACCTTGACTAATCCCCCTCCCCGACTTGTTACACCTCTTGACACATTTCTCGCTCATTTTGGGCCTTCACATCAACTTAGAGAAATCTGTAGCTCTAAATGTATCCCGAGACCCTGACCTGTTAACATGCCTCCAGTCCCACTTCCCCTTTCGTTGGACAACCTCATACCTTGAATATCTGGGAATCCGACTGACCCCTATTTACTCTTCCCTATTCTCTGTTAATTACTATCCCCTACTTCGATCCTTAACCAGTCTTCTGCAGACTTGGAAATTTCCACACCTGTCTTGATTAGGTCGAATCCATTCTGTAAAGATAACGGTCTTACCAAAATTTCTGTACTTTTTTCACACCCTACCAGTACAGGTCCCCTCCCATTTTCTCCACCTACTTCAGAGCAGGATCATGCACTTTATCTGGGCTAATAAACGCCCCAGAATTTCTAAGGCTACTCTCTTTACACATAGACTGCAAGGTGCTTTGGGAGTTCCCCAAGTCTCTAAATTATTATCTGGCAGCTCAGATCTCCCAATTATTGCTACTCCATGCTTCCTCCAATGTCCCCCTATGGGTGCTTCTGGAGCTCCCTAATTGTGCCCCTCTTTCGATGCAAGCTCTTTTCTGGCTCCCCCAGTAACTTTGGTCAACTTAATTGAGCCCTCTTATGTCACATAGCCTAAAGCTGTGGGACTCCATTAGATACTTGAGCTCCCTTATGTCCCCCTTCCTGCCCCCGCTGCCCATTACAAATAACCCATTGTTCCCCCCATGGCTCGACCAGCCCCATGTGTTCGCGTGGTGGACCTCATTGGGCCTTACTCAGGTTTGCCATCTACTGACTACATGTACTCCACCAACGTGGTCTGCATTCTGCAAATCCTACGACACTCCCCAGGCAGAATTCTTCCGCTTTTTTTCATATTCAGCACTAGATAGCTACGCTCCGACGTACCTCCTCCTACCCATTCCAGACATCTGCTTTTGAACACATCTGTCTACATACCCCAGGTTCCCTGGGCCTTATCTCCACCCTCTACACAGCTTTGCATAAGCGATCATTTCCCCCTTCACTCTCTTGTGTCCCAGTGGGAGCGGGATCTGGGTCATGGGATCGATCCGGCAGACTGGAGCAGGGCCTGGTCTTCCATAGCCAAATGTTCCTTTAACACTGCCACCTTGGAGGCAGCATACAAAGTGCTATAGCGATGGTATTGGGTTCCAGCACGTATTGCCCAACCCCACTTCTAGCAGTCGCTTCTTCCGCGCATGTGGCCATCATGGGCATGTAATTCACACTTGGTGGGCCTGCCCGTGAATAGTGGGGTTCTGGTCCAGAGTGTTTGGTCTGTTGTTTTCTCTGTTCCATTTAAATGTCCGTAAAGAGGCCAAATGTGCACTTACACTGCCCCATACCGGGTACGTTTGCTTGTCAGCAGAAATTGGCAACCTATTTGTTCATAGCGGTTAACGGACGATTGCTAAAACATGGAAAAAACCTCAGTCCCCTTTCAGGAAGTGAAAAAACACTTATCATCCATGATGGTCACTGAACAAATGTCTAGTATACTTAGACACACATGCCCAGTTCCTTTAAAGTTTGGGAGCATTGGCTTGCATATGGCTTGCATGCCTTCCCCGAACTTCCTCTGGCGAGTATGGATTGGCTCTGACTGGTTTCCTGGATGGTCCTGGGCCCCCCCTCTCTTTTTCCCTTTTCCCCCCTTCCCACTTTCTCTTATTCTCCCCCTTCTCTTTCCTATTTCTCTCTGTTCCTCTTCTCTTACCAAGGCTCCTAGCCCTTCTTTGATTACTAACAGAGGTCCAAGATCTTAATGCAGAGTCAATGCATTATGTCCTGGTCTTTCCTGCACTTCTGGGGCCCCCCCGCAGATTATGTAAATTGAACTCGGGATTTCTATGACTGTTAATCAGAAGGCTGCCATCCTCAGTTTATGTTGTATTCTCTTTTATTCTCTGTTTTTGTCTCTTATGCACCAGTTCCAGCCACTGGGTGGGCGATCTAGGTGCCTTTGACATTGTTGTATGTTTAACACTACGCCCGGCGAGAGTGTTGCCGTCTTCACTGCGTCTTCTGCCCGACGTACGTTTCATTGCAAGAGGCATCGTCGATGGGGCAACTTGAAACCTACATGCGTCAAATAGACCTTTAATTTATGAATTCCAGGACACCCCTTCTGAATTTGCCAAATTTAAGGCCCTAGGCCTTGGTGGGTTTTCAATTAAATTTTATATAGTATTTATAGAGAGTTTATCCCCTATCCTCAGCTTCATGTGGAATCGCTTTAATTCTATATCCTGAGACAAGCAAATATAATTCTGTTACCTGTACCTGATAAAAAAAACCCACTACAGAAATCATACACACCTACTGTGTGTCTCTGTTACAGACCGATACTAAGATTATAGCAAAGGCTTTGTCTGCCTAAATAAATTAATTACTAAATGAATCCATCCTGGTCAAACAGGCTTTATGCCACTGAAGAGCACTACCTCTAATACTAGGAAAATGTACAACTACAGACACAACATGACTCTGTTGGCACAAGGGTGCTGGTGTCACTAGATGTAGCTAAAGCATTTGATTCTGTTGAGTGAGACTACTGTTGGATTTTACCCAAGTTTATAGCTTGGCTGCATCTTTTATACTTGGTACCATAAAGCGGTGTTCTGCTTAAAAAAAAAAAAATTAAATCAGCAGCTACAAATACTGCAGCTGCTGACTTTTACTAGATGGACACTTACCTGTCCCATTTGTTTTTTGGGGTGGAACTCCACTTTAAGCCAAGGTGACAGTGAATGGATATAAACAAAATAAAGAGATATTCCCACGCTACCACACACAAGAAAAAAAGGGGGAAGAAGATACACTAGTTTCTGCAAGCACCGAAATGGTTAATCCATAACCAAAGTAGGAAAAAATTTAACAAAATGAGTAAGTGGTGCTGCACTCTAAGTGATAATGCAAACAGTGTGCAAAAATATAAAACTGATAAAATTGGTCATAGATTAAACACAGCAAGTAAACATTTCAAAGAATTATATGGATATAAGGAAATGTAATCAATAGAGAATAGAATAGACAAGAGGGGGTACCGTCAATATAAATGTGACTGTATCTATGTTTACAGATCGTTTTCTTTTCTATTTTTTAAACAGTCACATTTATATTGACGATACCCCCTTTTGTTTATTCTATTCTCTATTGATTACATTTCCCTTTATCCATATAATTCTTGTATATGTTTACTTGCTGTGTTTAACATTCAGCATTCTTTACACACTACGATATGTCTTTTTAGTAATTTTAACATATACAGATAAATATGTTCTTCATTTATCTAATATGTTACTGCCATCACTTCGATAGAGCGATATACTTTATTTTATTTATTTTTTGTCGTATTTAATTTTTTATTTCAGTGGTCTGTTTTACAGATTGTTTTCTTTTTATCTTTTTTTATTTATTTGGTTATAGATTTGGTATTCGTTACATCCCTAGCTTGCAGCTTTGCCTAAAGATCATTTATCCAATGTCCATTAGCATGTTAAGAATGGTAGATCCCAAAAGTTTGGCCGTATGATTAGGTTGTAAGCAATATCTACAAGAAAATGGCCATGTCACCATTCATTTAACATTATACTATAAGAAAATGGCCACTTTTGATTAGACTGTAACATACATCCATAGGAAAATGGCCACCATACAAATTAACATTGGACTACTAGAAAAAGGACACTGATTGAATTACTTACTTAAGGCTATTTAAAGACAATTCCACTGCCTGCCTTTATTCCTTGATGAAGTCATGTGATCGTGACGCTACGCATCGGAACAGACAGGCGCCATAAGTGACGTCCCTGTGTGAGCTCGCTGCTCGTGAAGATTAGTAGTTACCTTGTTTTTAAATGTGAGTACCGCAGTTGGATTTATTAAATAAAATACCCATATTTTTACATACTACACTATTTGGGATGCCTTTTTCTTTCTCCATATATGATTTATGCACCTATCCGGAATTCAATCGGCAGCCATTTTCTAGTAGTCTAATGTTAATTTGTATGGCAGACATAAACTGGAAATCCCCTCAAACCCTTTGGACAATAGAGGATTAGCTTTCCCAGATTAAGGCGGCTATCACAAGTCCACCACTGGGTCAAGGGGTAACAGGTTAACGTTCATACCCTGATTCAGGGTATATCAGACAGAAGGGGATTCAGGAAAGGAAAATTATGGTAAGTATGGATAACAATTTTCCTTATTCCTGGACCTTTGTCAGCCTACTATGGGATGTGCCAAGCAATATTAAAAAGTGAGGGAAGACAAAAAATAAGCCAAACCCTCAATGCAATGCTACTCAAATTTTTAATGGGCAACATTTGCCGTAATAACCATAGAGCCAAATGTTTCCTCAGGCGGACAAGCCAATTTAAGCTTGTAATGCCTAATAAAAAGTGTTGGGCGCGCTCCAGCTTGCTGCTCTGCAAACTACCTCAGGGGCGACCTTTGCATATGCTGCTCAGGATGCTGCCATACCCCTCATCGAATGTGCTTTGATCTCTGAAGGAGGAGGAAGGCCCAGCTTTTTGTATGCAATATGTATGGTCTTTGACAAATCAGGAAGACACAACTCTGGATGTTGCCTGCATACCCTTTTAGGCCCCATTCGGAAAAACTACAGCTGCTTTTAGTCCATTTCGGGTAGGTAGAAACCACAGAGACCAGGTCTAACCTACTCCGCTCATCATCAGCTGTATACGCCGGAAAGGCTGGGAGAATCACCTCCCAGTTCATATGAAATTACATGGCAAACTTGAGTAGTAAGCTTGGTATTGGCCTAAGGACTATCTTGACTGGGAGCACCAAACAATATGGTTCTTTAGATGAGAAGGCGCACAACTCGGAGACTCTTCTGGCCGAGGCAACGGCTAGTAAAATACAAAAACAAAAAACTGTTAAAAGAAATAATGAACAAGAGAAAGCTTAATCAAACGGAGGAACCAGCGATGTTCCCAAGACTAGTGTTAAATCCTCTTTTTGGAAAAAACTATTTCAATGGAGGTCTGATTTCTATGGCTGCCCCTAAAAATCAATGGATGTAGAGCATATCTTGTACACGACATAGCTGACAAAGCAGGGATTTGACCCATCAGGGAATTATAAGCTAAAGCTTAGAGACCACTCTGCAGAAAATGTTAGATACTGACGGAGATCCAAGGTCCCAACCCCTTTCTGTAGTATTCCAGATCTGGTGATAGGTTACATTCGTCGGCTTCTTACATGCCTGTAATAATGTCCCCACTACACCGCACGAGAGACCTAAGCCAGTTCAAGCCTCCCTCTCACTTCCAAGTTATTGACTTCATCCTCCTGCAGTTTGGGTGTCAGGCCCCACTGCGCAGAAGGAGATTTTGACAAGGAGGCAGTGGGATTGGCAAGCCCAACTTTATCCTCCAAGCCACAGGAAACCACGGCTCCCTGAGCCAGTAAGGTAAGACTACTATTGCTGTGATTTTTCTCGCTGAATCTTCAGCAGGATTTTGAGAGCCAATGGAAGCAGAGGTGTCTGACAGCATCCAATCCCAGGAAATTCACAAAAGTTCCATTGGCCTTGAAGCTGCTATCCCAGTCAGTGTGCCCCGCAGCCTGCCAGACTGGCATTGGTCGTCACCACTATTGGTTCTGAGACCTTCAACAGAACTCCGCGGGAAAGATTGCGAGCTACTGACCAACAAACCAGGGACCAGATTATCTGAATTGGCAGATAGATTTTCTGAAACAAGGAGTGACAATCCCACTGAAGAAGAAAGTTGCATTGAAACCTCCTTCTGCACCACCTGACCCATGGGACTACTGGAACTGTGGCTGATAGAACCCCTATATCAGGCATGTCCAAAGTCCGGCCCGCGGGCCAATCGCGGCCCGCGTTCCGGTTTCGGACGGCCCGTCTGGTCATGTTCACATATCTATCTTTTGTGGCCCCCAACGAATCCCCGATCGCCGGGGGCCACAAAAGATAGATATGCTGGCTCAGCTGCCATGGAGGGGGCAGGACGAGTGCCGTGGACTGGATACAGGACAGCGTCCTGTGTAAAAGGAAGTCCCGTCCTGTGCTGCCATTGGACAACCGTTTTGTCCATCACAGGAGGCGGGACTTTCAATTAAAGAGGCCGTCATAGAAACAGGAGTTTCTCCTGTATGTCTGTCGGTGCTCGTCCCGCCCCCCTCCCTGTCTCCTCCAACGCTGCAGAGGGACATGAATCAGGCTGCACTGATGGCAATGGTGAGTCTGCATTCATGGAAATGTGTGGGCTGCATTCATGGCAATATGGGGGGCTGCATTCATGGAAATGTGTGGGCTGCATTCATGGCAATATGGGGGGCTGCATTCATGGAAATGTGTGGGCTGCATTCATGGCAATATGGGGGCTGCATTCATGGCAATATGGGGGCTGCATTCATGGCAATATGGGGGCTGCATTCATGGCAATGTGTGGGCTGCATTCATGGCAATGTGGGGGCTGCATTCATGGCAATGTGGGGGCTGCATTCCTGGCAATGTGGGGGCTGCATTCATGGCAATGTGGGGGCTGCATTCATGGCAATGTGTGGGCTGCATTCATGGCAATGTGTGGGCTGCATTCATGGCAATGTGTGGGCTGCATTCATGGCAATACGCTGGGGGCTGCATTCATGGCAATACGCTGGGGGCTGCATTCATGGCAATACGCTGGGGGCTGCATTCATGGCAATACGCTGGGGGCTGCATTCATGGCAATACGCTGGGGGCTGCATTCATGGCAATACGCTGGGGGCTGCACTCATGGCAATACGCTGGGGGCTGCACTCATGGCAATACGCTGGGGGCTGCACTCATGGCAATACGCTGGGGGCTGCACTCATGGCAATACGCTGGGGGCTGCACTCATGGCAATACGCTGGGGGCTGCACTCATGGCAATACGCTGGGGGCTGCACTCATGGCAATACGCTGGGGGCTGAATTCATGGCAATACACTGGGGGCTGCAGATGGGCACTGACCCTTATTTTGCTTCACATGTCTTTATTTAAAATGTAAGATTTTTTATTTTTTTTTCCTGAGACTTCCTTTTTAAAGTTAAGGTGTGTGGTATAAGCCGATTAAATACAGTATATCCAAATAACACACCCAAGCTCATCTATTCACCACACACAGCACAAAGGCAAGAGAATTCTTGTTGGGCCGTGTATTAGTGCTCGGATGAACACACTTAGACTGAATTTTAATGGTTTAAAGAATGTCAAGCAAAATGGTCGGCCCTCGAGCATGTTCACTTCATCAAATCTGGCCCTCTTTGAAAAAAGTTTGGACACCCCTGCCCTATATACTGCATGCATTCCTACACCATCATAGAAGACCTGGCTATCACTGCTTTTGTCAAAGACAGGATCTCCTGGACCTTCCTCTGAGGAAGAGAAACACCACCCTGATCCGTGCTGAATTGTACTCCTAAATACTCCAACATTTGGGTCCGATGCAGCTGGCTCTTCCGAAAGTTGAACAACCAACCGAAACAAGCTAGTGTTTTGCAGGTGAAATTCACATGAAGTAGAAGGAGCTCATTTGACGGACCCAGAAGTAGCATGTCATCTAGATAATGGAATATTTGCACTCCCTTGACCCTGAAAGTTGCAACGACAGTAGACAGTAGCTTTGAGAACATTCTCAGAGCCATGCAGAGACCGAATGGGAGACATTAAAATTAAAAATGAGAGCCTTCCACGGAAAACCAGAGAAAGCGATGGCGAGATGCGTCTATGGAAACAAGAAGATACGCATCTGCCAGATCGATGGAAACCGTCCAGTCTCCTGAGTCCACAACTGAAATGATTGTTTTTTTTTTGGTGGAACCTTCATATACTTTCATGTACCTTCATGTAAGAATTCAGGACTTTGATGTCAAAAACTGGTCTGAAACCTCCTGAATCCTCTGGGACCAAAAACAGAAGGGAACATACTCTTACCCAATCCGTGCCTTGGAATGGATGGCCCTTGCTGCCAACAGCTCCCCTATATATCCTCTCAAACATCTGTAGGAAGCCCAGTTTCTACAAACAAGGTCTGAGGGGGCCTTGCTCTGAACTCGAGATGATAACATGATCAAATGACGGCTACAATCCAGGCATCCTGTAAACTGTCTGCCCAACCCCCCCCCCCCCCCCCCCCCCCCGAATTAGGCTAGTCTTGCTCCTACTTGAGAGGGTTAAGTGGAGACACCTTCAGAAGGACTTATTTGAAGCCTTAGAAGCTTTGTTGGCCCTGGAAGGTTTCTGGTAGGTTGGACCCGCTCCCTTCCATGAAAAACTGTACTGGCCTCGCTGAATCCTTCTTTTGATCTCTTGTTAAACTGAAAGGGCTGCTGTTGTCTTTTTCTCTTCTGTGGGATTAGGCTAGATCTGCACGCCGGAAACCCGCTGAATTGCTGATTGTAAGTCTTCCCGAAGAGTAGCTTCCTGTTGAATGGAACCGAATATAGACCGTGCTTAGAAGTCTTAACGGCCGACCAATGCTTCAACCATAAGGCTCTGCGGGCTGTGATGGAATGAGCCATTATCTTTGCTGCCATCTTTTGAACCGGCTCCCTGACCTGGTCAACAGCCGATTCAGCCACAAACTGCAAAAGAGAAGAACTGCCACTTCCCAGACTTTCATCTGAACATCCATCCACCAGCTCTGCTACCCACAGTCTAAGGCTGGATTTACACCCATGCTTTCCCTACGCTCCCTGCATTCTGCAGATCTGCATCACAGAACATGTCCCATAGGAGACCATGGTAAATGAACGGTAGCGCAAAACTGCAAAAAACGCACAGGTGCACATCCAACCTAAGTGCTCTGCTGTTTCTTTGGAGGTGACAATTCTTCCTGCCACTTCATCGCATCCTTAACAGCCTCCACCAAGGGGAGAACCAGTGCAAAAATCAAACGTATGCGATTCCGAGACCATCTCCCCTCAGATGGATCTGAATCGCTATTGACGTCAGAGTTAAAACGCACTGAAAACACATGATCTGAATCGCCAGATGCTGAAGATACAGCAGGATGAGCAGGATTCCTTGAAACACTGTTTAACCCTTCCTTGACTGCGTGCTTAATGTAGGATTTAACCTGGCGTGCATTCGCAGCATTGTCCTGAGCTGCTTCCTTGAAGCAAGATGCACACCCGCTTTCCTCTGATGACCTCAGCTGAGCAAGCCCAACAGGATCCTTCTTCTGCCTGGGCTGGCAATGAAGACCTATCCGAAGAGGAGGATCTTCTCTGTCTGCGTCCGGATTTGCTCTTTCTAGAGGCTTTCTGATGTCTTGGCTCGGGTCCGAGCGACTAAAGTGAGATAAGGGTGAGGGAGATCTGGAATGCTGTGACAACAGGCGTCTATCCAGCTGCATGCGACGCTGCGATTTATCATGTCTAGTCACCTTTTTACTCCTTTGAGGCTGGAATGCTGATTAGGAACCTCTTTGTAGTTGTAAGTAATGAGAGTCCTGGAAATCGGGCTTACCAGAGCAGAGTAGTAGATTGATCAGCTGGAGGCTTAGATTAACCTAGAGGACAGAGCCTGCTGAAAATCAGCAGTGAGCATTCTGGTGTTTGCTAGGCAATCCAAGAGGAAGCTACCTCTGACCTCACCTGCTCAACTCTGAGCTTCCTGAAAGGAATACATGTGGAGGTGGTGAACTACAAGTTCCAGCAAGCCAAACCACTGCCTGAGCACACAAAAACATGGAAGGAGGGAGTGCCAGCACCTGCCTAACGAAGGTATATACAGTCATTTATACTGCCAGTGACCTTTGCCAATAATACAGGAATTTATACTGTACCATACAATCCCAGCACCATGGAAACCCACCTCCTCAGGAGATTTACAGCCTATTTGGGGGGTCTTCTGATCCGGGAGAGGCTGAACCCGAACAGGATGGATGGTGGATGGAAAAGAAAAATAAATTAATAAATTAAATAAATAAAAATAAACTTTAAAAGGAAGAAAAAAGAACACTGGTGTGGGCAGACAGCCGCCCTTTATGGGCTAGGAAAAGTGGTCCTGGAGGGGTCAGAGCTGACCCATAGTAGGCTGACATGGAGAGGTCCAGGAAATAACCTTTGTGCAGGAGGGGGTTATGTCAGGGCCTAAATTTGAACCCAGAACACCTGCTATATCAGGCCATGTCTTTTTGCTGAGCTACCTGGAATGCTGGACAGCTCCCTGGACAATTCCTTGAATGATTCTGTCTTGAACCTTTTTTTGGCTTGAACCCTGAACTCTTTGCTCCTCCCATGAACGTCCTGATTTAAGACAAGTCTCTGCACGTCCTGTCTCCCACATTGTTGTGCTCTCTCCTGCCAGTATCTAGCTCCTGTCTTCCCTGCTGCCATCCATATTTTGCTACCATTCTTTACTGACCCTTGGCTTATCCCTCGACTATGCCTTTACCTGATCCCAACCTGAAACTACTCGTTATTGACCTTTGGCTTGTTTTCTGACTGCGCTTCTGTTTTATCCCTACCTACTTATTTGCTACTGGAACCTGACTTGATCCTCTCCTGGTGGGGTAATCCCGAGGACTGCGACCTGGTACTGACACACAGCAAAATCCATCCCCACCATCAGGAGCTTTGTTGAACACCAGTTAGTACTTAGACTCTGCACGCCTGTGTTCCTATCCTGCTGGTTGGTGGTAGTTCTGCTACTGCTATAGCAACTGGTCTTCAAGCCTGTACCCTGAACATGATAGGTTGTTTCTGGCTAGAAAGGCTATTGCCAAAAAAGTGAATGACAGCTTTGCCTTCAACAGTAGAGCACTGGATGATGTTAATGCTAGTATTCCACATTGGCTACCCAAACTAATTTTAAAAAATATTAGATAAATAGTTAGACCAAGGCTTTACATATTAAGCTATAGTTAAAGCGGGATTCCACCCTAAAGTGGAACCTCCGCTGATCGGAACCCCCCCCCCCTCCGGTGTCACAATTGACACCTTTCAGGGGGGAGGGGGGTGGAGATACCTGTCAAAGACAGGTATTTTCACCCACTTCCGGGCATAGACTCCCACGGGAGTCTACGCCATTTCCTGCCCTGCCGCGCTGTCTGCTGGGACACACACGGGTCCCAGTGACAGCGCGGAGATGTCCTATTGCGCGGCGCGGCTCGCGCATGCGCAGTAGGGAACCGGGAAGTGAAGCCGATTCGCTTTACTTCCTGATTCCCTCACTTCGAATGGCGGCGGCAGCAGCCGAGGCCCGAGCGGTCGATCGGCCTCAGCTGCCGGCATCGCTGGAACCCGGGACAGGTGAGTGTCCATTTGTTAAAAGTCAGCAGCTGTAGTATTTATAGCTGCTGGCTTTTAATATTTTTTTTTTGGGCGGAATCCCTCTTTAATATTCTTCCTAGGTGAGATTAGATCATTACTTACCTCCTGCTGTTTCTACAATTACATAACCCAAGCTATTATTATACCCTATTTGGTTTGAGGTGTGTAGCCCTGTTATAGGGTGGTTATATGAAGTTGCCCTCTCCACACAGGCTATGGCGCTAACCTGCAAGTAACCAAATGAGCCAGAGCCTTCACTAGACTATGAATGTATTATTGGTAGTGCCAAGCACCAGTAACAGAAAGAAATGTGTCAGAGTGCTACTTGCAATTGTTTTTGGACTGGGCAGAAGAAACTAAACTGCACATTTTTTGTTGGAAATCAGTTCCATTTCCCAAATGTATGATTTGTGAATTTTGGGTGGAATGTAGTGCCTTAGGTTATTTCTGGAGCTATTGGCTCTGGAACTAGATCACGTAATAAAAAATAAGGTTCCAGAATGCTTTCGCAGACACCAAAAAAAAAAAAGAATTGTACTAAGAATACTAGACATATGCAAGAGCTTCTCAAATAACTTTTCATATAACACAAAAAGTTATTTTAAACTGCGGCATAAACTCCCGTCATTAAACTGGGTCAGAAACTGACAAGTGGATCTTCTGAGTCATGGCTGTTCATTATAAGTCCTGGAATGGCACACACTGACATTCAGTCCTTACCAGTCCAAGCACAATAAATTGACAGCTAAAACTTCCTAATTTTTACAAAACAATTCATTTTCTGAAACTGATTCTTAAATCCAATGGCCCTTGTTAGTGGTGAGAGCTAGACATTTTAAAATGTCCAAGTCCATTTCTTAATGTGACAGTTAACTTTGGAACTTGTGCTTATGTTTATCTTATGTTTTGTAAAAAAATTTACATGATAAAAATAAAACTTTTCTTTGCAATAATTAAAAAAAAGTTATATATTTATTTTAAAGTCGTACTTCAAAGAAACATTAAAAACATTGTATATTTATTAAATATAATCAAATACATCAATAAGCCAAACAGCTAGTCTCACTCTGGGATCAACTATTTCAATTTAAGATCCTCCACAGAGCTTACTTCCCTCATAGGATGCATCAGTTGAACCCCAACATCCAGTGGGGTAGTTTGAAGTTTGTGGACCCCGATGCAAAAGTTGTTTTCCATTTCCACTGCTGCTTTTACAGGGCCCTCTGAGTTTGTCGGGTCACCCTGCATAGGTAATTCCGTAATCACTTTTCCCCAGCAACACAGTGTAAAGCAACCTCCAACCTTTGAGAGGTGGAGATCTACCTGAACAACATGAAAGCGATCAAAGATCACCAGGGTTCAGCACTTTTTAAAACTAAATAGGAGGGCCTAACTAAATAGTAAGGAAAACGTAGAAAAATATAATAAAACAAATGTCACTGTAAAAATATAACTGCCTACCTTTAAAAGTGGAGAGTGTCCATCAGTAGAACAGTGGATGGTGTGTGTATGGTGTCAGTAGGGCAGTGGACGGTGTCAGTAGAGCACAGGAGGGCAGTGGATGGTGTCAGTAGGGCAGTGGAGGGTGTCAGTAGAGCAGAGGAGGGCAGTGGACGGTGTCAGTAGAGCAGAGGAGGGCAGTGGACGGTGTCAGTAGGGCAGTGACAGTGTCAGTAGAACAGAGGAGGGCAGTGGACAATGTCAGTAGAGCAGTGGATGGTGTCAGTAGAGCAGAGGAGAGCAGTGGACGGTGTCAGTAGGGCAGTGGACAATGTCGGTAGAGCAGAGGAGAGCAGTGGACAGTGTCAGTGGGGCAGTGGATGGTGTCAGTAGAGCAGTATATGGTGTCAGTAGGGCAGTGGATGGTGTCGGTAGAGCAGAGGAGGGCAGTGGACGATGGCAGTAGAGCATAGGAGAGCAGTGGACGGTGTCAGTAGAGCAGAGGAGAGAAGTAGATGGTGTCAGTAGGGCAGAGGAGAGCAGAGGACGGTGTCAGTAGGGCAGTGGACGGTGTCAGTAGGGCAGTGGACGGTGTCAGTAGAGCAGAGGAGAGCAATGGACGGTGTCAGTAGGGCAGAGGACGGTGTCAGGAGAGCAGAGGACGGTGTCAGTAGAGTAGAGGAGAGCAGTGGACGGTGTCAGTAGAGCAGAGGAGAGCAGTGGACAGTGTCAGTAGGCCAGTGGACAGTGTCTGTAGAGCAGAGGAGGGCAGTGGACGGTGTCAGAGCAGAGGAGAGCAGTGGACGGTGTCAGTAGAGCAGAGGAGAGCAGTGGACGGTGTCATTAGGGCAGAGGAGGTCAGTGGACGGTGTTAGTAGGCAGTGGACAGTGTCAATAGGGCAGAGGAGAGCAGAGCACGGTGTCAGTAGGGCAGAGGAGAGGAGAGCAGTGGATGGTGTCAGTAGGGCAGAGGAGATGAGAGCAGTGGACGGTGTCAGTAGGGCAGAGGAGATCAGTGGATGGTGTCAGTAGAGCAGAGGAGAGCAGCGGACGGTGTCAGAGGCAGAGGAGATCAGTGGACGGTGTCAGTAGGGCAGTGGACAGTGTCAGTAGGGCAGAGGAGAGCAGTGGACAGTGTCAGTAGGGCAGAGGAGAGCAGTGGATGGTGTCAGTAGGGCAGAGGAGAGCAGTGGACAGTGTCAGTAGGGCAGAGGAGAGCAGTGGATGGTGTCAGTAGGGCAGAGGAGAGCAGTGGATCTATCAGACAGATGCAGAATTAACCTCACTGCTGCTGGCGAGGGAGCTGAGTGGGAGGATCAGTTAACCCTTCAATGGCCAGGCACCTTTACTGTTTAACCAGCAGCCACTACTTAAAACTTGCTAGTTATTTTGCACCTATCCTTTCTCGCTGGCAGTGTGTGTGTGTGGGGGGGGGGGTTGGTAGTTGGGGGTCTGTACATTGCAGGTAGGGCTCAGTAGTTGAGGATGAGGCGTGGGGGAGGGGGGTCTGTCTGTGTGTCCTGCTCTCTTTCTTGTCCTTTGTAAATCAGTGGGTGCTTTAAGGAATTGCATCCCTCCAAGGCCCCTCAGGAGGTGTTTTTCATAACTTTCTAACTGCCTGTGTCTCTGTGAGTGTTGGCAGGACAAGTGGTGTGGAGGGCACTATGTGTTTGTTGTACCTGTCCTTCTCACATGAGAGAACACTCCTCCTCGTACAGGACGTAGGTCCTGTGCGAGGAGGAGTGTTCTCTCATATGGGTGGATCCATGCCACCTATGGATGGCATGGATCCACCCATAGGTGTGGCAGCCTAGTGTTTTAGGATGTGCACCCCAAAGCTCAAACACACCAGAGCATATTTAACTGTTTACTATGCTTCTATTTGTGAAACACCGTGAGTGAGTTCATTTAGAAAAGGAAGGGGCCGTAAATGACATATTCAAAGAGTGTACAAGTCTCCTAGGAGAAGTACAAAGTACCTTTGTCCATTGAAACTTTCATCTGTATCTGTAGACCATCAATAGGGTAGAGGAATGGATGAGACAACTGGGTGGATGGATGGCTGAATAGAAGAAGGGATCATGATTGGAACCTGTGCAGCTCCTGCATCTGGGTAGGATCACCTCAATGTAGAAGAAAACAAACAACAGGGCGCTGAAGTCAGTATAGGGTTACCGCCTGTCTGGGATTCACCTGGACACTCCGGGTTTTGAATCATGTGTTCACATTATTCAGACCAGGCTGTGGCTCCCCAAGTAACCAAGATAGTCGCACACAAATCTGTTCCTGTCCAGGAGCTGTGGCAGCTGTCTGGGGGCAGGTTCAGCATTACTGGGCGGCAGGGCAAGAACAATTTGGCCACACCTACTGTTCACTGCTGCGTGCTATGCACACCGCATTACTATTCTCCTTGGGGGCACCCAAAGGTGTCCTAGGCCCCGCTAAATTGTACGGGTTTGGTTTGAAGGAAAGGTGGCAGCCCTATGGGCGATCCTGGGGGGGGGGGGGGGGGGGTGAGGCACATATTTTACTATAAATGGCTTCATATAAGGGTGTGGGCGGAGTCGGGCCAGGGAGAAGGTGGAATAGGGGGTGTGGTTAGGATGTTCTGTCCTGGAGTGACACCAATGTGATACAAAAGCAAAATGGAGCCTCTGGTGACCTCTCAGACCTTCTCTTCCCCCCCAGTAAGGAGCTGACCTGGAAATAAAAATGTCTGCAGACATCACGCATCCACCAATCAGATGTCATCCTCTCATATTTTATTGTTATAGGATTTTTATACCTTGTCCTTAAAGTATAATGAATAATGTGTATCTCTCAAACTGTTGTTTTTTTTTTTGGTAACAGCAATAAAGTTACTTTTTTTTTTTTTAAGTGTAAAAATGTTTTAAATAAAAGTAATTCAATTACTACTATTATTTTTTTTTTTAAAGCACCCCCTCCCCCATGCTCAAACACAAATGCAATACCTACATGTGAACATTACAGCGAGATAATAATTCTAGCCCAGAAACCACCATTAACTCCAAACTGATAACCTGTAAAGGCTCTTAAAGCGCCACCTATGGATAATTTTAGGTACCGTCGTTTTCTTTCACTATTTCACAGTCATATGCAATATTAAATCTTCACATATTTGATATCTATTTACTGGATGCCACACCATATTTTATATTTTACCCCCAAAAAAACAGGTATTAAATTGTGTTTGCATGCACTAGAATTTATTTTGGTGTATGACAACAACCACCATTTAATTCTCCAGGGTTGCTGCTTTCATAAAATATATAATTTTTCGGGTATTATAAGCCATTTTCTTGCGAAAAAACATGTTTAATTTAACAATTGTGCAACAAATATCAAAATTGTCCCTGGCAGCAAAGGGTTTTTTTTGCAAAAAAAAAATATATTATATGTTGACTTTTTGTTAGTTAGAAAAACAAAAAAAACAGGTCATGTGATATGACCATATTCATATTTGAATTTTTTTTGTCAGTTAGAAAAAAAAAAAAAGATTAAATGTTGACCTTTTGAGTATCTATTCATTCATCTCAACCTCATGTTTTATATTTTATAAAAAAAAAAAAATAGGTATTATATGATGTTTGTGTGCACTAAAATGCATTTAAGTGTATTTTTTTCCCTTAAAATTTGCACTTAATAAACAGCTGCACGAATAATGTGTGACATAAAATATGGCAACAACCACCTGTACCTGTCACAGCCCATCTGAGTACTAGTGATGGCCGAACGGTTCGCCCGGCGGTCGTTTCGCGGCGAATTTCCGACTTTCGCCGTCCGCGGGTTCGAACGCCTTTTTCCGTCGTTCGCCCCGGCGGACTTACGTGTTTAATGTATACAAGAACTTTAACCTTTCGTGACACGTTTATCATGTGTTACAGGACAACCAATTGAGACATGACAGCTCATGGACACTTGGACATTCCCCCTAACCTATAAATACACCCGATCCGGTGGCCATTTTACATTCTTTCTTCTGTCACTGTAGGGAAAGGATCCTGTGTGGAGTAGGGACAGAGAAAACGCTAGCTATTTGGTACACAAAAGTTCTTTTCAGGACTGGTATAGGTGTTAGGTCAGCAGCCTGAGTTTCTTTTGTCAGTTTAGATAAAGGGACAGAGCGCTGTATGCTGCTATTTTAGGGACAGCTCAGCCAGATTAGTCTTTCTTCATCATCATCATCATCATCATCATTAGCTGTTACTATCAGGTCCACAAAAGAGCTGTTCCAGCTAATCGTTCCAGCCTACTCTTTTTTGCCAATTTGTATAGGGACAGGCAGGAAGCAGTGTGTCAGGCAGTGAGGATAATTTTAAAGACTTGCTGTTACTATTAGTTCCACAAAGGTTCTTTTCAGGACTGGTATCAGTGGTACGGTAATAGGCTTGTACACGTATAATATTCTTTCTTCCAAATATAGAAAGAATATTATACTTGACTGCTGCCCTTCTGCTGCAGTCTGCTAATCATTCACAACTCACTTGTTCCACAAAGCTCTTTATCAGGACTGGTAACTTGGTCTGTCTAGGGTGCTACGGTACATAGGCTTGGGTGCGGTACAGTCTGCTGTTCTGTAAGGACCGCTATCGGTCCACAATACATAGGGTTGCCGTGCACTACTGCTGACCGCTGCCCTATACTGCAGCAGTCCTTCATTGGTATAGGGACTGACGTACAGTCTGCTAATCACTAACACACAACCTGCTTGGTCCACAAAAGTTCTTATAAGGACTGGTAACTTGGTATAGGGTGCTACGGTACATAGGCCTGAGTGCGTTACAGTCTGCTGTTCTGTAAGGACCGCTATCGGTCCACAATACATAGGGTTGCCGTGCACTACTGCTGACCGCTGCCCTATACTGCAGCAGTCCTTCAGCGGTATAGGGACTGACGCACAGTCTGCTAAACACTAACACACAACCTGCTTGGTCCACAAAAGTTTTTATAAGGACTGGTAACTTGGTATAGGGTGCTACGGTACATAGGCCTGAGTGCAGTACAGTCTGCTGTTCTGTAAGGACCGCTATCGGTCCACAATACATAGGGTTGCCGTGCACTACTGCTGACCGCTGCCCTATACTGCAGCAGTCCTTCATTGGTATAGGGACTGACGTACAGTCTGCTAATCACTAACACACAACCTGCTTGGTCCACAAAAGTTCTTATAAGGACTGGTAACTTGGTATAGGGTGCTACGGTACATAGGCCTGAGTGCGTTACAGTCTGCTGTTCTGTAAGGACCGCTATCGGTCCACAATACATAGGGTTGACGTGCACCACTGCTGACCGCTGCCCTATACTGCAGCAGTCCTTCAGCGGTATAGGGACTGACGTACAGTCTGCTAAACACTAATACACAACCTGCTTGGTCCACAAAAGTTCTTATAAGGACTGGTAACTTGGTATAGGGTGCTACGGTACATAGGCTTGAGTGCGGTACAGTCTGCTGTTCTGTAAGGACCGCTATCGGTCCACAATAGATAGGGTTGACGTGCACCACTGCTGACCGCTGCCCTATACTGCAGCAGTCCTTCAGCGGTATAGGGACTGACGCACAGTCTGCTAAACACTAACACACAACCTGCTTGGTCCACAAAAGTTTTTATAAGGACTGGTAACTTGGTATAGGGTGCTACGGTACATAGGCCTGAGTGCGTTACAGTCTGCTGTTCTGTAAGGACCGCTATCGGTCCACAATACATAGGGTTGCCGTGCACTACTGCTGACCGCTGCCCTATACTGCAGCAGTCCTTCATTGGTATAGGGACTGACGTACAGTCTGCTAATCACTAACACACAACCTGCTTGGTCCACAAAAGTTCTTATAAGGACTGGTAACTTGGTATAGGGTGCTACGGTACATAGGCCTGAGTGCGTTACAGTCTGCTGTTCTGTAAGGACCGCTATCGGTCCACAATACATAGGGTTGACGTGCACCACTGCTGACCGCTGCCCTATACTGCAGCAGTCCTTCAGCGGTATAGGGACTGACGTACAGTCTGCTAAACACTAATACACAACCTGCTTGGTCCACAAAAGTTCTTATAAGGACTGGTAACTTGGTATAGGGTGCTACGGTACATAGGCTTGAGTGCGGTACAGTCTGCTGTTCTGTAAGGACCGCTATCGGTCCACAATACATAGGGTTGCCGTGCACTACTGCTGACCGCTGCCCTATACTGCAGCAGTCCTTCATTGGTATAGGGACTGACGTACAGTCTGCTAATCACTAACACACAACCTGCTTGTTCCACAAAAGTTCTTATAAGGACTGGTAACTTGGTATAGGGTGCTACGGTACATAGGCTTGAGTGCGGTACAGTCTGCTGTTCTGTAAGGACCGCTATCGGTCCACAATAGATAGGGTTGACGTGCACCACTGCTGACCGCTGCCCTATACTGCAGCAGTCCTTCAGCGGTATAGGGACTGACGTACAGTCTGCTAAACACTAATACACAACCTGCTTGGTCCACAAAAGTTCTTATAAGGACTGGTAACTTGGTATAGGGTGCTACGGTACATAGGCTTGAGTGCGGTACAGTCTGCTGTTCTGTAAGGACCGCTATCGGTCCACAATAGATAGGGTTGACGTGCACCACTGCTGACCGCTGCCCTATACTGCAGCAGTCCTTCAGCGGTATAGGGACTGACGTACAGTCTGCTAAACACTAATACACAACCTGCTTGGTCCACAAAAGTTCTTATAAGGACTGGTAACTTGGTATAGGGTGCTACGGTACATAGGCTTGAGTGCGGTACAGTCTGCTGTTCTGTAAGGACCGCTATAGGTCCACAATAGATAGGGTTGACGTGCACCACTGCTGACCGCTCACCTATACTGCAGCAGTCCTTCAGCGGTATAGGGACTAAGAGTTTTGTCACAGGGTCATTTAAAAAATGACATGCAGAGGAAGAGGCAGGCCCTTCCGCAGGGGTGGTAGGGGTAGGGCAGGAGCAACAGGCTTGAGCCAAAGTGGGAAGTTGCAGAAGGTGCGTTCAATTACTTTAAAGGATGCACCAGACTTGGTTGAGTGGCTCGCTCAGCCTTACTCTTCTGCACCCTCCTCATCCTCTCGATCTGCACCCTCTTCTTCACTCTCTGCTATGTGCACCCCCAAAGACACTACCACCAACAACACGACCACCACCACCACCACCACATACCTTCCGCTTGAGTCACTGGAATTATTTTCCGATCCATATCAAGAGGACATTTCTGATGCGCAGCCACTCTTGGTATTGGATCAGGAAGAGGAGGTAGCAACAAGCGCTACTCAGCAGTCTGACGCCAGTACCCAGATCAGCCCAAGGAGGAGGTTGGTCCCCGGTGTTGCTGCCTACTCTACTTATAGCGGTGGGGAAGGTGACGTTGATGATGACGTGTCTAGTGATGTCACGTGGGTGCCCACAAGAGAGGAAGAGGAGGGGAGTTCAGAGGGAGATATGGACCAGCAGATAGGGAGGAGAAGCAGCAATGACTTACATTGCACAGCAGGGACAAAGCAGACTGCAAATGTATCAGGAGCGAGTCATCGACCATGTACGGTCACATCTGGCGCTCCCAGGACACCGGCACATGGCTCCGCAGTGTGGGCTTTTTTTAACGTGTCCGCTGCTGACAATAGCGTTGCCATCTGCAATCTTTGCAGTCAACGCGTTAGTCGCGGTAAGCCCAATACTCACCTAGGGACGACCGCCTTAAGAAGGCACATGAGCAGCCATCACCGAGCCCAGTGGGAGCAACGGAACACACAAAGCCACACTGCAGGCTCTCACCGTCCAGCCTCGTCTTCTACTTCTCCTTCTCCTCTCTCCTCACAATTGTCCTCCACTCCACCTTCCATCACGCCAAGCTCACATTTTTCTGCAAAAAGGCAGGCTTCCGTGGGCCTAATGTTTGAGCGTAAAAAAATGATGACGCCGGATAACCCTCTTGCCCAACGGTTGGCGGCTGGCTTGTCAGAACTCATAGCCCGCCAACTACTGCCATATAAACTGGTGGACTCGGAGGCCTTTCGCAAATTTGTGGCCATTGGAACACCACAATGGAAGGTCCCAGGAAGGAAGTATTTCTCAGAGAAGGGCATCCCAGAGCTATATGGCCATGTTCAGCGGCAAGTGAATGTATCTCTGGCACACAGTGTCGGTGCCAAGATACATCTGACCACAGACACGTGGTCTAGCAAACACGGGCAGGGAAGGTATATCAGTTTTACTGCCCACTGGGTGAACCTTCTGACGGCCGTCAAGCATGTAACCCGTGGCACCCGTGTAGATTTGGTTTTACCGCCACGGATTGCATGCAGGCCTGACTCTTCTTCTCCTCCTCCTACTCCATCCTCCTCCCTCTCCTCCTCAGCTGCCTCCTCCTTTTCCGCTGCTAGCGTCTCTTCCACTGCACCGCCCAAGCTCCCCAGAACCTATTCCACATGCCAGGTGAGACGTTGCCATGCCGTGCTGCGTCTGTTGTGCCTGGAAGCAAAGAGCCACACTGGCCCGGCACTCCTTTCAGCTTTGCGTTCACAGGCAGATGAGTGGCTAACACCGCTCAATTTGACAGTTGGTAAAGTGGTGTGTGACAACGGTGCCAATCTGCTTAGCGCATTGAAACAGGGCAAAATCACGCACGTGCCGTGCATGGCACACGTCTTAAACTTGGTCGTGCAGCGATTCCTTGTCAAATACCCTGGGGTCCAGGACATCTTGCGGCAGGCAAGGAAAATCTCGGCCCATTTCAGAAGATCTTACACGGCCATGGCTCGCCTTGCTGACATTCAGCGGCGACACCATCTGCCGGTCAGACGTCTTATTTGCGATTGCCCGACGCGATGGAACTCAACCTTCTATATGCTTGATAGGCTGCTCCAGCAGAAACGTGCAGTTAACGTCTACCTGTATGAACTCTGCGAAAGAAACGGTTCTGGGGAGCTGGGTTTTTTTTCACCGCGCCAGTGGCTGCTCATGCGCGACACATGCAGACTTCTGCGGCCATTTGAGGAGATCACCAAACTGGTCAGTCGCAGCCATGGCGCCATCAGTGACATGGTACCTTATGCCTTCTTTCTGGAGCGTGCATTGCGTCGTGTCATTGATCAGGCTGTGGAGGAGCAGGAGCGGGAAGATGAGGAAGTCGCAATGCTGGATGAATTCCCAGGGGGGGCTACTCTATCTGAGACAAGTCAACAACAGGAGTCTGATGAGGAGTCAGAGGAGGATGGTGCCGGGGCGGATGAGCAGGAGCAAGAAGAGCATGCTTTAAACCTTTCTGGGATCCCTGTTGTGCGAGGATGGGGAGAGGAGAATGAAGAGGACGACATTATCCTGGATGATGAGCAGGAGCCAGGCCACCACACCGCTTCCACTTTAGTGCAAATGGGGGCCTTCATGCTCCAGTGTTTTAATAGGGACCCCCGTATAAAAAGCATGAGGGTCAAGGACCAGTACTGGGTGGCAACGTACTTAGACCCCCGGTACAAACACAAAATGGCGGAAATGTTACCGCCGTCGCAGAGGGCTGTCAGAATGCAGCACTTCCAGGCCTTGCTTCGAGAAATGCTGCATTCTGCTTTTGCGTGCGCTGGCAGAGGAGCAATTCCCACTCCCAGAGAAGGATTTGCGGGTACCAATCCAACAGCGCCTGCAAGAAGAGGCCGGTTTGAAGATGTGTTGGTGACTTCGGATATGAGGTCATTCTTTCAGCCGACCCATCGACAGGTGTCATCCGGATCCAGCATCAGGGAACGCCTAGACCGTCAGGTGTCCGACTACATTGGGTTAACGGCCGATGTGGACGCTCTGAGGAGTGATGAACCCCTAGACTACTGGGTGGGCAGGCTTGACCTCTGGCCAGAGCTTGCCCAATTTGCAATCGAACTGTTGGCTTGCCCCTCATCCAGTGTCCTGTCCGAAAGGACGTTCAGCGCAGCAGGGGGGATTGTGACCGATAAGCGTACTCGCCTAGCTCACCACAGTGTTAACTACCTCACATTTCTAAAAATGAATGAGGCATGGATCTCGGAGGAATTCAACACATGTGATCAGTAGACCATGTATATGTCTATAAACAATTTTTGGAATCAAGCACACAGACCTTCTTAATTCATTTGGCTCACTTCCCTGACCCAAAAAAGCACACCGTACTATATGCCCCTACCCTCCTCTTTGAAGAGGTTGAGCGGTGTCATATTTCTACTGGGGCTGCTTATTATGAGGGGTTCCCACCATCCCTGTGCTGTGCTGACTTCCTCCTGGGTGTTCTTATTATGAGGGGCTCCCACCATCCCTGTGCTGTGCTGACTTCCTCCTGGGGGTTCTTATTATGAGGGGATCACACCATCCCTGTGCTGTGCTGACTTCCTCCTGGGGCTGCTTACGGTGCTGCTGTCAGCGCTGTATGTCACGGAGCTGCTGTCAGCGCTGTATGTCACGGAGCTGCTGTCAGCGCTGTATGTCACGGAGCTGCTGTCAGCGCTGTATGTCACGGAGCTGCTGTCAGCGCTGTATGTCACGGAGCTGCTGTCAGCGCTGTATGTCACGGTGCTGCTGTCAGCGCTGTATGTCACGGAGCTGCTGTCAGCGCTGTATGTCACGGAGCTGCTGTCAGTGCTGTATGTCACGGAGCTGCTGTCAGCGCTGTATGTCACGGAGCTGCTGTCAGCGCTGTATGTCACGGAGCTGCTGTCAGCGCTGTATGTCACGGTGCTGCTGTCAGCGCTGTATGTCACGGAGCTGCTGTCAGCGCTGTATGTCACGGAGCTGCTGTCAGCGCTGTATGTCACGGAGCTGCTGTCAGCGCTGTATGTCACGGAGCTGCTGTCAGCGCTGTATGTCACGGAGCTGCTGTCAGCGCTGTATGTCACGGTGCTGATGTCAGTGCTCTGTATTACGGTGCTGCTGTCAGTGCTCTGTATCTCCTGCACCCTCTTGTTTGCCTACCCTGGTCCCTGACCTTCCCTCTCCTCCATTGCCTTCATTAGCTCCATAGTCCTGAATTGTCAGAACAATTTCCCAAATAAAAAAAAAATGCTTGTAGTTATCGATCCCAAATTCACCTCATACATGTATTATGCTATTGTCCAGGTGGTGGGACTACGTGCTACCCCCTAATAATTACCCCGTGGCCGCAAATTCGACCTAAAGGTTTGCGAAATTCGCCTCCCATTGAAGTCAATGGAGCCCGCGGCGAACGGTCGTTTTCGCGAACGTTTGTGTCCGTTCGCGTTTCGCGTTCGCGAAACGTCCCGTCGGAAGTTCGTCCATCACTACTGAGTACCTGCCACATTATACCTAAAGTACCTGTCACAGTATATCTGAGTACTCGAGTACCTGTCACAGTTCATCTGAGTACCTGAGTACCTTTCACAGCCCATCTGAGTACCCGTCACAGTCCATCTGAGTACCCGTCACAGTCCATTTGAGTACCCGAGTACCTGTCACAGCCCATCTGAGTACCTGTCACAGTCCATCTGAGTAAAGGAGTACCTGTCACAGCCCATCTGAGTACCTGAGTACTTGTCACTGCTCATCTAAGTACCTGTCATCACCCATCAGAGTACCCAAGTACCAGTCACCAGATCCATTAGAGTACCCAAGTACCTATCTGTAGCCCATCAGAGTACCCGAGTACCTGTCAACAGGCCATCAGAGTACCCAGGGACCTGTCAGCAGGTCATCAGAGTACCCGAGTACCTGTCACCAGCCCATCAGAGTAACCGAGTACCTATCTGCAGCCCATGCCTCATAGATTATACATTGGGGTGTTTGTTTTCCAAAATGGCATCATTTTGTGGGTAATTCCACTGTTCTGGTGCTCAAGGACCTTCAAAAGTGTGATAGGTAGGAATGAAATGAGATGTGTCATTTATGCTCCTAGAACGCTTGAAGGTACTACTTCAAGTGACCAGGCTGTGTAAAAGTCTCACACATGGTATCGCCATACTCAGGAGTAGTAGAATGTGTTTTGGGGTGTAATTTTTTGCTATATACATGCTATGTGTAAATAGTATATATGTGTAAAATATATTATAAATTGACAAATTTGTGTAAAAAAAAAAAAAAAAAGATTTTCATTTTCTTTCCACGTTTTCTGAAGACTTGTGTGAACAAAAATTAACCATCAAAAAAAGACTCATAATGCTGCATAGAATATACGTTGGGGTGTTTGCTTTCCAAAATGGGCTCATTTTGTGGGTAATTCCATTGTCCTGGTGCTCCAGGGTCTCAAAAGTGTGATAGGTCATTAGGAAATTAGAGGTGTAATTTATGCTCCAAAAACGCCTGATGCATGTTGGGCCTCTGTATGTGGCCAGGCTGTGTAAAAGTCTCAGACATGTGGTATCGCCGTACTCAGAAGGAGTAGCAAAATGTGTTTTGGGGTGTCATTTTTGCTATATACATGCTTTGAGTTAAAAATATCTTATAAACTGACCACTTTGTGTAAAAAAAAAAAAATAAGTTTTAATTTTCTTTCCACATTTTCTGAAGACTTGTGGAAAAAAATGAACCGTTCAAAAGACTCATTATGCCTCATAGAATAGACGTTGGGGTATTTGCTTTCCAAAATGGGGTAATTTTGTGGGTAATACCACTGTTCTGGTGCTCCAGGGCCTTCACAAATGTAATAGGTCTGTCAGGGAAATAGACATTCCAGGCACCTTAGTTCCTATGCGCATGTGCGGCTGAGCGGCACATGCGCATTTGCGGCCCGGCACTCCAACACACGCACATGAACACTGGCGCACGCTTAGCGCCCCCCTTTGCGGCCTATATAAAGCTGTTCTGGTGCGCAGACAAATTGCTGGTTTGTCTTCAGCTCCTGCTAATTTGATCCTGTTCCTTGCATCTGTATACCCGTTGTGACCCGGATTGTTCTTTGACGCTGTTGCTTATCTCCTGGACCTTGACCCCCTGGCTTGCTTAAACGGACTCTGCTTCTCTCCAGTGACCCGGACCTGCCTCCTATCACCTTGCCTTGACCCTCGGCCTGTGACCCGGACTTGCCTTGTGTTTCTCAAAGACACTACACCTCTGCCTGTGTTTACATCATAGACTGTCAGTGTTTGACCCTTAGCCTGTTTCGGGACTTCCTGCCTGCTGCACTTGCCACCCTCCCAGCCCTTGCACAGGCGCTCACCTCTTCAAGGACCTTCACCTAAGGCTTCTCCTGCCACCTGGGTAGCCTGTGCCTCTTTGTGCCATTCACTCCCTGTACCAACTCCAGGGGGCGAACTGCGCATATTCGCAAGGGTGAACCGCTATAAGGCATCTCGGCCTCGGTAAGTACTTCCCTTACAAGGTCGTTAGGAAATTAGAGGTGTAATTTATGCTCCTAGAACCAGGGCAGGACTTAGGGTGGTGGGGGACCCTGGGCTTGGGTCACTTTCGGGCCCTACCTTCTATACATTACTTTAAATAGAACAAAATGATACATACACAAGCTATGTATTAGAGCTACACAATTCAGGATAAACTGAGAATAAAAATAGAGATCACGATTCTGAACAAACAACTAAACAAAATTACATAATTTATATTAATTGCTGAAGTCTATTAAAAATGTTAAATTAATCTCAATAATTGTCATTGTAATAGGTTATTTCTCTCACACGGCATGTGTATACCACAAATGACACCCCAAAATACATTCTACTACTCCTCCTGAGTATTACGATAATACATGTGTGGGACTTTTCCACAGCCTGGCCACTTAGAGAGGCCCAACATGCAGGGAGCACCATCACCTGTTCTAGGAGCATAAATTACACATCTAACTTCTTGATTACCTATTACACGTTTGAAGGCCCTGGAGCACCAGGACAATGACACGTGACACTGACGTGGCACTAATGACATCTTACACTGATGTGGCACTGATGACAGATGCCACTAATACATGGCACTGATGACGCGTGACACTGATGACAGATGGCACTAATATGTGGCACTGATGACACGTGGCACTAATGACAGATGGCACTAATACGTGACACTGATGACAGATGCCACTAATATGTGGCACTAATACGTGACACCGATAGATGACACTAATAGGTGTCACTGATGACACGTGACACTGATGACAGATGGCACTTATACGTGGCACTGTGAGCACTTTATTTTACCCCCTTTTTTTTTTACCTTGACGCTGCCTCTGTTTGCTCTCCCTCCTCACACGCTGTCTCTGTGTGAGGAGGGAGAGCTGGCGATGAGAGATGATCTCATATGTTTACATATGAGATCATCTCCCATTGGACACTGCGATCGAGTGCTAAATGGCCACTGTAATTGGCCATTTAGCACGATCTGTGATTGGCTATGTCCAAGGGACACACACTGGGGAAGTAAACAGGAGAACGTCCAGGGACGTCCTCCCGGCAATTGGAGTCTGCGCTGTAGCCATTTTTGGCTATAGCGCAGACACCTAGTGTTTAAAACGTAAAGAAGATACAGTATTTAAAACGTAAACAGGGGGGCCCACGGGGCCCCCTATTGGATGGGGCCCATGGACTTTAGCCCAGTCAAGCCCAATGATAAGTCCAGCCCTGCCTAGACCCCTGAAGGTGCTCCCTGCATGTTGGACCTCTCTGTGTGCCAGGCTGTGTAAAAGTCACACACATGTGGTATTGCCATACTCGAAAGGAGTAGCAGAATGTATTTTGGGGTATAATTGGAAGTATGCATATGCTGTGTGTGAGAAATAACTTTATTATCACAATTTTGTGGAAAAAAAAAAAACTTAAGAATTGTGGGAAAAAATTACAACTTCAAAAAACTCACCATGCCTTATACTAAATACCTTTGACTGTCTACTTTTCAAAAGGGGTCATTTGGGGGTTATTTGTACTTTCCTGACATTTCAGGGCCCTGTTCATAGACTTTTATTCATTTTTTTTTCATGGACTTACTGAATTTTAGGCCACATAATGTGAGTTTGCATTTGGCTGCTGCATTAAAGGTATCATCAATACTGCACTTAGTGGGCCCCCCCTTGTGTTCTTTTGTTATGTTTCAGAGGTTGATTCATATCCCTTTGGTGGAGCTGCCTACTGTTGTGCTTTCCTTTTGGCCCTGCTCATTTTAATGGACATCGCAGAATTTTAGGCCACATACCTGCATGGACCGATTATTTGGGGGGTCAAAAAAAATATCCATGTACTGTGCCATATATTTTTTTGTTCAATAAATATCAGTTCTTAGATGTGGCGATGACATTCGTTTTTTATATTAATATAAGGCTTTTTTTTTCCCTTTTTTTTTAATCAGATTTTTTTTTTTTTAAGATTTTCCAAGTTTTTCCACAAAATAAAACAATCTTTCTAAATCACATTGCTTCCTCCATTCAAGGTCTATACAGGGGTATCATATTATTCCCTGATAATCCTGAAAATAACACACATCCTGGCCCTGGGTGGCTGCAATCAATCATCCACTGAATCTATGGAGGGAGCCATGGTGGTCACACAGGCTGGACTACTAACATATCTTCCCATCTTCACCTCTACTAATCCCCTCCACCACAGCAGAAAGATCAGAACTAGAGAGCAAAACTCTTTTACATTTTTGTTCTCCTGTTTGGTTATGCTTTAACCAGATTGCGTTTCTCCCTGTTTTTCCAGTGCAAGTTTAACTACCTCCCGCCCTCCGTATAGTAAATTGACAGAGGGCGGGATCCCCTCTCGTTCTGGATGTCGCCACATTGTCACTGCTCTGGAGTGCCCACTGGGCGATTGTGGTCGTGCCGGGTCTCCAGGATACAGCGCGACCTCCAATCTGGGTAAAGAGCCAATGATACAGCTCTTTGCCCATGTGATCGGCTGTGTCCAATCACAGCCGGGTCACATTTAATTACGGAAGTTCCATTTTTCGACTCTCCTTGCCTCACACTAACATAGTGTGAGGCGAGGAGAGCCGATCAGTGGCATCTCCTTGCAGCAGAGAGTGTAAAGGTAATCAGGGCACTGAGCATCAATATAGCCCCAGCAGTGCCCATCAGTGACACCAATCAGTGCCCATTCAGTGACACCAATCAGGTCTGCTTCCACTCCTCCATGACAACATCAAGGATCTGGTGCCTGTTAGAGACCTTGCGCTCCTCCACCTTCCGTTTGAGGATGCTCCACAGATGCTCAATAAGGTTTAGGTCTGGAGACATGCTTGGCCAGTCCATCATCTTTATCCTCAGTTTCTTTAGCAAGACAGTGGTCATCTTGTAAGTGTGTCTGGGGTCGTTATGTTAGAATACAGCCCTGTGGCCCAGTCTCCAAAGGGAAGGGATCATGCTCTGCATCAGTATATCACAGTACATGTTGGCATTCATGGTTCCCTCAATGAACTGTAGCTCCCCAGTGCCGGTGTTCTATCGAATTGTGCCCTCCGTCGAAAAATGCCAGCACATGCGCGGTCACAATCAGCTGGCGTGACTTCACCATAGCGCATGTACACATCGTAGGAGGTACCATCCCTTCTACATGCTGGCGATGCAACAGAGCTGAAGGGGACTTCTTCCATATAGTCTGGATGTGCCTAGTTATTCAGTCCTTTTGGGGATTCTATTGTTGACATCATAAGCAAGGTAGCTCAGATTTCCTTTTGCCCTTTTCCAAAGGTTTGCTTACTGGGCTTAGTCGAAGGCCTCTTGAACACCAACCCAGGTAGGACACTAGTGGGACTTCTACTTTTCTATGCTAGAAAAGTACTAACATTACACTAGAAGAGACCTACGGCTCCTACCATTGCATATTGGAAACAGCTAGTTAATTCTCAACTTCCACTTTTATAAACATACTTATGCAAATAGGGACTGCTTCCGAAAGTTTGGACCAGCTGGCTGGGAGATGACACTACTGTATAGTATTAGCATATATATGAGTGTGGGCTTTGGGTTGGGGTAGAGCAGGGGTAGGTAACCTCGGCACTCCAGCTGTGGTGAAACTACAAATCCCATCATGTCTCTGTCTCCAGCCATGCCTGTGTTTGTCAAGGTCTTGCAATGTCTCATGGGACTTGTAGTTTCACCACAGCTGGAGGGCAGAGGTTGCCTACCCCAGGGGTAGAGCATGTTTATTTTACACCTTGATTTCATCCTGATATTTAAAGGGACCCTGGATTACTGTTCTTATTGGTGTAATCTTGAGTTTCACATGAGCCAACACACACCTACATTTTTTGTTGTATTTTTATTTTGTCCTTTTTTTGATTTTAGTTGGGGGACTTTTTATTTATTTTTTAGAACTTTGTTGTCCAGTATGGCCTGCACCTGCAATTGTTTCTATGCTTTAAAACAATAAAGAGATTATGAAAAAAAAAGAAAAAGCTAGATCATCAACCTGGCTATAGTCTACAAAAGGATGCCCGGACCATATATATATATATATATATATATATATATATATATATATATATATATATATATATATTTTTTTTTTTTTTCTTTTATAACAAAGTGTTATCCTATCCTGTTGTTATGCAGGACATATAAACTAGGGGACTGGGTGGCAAATGTACCTAAACTCACAGATTGTTCCTTGTTTCGAGAGTCATCAGCTTTCTTAAATGGTAAAATATTCCCCCACATGGGGATTAATTTAATCATTATATGAGGTGTATTTGAGTCAGTGTATAGGTGTATAGAGTTGGGCAGCTAAAAAGATGTATGATATAAAAAGTACTATGAAGCATAAATATGGATTTATCTTCCAGTCTGGCTAATATTGTCTGGCTCGTTAGCCTTTGGCAACAAATTCATTTGTATTGCAACTGGAAAAGGCATGTGGAAATTCTGTGGAACTACATAAAAAATAGGTAGAAAGGTATTATCATATCATTGGGGGCCTTTCACAATGGGTGTTATCAGTTCAGTCATGTTTTTTGCTAAGAAAAAAACAATGATTCAAGTTGCATCAATTTGCACATCCTCCTTCAGTTTAATTCAGTTTACATCGGTTTGCACTTCAGTTCAGTTCTCTTCAGTTCTTTTTCAGTTTATTTCAGTTCAGTTTACATTAGTCTACATCTCTTTTAGCATCCTTTTTTTTTTTTTTAGAAACCAATCATAGGTAAAAAAAATAAAATTGTCGCCTAAAAACAGACATAAATTGCTGTGTACCAAGACACAGCAATTCTCTGTAGCTCAGTCTTTCAGCAACCTGATTGTTTGCTGCCCTGTCTTCTCTGTAGCTGTCTCTCTGTTGGAGCGCTAGAAGGAAAAGACCTTGCTTTCTCGTAATTTGCTTGGGAAAACTCTGTTTCTCTCCTCCCTTGGTTTGCATCACTGGTTGATGAAGTCCAAGAACCCATTAGTCTGCCCTCTACAGTGCTCCTGTTAGACCTACGGGTCCCATGATCCTCTCCCTTTATCTCTCATTGATCCACTGCCCTGTTGCTAGAAGGTGGGGAGGGGCACAGGAGCGAATGGGGAATTTACGCATAGCATGGGTTGAAGGAGGAGAGTGGGCACAGAGCGCTCAGCCCGTTCCTCAAAGCTGCAGCACAGCCATCTTTCTACATACTAAAAGGATGTATGCTTTAATTGAAATGAGAGTTGCTGAACTAGGTCACCCAAAAAGACTTTGGGATCTGTTTTTAAAGAAGTGCATGGCCTTACTGTGGAGAATAAAAAAAAACAAATAACAGTTTATAAAGCACAATGGTCTGTTTTACAGTTGTGTCTAGTGCTCTGATACGTTTTGGATTTAGAAGCCATAGTAGTGCTATTAAAATGAATAGTTAAAAAAAAAAAAAAAGCTGGGAAAATCACCCAGGGATGTGAGCTGGCAAAATAATGGCCTCTTTTCCAACGGACTATTCCCAATGCACACATTCCTGTAGAAGTGGCTGTATGTATAAGTAGGTGCTGAAGCGACCACCGGCTGGAACCCTGAGCAATCAGAGTGGGAAATGTCACCAGCACACAATATCCAAAAATGGGTCATCACATGCCCGATGAAGGGGTCCTGTGAGGCTCCAAAACGTTGATGCTTTCTGTAAAGATGTGATCACTGAATAAAGCTTTTGACCCATTTTTGGAGTCCTATGGTGTGCTGGTGACATCTGGCCTCTTGTCCAATCACAGAGTTCTCTTTGTTACAGCATAGAGACACACCTTATGCCCCGTACACACGATACGAAAATCGTACGGAAAATACCGCTTTCGATGCGATCGTACGATAATCGGATCGTTAGTACAGAGCTTTCGAGAGCCGATTCGAACAGTACATCCGATATTATTCTATCGGACGTGCACGGAAATTTTTTTCGTACGATGCTAGATCGTACGATTTTCGTGTAATCAGTACAGCTATCGTTCGAAAATGCAATACAAATGCATTACAACACATGACATCACGTACGAATTTTTTTTATGTCGTGCGGGAATTTTCGTGACTTTAGTAAACTCATCAGATTCGATCTGAGATTAGCATGCAATAAAAAACGGACGTTCATTCGTCCGATAATCTCATCGTGTGTATGGGGCATTAGGCTCCACACTATGGCCTGCATTTTAGGAATGGACTGTAAAATGGTCTCTATAATAAATGAACTGCATAGACGATTTAAAAAACAAATATATAAAATATTAATATAATGAACTACATAAACTGTGTAAAAATACCACATGATTTAAAATTAGGCCCAGGACCAAAACCTGTGCATCCATCTATCTGACTTTCAGTATAACTGAGATAATACAGCCACTAGAAAAACTCAGCTGCTTAGCAATGGACTTTTAGCATCTTCTTACTCCCATAAAGCTGTTTTCCTCTAATATAATTTGTGTCTCTTGTTTCATTTCCTTCTAAGTCACTGGGCAGAAGACGATCTGCAGGAGTTCTGGCCAATGATCAGAACAAGACTCAGCCGTGGAATAATGAACAATACTCATTGCTTTTTATATGGTCATCCCAGCTATATAAATATTATAAAATATTCAGCCTACACATTGCAGATGGCAGATATCAGCTTGTTTCAGCACCGTTCTCAGTGTGAGCAGAGGCAGCAGATTGGATGTTGCATGTTGTTATTTGCGCTTAGCTGACAAGATGTTATGCAAGTTTAGATAAAGCAAATTAAACTTCTGATTTCCTCTTCCCGCAGGATTCCATATTTATAGGCATCTGCTCCAGTCCCACAGTGATTTCATACAAATATACAATAGTGACAAATTAACGAGTCCTTTCTAATTTAATTAATGCATGACACCGTTTTTTTCTTTTTTGGTAGCTTTGGCTGTACACTTATATTAGTATTTGTTCACTTTTTTTTCTAAATTCCAGCTCCCCTATGTACCAATATAGCATTAATGTACTTTTTTTTGCAAGAATATCAAAGTTTTCCATCTACAGACACTTACTTCACTCCTCATCCATGTTTCCAAACGTATCCATTGCTTCTGCCTTACTTCCTGGATAGACTATAGGTCATGACACAGGAAGGAGTTGACCAGCTGACCTCATTAGCACACACCCTGCATCATTCACCCTCCTACCTACCCACCGATTCCCAGCTGCACATTTTTTAACCACTTCAGCCCCAGAAGAATTTACCCCCTTCCTGACAAGAGCACTTTTTGCGATTCTGCGCTGCGTTGTTTTAACTGACAATTACGCGGTCGTGCGACATGACTCCCAAACAAAATTGACGTCCTTTTTTTCGAGCTTTCTTTTGGTGGTATTTAATCACCCCTGCTGTTTTTTATTTTTTGCACTATAAACAAAAAAAGTGCGACAATTTTGAAAAAAAACACATTATTTTTTACATTTTGCTATAATAAATATCCCCCAAAAATATATAAAAAAATTTTTTTTCCTCAGTTTAGGCCGATGTGTATTCTTCTACATATTTTTGATTTAAAAAAATCGCAATAAGCGATTATTGATTGGTTTGCGCAAAAGTTATAGCATTTACAAAAGAGGGGATAGTTTTATGGCATTTTTATTAATATATATATTTTTTTAATGGTGGCGATGAGTGATTTTTATCGTGACTGTGACATTATGGTGGACACTTCGGACATTTTTGGGACCACTGTCATGTTTACAGCAATCAGTGCTATACAAATGCACTGACACTGGCAGTGAAGGGGTTAACCACTAGATGGCAGTGTAGAGGTTAAGTGTGTCCTGGGGCGTTTTTCTAACGGTGGATGGCGTGGCTGTGTGTGACACATCACTGATCTCTGCTCCAATCACAGGGAGCAGAGATCAGTGACACTGTCACTAGGCAGAATGGGGAGATGCCTGTTTACATTAGCATCTCCCCGTTCTTCCTCCCCATGAGGCGATCGTGGGTATCCCCATGGCGATCGAGTCCACGGGACCCACGACCCGACTCATGAAGCTGGTCTCGGGGGTGCGCTGGCCACCTCTTAAAGGGCAATGTACAGGTACGTGATTCTGCCTGTACAAGCCCTTCTGCCGACGTATATCGGTGTGAGGCGGTCGGCAAGCTGTTAAGTTAAGTGAAATGCAATCAATCAGTGATCACCCCTTTCACTAAATACACAATATACAATCATACTGCATAGTGTTTGGCCATCTTTATATGAGTACATAGAAGGGAGTGGACAGAAACACTCAGCTGTCAAGCCACATTCACATATCTGCATAGCGTGAACTCGCATTCCCACATGTGTTTTTTTTTTAGTGAGGGGGGGGCCTTTTTTTAGCATTTTCACTCATCACACATAGGGCAGCCCACCTGAATGGGCTGTCCTGCACGCAGCAATCACCCCAAAGAAGCTTCAGAATTTTTTTTTTTAGAGCGGAGCTTGGTGCGTTTTTTTACTTTGATTTTTGGTGCAGTACATTTCTGAAATTCAAGGAAACGCACAGATGTGAATGGAGCCTCATTGTTTTTGTGTTAACGCACCAATTTCCCTTTCAGGCCCCATTCCCATCTAACATAGTGGGAGCGAGCATTTTGTGGCTCGCTTTTTCCTGTGACATGCATAGGGCAGCCTGTTGATTTCAATGGGCTGGGCCACATGTGGCTTATGGGACATTTTGGTGTTTTGTGGGTTGCATGTTTTTTACTTTGTGTTTTGCATTTGCCACCCATTTTTTTCAAATGGCAAAATGTGTTTTTGCATTTGTGTTTGGTGTGCTGTTAACCATTAATGGCCCTGAAAGCGCAACTAGCAAATTTTAGGTGTATAAAGGGGGCCTACACTATACAATCTGTGTATACAATTGTGTATTTAGTGAGAAGGGTGATCACTGATTGATTGCATTTAATTTAAAAAACTTGTAGCTAGGAATGGGTGGGTACGTAGGAGGGTGGATGATGCAGGATGTGTGCTAATGAGGTAGGCTTGTCAACTCCTTCCTGTGTCATGACCTAAAGCCTGACCAGGAAGTAAGGCAGAAGCAATGGATATGTTTGGAAACATGGATGAGGACAAGTGAAGTAAGTGTCTGTAGATGTAATGTAAAGATTTTATATTTTTGTAAAAAAGGTACATTAATGCTATATTGGTACATAGGGGATCTGGAAATTAGAAAAAAAGGTGAAGTTAGACTTTAAAGAGCCAGTATAGCTAAAATAAAAGGTTAAATATATTTCAGCAATTTATAACATTGGTAAATATTTAAAGGTTCTCATACTATGACTTCTGTTCTTTATCAGTTAGTCTGGGCACTAGTAATACATCCACTTATTCTGACATCTGCTTTAGCCCTGTCAAGTCTCTAGGAAAACTCAGGAGTCACCTTATATTCCATGGTGATATCCCAGCAGCTTATCTTCATCTCCTGGATCTCAGTGGTCACTCCTTTCCCTGAGGTCGCCTCCATGTTATTCAACCACTTGTGCTCCCAATCATTGTGTGCAATTACATTAAAGTAGGGATGCACCAATGCCAAGCATTTGTGCGAGTATTTGTACTCATGCAAATGCTCCCTATACTGAAACCCTTACTTTGTGGTATGATTTGCATCATTACAAAATGAACAAAAGGTTATAACTCACATTAAGTACATGTCTGCATATCAAATGCAAAATCTGCATAGTGTCCCAGTCCTGGTAATGATAGATACTCACGGCCGCTGGAGGTGCTCACAGGGCTGGAGGAGATGTAGAGGCAGTCTGTCCCCAAGCTGACATCACTTCCACCCTATACCCACAGGGGTCCCAGAAATTCTCCTCCAGTCCTATGAGTACTTACAGCAGCTGTGATTTTCTATCATTGACGGGACCGGGACACTATGCAGATTTAGCATTTTCCCAGATATGTACCAGTACCCATACTCGTCGATAAAAACCTCTATTGGTGCAACCCTACATTAAAGTAATGTATGCTTTTTACGTTATTTTAAAAATGTAGAAAAAACACCTGTAGGGCAAAAAAAGTTAGATAATGCCACGATCAGCCATAACTTTATGATCATTCACCTAATATTGAGTAGTCCCTTTTGCTGCCAACACAGTTCTGACCCATCAAGGCATTGATGTCACTAGACCTCTGAAGGTATGCTGTGGTATCTGGCACCACGCCATAAATAGCAGATCCTTTAATTCCTGTAAGTTGGGGGATGGGGCCTCCATGGATTGGACTTGTTTTTCCAGCACATCCCACAGATGCTTAATTACATCTGGAGAATTTGAAGGCCACACCAACACCTCAAACTCATGCTTGTGTTCCTCAAATTATTCTTGAACCATTTTTGCAGTGTGGCAGTGTGGCAGGGTGCATTATCCTGCTGAAAGAGGCCACTGCCATTAGGAAATACTGTTTCTATGAAGAGGTGTACTTGGTCAGCAACAATGTTTAGGTATGTGGTACATGTCAAGTAACAGCCATATGAATGGCAGGAACTAAGTTTTCCCAGCAGGACATTGCCCAAAGCACCACACTGCCTCCACCGGTTTACCTTTTTCCAAAACTGTATCCTAGTGCCATCTCTTCCCCAGGTAAGCAATTTACACACACCCAGCCAGCCACATGGTATACAAGAAAATGTGATTCATCAGACCAGGCCACCTTCTTCCATTGCTCTGTGCGCCACAACCGATGCTCAAATGCCATTCTAGGTGCTTTTGGCACTTTGACCACTCTGCAGCTATGTAAACCCATACACAACAAATTGTGATGCCCATTTTTTTCTGCTGTCAAAACATCAGTTTCAGAGACAACATGTTTACTAGCTACCTAATATACCCCAAGGGCTTTTAGATGCCATTGTAATGAGATAATCAATGTTATTCTCTTAACCTGTCACTGGTGGAAATTATAGCTGATAGGTTTATACTTACCTTTTCCCTTCCTTCGGTCGGACAGGGGTGATGTCATCCTGGTGACGAGAATTCCAAAGAATACTGAATACTTTGAATCTTGGGAGAAGAATCTGTAATCTGTAGCCCTCCTATACTGTAAGCTCTAACGAGCAGGGCCCTCTGATTCCTCCTGTATTGAATTGTATTGTAACTGTTCTGTCTGCCCTCATGTTGTAAAGAGCTGCGCAAACTGTTGGAGCTATATAAATCCTGTGTAACAATAATACTCATAATAGCACAGTGCAGCATTGTCTTCTCAACCAGATTTGGACCCCGCTGCATTTCCCAGGATGTTACCGGAAGGGAGAGGATGTCACTCTTGCCATGGGCAGAAACTGGGGAAATGTAAATATATTATCTAACTTTTTTCCCCTCACAGGTGTTTTTTTAAATTTAATTCAGTGTTTAGCAAGTGGGAGGAGGGCCGCATTTAAATATCAGACCTGCCTTTTTCAGGTGCAAGGTCTAATTTAACCACTTGCCAATAGTAAAAATATGTAATTTGTTTGACGTTATATACCGGTGTAATGGGTGTTATGGCCGCAGCTATTTTTTTTTTTTTTTTACTATGGCCGATTCTCTATCCGATAAAATCACTTTTAGCCCAGTCATTCCTGGTCTTACTTGGCCCATTGGTGAAGCCAGGGAATGATCCAATGCTATCGGTAGCTGGGCATGCCTTTGGAGGACCGGAATGACATCTGACATCACTTCTGGAATATGTATAGTAAGTACTCCCGTCCCGTGCTACTATGGGATGGTAAGGTATAGATATAGGGTGCTGCAGACACCGTGTGAGTCAAACAATCCTTAGTATAAAATCAGTGATAAAGTGATATGCTCCTAGTACAATGAAAATAATTAATCTTGTGACAACGATTCTTATATGTGAAACAAATATATATATATATATATATATATATATATATATATATATATATATATATATATATTGCTGTCTCTCCTACGTGGTAAACAAAATATAAAAAAATATATAAAAAACATATACTGAATAAAAATTCATAAACAGTATAAAGTGCTACAGAACAAAAAAGAAAAAACACCGCGCTATTTCAAAAATGAAAAAAGTGAAGAAAAGTAGTGAAACTACAAAATTTCTGTAAGAATCACAGCCCAGCTGCTAGCACACAAACAAACCAAGTTCACATAACATATATAAATTAGTACTGCGCTTAAAGGCACCTATTTAAATAGGTGAAAAAAAATGTGCATATCTGACAAACAGTGAATGGAAAGTCCATGAAATATTTAAGAACAGTCCCAAAATTAATCACTCTGGTGCATCTAGAGCTTAATTAAAAGTCCTCAGATGGCATTCAAGGTTAAATATCTTGTCACGTTCTCAGATTTCAAAAGCTCTTGAAAATGGGTTATAGGCAAGTAGAGAAAGTAGATACTCTTACCAGATGGGTTGGACACATCCACCGTATAGTAGTGTGTCTTGCGAGCTTATGGGGGGGGGCTCCAGCCACTCACCCCAGTACACCGACCAGATGTTATTTTCCTCTCAGGGTTCCTTACAGTATCCGGATCGGGAAAATGAGTAGGGTTTCCGTACCATAAACTACTGTAGAGCTTGGTGCCAGAAGTCTCGTGAGGGTTCACCATAAAAGGAACAAAGCATAAAAAACGCCTCGCATGGTGAAATACAACCAATGATGGTTTATTGAAAAAATTCTGATAGACAGAACTTAAAGCGGGATTCCACCCTAAAGTGGAACCTCCGCTGATCGGATCCCTCCCCCCCTCCGGTGTCACAATTGACACCTTTCAGGGGGGAGGGGGGTGGAGATACCTGTCAAAGACAGGTATTTACACCCACTTCCGGGCATAGACTCCCGTGGGAGTCTACGCCATTTCCTGCCCTGCCGCGCTGTCTGCTGGGACACACACGGGTCCCAGTGACAGCGCAGAGATTTCCTATTGCGTGGCGCAACTCACGCATGCGCAGTAGGGAACCAGGAAGTGAAGCCGATTCGCTTCACTTCCTGATTCCCTCACCTAGAATGGTGGCGGCAGCAGCCGAGGGCCGAGCGATTGATCGGCCTTGGCTGCCGGCATCGCTGGAACCCGGGACAGGTGAGTGTCCATTTATTAAAAGTCAGCAGCTGTAGTATTTATAGCTGCTGGCTTTTAATAATTTTTTTTTTTGGTGGAATCCCTCTTTAAAATGATAAAATCACGTGATACATAAAAACAATAGCAATGTGGGGAGCAAACAACTGCTGGCCAAAAAAAATCAATATAACAGTCCAATATAAATAAGTGAATATTTGGACACGGATCTGGGTCCAAAGTGCAGATATGTGAATATTCTTATGGGAACGTCATGTGAAAGCTTCCTAAGATAAACCACATCTGGTGACACTGTGAGAAGTGATCCTTCGATGTTAATGACACCCGTGTAATATACTAGGTAATTACCTCACTGCTGTAACATAATTTGGGAGATAGAAAGGGGATGGATCCAGCGTGTTCCTCCTCTATACCAGTAAAAGTATAATTTATGCAGCGGGGGTCACTCTGTTTCTCTCCCGGAGGTGGTCCCTAGGGACCGCTTGGGTACTCGATGTGAGCAATTAGAGAGCTAAAGAGTATAAGGGAATACCTATTGAGGTTACCAAAGATGTACTAAGTCAAAGGTCTAAGATAATATGCTTAGGCGTGCATTTCAATAGGTTCAGAATTAAGATGCAAGATGTTGACATATCAGGAAACATCTGTCTGTGGTAAGAGGCACAGGGATAGATAGGACTGGTTACGCAAGAATATGGTCAGTCAGCAGATGCTGAAATGGCAAAATAACTGTCAGAAGATTGTATTTAACCTTTGACTTACATAATGTCATGAGTTTAAGAAAATTGTTGATGTATGTGTAAAATCCACCCTATGGGCCCCTCACAGGGCAGGGCTTTGTAAATTACCACATAAAAGACGGTCCACTTTCCATTAAACCCTGTAATCTTCACCACGTACCCATGAGTGTATGTGTATTTGATTAACCGCCGGCGTTTGGGACCTCCATTGAGCCACTCCAGCCTAGGCTATCCAGGGGAATCTAGAAGACGAACACCTTACAGTTTTGGTACCAGAAGTGGGGTTTGCACAGGTAAGTCATATTTACACCTTTTACCTCTTTTTATGGTAATTGGCGTTTATGCTTGACCTGTCCAAACAACCATTATAAGAAATTTAATTGTGTGTATATATATATATATATATATAAACTGTGCCTTCGCAACGGACTAGGCTGGTCCCTTGGGGGGTGAAAAGGGTTCGCAGGTACTGAGGAGTCTGACCAGGTTGGTCCGACTATAAACTAAGAGAGATATTTATGATTATATTCTAACACGGGAGGTATCATATACGCCCGTGACATAAGGATTGGCTAAATGGACGCCCACTTTGAGAACTTTTTAAGTGCACTATATATATAATGAAATGCATCATGATGTGATTACTTGATAATGTACATGTAACGTTTTAAAGCTGAAATCTTAAACCATAAAAATATGTCTGTTTCTCTTTAGGTGCAAGCGTAAGTATATAGAGTATTAACGTTGTATAAGATATAATTATATAGAGTGGATATCTGTTTGAATAAACCCAAATGTTGTTAAATGAATACAGAGTATTAAGAACCAGATTGTAGTGAGGTAGCACCCGCCTGTTCACACTGCACGCTAGGTTTATTTTTTCTTAGCATTTATGAAAGGTAGATTCTTTTGACCACTAGACCTACAGGCTTCTCTTGCAGACTTGGTGTAAGAGGGGTATATCCCGCCACCAGGAAAGATTTACCCTTCATCGTATATTAAGGGTAAATCTTCATAGTTTTATATAAGTCCATCTGCCCCAAAAAAGATCAGGGATCCTACTCCCAGACCAGAGACCGGATTGTTGGACAAACCGGGTGTTATCACCTGTGTCCTGCCACTAGACACACACTGCCCAGACTACTAGATGGGGAATTCTGCAGCAACCCAAACCATGGCCACCCCATCACCCTATGAATTTGTCAGTAATATGATCCCTGGCCCCCAGGTAGAACCATTTTGGACACAAGTCCGAGAAAGGTGTCAGCAATTGGGGATACATGACCCAGGGCCATATGGTCCTTGTACTGAGGAAGACTGGCAGGAAGTAAGTAAAATATGCCAAATCCACAAAAATTCGTACCCTCCAGGGAAGTGGGAAAATATTCAATATATAAAAGATTGTTACCATGCATGGGATAAATGTCTACACAAATATAAAAAGAAGCATATTAATAAAACTACAAAGCTTACTCCAAATATAGGACCCAGTGCTATGGCTGAAGCCCCTGCACCCCCTTCACCTCCCCCTCCCCCGCCTCAATGTCCACCCCCACCTTATGTTATGGTAAAAAACGAGGATGGGACGCCAGGTTCATACCTTCAACTATATCCTTCACTGGATCCTGTAGTCCTAGCCGCCATAGCACACACCACAGCAACACCACAACAAGTGGCCCAATGGGAACAAGTAAGTAGGGGCAGAGAGGAAGAGGGGAGACAGGAAGAAGTTACAGGACAAGAAGAGGTGGGTAGTCCCGAAAAGCAGGAATTAGAGGCAAAGATAAAAGAGTTTGAAGAGAGGAAAAAGGAGGAAGAAGAGAGAATAGGGAAAAGGAGAACTGAGTTAGAAACACTTATGGAAGACCTAAAACAAAAAGAAATAGCCCTCGATGAGGCAGAAAAGGCAGAAGTGGATAGGAAAATAGTGTTAGAAATGTATCAGAAAGACTTGGAAAAAAGGGAGAAGGAATTCCAGGAGGGAAAAGAGAGAGAGGAACATAGGATGGAGGACTTACAAAAGGAACTAGAAAAGTTAAGAAGGCAATTAGGGAAGAAGGAGGAAATGTTAAAAGAAGCGCAGGATAGGATTATATCGCTGCCCCCCACCACTACAAGAAGCCATACAAAAGAGACACCTATTCCCAAAACTGAGGAGTTAGGTCCAATTAGTAAAAAAGGGACATCATCCATAGAAGAGGAAACTGAGGAAGAAGTAGTAGGGGCTTCATTCAAAGCACCTTTGATGACCATGGGGAACACCGAGGTGCATATACCATTACCTTTGGGTACACTCTCCAAAATAAAAGAACTATGTCCCAATCCCAAGAAGTATCCACGAGATGCAGGTACCTTTCTGGCAAAATATAGTGCAGGCACAGGGCTTGACAAAGATGACATAAAAAGTATTCTTAGCATTGTAGACCCAGACAGCCCAGAAGTAGCCCCTGTAGACGACCTATGGACAACCCATATCCAGACCGATAAGGATTGGATATCCTTTTGGAAAGGCATGGGAGGTCATTGGTCCAAATTATACAAAGGACCATCTGCACTCCAAGAACTGATCCTAGCCAAGCAGGGACCTAAAGAGAAATTCTAAGATTACTGTACCAGAGTATACTCCCTATGGAAAGCTGTAGATGGGGCCACACCACAATTATTTACCACTACCATCATGTCGGGAGGCGATCCCAAAGTGACGCAATTGCTCAAATTCACAAACCCCAAATGGGCGGAGCAAGCACCAGATGAATTTATGAAGGACGCCAGGTCCAGAGAGACTTCAGGGGTCTTTGAACAAAAAGGGGAATTTTCCCCTCCTTGACACAAACACAAACCCTAGTCACACCTGAAACCTCATCCTCACCACCGCACCTCATGACCATGCAGCCCTACCCACCTGACCAAGGATGTTTTAATTGTGGGGAACAGGGACATTGGAAATCACAGTGCCCATATAGACAGAGGGCGAGCTATCCAAGGGGCAGGGGAAGGGGGTACAACGCTGCTAATCGCCCCCCCCCCTCACACTACAAGGTACCCCCAATATCCGCCACCTCCCCAAACACCATCTCAAAACCATGCGCTTGCACAGCCACCCTACACCCCAACCTCTAACAGACCTCCCCCTCGAATCCCCATGCAGTGGCCATCTACCCGACAAACACACCCCCAATAGGGATGCCTAGAGTATGTCCCTTCCCTCAGTCTGGTGTGCCACAACCTATCATGGAAGAGTCTACCACAAGTTATATTACGCGTAGACAACCACATAGTGTGTTTCCTGCTTGATTCAGGTGCCACTTTTAGCTCATTAAATGATGAGAGGTATGACACACCAGTGTTTACTGAGGGACACTCTATTGGAATAAATGGGACATCGGTTACTCATTCCGTCACCCCGCCTTTACCAGTCTCTACCCCGGATGGACTAGAGCTATGTATGCAGAGTTTCGCTGTCCTGACTTCCTGTCCAGTATCCCTAATGGGCAGAGATTTACTGTCCCAGTTGAACATTACCATTAAGTTTGACAAAGACGGCTCCCTCACTGCGAGTTCCCCTCTTTGTGACTTACACAGCCCAAAAAGACATGCACACAGGAGTTTCTTTCTAATGATACCTTCCTCCCTTGACCATCACACAATTTGGGCAGAAAACAAAGGTAGTGTGGGCTTTATTAATTGCACACCATATGCACCACAAATGCGATCAGATGCGGGGATACAATATCAAAAACAGTATCCCCTACCCCCAGAGAAAGTCAAAGGCATCTCCCCTCAAATTAATGATTACATATCAAAAGGTATCATGAAACCAATCATCAGTCCCTGGAACACGCCCATTTACCCCGTAAAAAAGGCCAGTGGGGAGTGGAGACTTGTACAAGACCTAAGGGCAGTTAACAAACAAGTGATTCCACTTCCACCCCTAGTCTCAGACATCACTTTTATCTTCTCATGTATACCGGCACATTCTCTATGCTACACAGTGATTGATTTAGCAAATGCCTTCTTTAGCATTCCCATTGCGGAAGAGGCCCAGCCTATGTTTGCCTTCTCCTGGACGGAGGGCCAGTTGACGGGTCAGTTAACCTGGACACGCCTGCCTCAGGGGTATGTTGATAGTCCTGCTGCCTTCTCTATGATACTCAATGAGACTGTCAAATCTTGGACGCCTGAGCGAGGGTCGGTGCTAATACAGTATGTGGACGACTTGCTCTTGTGCAGTCGCACTGCTGAAGATTGTGCGGTCGATTCCACATCTCTGTTGAACCATCTAGCCCACATCGGACATTTAGCATCCAGAAAGAAGATACAGTGGTGTATGCCACAAGTGGAATACTTGGGGTGCATACTAAAAAGGGGGACAAGGATGGTCTCCCCCAAACGCGCCGCAGCCCTACAAGCTCTGAGCCCCCCAAAAGACAAGGCAGCCCTGCTCTCATTCTTGGGTGCTGTGGTATATTGCCGCCAGTGGATCCCCGACTGTTCTCATTATGATGGCATACTAAGAGAGGCCACCGCCTCAACAGCCCCTAGGCAGGTTGATTGGACAGAGGAACGGCTTAAAGCCTTCCAGGCCCTATTGAACAGTTTGTCATGTGCACCCGCCCTGGGGTTGGTAGACTATGGTAAAGCTTTTCAACTATACTGTATAGTCTCGGGGACCTCTTTTGCCGCGGTTTTGACACAACAGCATGGAACAGGCTACCGCCCTGTCTCCTACCTATCTAAAAAACTCCCCCTTTAGGTTCAAGGCATGCCATCATGCCTTCAGAATTTAGCCGCCTGTGCTATGGCCGTACAAGATGCCAACAAGATGGTCTTGGGACACCCGATGACGCTTTACACCACACATTCTGTCACCCACCTCATACAGAACATGAACACCCAACACATGACCTCACAAAGACTCAGTGGATATGAGATTTCCCTCATGAACACAGACAATCTGTCTCTCAAATATGTTCCCGCCAACAACCCTGCCGTCCGTCTCTTGCACTCCATGTTACGCCTACCACAAGACCCAGACCAGTTTCATGACTGTATAACACGAGTGGAGTCTATCACATCACCAAGACCAGACCTCACCGACGTACCGATTACCAATGCAGACGATGTTTTTGTGGACGGTAGTTGCTCCCGTCCCTCCGATTCCACCTTCCAAACAGGATATGCAATAGTCCAGTTGCCAAACAAGGTATTAGAAGCCAAACCACTGCCCCCCTCTTCGGCTCAGGTGGCTGAACTAGAAGCCCTCACCAGGGCCTGCATTTTATTTACAGATAAGAAGGTGAACATTTACACAGACAGTAGATATGCATTTGGGGTGGTGCATGACTTCGGAGTAATATGGGCTAAAAGAGGTTTTAAAACAGCAGATAATAAACCTATTTCCAATGCTACCCAGATTCAGGCACTTCTTCGGGCTATTTTGCTCCCAAAAGAGGTGGCAATAATTAAAGTAAAAGCACATTCTTCAGATAATAGCAGACTTTCCAAGGGAAATGCCTTAGCTGACCGAGAAGCGAAAAAGGCAGCCCAGTCCTCCACCCAGGAGCCCACCCCCACGTCCATGTACTTTAAGGATCATTTCACCTGTCCTAACTTTAAATCTGTAGTGGCACAAATGCAATCATTAGCCACTGAGGAAGATGTCTTGTATTGGGTGAAGGCTGGCTTGACCAAAGACCCAGAGGGTCTGTGGTCAAAAGAGGGGAAGATATTGGGAATACCTGAGGCAAGCAGTATTCTAATTCTCTCCTACCTTCATGGTCCAGGACACATAGGTGCCGTCCCTTTAGCCACTATGTACACCAAATCTTTCTGCACAAACGCCTTGAACAAACAAGTCAAACTCCTGACCACAAGTTGTCTTACCTATGCTCAAAACAATGTTCAGGGCAAACGGCATGGCCTACATGGTCATCTACCCCCACCAATAGGTCCCCTTACAGATTTACAAGTAGACTTCACACACATGCCAAAACAAAAGGGGAACCTAAAATTCCTGTGCGTTGTCGTAGATAAATTTTCAGGCTGGGTTGAAGCCACTCCCTGTGCAGGTGAGACAGCCAATATAGCAGCAAAATGCTTGCTGAATAACTGGATTTGTAGGTTTGGCATACCAACATCTATTTGGTCAGATAGGGGACCTGCATTCAGCTCTTCCGTTACCCAGGCTGTGGCTAAATTGTTAGGGCTGCAATGGAAACTACACATCCCCTTTCACCCTCAAAGCGCAGGGGTAGTGGAAAGAATGAATAGAAATATAAAGGATAAATTGAAAAAGGCCACAGGGGGCACAATGAAGGGATGGCTTGATCACCTCCCTTCTGTGCTATTCCAGATTAGAACGGCACCCCACGCCAGAACGAAACTTTCACCTTTTGAAATTTTGATGGGAGTCCCCGCAAACATAGAATTACCCCCATTAGACCAAGACACTGATATTGACATTTATTCCCAAGAGGAAATGTACGTGAAAAACCTGGTAAGTATGCTTCATGAAATAAACGAACAAGTTTCTGTCACCTTCTCTCCTCTCTCCACAGAGCCAACACACCCCTTCATCCCAGGAGATCAAGTGCTAGTCAAGCAACTGGCCCACAAAAAGAGGATCGGACCAATCTACTCTGGACCTTGGAAGGTTGAAAAGGTGTCCAGAACTGCGGTCCTGACTGACCAAGGAAACACCTGGATCCACGCCAGCAGGCTGAAAAAGTGCCCACCGCTTCCCACAACCCCCGACCCCCCACCTATTGAAGAAGAACCCGACCCACCCGAACAGCTACCGGAACTGCAAGAGATTCAGGAAGGCATTGGACAATAAACCCTTGAAACCCTACACGATAGCGAGGAAGAAGGACAAGCATAAGAACTTGTAGAAATGTTTTTACCTTCAGTGTCAGGGAAGGCTGTATGCCTTTGGGGTAGTCTGGTACTATTTGTATTCCTGCCCACATGGTTTATAGCCAACTGTATATATCATCCAGAAGACTTAGGTCTATTAAAAGGGATATGTGGACCACCTAAGATGAATAATACCCCCGGCCAAAGACATAGTAGAAGTATTATACCCGTTAATGAGTCACCTAAGGGACTGACTGACAAGATGTTACTACTAAAATTCAAATATAGCTATGCTCAAAAATCCGGTTTTGAGAAATGCTGGATTTGCAGCAAGCTACATCCCAGTACAGCTAGAATCCCTCTCATGGCAGTCCCCTTGAATTTTACCCCCCTCCTTAATGGAACACCCCCTATCGTCCTAACGAATGTTACTAGGACCCTTTCAAATAAAACCCTCACTTTCCAAATTATAGGTAGAAGCCACTTCCCAGACTGGTGTTTCCAACTGGGAAACACCACAGATGGAGCCGAGGTTTGCAAACAAGCAAAACTTAACATTTCAATGACATCGCTTAACAGTCCTTCTTTCTTCCATACTTCAGATCCCACCCTAAATGCCACCTTTTTAGACTTTCTTAGCTCCAGTACTAAGTCTACAATACACCAATTAATGTCAATTCTGGTGCTCTCTGGCCTTTCTGATACTCTTAGGAACGTGTTCCATAAACGGCCCCTAGCTCTAGGAAATACCATATATATATGCTGCGGCAAACTCTGTCACCCCTGGATCCCAACCAAACCCCAGGGGTGGTGTTACCTTGCAGCCCTGGTTCCTATCATGGGGGTATTAGGGGATAACAAGGGAAGTCACCTCCTTGAAGCTAGCATGCATCCTAGATATCCCCTTAGACACCGTAATAAACGAGAATTGTTTTTAGAAAAAGATATGGCCTGGGCATGGTTCCCTTCCTGGACAGGGTGGGGAATTGACCTAATGAAAAGATTAAATAATTACACTGGCATAATTGATGAGATTCTGGAGGAAAATTCTGATGATATAACCAAACTAAATCTAGAAACTAGGGCAATTAGGAAGCAACTAGAACTACATGAGTTGGCTATAGAAAGTATGAGTGCAGCCCTTACTGGCCTCTGTGAGACTACTGAGGATTATGAGTGCTGTACCTGGATTCATAATACCAGCATCGAAGTCCCAGACTACTATGACGTTATTGCCCAACACAGGGAAGAGGTAAATAAACTACAGAAAGAGGCAAGAAATATAGGAAAAAACTGGGATCCATTCTCGAGCAGTTTTAGTTTTGGGGGATTAATATCTTGGCTCCGAAATACTGCCATGACAATTGCCACTGTGATTCTCTTCATTCTATTCTTATATGCCTGTTATAAGATAATCAAATGTTTATGTAAAAAGGGAAACACGGCCGCTCAGGAGGATCTGAAACTCACTTCCATTGTTAAAGGTCCAACGGTATGGTATAAAAACCAAGAGCACGAGGGTTCGGAGTATGAAGCCTGTGCTATTAAATTAGAAAAGGAATGATCATTATGTAAATCACAGAATGATCAAAGGGAGGATTATAAGGGAATACCTATTGAGGTTACCAAAGATGTACTAAGTCAAAGGTCTAAGATAATATGCTTAGGCGTGCATTTCAATAGGTTCAGAATTAAGATGCAAGATGTTGACATATCAGGAAACATCTGTCTGTGGTAAGAGGCACAGGGATAGATAGGACTGGTTACGCAAGAATATGGTCAGTCAGCAGATGCTGAAATGGCAAAATAACTGTCAGAAGATTGTATTTAACCTTTGACTTACATAATGTCATGAGTTTAAGAAAATTGTTGATGTATGTGTAAAATCCACCCTATGGGCCCCTCACAGGGCAGGGCTTTGTAAATTACCACATAAAAGACGGTCCACTTTCCATTAAACCCTGTAATCTTCACCACGTACCCATGAGTGTATGTGTATTTGATTAACCGCCGGCGTTTGGGACCTCCATTGAGCCACTCCAGCCTAGGCTATCCAGGGGAATCTAGAAGACGAACACCTTACAAAGAGCCTTTTATTCCTTCAGCCTTTTGATCCTTCCAGGTACAGCTTGTCTTTTTACATCTGGTGTTAGGGATTCAATGCTACCCAAGTGTTGTCACCTTCCTGTCGTGCACTCCCCCAGGGTACTACCAGCTGACAGCTCTCCAAGACAGGTGTATTCACCACAACTTCCCCACACCACCACTCCTAGAACTACGCAATGTAGGCAATGTATGTGTTTAAACCACACATGGGAAGTATTTCCGTGAACGTTAGACTGAGAGCAATAATTCTAGTGCAAGACCCCCTCCGTAACTATAAACAGGTAACCTGTAAAACATTTTAAATTGTCGCCTATGGAGATTTTTAAGTACCATCGTTTTTCGCCATTCCATGAGCGTGTGCAAATTTTAAAGCATGACATATTAGGTATCTATTTACTCAGCGTAACATCATATTTCAGGGGAATCTAGAAGACGAACACCTTACAAAGAGCCTTTTATTCCTTCAGCCTTTTGATCCTTCCAGGTACAGCTTGTCTTTTTACATCTGGTGTTAGGGATTCAATGCTACCCAAGTGTTGTCACCTTCCTGTCGTGCACTCCCCCAGGGTACTACCAGCTGACAGCTCTCCAAGACAGGTGTATTCACCACAACTTCCCCACACCACCACTCCTAGAACTACGCAATGTAGGCAATGTATGTGTTTAAACCACACATGGGAAGTATTTCCGTGAACGTTAGACTGAGAGCAATAATTCTAGTGCAAGACCCCCTCCGTAACTATAAACAGGTAACCTGTAAAACATTTTAAATTGTCGCCTATGGAGATTTTTAAGTACCATCGTTTTTCGCCATTCCATGAGCGTGTGCAAATTTTAAAGCATGACATATTAGGTATCTATTTACTCAGCGTAACATCATATTTCAGGGGAATCTAGAAGACGAACACCTTACAAAGAGCCTTTTATTCCTTCAGCCTTTTGATCCTTCCAGGTACAGCTTGTCTTTTTACATCTGGTGTTAGGGATTCAATGCTACCCAAGTGTTGTCACCTTCCTGTCGTGCACTCCCCCAGGGTACTACCAGCTGACAGCTCTCCAAGACAGGTGTATTCACCACAACTTCCCCACACCACCACTCCTAGAACTACGCAATGTAGGCAATGTATGTGTTTAAACCACACATGGGAAGTATTTCCGTGAACGTTAGACTGAGAGCAATAATTCTAGTGCAAGACCCCCTCCGTAACTATAAACAGGTAACCTGTAAAACATTTTAAATTGTCGCCTATGGAGATTTTTAAGTACCATCGTTTTTCGCCATTCCATGAGCGTGTGCAAATTTTAAAGCATGACATATTAGGTATCTATTTACTCAGCGTAACATCATATTTCACATTTTACAAAAATGGGGTAAGTATTGTGTTTTTTTTTTCATTCATTAAAGTGTATTTTAAGCCAAAAAATTACATAAAATATTACAACAATCGACCATTTTATTCTCCAGCATCTCTGCTAAAAAAAATGTAAATGTTTGGGGTATCCAAGTAATTTTCTAGCAAAATATACTGATTTAAACTTTTAAACAAAAAGTTCCAGAAAAGGCCTGATCTTTAAGTGGTTAATACACATACAGTCATTGGGGTGTGGGTGGGATTTGCTTCCAGGGCTGGCACTAGACTTTGAGTTGGAAGCAGCTTTCTCTCTGCCTACTGCACTGCCTGGGCTGCTGTAGGTGGACTTAGGCCTGAGAGTATAGTGCAGGTAAGGATGCTGGAAACTGCAGTAGAAAAAGCTGGGAGTTGTGATGGGACAGGCTGTGGAGTGTACTTTACAGGGGCCCTGAATGAGTGCACTGAGTGCAGTAAATAAACAAATACAAATCAACTGAGTGCGGAGGCTGAGCCATAGGCTAACCCCTCTTTTGTGAAATAAACATATAGAAAATAAAAACAATCTAGCATTTTCAGTTACTACACAAAAAAGGCATATTAAAGAGAAAAAAAAAATGGCCTTTGAGAAATATAAGCCTACTTCCGGTTCCGGCGCCGCATGGAGTAGCTGTGCCTCTCACAGCTCCCGCAAACCGCCCTCCACATCGGCCTGAAAATCGGCGTTTTCCGCCCCAAACAGCCCCATCAGCCTTCTCCACGTCCCCGGCCACGGGATGGACCGGTTCCTCGAAAAAACCGGGCCGCGATCGTACGCGGCCGCCGCCGCGCGGCCGGCCCAGCCGCAAATCGAGGCCCCGGCTTCGGCCTACACGGATCCGGCCTGTGCGGCCCAGCCTGAGGAGACGTCGCCTGCTATGGAGGTAGGGGAACAGCCTGCTCATCCATCCAGCATCAGTGACTCTATACCACCACAGATCCAGGCCCCCCCTCCTCCATCTAGCCCTGAATCATCTCCCTTCATCCAGCAGCCACAATTACCTCCACTGCCACGAGACCATCACACAGAAATCCTGGCACAGGCTGTGGCTGCTCTCCTCTCCCCTATGATCGCTGCATCAGTGGAGAAAGCTGTCAGCTTAGGCATGCAGAAAGTCCAAGCCCAGCTGGGGGAACATGCATCCAGACTGAATGAAGCAGAGCATCGCATATCCACCATTGAGGACGAGCTTTACCAGACGCAATCCCTGGAACATGCACAGGACAGAACGAACAAATTTATTCTGGAAAAACTCGATGACCTCGAGAACAGGTCCAGGAGGAACAACCTGCGTTTCGTAGGTTTCCCTGAATCGCTCCATCAATCTGCCCTAATGGAAGTATGCGCTCGTCGCATCCCTGAAGCTCTGGGTCTGGGAGGCCCGTGTATCGTGGAGCGCGCTCACCGCATGGGGGCTTTCAACTCGGAACGCAAGTTACCGCGCCCGATCATAGCCAAATATCTCAACTACTCAGACAAAGCCGCCATACTGCAACAATACCGGCAAGCAAGATCCCTACAGATAGAAGGAGTCCGCATCCTGATCTTCGCCGACTATTCGGTAGATGTTTCTAAACGACGCAAAGCTTTCCAGCATGTTTGTGCAGAACTTCACCAACGGCAATTCAAATTCACATTGGCATTCCCGGCTACCCTACGGATCAAAACACCCTCTGGTGAACAACTGTCCTTTCAAGACCCGGAGGAAGCATCTGCCTACTTGAAATCGTCGCGCTCAGGATCCCTCCTCAGCCCCACGCCTAAGGCCCCACCACTCAACCGGGCCCTGGATCAAAGGAGCCCGCGCAAGGACTCTCCCAAGCGCTTCAGGGCCTCGGGTCCAACTCATCATGGCCTCACTACACGCTGAGGGGCACGCACTGGCCCCGCTGTTTCCACACGCAAGTGTTCCTTTCTTTATGGCTCTGTTTGGCCTTCCTACGTACCTAGTTAAGGTGTTCTGAACTTTGGACTCTCCCCCCTGGACAGTCCACACCTCACAGGTAATATCTGTTACTACTTGTTCAGACCTGTTGTTCTGTCTGCATACATCTTGAACTGACTCTTTGCGGACGAACTTTTTTGTTTTGTTCTATTTTAGATGTATTTTTACCCTTCCTCAGTGGTTCATGGCTATAGAGGTATTCTGCTTAACATGACAACTTATGTACACTAATTTGTGACATATATATTTTCACTCTTGTACACATTCGTACCCTCTTCCCCCTGGGTTCTTTGTGCAGACCTGCGCCCATGTGCTGCTCTCCCACATGCCCTGCCGCTGCCTTGTACTCCATCTCTAAGGGGCGGAAGCCTCTGACATGATGCAGGGCTGGTTATGGGAACTGGTCTTCGCAGTGATCCCCATGCGGAAAAAAGAGAAGTTAGTTAGCGATTATGTTTATTTCTGCTTATCTTATCTTTGGCTACTGCGACAGTTTTATCCTTCCCCCTCCTCTCCTTTTCCTCTACCCGATAGGTTCTCTATTAGTGCACGCATACTCATCACCCCCCTTTTTAGGGCTTTGCTCCCATGCTCCAGTATGAATAACTACTGCTCACTACACTTAACCACACACATCCGAATGATTTCACTACTAGCACACCATATCCCCATCCTAACCCCATCATGCTGCGAATAATTTCTTGGAATGTGAAGGGCCTTCGTTCCCCTGCTAAGAGAATGAAGGTTCTTCGCCATCTCAAACGGCTCAAAGCAGATATAGCTTTGCTTCAGGAGACACATCTTTCCTCAACCGATTTTGTTCGGATGAAGAAACTCTGGGTGGGGGCGGTGGCGGGCTCAGAAGCTCTCGGCCGTAAAGCGGGAGTCCTTATCCTTATTCATAAAAATCTCCCTTGTACCATACTGTCAACGGATACGGATACTCAGGGCAGATTGCTCTCTATTCGTATCCGCATTGGGACAAAAGAAATAGTGATATCCAACATATACGCCCCAAACAGTCCTACGAAGCAATTCTTCACCACACTGACCACCTGGCTCCTGCGCTACCCCTCCTTACCTCAAGTCGTGGGGGGAGACTTTAATTCCGTAATACACCCACTAGCTGATAAATCTTCGAAACGACGACTTGACTCGTCCTCGACACCGACCAACACTACATTGTTAGCGGACACAATGGAATCCCTTCGTCTCCTTGACCTATGGCGCATACACCACCCGACTGATAGGGATTTCTCCTTCTACTCCCATCCACACAATTTATTCACTAGAATTGACTACATATTTAGCTCACATGACCTACTCCCCTTCATCCCAGACGCGGAGATACATGATATTGCTATCTCTGACCATGCTCCTATATCTATATCTCTAGAGACTCCTGATATCCATCCGAATCCCAAAATTTGGCGATTCCCAGCCTTCCTCCAGCACAACGCGGACTTCCACACCTACATCACCAAAGAATGGCGTTTATACGCACAAACTAATGCGGACCATGCGGACAACCCTAATCTGCTATGGGACGCAGGGAAAGCTTTCCTCCGAGGACGCATTATCTCTTATGCATCCTCCTTCAAAAAGAATGCACATCTTAACTATACTACGGCCAGTTCCAAACTCCATCAGGCCCAACGTACACTCTATACCCATGACACACCTGAAAACCGGGAAGCTTGGCGAATAGCCAAACAATCCTTTGAAACTTGGGCCGACACACTTGAATCGATTAAGAGAGCTCACTTTGATGCCACTCTCCACAAATTCGGGAACAAAGCCGGTAAACTGCTAGCCAGACTATGTAAAGGAACCTACCGCCCAACTATCATACCTGCTATCCGGGAGCCCGACGGCTCTATAACAACGTCGCAACAGGGCATAAATTCTGCCATGCTGCGTTACTATACGGCCTTGTATGCGGCAGACCCTATCGACGAGCAAACGGCACACGAATTTATAGGCAAAGTAACCCTGACTCAAATATCCCCCTCACAACTAGACTCCCTAAATGCCCCCATATCTCTCGCGGAAATAACCAACACGATTCGGACTCTAGCCTCTTCCAAAGCCCCTGGTCCAGATGGACTAACGGGCGAATTTTATAAATCACTCAATTCACTCCTAGCACCCACACTTGAAAGGGTGTACCAACACATATGGACAGGGGGCCCCTATCTACCCACAGGCAACCAGGCGATAATAAAACTTCTAGGAAAAAAGGGGAAGGAACCTACAGAACCAGGCTCTTATAGGCCCATATCGCTCCTAAATCTCGATGTCAAGATTTTATCCAAAATCATAGCCACAAGGCTAGCTAACATCATCCCTTTTCTGATCCATCCTGCCCAGTCAGGCTTTGTGAAAGGCAGAACGGCGACGATCAACATCAGAAAGGTGATGATGGCACTAGAGCACGCTAGATGCAACCCGAACGGGGACTTTGCCATCATTACTCTTGATGCCGAAAAAGCTTTCGACAATGTTAGTTTTGAATGGCTGTCTCTGGTTCTGAACAAAATGGGTTTCACCGGCCCTTTCTTACATCTAATAAAATCTATGTATACCTCTCCGGCCGCTAGATTGGTTGCAGCTGGCCTGCTCTCAAATGAATTTCGCCTCCATAAGGGTACGAGACAAGGCTGCCCCTTATCCCCTCTCCTCTTTAATTTGGCCCTGGAACCACTATCTAGGTTTTTGTCCACAGTAGCCCCAATCCATGGCATTCCGATAGGCGAGCTACAACTGAAGACGTCTCTCTTTGCAGATGACGTCCTCATATTCTCCGCAAACCCTTCCGCAGATATGCCCACGATAAAGAACACATTTGATCTATTCCGAAAATGCTCCGGTTTACGCATAAACTATTCCAAGAGCGAGATACTGCCCCTCGGTTCCCTCCCACCTCCAGCCTGGTCTCACAATTCCATCTTCTCGATAGCTAAATCACACATCACTTATCTGGGTATTAAAATAGGGAAGCTTCCCTCCTCACTTTACCATCTAAATTATCCTCCCCTTTTTAACAAGCTCACTCAGGAACTTGAAAACTGGATGGATCTGCCCCTCTCGCTCCTGGGAAGATGTCACCTGATAAAAATGGTCAGTTTCGCACGCCTGCTATACCCTCTTCAAACGATACCTTTACTCATCAGACACAAAGATATTCAAATTTTAAACTCTGCAATATCAAAATTTCTTTGGCGAAACAAAAGACCGCGCATTGCCTTCTCGAAACTTCATCTTCCCAGGACCGAGGGCGGTATTAGTCTTCCAAACGTTAGACTGTATAATTTAGCATGTCTCTTGAGGGTGAGTCTAGATTGGATTACCCAAAAATCCCAATGTTCAAACTTTCACTTGGAAACGGCAATGGTCCATCCCTATTCCCTTACTGCCCTTCTTCACTGCAAGTGGAAATCTCTAGCAACTCCGCATCAACACAACCTCCTGCTGAGGGACACTGCCATTGCCTGGAGGGAGGTAAGGAAAAGTCTCCGTCTCTCTCCTTTCATCTCTAAATTTCTTCCAATTCAAGGGAACCCAAATTTCACTCCAGGTTTGGAACGACAACCTTACGATGAATGGCGCCAAAAGGGTCTTGCTACATTTTTCTCCATGTGTGAGCCAGATTCTGGCAGGGTGCTGCCATTCAGCTCCCTAGCAGCAAAATTTTCTCTTCCGGATGCCTCAAACTTCCATTATCGCCAATGTGTCAGCTTTCTTCAAAAAACCTGCAGGACCGAATCCGTCAGATTCACTACATCATTCATGGAAACTCTCATCCGGAATGACACCTGCAAAATTTCTGACATATACAAACCACTACTTTTGAAAATTACTCCATCCTTAGCCTCGTCATCAGTGCTGAATTGGGCGAAGGACTTTCCAGAGGAGGACATAGTAGACAAAATCCTGCAAGGCCTCAATTCTGTGTACAATCTGATCCCTAATGAATTATGGAGGGAAACCCAGCTAAAAATCGCCCACCGCGCCCATATTCCTTTTCTACCCACTCCCAACCATTCTTCGGCCTCTCCCTCCCCCTCACTGTGCCCAATGTGCCAACAACCCAAACCTTCTCTCGTACACCGGTTCTGGACTTGTAACTTTATTGCTACTTTCTGGGATCAAGTTCTGGCTTATATCTTCAGGATTACGCTGTTGAAACTCCCCAAGAATCCGCTCCTCCTCATCTTTGGGCATTGGGACTACACTCTACTTCCCTGGTCAACCGCCCCCAGCCCACCGGGAAAGGACTGGTCCTTGATCTGCCTCCTATTAGCCAGAAGGGCCATACTGGCCAACTGGACCTCCGCATCTACGACCTCCATTTCACAGGTCGAAAGGGATCTCTTACAACTCCTTTTTCGGGACAAAATCAATGCCAACCTGGACCACCAGAAAGCCTCCAAACGCTTTCATGACAGATGGGACCTTTTTATTTCGATACACCTCTCTCCACACGACCGCACGCTCCTTGATAAACACTCATTTGTGTACAAAGATCCTCATCAAACATGAACTCTTCCACTATTGGATGTCTTCCTTCCATGGAGTATTGGACCTAAGCCCACTATCCCCCCCCCTCCTCCTCCCCCCCTCCCCCCCCCCCCCCCTTCTCCCAGCCCCTCTCCTGTTTTTGCCATATTTGGTTAGTTCCATGAGGTTAATTTTAGAGCCTCCGGGCTAGTTAGATCCATCCAGTTATAGTCTCCTCATGTCTGTCTAATCCTATGAGGGAGTGGATTAGCGTCTGCTCTCGTTCAGGTTTTTAAGTCTCTTGTTTTTCCTTTCTTTTCTTTTCTTTTACACGCCTTCAAGATGATGAGAGTCTCGTCTTGTGTTATAGTCTACTTTGTACACTGTACTTATATAAACAAGAAAACACTTGTATCTGCTGATGATGATTTTATGTACTGTTCTATCACTTTTTCAATAAAAATTTATTCAAAAAAAAAAAAATATATAAGCCTGAGGGCTCATTGTCAGCATTCCAGCACTACAAGGAATGCAATAAGAAATGTAAGCAAGGTCCATAAAGACATGGATGGGCACGTTTGGGGCAAAGGAACTTGACATGCCTGTACAGAGTCCAATTCTTTAGTTCTAATAATGAGTATCAGGAAGATACCCCAGCATTTACATACATGCCTGTAGCACTGACACGTTGATTCAATCACAATGACATTTTAGAAATGTTGATTGACCAAGAACAGGATGGGAGGTGTGAGAATTGTGGAACCACACTGTTCCCATTCATGGTTTCAGGAAGGCTTCATAGGTGTTAACTCTTGTCTTCACATGGTGGTTGATTACCGTATCTGTCAATATAAATGCTGGGGTATTTTCCTAACACTCATTAGAACTAAAGATTAGTGGTATTAACCCAAAAAGCAAACATTTACGGTATTGCATTGCAGCTTACCAATTCTTAGATGTAATGGTTGCATTAGATTTCTTTTGTAGGCTTTCTTTATTTATTTTCATCTGGAATCTGGCCAGCTTGTTCTTTTTAAAAAGAACAAGCTACCCTGCAGATGTAGCAGTAACAGGAATAAGCCAAACCATTTAACACTGGCAGGGGTGCTCAATCCTATTATCTCAAAATAAAAAATAAAAAAACAGTTTGCTGTAACTGCTTATAAAGTATAAAGCGTTATAGAGTTTTGACTAAATTTGTTAGTGTATTTAAATCTGCTAGTATATCTTAGGGAGTATCTCACCAATTATATGATTCCTATTGCAGAGAATGGGTAAAATTTTACTTAGCACAGACTTCTGGGAAAATTGGTAAGCCAATGAAACAAGCATGGAACTTCTAGGGAAGTTCTGTGCAGAAGGCATCCAGGTTGCCATACTGCATTGATTTTTTTGAGAACATTACAGCAGCTGCAAAAAAAGAAAGTACATTTATTTAAATATTGTATAGCAATTGTATACGAGATATGTACAGTGCATCCGGAAAGTATTCACAGCGCTTCACTTTTTCCACATTTTGCTATGTTATAGCCTTATTTCAAAACGGATTCAATTCATTATTTTCCTCAAAACTCTACAAACAACACCCCATAATGACAACGTGAAAGTTTGAAATCTTTGCAAATTTATAAAAAAAAAAAACAACAAAAAAAATCCCCATGTACATAATTATTCACAGCCTTTGCTATGACCAAATACCATTCCTGCCTGCACGCTGCCAAACAGACCTACTTTATCACTCTCATTAACACCCTCTCACGCGGTCCCCATCAACTCTTTTCTACCTTTACCACTCTACTTCGTCCTCCATTACCCCCACCACTAACTTACTCACTGCCCAGGAGATTGCTTATCACTTCAAAAATAAGATTGAGACGATTCGTCTCGAGATCTCCGCTCTACAGACATCTCCCTCACCTTACACTCCCTGTCCTCCTGCACAATCAATACTTTCCTCTTTTGACCCAGCTACTATAGAGGAAGTCACTAAACTTTTTTCTAATGCCCACCTAACCTTCTGCCCCCTGGACCCTGTTCCTTCTCAAATACTATGGTCACCATCTGACTCAATCCTACACTCCTTAACTCATATCTTCAACCTCTCATTCTCTACTGGCATCTTCCCCAACCCTCTAAAACATGCACTAGTCACTCCCATACCAAAAAAGGCCTCAGACCCCACCAATCTTAACAACTTAAGACCCATCTCTTTACTCCCTTTTGCCTCCAAACTCCTTGAACGTTTAGTCTACAACTGACTGAGCAACCACCTCATTGAAAATAAACTTCTCGATCCTTTTCAGTCTGGATTTCGCCCACAGCACTCCACAGAAACTGCCCTTCTAAAACTCACTAACGACTTATTAACAGCCAAAACCAATGGTCATTATTCCATACTCTTACTCTTGGACCTTTCTGCTGCCTTTGATACAGTTGACCACCCCCTCCTCCTCAAAAAACTCAATTTGCTTGGTCTCCATGGCTGCACTCTCCGTTGGTTTGAATCTTACCTATCTCATCGCACCTTCAGTGTCACCTACAACTCCACTTCCTCTTCTCCAACTCCTCTTACCGATGGGGTCCCCCAAGGTTCTGTCCTTGGACCTCTACTATTCTCGATCTACACGTCCTCCCTGGGTCAGCTGATAGCCTCCCATGGCTTTCACTACCATTTACAGTGCCTTGCGAAAGTATTCGGCCCCCTTGAACTTTTCAACCTTTTGCCACATTTCAGGCTTCAAACATAAAGATATAAAATTTTAATTTTTTGTGAAGAATCACCAAAAAGTGGGACACAATTGTGAAGTGGAACGAAATCTATTGGATATTTTAAACTTTTTTAGCAAATAAAAAACTGTAAAGTGGTGCGTGCAAAATTATTCGGCCCCTTTACTTTCAGTGCAGCAAACTCACTCCAGAAGTTCAGCGAGGATCTGTGAATGATCCAATGTTGTCCTAAATGACTGATGGTGATAAATAGAATCCACCTGTGTGTAATCAAGTCTCTGTATAAATGCACCTGCTCTGTGATAGTCTCAGGGTTCTGTTGAAAGCGCAGAGAGAATCATGAAGACCAAGGAACACACCAGGCAGGTCCGTAATACTGTTGTGGAGAAGTTTAAAGCCGGATTTGGATACAAAAAGATTTCCCAAGCTTTAAACATCCCAAGGAGCACTGTGCAAGCGATCATTTTGAAATGGAAGGAGTATCAGACCACTGAAAATCTACCAAGACCTGGCCGTCCCTCTAAACTTTCAGCTCAGACAAGGAGAAGACTGATCAGAGATGCAGCCAAGAGGCCCATGATCACTCTGGATGAACTGCAGAGAACTACAGCTGAGGTGGGAGAGTCTGTCCATAGGACAACAATCAGTCGTACACTGCACAAATCTGGCCTTTATGGAAGAGTGGCAAGAAGAAAGTCATTTCTCAAAGATATCCATAAAAAGTCTTGTCTAAAGTTTGCCACAAGCCTCCTGGGAGACACCAAACATGTGGAAGAAGGTGCTCTGGTCAGATGAAACCAAAATCAAACTTTTTGCCCACAGGACCATTCTGAATGAAAACCTGTTGGGAGTCTGCAAAAGACCTGAAACTGGGACAGAGATTTATCTTCCAACAAGACAATGATCCCAAACATACAGCAAAATCTACAAAGGAATGGTTCACAAATAAACGTATCCAGGTGTTAGAATGGCCAAGTCAAAGTCCAGACCTGAATCCAATCGAGAATCTGTGGAAAGAGCTGAAAACTGCTGTTCATAAACGCTCTCCATCCAACCTCACTGAGCTCGAGATGTTTTGCAAGGAAGAATGGGCAAACATTTCAGTCTCTCGATGTGCAAAACTGATAGAGACATACCCCAAGCGACTTGCAGCTGTAATCGTAGCAAAAGGTGGCTCTACAAAGTATTAACGCAAGGGGGCCGAATCATTTTGCACGCCCCACTTTTCATTTTTTTATTAGTTAAAAAAGTTTCAAAAATCCAATAGATTTCGTTCCACTTCACAATTGTGTCCCACTTGTTGGTAAATCTTCACAAAAAATAAAAAATTTATATCTTTATGTTTGAAGCCTGAAATGTGGCAAAAGGTTGAAAAGTTCAAGGGGGCCGAATACTTTCGCAAGGCACTGTATATGCTGATGACACCCAAATCTATCTCTCTACCCCTCAGCTCACCCCATCAATCTCCTCACACATCACTGATCTACTAACAGACATATCAGCCTGGATGTCACACCACTTCCTCAAACTTAATCTATCTAAAACCGAGCTCTTAATATTTCCTCCCCCACGTATCCCTTCGCCTGACTTCTCTGTCAAGATTAATGGCACATCTATCAGTGCATCCCCACATGCCATAGTGCTAGGGGTAACCTTAGACTCTGAACTGTCCTTTCAGGCCCACATACAAGCCCTGTCCAAATCATACCACCATAGCCTCCGCAACATTTCCAGAATACGCCCCTTTTTAACTAATGACACCACCAAACTTCTAATTCACTCCCTGGTCATCTCTCACCTCGACTACTGCAACTCCCTCCTCGTTGGATTACCTTTACACAGACTATCCCCCCTCCAGTCCATAATGAATGCCGCTGCCAGACTCATCCACCTTACCAGCCATTCAGTGTCCTCCACCCCTCTCTGCCAATTCCTGCACTGGCTTCCACTCACCCAACGAATAAAATTCAAAGTACTAACAATAATTTACAAAGCCATCCATAACTCAGAGCCCCTACAACTTTATTGGAGTCCACCTGTGGTAAATTCTGCTGATTGGACATGATTTGGAAAGGCACAGACCTGTCTATATTATGTCTCCAGTTACCAGTGCATGTCAGAGCACAAACCAAGCCATGAAGCAAGGGCCATAAAGACATAGACTTGACGGGCCTGGAATCTGATAGAAGACCTTTGGGATTAATTAGAGCAAAGACTTTGAGCCAGGTCTTCTCGTCCACATCAGTGCCTGACCTCACAATGCACTTCTGGAAGAATGGTCAATCCCATAGACACACTCCTAAACCTTGTGGGCAGCCTTCCCAGAAGATTTGAATCTGTTATAGCTGCAAAGGGTGGGCCAACTCAATAATGAACCCTACAGACTAAGACCGGGATGCCATTAAAGTTCATGTGTGTGTAAAGGCAGGCATCCCAATACTTTTGACAATATAGTGATATATATATATATATATATATATATATATATATATATTACACACATACATGCACACACACAGTCAGTCATACAGTCAGTACACCCCTCACATTTTTGTAAATATTTTATTATATCTTTTAACAGCAACAACACTAAAGAAATAACACTTTGCTACAATTTAAAGTAGTGAGTGTACAGCTTGTATAACAGTGTAAATTTACTGTCCCCTCAAAATAACTCAACACACAGTTATTAATTTCTAAACTACTGGCAACAAAAGTGAGTACACCCCTAAGTGAAAATGTCCAAATTGGGTCCAAAGTGTCAATATTTTGTGTGGCCACCATTATTTCTCTTTCGTTCATTGACGGACACAGCATCTCATCTTGACCTTAGGGTTATATCACCCCTTTAGGAGAGGACTAGGCAGAAAGTGTTAAAAACAGGGGGCAGTCCCTTTGGCTAAAACCCCTCACACTGCATCCAGCAGCTCAGTTTTTTTTCTGCCTAGTGTAGGAGAAGGACCTGGCTCCCGGTGGGACCATTGGTCCTGGGAATTTTTTTTATTTTTTCTGCATTTTTGATTCTTGTGATCTACAATCAACAGCTGCCCGCTGGGTCGGCCACGGCATGCCTGTCTGATCCAGGGGCAGGCGGTGAGCTATATGCTACAGGGCACACATATGACTGGACTACTGGTGTCTGTGTCACAGTGTGCTGTGGCCGGCAGCCACCCTGTACTGCTCGGGTGATGGGTCTGTCTGTGGAATGCATCCAGCGGTCCCTGCAAGAGTGGTAAGTATGGTTCCACCTGTCTCGGCAGGAAGGAGCAGCTGGGCATTCCCTGGGAGGTCGACTAGGGGGTCTCTCACTCTCCCTTTCTTCTCTCCCTGTCCCTTCCCTCCTCCCCATGCTATGGGCCACTGTGTGACTGGGCACATGGGGGTGTGGTGAATGCACCTGGCCGGAGGTCCTGGCAGGAGGCTGCGCTGAATGTTAGGGGTCTGCTCGTTCTCTTCCCTGTTTCTGGGCCATGGTGGGATGTTTGTGCTGTGTTTGGGGAGGCCGCCACACGCGCCACTGACATTTTCCTGGGGCCGCGGCCATTTTTTGTAGGCACAGCCAGTTTTTGCCTTTCAGCCATTTTCTGAAAGTTTGGCTGCCATTTTCTTGGCGTTCTCAGGCGTTTTTGCTGAGGTGGCCGGCGGCCATTTTCTAGTGGCCTCGGGTAGTTTTGCCTCTAGCACTGGGTGCTTGTTTCCTTCTAGAACAGCGCACTTTTCACAGAGACACCTCATGGATGACACAGGGGAGAGCGGACAGCAGCAGCACAGCGCAGTACCTGGGTCAGGGTGGTGAGTCCTGCGGGGGGCCCCTCAGTCTGTGGCAGCTAGGAGGGTGGACATTTTGTGTGACTTGCCTTAGGTCCCTAAGTGATGACAGGCGAGTGTGGGTCAGCATGGCATCAGAAGCAGGTGCTTCTTCCCCAGACATCCCTGTTATTGCAACTGGTTCCCCTGCACCTGAGGTGCCTATGGACGCTCTGTCGGCGGTCCTGGAGCCTTTATTGCCAGGGTGGAAGCGGTGTGAAGGCGCAAGGGGGGTAAATAATGCCCCCCCCCCCACTGTCTTATGGGGAAAGCTCTGATTCAGACTCGGGCCCCGCTGTGACAGGCGGGCCCTGTTCTGACGTATCAGAGGATGCGGACCAGGACCATTTGGACAGTGAGGATGACTCCATGTCCGGTTTAGCACAGGCAAAGGCGCTTGTAGGAGCACTTACTACAGTGGTGAGGGATATCCTAAAGATGGAGGATACGGCGGGGGCATCTACAGAGGTGCCGCTCCCTTTTGGGTCCCACAAGCCGGCCCGCACGGTTAAGGTGTTTTTCTTCTTGTTTCCAACTTATTTTGATAAGTTTATTTTCAAGGAGTTGGGAAAACCGCAGTGGTCTATTCAGTCCCAAAATGCATGGCAGTGCGTTACCCCTTTGAGGAGAGTTTCCTGAAGAAATAGGCATCTCCTCTAATTGTTGACCCCCCAATATCCAGGTTAAATAAGGTAACCACGATTCCGGTGGAAGGGACTCCTGCTTTCAAGTACCCTGTCGACAGAAGGGCAGAGGCTGTTTCCCCGGTCTGCGTGGAGCTGGCGGACCAGTTTTTTTTGCAGGGCCTTAAGTAGGTCTGTGATGCGGCCTTAGATATGGCCCCCTTGCTCTTCAGAGCCGCTGTATCAGCAGTAGTGCTATTTCGCCTGATCTGGCTGAAATGCTGGTCTTCGGACCAGGCATCTAAGAAAGCACTGGCGGACTTGCCCTTCCAGGGAGAGAGGCTATTTGGTGCCTCGCTGGATAACATTATTAAGAATGTTACTGGGGGTAAGAGTACTTTGCTCCCACAGTCCGGAAAAGGTAAGGAGCCACGCCATAAGCAAAGGCCCTCCTTTTGCTCAGGAGCAGATTTTTTGTCTGCCTGAGTCAGCAGGTAAGCGTTCCCAGTCCGATAAGGTACCTGCTAAAGGACAAAAGCGTCCCTGGTTTCACAAGCCTGCAAGCAAATCTGTTACTGCATAAAGGTTTGCCCCCGCTCGACTCTCGGGTGGGTCGGGTCACCATAGGGAAGTTTGCAGCCCGGTGGACATCCCTACTTTCAGACCAGTGTGTCTGCAAACTGGTTTCATCAGGATACAAGATAGAGTTTCTTTCTTGTCCGCCAAACAGTTTTTTTCCTTCCAACCCTCATTTTCTTCCAGCTCATCGGGAAGCCCTGTTCGGGGCAGTACAGGACCTGCTGTTGTATGGGGTGACCTTTCCGGCGTTGGTACCTGTATTAACGCCGGAAAGGTTTCAGGGATTCTACTCCAATCTGTTTGTAATCCCAAAGAAGGAAGGGGTCCGTCCAGTCTTGGACCTCAAGGCCCTCAACAGCTTTGAGAAGGTACAAAGGTTCAGGATGGAATCAGTTTGCTCAGTGGTCGCTGCACTCCATCAGGGGGATTTTCTGGCATCCCTGGACATCAAGGAAGCGTACTTGCATGTCCCCATATGCATCAAGCATCAGAAGTTTCTGCGATTTGCGGCCAGGGACAAGCACTACCAATTTGTATCTCTCCCTTTTGACCTGACGTCGGCACCGAGTGTCTTCACCAAGGTGCTATCCCCAATTTTGGCTTTGCTAAGGCAGTGAGGGTCTCATGGTAGTCAATTTTGAGTCCTGGGTCTCATGGTAGCCACTTTTGAGGCGGTACCGTATGCTCAATTCCAAACTCGAATTTTGCAAAAGGAGATCCTGTCCAAATGGGACAAATCTCTGTTGTCCCTGGATTGTCAAATTTGGGTGAGCCAACTAGTCAGGGACATCAAGGGACTTTCCGACATCAAGCATCAGTTTCCCGGGTGTGTAAGGCGGCAATCTGGTCGTCCGTTCACACTCTCACAAAATTTTACAAGCTTGATGTGAGTGCATCTTCAGATGCTTGCTTCGGCTGCAAGGTTTTGCAGGCGGCTGTTTAAGGTTGAAACTCCTCCATTGAGGAGCTCTGGTTGTTATGGGTGAAGTTATTTTCTTGCTGTTCCGACCCCTTGTTTCTTTGACACTGCTTGGAGACATCTCTAAGGTCAAGATGAAGATGATGTGTCCATCAATGGACAAAAGAGAACATAGGATTTTTGTACTCACCGTAAAATCCTTTTCTCTGAAGTTCATTGACTGACACAGCACCCACCCCTCCTTTTTATGTTTGGACTGCTTTTGACAAACTGAGCTGCTGAATGCAGTGTGAGGGGTTATAGCCAGTAGGACTGCCCCCTCGGTGGTACTGTGCAAGTGTTGCTGTTTTTAACACTTTCTGTCTAGTCCTCTCCTAAAGGGGCGATATAACCCTAAGGTTAAGATGAAGATGCTGTGTCTGTCAATGAACTTCAGAGAAAAGGATTTTACAGTGAGTACAAAAATTCTATTTTTCCAGCACTGCCTTAACCCTCTTGGGCATGGAGTTCACCAGAGCATCACAGGTTGCCACTGGAGTCCTCTTCTACTCCTCCATGACGACATCACGGAGCTGGGGGATGTTACCTTGTGCTCCTCACCTTCCGTTTGAGGATGCCCTACAGGTGCTCAATAGGGTTTAGGTCTGGAGACATGCTTGGCTAGTCCATCAACTTTACCCTTAGCTTCTTCAGCAAGGCAGTGGTCGTCTTGGAGGTGTGTTTGTGGTCAATGTTGGAATACTGCTCTGCTTCAGTATGTCACAGTACATGTGGGCATTCATGGTTCCCTCGAGGAACCATAGATCCCAAGTGCTAGCAGCACTCATGCAGCCCCTGACCATGACACTGTAACTACCATGCTTGACTGTAGGAAAGACACACTTGTTTTTGTACTCCCCACCTACTTGCTGCCACACACGTTTGACACTTCTGAACCGAATAAGTTCATTTTGGTCTCATCAGACCACAGGGCATGGTTCCAGTAATCTATGTCCTTAAATCAATGATACAAAAACTCTTTCCCTCACAAACGTGTATCGCCACTGCGCTAAATATTAAAAATATTTAAAATAGTAAAAATAAATCCCTTAACCCCAGCCGCTACTATAAACAATATCAATAGTGTAAAAAAAACGAACTAAGAGGCACTGGTCATCACTTTTTATTTGTGGTTTCTCCCCTTTTTGGATCATCACTTATAGACTTTATTGAAAAAGTTTCACTCTGATGGACTTTGATTGATGGGGGATTATTTAATTATTTAGTTTTTTGGTCATTATTTATATAGGGTTGTTACTTTGTATATGAGTTTTTTCAATTCACTATACTGAATGCCTAATGACTAACGACATTTGCTTTTCACAGTGCACTAGTTTATGGGCATTGGTATTTAGAAATATTGCACTTAATACTTAGTGTTATTTGCAGAGTTACACATCTGAGTGCTGCTTTTTCTACCACAATTGAGAAAACATTTTTTTTTTTAATCTATGTCCTTAGTTTGCTTGTCTTCAGCCATGCAGACCAATTTGATACAGTGCAGGTATGGTCTGAGCACTGACAGGCTGACCCCTTTAACCCCTGCAACAATGCTGGCAGCACTCATACATCTATTTCCCAAAGACGCTGGATATGACGCTGAGCACCTGCACTCAACTTCTTTGGTCGACCATGGTGAGGCCTTTTGTGAGTGGAACCTGTCCTGTTAAACTGCTGTATGATCTTGGCCACTGTGCTACAGCTCAGTTTCAGGGTCTTGGCAATCTTCTTATAGCCTAGGCCATCTTTATGTAGAGCAACAATTCTTTTTTTCAGATCCTCAGAGCGTTCTTTGCCATGAAGTGCCATGTTGAACTTCAAGTGACCAGTATGAGAGAGTGAGAGCGGTAACACCAAATTTAACACACCTGCTCCCTTTTCAAACCCGAGACCTTGTAACACTAACGAATTACATGACACCGGGGAGGCAAAATTACTAATTGGGCCCAATTTGGACATTTTCACTTAGGGGTGTACTCACTTTTGTTGCCAGCGCCTTAGCCATTAATGGCTGTGTGTTGAGTTATTTTGAGTGGACATCAAATTTACACTATTATACAAGCTGTACACTCACTACTTTACATTGTAACAGGATGTCATTTCTTCAGTGTTATCACATGAAAATATATAATAAAATATTTACAAAAATGTAAGGGTTGTAATCACTTTTGTGAGATACTGTATCAATATATACATTTTTTTTTTCACGAAAGTGGAGTTACCCTTTAAGGACCTGTCACTGCTGGACCACCATCAAATCCTGCAATTTAATTACAACAAAAATGTAATAAACAGCTGCTCAAACTGGGAGCTCTGTGGAAAATATGTCCTAACTAATATATGCAATACCATTTTTGACACAATCAAAGGGTTATTAAAACATAAATTGCTGTATTAAATATGTAAATTACAAATATTTATGTGCAATAATATATATTTTTTTTCTACACCAACATTAGGCCTCACAGTTACTAACTACATAATTGTCACAACTGATTCAGCTCATACATATTCATATCACATGCAATGAATACACTATACATAGTCATGTAAAAATATAAATGTATCATTAGGTTAAAAAATAAACCATAAACAAAGTAAATCAATTACACATTATACTACCTTCCACTATACAAATAAGTAAAAAAAATGTATTCAAAATTAATTTTCCCTGAGAAACATGATTGTGATACATTCACATCATCAAGACATATTTTCTTAGATCAGTTTGAAAATATAAGGATTGGTATAAACTATTTAAACTAAAACCAAATAAAGTAACCCCTTTGCTTTGGATTTTTTTTTTACAGAAATTGCCACTATATGCAAACATTTCATCTTATAAATCTCTCATTAGTACATAATCAGTGGAAAATAACTTTGCTCCAGTCTGTCCCTAAAATCCAGCTATTCCCCTATTGGGTGCAACCATGCTGAACCTCACACAACATAAAGTATAACTCATTCATCAAGGAGGCCTCTACCATTCCAGTGATGATCGTGTGTCATTGCTCTCTCCATATGTCAGCACCAGAGGGAATGTCTACAGATGGAGATGAGAGCTGAGTTGTTGACTTTTGACAAAACAGCATCAGTAACAGCACAGAACAAAGGAGTGCCTTAGAAACAGATGAAGGAGCAGATTATGAAGGTATCACAATGCATCACTGTTAAGGAATGGGGAATTTTCTTTATTTCCAAAACCATGCTTCCCAGATTCCAGTCTGTAGTATGTGATTTCTCTTAAACTCAGATTGTGGCATCCAAGAAGACACAGTTAATGTGCTTTTGATACTGTATAAATATGTCTTACATAAAGATCCTATTGTATCAATAAGCAGAGGTCCCATTAAAGCGTTTGTAAACCCTTTACAACCACTTTTTGCTACAGGTAAGCTTATAATTAGGCTTACCTGTAGCTACACTGGATATCTCCTAAACCCGCACATTTTAGGAGATATCTCCTGTATTTGCATGTGCCAATGTCATTGGCACATGTGCACTGAACCATGCGCACTTCAGTTAGCCTGTGCCGTTACCGGCGGCTCCCATGCGCATGCGCGGGAGTGACGTAATCGCGGCTCCAGCTAATCATAGCACCGGATCCTGTGATACCCAGAAGTAACTCCAGGAGCTATGTGGGCCGCAGGAGCAGTAACTGAGGACCGCCAAGGGGGCTTTCGATCTTGGGTAAGTAATTAATAATGAGCTAGCATGCTATGCATACTAGCTCATTATGCCTTTGTCTTGCAAGGTTTTTTTTTTTTTTTTTAGGGTTTACAACCACTTTAAGAATCCACTATTAAAGCAGTTTCCGTCCGTATCAGAATGTTGAACCTGCCCTTTGATCGTCAGTGCTATGCTGCTGGTAGGTGGGAAGAGGCTACACAGTCCATAGAGTCCTGCTAATGCTGGCTTGCATCTGGATTTTGGGAATATAAGTGGACTTTTGAACTAAAGTGGAGAGTTAATAACTAGGAGTTGAAAATAGGAGTTAAGACAGGAGACTTCTAACCTATAAGTAAGGTCTTAAACTTGCTATAAGTAATTGCATTGTAACTGGGAAATTAGTGCTAGCAGGGTTGAAGGCTTTGCTCAGTGCATAATTCTTCAAATATATTAATAGTAAAAAGGTCAGGTCTGAGCATGTAGGCCCTTTACAAAATAATCTAGAGTGGGTGACTGGGGACAAAGAGAAGGCAAATGTATTAAATACATTCTTCAGTTCTGTGTATACAAAAGGAGCATGGGGGAGCTCAAATCTACAATGGGGGTGGTAGTGACACAGCCCCAAATGATTCACAATGACTCAAAAGTGATATGGTTCAGAAATATTTGGGTAGAATAAAGGTGGATAAAGCACCTGGACCTGTTGGCATCCACCCAAGGATCCTAAAAGAATTGAGCTCTGTCATTTGAAAGCCACTGTATCAAATTTTTAGGGACTCATTAATGACAGGAATAGTACCACTTGATTGGTGTAGGGCCACTGTGGTGCCTATATTTAAAAAGGGAACAAAGACTTTACCAAGTAACTATAGACCTGTTAGTTTAGCTTCTATAGTTGGGAAGTTACTGAAGACTACATAGATGAGTTCTTGCTGGAAAAATCTCTTTTCCTCTAGCCGGAAAGAGTGCCCCCTTGTCCTCTGTGTTGAACGTAAAGTGAATAACTCAACACCAACTGCACTATATAGACCCCTTATGTATTTGTACATGTTGATCATATGCCCCCTTAATCTCCTCTTCACAATAGAGAATAGATTAAGTTCCTCTAATCTTTCCTCATAGCTGAGTTCCTCCATGCCTCTTATCAGTTTGGTTGCCCTTCTCTGCACTTTCTCCAGTTCCCCGATATCCTTTTTGAGAACTGGTGCCCAAAACTGAACTGCATATTCCAGATGAGTTCTTACTAATGATTTGAACAGGGGCAAAATTATATCTCTCTCTCTGGAGTCCATACTTTTCTTAATACAAGAAAGGACTTTGCTCGCTTTGGAAACCACAGCTTGGCATTGCATGTTATTATTGAGCTTATGATCTCCCAAAACCCCCAAATCCTTCTCCACTACGGATTCCCCCAGTTGTACTCTCCCTAGTATGTATGATGCATGCATATTCTTAGCCCCCAAGTGCATAACTTTACATTAATCAACATTAAACCTCATCTGTCACATCACCCAATTAGACAGAGCATTGAGGTCAGCTTGTAAATTAGAGACATCCTGTAAGGACGTTATTCCACTGCATAGCTTAGTGTCATCTGCAAAGACTGAAATGGTACTTTTAATCCCAGACCCTATATCATTTATAAAGATATTAAAAAGTAAGGGTCCCAGCACTGAACCTTGGGGTACACCACTGATAACCTTAGACCATTCAGAGTAAGAATCATTAACCACTACTCAATGAATTCTGTCTTTTAGCCAGTTTCCATTTACAAACTGATATTTCCAAGCCTGTAGACTTTATCTTATACATAAGCCGTGTGTGGGGGAACTGTATCAAACGCTTTTTTTGCAAAATCCAAGTATACCACATCCATAGCCACCCCTCTGTTCAAGGTTTTACTTACCTCCTCATAAAAATAAATGAGATTTGTTTGACAACTTCTGTCTTTCATTAATCCATGCTGTCTGTTGCTTAAGATATTTTTCATCTCCAAATATGGAAAGGTTTCTTGACAGTAAGAGCTGTGAAAATGTGGAATAGGCTCCCTTCAGAGGTGGTTCTGGCCAGCTCAGTAGATTGATTTAAGAAAGGCCTGGATTATTTCCTAAATGTACATAATATAACTGGGTACTAACATTTATATGTAAAGCTGATCCAGGGAAAATCCGATTGCCTCTCTGGGATCAGGAAGGAATTTTTTCCCCTGCTGTAGCAAATTGGATCATGCTTTGCTGGGTTTTTTGCCTTCCTCTGGATCAACTGTGGGTATTGTGTGTATGGGATTGTATGATATTATTTTTTATTTATTTATTTATTTTATAGTTGAACTGGATGGACTTGTGTCCTTTTTCAACCTGATTAACTATGTAACTATGTAAGAGATTAAGGAGACAGAAGAGTCCACCACCTTTTTATACCTGGATTTCATAAATGGCATACATACGGATACAGATAGTGAGATCCAAAGTCTATGCATATTTTCTAACAATTTTACTATTTAATTTAAATTTAATTACATTTTGAATAACTTACTGAGGCACCAACAAATTCCGCAGCTCCTTTCTAATAAGTTCTACAGATGACAGACCATATTGATTAGTCCCTCTCTGCCCCTGAGCTTGCAGTCTATAGCAGTGGTGGTTAACCTACCTGATGTAGGAGGGCTCAGGTGCAATCCTTGACATAACCAAGGAGCCGTCATAATATTCAGGGAACATAATCCTACACGAAGCTGTCAGATTGCAAATGTGAAAAAAGAAATGGTCAGAGACTAGTGGTATGCTAAACGAGATGGCCAGAGACTACTTGCATGCTACATGAGATGATCAGAGATTACTTGCATGCTACATGAGGTGATCAGAGATTACTTGCATGCTATATGAGATGGTCAGAGATTACTTGTATGTTACATGAGATGGTCGGAGACTACAGGTATGCTCATACTCTCCCCAACTTCCTGAAATGATAAAGAGGAACACCTTTTGACACATGGTATAGAGGCAGAAGACACCTCCCTACCACAGTCTTGGTTACATGGACCTCAAAGATTTAAAATGCAGAAAATGATTAGCTAAACCACTCAAATGCTTTTTTGACCTCTTTTTCCTTCATATTGGCTTTTCAAAATAACAAACACAAGAAATATAAATATAAAATAAATAGTAATACAAGTAATATAAAAGTTGGACAAAAAGTTGAGTGCAACAAAACACTTGCTGGAAAAATGAAGGTCAAAAAAGCACTTGAGTGGTTTAGCCAATAATGTTCTGCATTTTCGATATTCACGGTCCATGATACCAGGGCAGTGATAGGGAAGTGTCTTTTGCCTCTATATTGTGTGTCAAAAGGTGTCCCTCTTTATCATTTCAGGAAGTTGGGGTGTGTATGAGCATACCTCTAGTCTCTGACCATCTCCTGTAGCATACAAGTATTCTCTGACCATCTTTGCAATCTGACAGCTTCCAGTAGGATTAGTTTACTGAATATTATGAACGTCTCCTTGGTTATGTCAAAGGGCAGAGAGGGACTAATCAAAATGGTTTGTCATATGTTGGACTTATCTGAACAGAGCTGCTTAATTTGTTGGTGCCTCATTCAGTGAATAAGTAAGTTATTCAAAATGTAAATAAATGAAATAGTAAAATTGTTATCTCCAGAAAATATGTATAGACTTTGGATCTTGCTATCTTTATCCTGATGTGTTCCATTTGTGAAATCCAATTATAAAGAGGTGGTAGACTTTTCTTTCTCCCTAATCTGTTTCTCTATGGACTGTTTGGTCTCTTCCCACCTACCAAAAGCATAGCACTGCCGATTAAAGGGCAGGTTCAACATTCTGATACAGAAGAAATCATTTCTATTACTGCCCTTTTACAAGGCAATGCATCTACAGTTGTATCCCCTTAAAATCACTTGTGTCACATTTGATATTTCTCTTAGCAAGATCCATTATCAAAGATCATAAAAAAGTAAGAAACAAAAAAGAGAAAAGGGAAGGACAGCATATGTAACTGAGCGTTACATCAAATCATTTAATTACTACAAGCCAGTCTAATATTTTTCATTCAATGGCTTGGATAAGAAGGCATCACAATGAAGACTACTGTCTGCAAGACCAGCTGGTTGGACACCAAAGTCCTAATAAGCCCCTTCAGTTCTGTTTCAAGCAGTGATACCATTTTCTATGTGTTCTTTCTGTTGGTAAACTCTGGTAAAAACTTACCTACAGCAAAGTTCACAAAACATAAAGTATATATCAACTAATGCCGCGTACACACACATCAGACTATCCGGCGGACTTAATCTGGCGGACAAACCGCCGGACTGTCCGCCGGACTTTCCGAACGAGTTACCTGCCCACACACAGAACTTTTTTGGCGGACTAGGTCCGGTGGATTAAGTCCGCCGGACTATCCGCCGTACTTTTGAAATGAACGGACTCGTCCACACACACAGAGGAAAGTCCGCTCATTTTGAGCGCAGCTCCAGGTAGCCGGAACCAACGAAGTAGGCGTCGCTGGCCCCGTCAACTGGTATGGACTTAAAGGGGAATTCCCTATGCCGAAAAAACAGCGTGGGGTCCCCCCCAGGTCCATATCAGACCCTTATCCGAGCATGCTACCCGGCCGGCCGGGAAAGGGGGTGGGGACGAGTGAGCGACCCCCCCCTCCTGAGCCATCCCAGGCCGCGTGCGCTCAACATGGGGGGTGCCTTGGGGAAGGGGGCCACACCAAAGCAAATTGTCCCCATGTTGATGAGGACAAGGGCCTCTTCCCGACAACCCTGGCCGTTGGTTGTCGGGGTCTGCGGGCGGGGGGCTTATTGGAATCCGGGAGCCCCCATTAATAAGGGGGCCCCCGGATCCCGGCCCCCCACCCTATGTGAATGAGTATGGGGTACAATGTACCCCTACCCATTCACCTGTGAAAAAAATGTAAAAAAAAAACACAACACACAAGGGTTAAAATAGTTTATTGCACAGCTCCGGGAGTCTTCTTCCGTCTTCGGGGGTCTTCTCGCCGGACTCCTCCGCTATCTTCTGCTAGCTCTTTTACTAGCGGAGGAGCCCGGCATTCTTCTTCGCTGCCACCCTCTTCTTCTGACTTCGGGGGTCTTGTCCCCCTCTTCAGGGGTCTTGTCCCCCTCTTCGGTTCTTCTTGCCGGGCCACCGCTCCTTCTTCTAGCTCTTTTACAAGCGGTGGCCCGGTCTTCTGTCAACGCTGCCGCTGTCGCCGTCTTCTGTTCGCCCCCCCCTTCCCCAAGGCACCCCCCATGTTGAGGGCACGCGGCCTGGTACGGCTCAGGAGGGGGGGCGCTCGCTCGTCCCCCCCCTTTCCTGGCCGGCCGGGTAGCGTGCATGGATAAGGGTCTGATATGGACCTAGAGGGGGGCCCCCACTCCATTTTTTCGGCGTAGGGATTCCCCTTTAAGTCCATACCAGGTGATGGGTCCAGCGACGCCTCCTTCGCTGGTCCCGGCTACCTGGAGCCGTGCTCAAAATGAGCGGACTTTTCTCCGGACGGGAAAAGTCCGTTCATTTCAAAAGTACGGCGGACTGGCACACACACGGCCGTACTGTCCGCCGAAATGCGAGTCCGGCGGACAGATTGATGTGCAAAACTCCAATCTTAGTCCGCCGGACTTTTGGGTAAAAAAAAGTCCGCCGGAGCCTACAAACGGGTGGATTGTCCGGAGGACTTGAGTCCGCCGGACTTTTCCACCGGATAGTTTAATCGTGTGTACGCGACATAAGAATATATGCACAGCAAGAAAAAAAAAGAGAAGGTTGGTTGTTCTAGTTATTTGTTGCTCTATGTGAGTCCCCATATCTACAAGTAATAAACCAGTCCAATGACACAGATGAATGTGAACAGGGATTTCAGCGAGAGTTATGATCAAAGTTCGCTGTCGTCCATTACTAACAGTGTTTATTTCTTCCATCAGTAAATGCTCTGAATATTATGACTGAATTATTATCAACAACAGACATAAAAGATAGGCAGGCAGCTTTCTTCTCTGGAATACAAAGGGAAGGAAGAGACAGATGTTTCATTGTACGGTTAAGCAATGTAATCGGCTGCTAGCATTAAAAAGAAACTCCAGGCAATGAGGGAAATCAGTTTGAGGGCTTCTAATCATTTTCAGGAGACAGTGTGCATATTCCACATCAGTCCTTTAAAGCGGCGGGGGGATGTCAGCAACCTGTAAATCGTGATCTACCAGTAGATCGTGGACAGGTGACTGGTGGATCTCGGTCTGGGTTTGCTGACCCACCATTCCACAGCATTAAACAGAGTGCAATGCAGAAGGACTACTTGTAAAGTTGGAGCTGTAGTAGGGAGCAAGAGCCGCATAAGCCGATGCTTCCTCTGTAGTGCTGGTTCCTGTCCCATGCGGAGTGCTACCAACTGCACTCCACCTCTTATGCCAGCTACCGGTCTCCAGAGTGGTGTCAGCAGCAGGAGATAAAAGATCTTCAGGTTAGTGTGAAGTAATACGCTGGGCATAATAGTATGGGGCTGCTTTCACACTGATGTGCTGCGATTTACCCACACTGTGGGTACAGTGCAGTATATCTGCAGCTTTCCTGCGGGTTTGCTGTGCTTAGCCATAGACTTCAATTATATCCTGCTGTGTTACCACCCCCAACTTTACGTGCCATTGCTGAATGCAACTAATGGCTCATTCAGTTGCTGCTCCTCTGAAAAGCGTTCCGAGTGTGTGTTGATAGGTGGTGAGGAGGCGATATGTTGCCTTCTCACTACCTGATTTAAACCCATGATTGCTGTGCAATGCATACGTTTGTAACACAGTAGTACTGCAATTAGGCATTTAAATCAGGTTTGATGAGTTGACCCTGTGCCCAGTGATCTTTGACTTCTCCCATGTTATTCAGGTAGATCTCCAACTCTTTAAGGTTACCTACCTCTGCTTTAAAGGGTGAATACAATGTTTTTTTTCTTTTTAATCTTTATTGCGGACATTGTACAGAAACAAAATACAAGGGCTACATCAACAGTAATGCAAAAGTGGGCACTTGTATTTACATACATATGTACTTATATAGGTCGTTAAAATGTCACATGTTGGAAGAGTAACTCTTCATCAATAGTAATACTTCTTCTTCTTTTTTATTGCAGGTAAATAAAGGATTCCAAGCAGAAGCAACATGACGCCATTGAGCTCTTGACAAAGGAGGGGTGCATGCTGTCTGATATCTACTGAAGGCTACAGAATATTTATGGAGATGACACATTGACAAGAGCAGTGTGCACAGAAGGATGAAGAAGTTTAAAGAAGGGGAAACCAGCACTGAAGACAAAGCATGCAGTGGGAGGCCATCAATGTTGGACAGCTTGCACCACTTCATCGCCAAGAACTCAATGGCGACACGTTGCTTCTGCTTGGAATCCATTAATTACCTGCAATGAAAAAGAAGAAGAGTTACAATAGAGGAAGACTTACTCTTCCAAAGTGTGAAATTTGAACAACCTATGTACAGTACTGTGCAAAATTTTTAGGCTGGTGTGAAGAAATTATGTAAAGTAAAAATTCTTTCAAAAATATATATTTTAATTGTTTATTTTTATCAATTTACATGAGCGAACAGAAGAAAAATTGGTTTGACTATCTCTTTTGACTTAAAACCTGCAGAAATTCTTCCACTTGCATACTTTGTACACTGCACAAAGTCAGGGAATTTGAAGGATTAGAATCAGGTGTATGATTTACCAATTATATCAAGCAGGTGCGAATGATCATCAAGTTCATATGTAGGTTGAAACACAGTCAGTATTTGACACAGAAACAGTAGGAGGCCTAAAACTGAGTGAGAAACCGCCAAAGTCAGGTGGTACTAAGGTGAGGTTGTGGAAGACAGTTTCATGTCACAGGTCATACACCATGGCAAGACTGAGCACAGCGACAAGACACAAGGTAGATACTGCATCAGCAAGATCTCTACCAGGCCAAGATTTCAAAGCAGACTGGGGTTTCAAAATTTGCTGTTCAGGGTCTTTTGGAGTAGTGCTATCATTACAGAACTGGCAGAAACCTTTCAGAAACCAGTGGGACCCATGTACACCCATCTACTGTCCAGAGAAGTCTGGCTAAAAGTGGTCTTCATGGAAGAATTGTGGCCAAAAAGCCATACATCTGACATGGAAACAAGGCTAAGCAACTCAACTATGCATGAAAACATGGGAACTGAAAATGGCAGCAGGTGCTCAGGACTCATGAGTCAAAATATGAAATATTTGGCTGTAGCAGGAAGCAGTTTGTTCATGGAGTCTGGAGAGCGATACAATAATGAGTGGAGGCTCCTTGGATGTTTGGGGCTGCATTTCTGCAAATGGAGTTGGAGATTTGGTCAGGATGAGTGGTGTCTTCAATGCTGAGAAATACAGGCAGATACTTATCCATCGTACCGTACAAAAAAGTGGCAACTACCCCAACCTATAACCAAGGGAAGGACAACACGCATCACAAACAAATAGTGCACTAGCAAATCTTTTGATTGGAGATACTTATCCATCATGTATCATCATCAGGGATGTATTTGAGTGGCTCCAAATGTATTTCGCAGCAGGATAATGACTCAAAACATACAGCCAATGTCATTAAGAACTTCAGCATAAAGAAGAACAAGGAGTCTTGGATGTGATGGTTTGGCCCTCACAGAGCCCTGATCTCCACATCGAGTCTGTCTGCGATTACATGAGGTGACAGAATGATTAGAGGCAGCCTAAACCCATAGAAGTTCTGTAGGTAGTTGTTTGGAACAACCTACATTCGGAGTTCCTTTAAAAATTGTGTGCAAGTGTAGCACCCCCTAGCGGTGCCAGAGGTGAGATTTTTGTTTAGTGTAGGTAAATTTGTGTCTGTATTTTTCCTGGGTTGGGCAGAGATCCATAGAGAGCTGGATGCCTCAAAGGCAGCATCACTGAGACCTCCCCTCGATTTCTAGAATGTACTGGAACCTTCTAGAAAGAAGGGAGGGTAGGTAAGGTGGAGCTGCCCAATCCCCAATTTGGATTGGCAGGGGGCAGGCCCCCTCAAATACTCTGGGTCCACCTGACTGGGGAGGAGAGTTCAGTGGAATCTGGAAATGGAGTATTAGCCTGTCGTGGCATTTGAGGGGGCTCAACAGTCTAAGAGGGGTGACCTTGGGCCTGGGCTCGGGTGCAGACGGGACCTTCCCAAAATCACAGAGGTGTCCTGGTCAAGAGCAAGGAGAAGAGAGTGGGAGTGGCAAGTTTACAGGTGCAACAGGAACAGTCAAGAGGGCTGGTGAGTGACACACAGTCAGAAGGAATGGGAGGCATGCCTGAGAGGACTGGGATGGGTGCAGAGCCAGTCAGGAGGACTGTGGTGGCACGGGCAGTGGAAAGAGGCAGCTGCAGCCAGGAGGGCTGGCAGGGCCTGAAGAGGTGGTACTGGGAGCAGTAACCAAATGTATGGCAGCTAGCACTAAAGACTTCCATTTTGCTACACCATAGGGGCCCGCGGTCCCTGTCTGCAAAAGGGAGTTGCTTTGGGTCCAACAGAGCCAGTGTCGGATCCCCACATCAGTGCTAGCTGGCCCTGGGAGTAATAGTCTGCAAGCAAGTCTGTGCTGGAAGTAGAAGAAGAGAGATTGTATAAACTTGACTGTATACAGTTGAGTCCCTATAAAGTTCTACAATTAAGCGGGCATCCCATATGCACCCTATCACCATCCAAGTTCTATTTACCCAAATTAAACAAAAAGAGCAAAGTTGCAAAGACTGCTTCTTGTGGCATCTCCAGCTTTTATATTTAGGGGGGGGGGGCACATGGGGGGGGGCAGGGACAAAAGTAGGGGGGCCAACTATAAAACGCAATTATATATCACACTTTATATATCCTGACAATGAGTATAAAATGCATACAGATATACAATATTAAGCCCTGTACTCCTGCATCAATGCCCCAATACATACACTAAAAAACAAAGGAGAAGGTTACCTGCTTACTATCCCAAATCCCTCTGCCTATTTAAATAAATGGATGTTTTTTTAGTATTGCTCCAGTGGCCATTAAAGTGTAAGCTCACCTGCTCCTCGTCCTGGCCGTCTTCCTCTGCGGCTTTATGTCCACCATGCAGCCTTGTGCCCAGTGCCCACCAATGCAGCCTTGTGCCTAGTGTCCACAAATGCAGCCTTGTGCCCACCAATGCAGCCTTGTGCCCATCAACGCAGCCTTGTTTCCACCAATGCAGCCTTGTGCCCAGCGCCCACCATGCAGCCTTGTGCCCACCAATGCAGCCTTGTGCGTAGTGCCCACCAGTGCAGCCTTGTGCCCACCATACAGCCTTGTTTCCACCATGCAGCTTTGTGCCCACCAATACAGCCTTGTGCCCAGTGCCCAACATGCAGCCTTGTGCCCACCAATGCAGCTTTGTGCCCAGTGCCCACCAATGCAGCCTTGCGCCCACCAATACAGCCTTGTGCCCACCAATGCAGCTTTGTGTCCACCATGCAGCCTTTTGCCCACCGATGCAGCTTTGTGCCTAGTGTCCACCAATGCAGCCTTGTGCCCACCATGCAGCCTTGCGCCCACCAATGCAGCCCTGTGCCCAGTACTCACCAATGCAGCCTTGTGCCCACCAATGCAGCCTTGTTTCCACTATGCAGCCTTGTGCCCACCAATTCAGCCTTGTGCCCAGTACCCACCATGCAGCCCTGTGCCCAATGCCCACCAATGCAGCTTTGTGCCTACCATGCAGCCTTGTGCCCACCAATACAGCCTTGTGCCCACCAAAGCAGCCTTGTGCCCACCATGCAGCTTTGTGCCCACCAATGCAGCCTTGTGTCCACTATGCAGCCTACCTGTGCAGTGCAGGAGAGGAACAGGAGAGCCGCCCAGGTGTTCAGAGCACAGCGTTGGGAACAAAGCGATAACAGCTTTAATTTCAATTGCCGTGTTCTCACCATGCAGCATCATATACAGCCCCGCCCCCTGGTCAGGGAACTTTGATTGACAGATCACCCGTCACTGGGATCTATTAAAGTCCTTAGTCCCGGGACCAGGAGATGGGGCTGTATCTGACAGCGAGTGGCAGGGAACACGGCGATTGAAATGAAAGCTGTTATCGCTGTGTTCCCAGCACTGCGCTCTGAACGCCTGGGCATCTCTCTCTCAGATTGCAGAGTGTCAGCGTGGATGGAGAGGGAGGGAGTGAAGGGAGGGGGAATCTCCCACAGGAGTGACAGGACGCTCTCCTTCTCAGGGGAGCCTATGTTATTCTGACGGCGGCACGAGCAAGATGCGGACCATTGCAACAAAAGGCATTTTAATTGGGGGGCACATGAGGGGGCACAGCATAATGTTGGGGGGTCAGGGCCCCCTCTGGCCCCACATTAGTGACGCCACTGCTTCTTGACTCTGAGTGACAGAAACTAAGCTAAGGTGGGCAGGTACTTTAGGCCTATTCTGCATTTTTTTTTTTAATAAGTGCTGGGATGTAGTAGGGGGAAATGGAGGGAGAATATTTGTTTAATGGTGGGTAAATCTGCCCACTGACAGGTGATGTTTTTTCATCCAGCCAACAGATTCCTCCATCCACACAAGTGAGGGGAATGGAGGAATACCCCCATTGAATTGTGACAATGTATTCTGATAGCGGGACTCGCAGGGCTGCTGTAAGAATGAAAAGATCAATGGCTGTAGCTGCTTATTGACAAAGGGTTTCTAGTATGTCCCTTTGACAGACATTGACCAAATGATTGAGTTTTGGCAAGCAGGCGTGACTATACACTGATAGAAATGTAGGTGATCCCTGCTGAACCGACCACATTTCAATCCATCTATGGCCAGCTTAAGGATGAAGGCTGCTGTTATATTCAGCCAGAGTAGGGGAAGAGGGGAAAAACAGCTGCAATTACTGTAGATGCTTGAGTGCAATGGGTAATTTGTAATAAAAACATATTTGCCATTCTGAATTTTTTATTGTTTTCTGCATAATATGCACAAACAAGAGGTTATCATACAGAATGTGTAATTTTAACTGTGAGCAGCTGAAGCTGCTGCCTGTTCACTTCCTGGATTTACACAGACACACAGAGGCACACCTCCAACTCTGCAGCATTCACTGGCCCTCTTATGACTCATCTCCCCTCCCTATCTGGTAAACTCTCACAAGAGTAAGTGAGAGAGCTGTGCATGATGTCATAAGCCTAGGCTAATGACCAGACAAGAAACAGGAAGTGTGCTGTATAAGGTATTTACTGGCAAAAAAAAAATGTTTTACTATCCAAAGTTAAAATAACAAGGGCAGAGGATTTAATAGATGGAAAGTTGCAAAAATTACTGAAGGTCCGCTTTAACCACTTTCAGACCGGACCATTTTGCTGGTCAAAGACCAGACCACTTTTTGCGATTCAGCACTGCGTCGCTTTAACTGACAATTGCGCGGTCGTGCGACTTGGCTCCCAAACAAAATCGACTTCCTTTTTTTCCCCACAAATAGAGCTTTCTTTTGGTGGTATTTGATCACCCCTGCGGTTTTTATTTTTTGCGCTATAAACAAAAATAGAGCGACAATTTTGAAAAAAACGCATTGTTTTTTACTTTTTGTTATAATAAATATCCCCCAAAAATATATAAAAAAACATTTTTTTCCCTCAGTTTAGGCCGATACGTATTATTCTACATATTTTTGGTAAAAAAAATCGCAATAAGCGATTATTGATTGGTTTGCGCAAAAGTTATAGCGTTTACAAAATAGGGATAGCTTTATAGCATTTTTATTAATAGTTTTTTATTATTATTTTTTTTACTAGTAATGGCGGCGATCAGCGATTTTTATTGTGACTGCGACATTGTGGGAGACCCATCGGACATTTATGACACATTTTTGGGACCATTGTCATTTATACAGTAATCACTGCTATATAAATGCAGTGATTCCTGTGTAAATGACACTGGCAGTGAAAGGGTTAACCAGTGGGTGGCAGTGTAGGGGTTAAGTGTTCCTAGGGGTGTGTTACTAACTGTGGGGGGGGGGGTTGGGCTTTCATTTAGTGAACACTGATCTCTGCTCCAATCACATGGAGCAGAGATCAGCGTCACTAGTTGCTAGGCAGAATGGAGAAATGCTGTTTACACGGCATTTCCTCCATTCAGCCGTCCTGTGAGACGATCGCGGGGATGCCCGCGGCGATCGAGTCCACGGGTCCCGTGACCGGACTCACGGGGGTCCCGACCAGCGTGGGAGCGCGCCGCCGCCGGCGCGCTCCCGATGGCAGGGCGGCATTGAAAATTGGACGTACATGTACGCCAATATGCCTGCCCGTGCCATTCTGTCGACGTACATCGTCGTGCGCTGGTCGGGAAGTGGTTAAAGACCAAGAAGAATGTAAACTGATATTACTGATAATGTAAACATTGGTGGATTTACCATTTTCTAGATTAAATGGGTGTACGTGCAAAACTTATTAGTTTTAGCTTTGGATAGGTCGCCCTCTAGTGTTAACCCCTTCCCTGCCAGTGACATTACACAGTAATCAGTGGATTTTTATAGCACTGATCACTGTATAAATGTCAATGGTCCAAAAAAGGTGTCAAAAGTGTCCAATCTGTCTGCAGCAATGTCGCAGTAATGCTAAAAATTGGAGTTCACCACCATTAATGGTAAAAAATAAAATAATAATAATAAAAATGGCATAAATATATCCCCTATTTTGTAGAGACTATAACTTTTGCGTAAACCAATCAATATATGCTTATTGCGATTTTTTGTACCAGAAATATATATAAGAATACATATTCGTCTAAACTGATGAAGACATTTGTTTTTTAAAAACATTTTTTAGGGATATTTATTATAGCAAAAATTAAAAAATATTGTTTTTTTTTTTTAATTTTTGCTATTTGTTATAGCACAAAAAATGAAAATCGCATATGTGATCAAATACCACCAGAAGAAAGCTCTAATTGTGGGGAAAAAAAGGACATCAATTTTGTTTGGGTATAGCATCACATTGGGTACAACAAATTGCTGTATCGCAAAAAATGGCCCAGTCATTAAGCAGGAAAATCTTCCAGGGCTGAAGTGGTTAACCACTACAGATCCGCGCTATTGCCAAATGACGGCATTAGCGCGGACCTACATTTCCGGGACTACGTCTATTGACGTGGTCCCGGTTACGAGCGGCCTGCGCGCCCCCTGAGGGGCGCGCGCGGCGCGCTCTGTGATCGGCGAGTCCGTGAGACTCGCCTGATCACCGATCCGTGTAAGGGGTCGATCCCGACTCCTTATCACGTGATCAGCTGTCAGCCAATGACAGCTGATCATGTGATAGAACGGAGCCGGTAATCGGCTATTATTCCTCCTCGCGCTGACAGCGCGAGGAGAGAAAAAAAAAGCCGATCGCTGGCGGCCGTGATCGGGACATCAGTCCCGATCACGGCCATCAATACAAGGGACCACCTGCCACCTGCCTGTGCCCACCTGCCTCCCGCAGTGCCATCCTGAAATAAAATAAAAGCAAAAGTAAGTGCCCCCCGTCAGTGCCCCCCGTCAGTGCCCATAGTGCCCACAGTGCCACCCACAGTGCCACCCACAGTGCCACCCACAGTGCCACCCAATCTGCCTCAAAGGTGCTGCACCCCAGTGCCGCCCATCAGTGCCCAGCAGTGCCGCCCATCTGTGCCCAGCAGTGCCGCCCATCAGTGCCCAGCAGTGCCACCTATCAGAGCCACCTATCAGTGCCACCTATCAGTGCCCATCAGTCCCATCTATCTGTGGTATCTATCAGTGCCCATCCGTGCCACCCATCCGTGCCACTTATCCGTGCCACCCATCCGTGCCATCTTATCTGTGCCCATCTTTGCCCATCAGTGCCGCCTTATCTGTGCCCATCGGTGCCGCCTTATCTGTGCCTATTAGTGCCGCCTTAACTATGCCTATCAGTGCCCACCGGTGCAGCCTATCAGTGCCCACCAATGCAGCCCATCAGTGCCCACCAATGCAGCCCATCAGTGCCCACCAATGCAGCCCATCAGTGCCGCCTAATCAGCGCACTTCAATGAAGGAGAAAAATGACCCGTTTGCAAAATTTTATAACAAACTATTAAAACATGATTTTTTTTTTTTGCATCTTTTTTTGTTTGTTTAGCAAAAAATAAAACTCCGAGCTGTAACTAAATACCACCAAAAGAAAGCTCTATTTGTGGGAAAAAAATGATAAAAATTTCATTTGGGTACAGTGTTGTATGACCGCGTAATTGTCATTCAAAGTGCATCAGCGCTGAAAGCTGAAAATTGGTCTGGGACTGAGGGGGGTTTAAGTGCCCAGTAATAGAGAAAGAGACGGCGCCCTCTAAGTGCAGCAATAAAGTTGCTAAAATTTATTAAAAATGGTTAAAAAACACTCACATTAAATTAGTGGTGTACAGGCACATCAGGGATGTAATGTTTCATCCGTATGTCCATGGGGGCGACTCGCAGGGCTGTAAGGCAGGGTTTCAGGCATCTGACTTTATGACCGATGGTTGGTGTTTTGGTCTATTCCTTGTGTTCCTCGGAATGGTCAGAGCAGACAGGGTAGTGCTGGTAGCTGTAGTGCCTTTAGTCCGATGTTCAAGGAGTCGGTGTCCTCAGGAGATGGGCTGGGCAAAGCGGCGCTTCGGAGCATGCATGCTCCTTCATCAGGCTTTAGGAAAGAAGTATATGCATTTTGTTGTCTATATAATCGCATATATTACATGTGCAGCCGCTGGCTCTCTCCCAATTTATATTTTTTGGGATCCCCAGCGAGCGCCATAATACCCTCCTCTGCTGTGCTACCACTATACTGAAAGAAGTATATGCATTTTGTTGTCTATATAATCGCATATATTACATGTGCAGCCGCTGGCTCTCTCCCAATTTATATTTTTTGGGATCCCCAGCGAGCGCCATAATACCCTCCTCTGCTGTGCTACCACTATACTGAAAGAAGTATATGCATTTTGTTGTCTATATAATCGCATATATTACATGTGCAGCCGCTGGCTCTCTCCCAATTTATATTTTTTGGGATCCCCAGCGAGCGCCATAATACCCTCCTCTGCTGTGCTACCACTATACTGAAAGAAGTATATGCATTTTGTTGTCTATATAATCGCATATATTACATGTGCAGCCGCTGGCTCTCTCCCAATTTATATTTTTTGGGATCCCCAGCGAGCGCCATAATACCCTCCTCCTAAGTGCCCAGTAAGCAAGTGGTTAAAGACCAATCCAAGACAGTTTTTTTTTTGGATAGTGCTAATTATATTTTTCTTGATGTCCTATTGTCTTTTTGATTGGTATCAGGCAGAATAAGAAATGAGGTGAGATACAGTTTGCAATAAGGACATTTTCCCTAGTGGCTTCTTTTTTAGAATTGGAATTTTTAGCTATCAATGTTGCTTTGAGGTAACTTACACTCGAGAGGAAGTGATGGTAAATTTAACAGAGGGACAGACAGCACAGCACAATTTAACAGAAAGACAGACAGCATTAAAAAAAAAAAAAACCCGGCAGAGGTTCTTAGCCTTCCTTCCTCTATCCAAAATGAAAAAAATTGTTTGGTTGGAGTTTTGTGGATATTTCACAGTATGAAGGATTATTGGAAATGTTGTATTTCAAACACTCTTTTTCCTATGTGGTGATGCATATATTTATATATGGCAATCCAGGAATTCTGTTAAAAATACTACATTCTAGGCATTGGGAGCTGCCTTCATCCTAGCAACCTAGAGCACTAGGCAGCAGGGGCCATCTGTGTTCTATGAACCTTGGACACTAGGTGGGGCAACATGTCTCCTAGTAGCCAATAGAGTACAATTGTGCTGTACGCATGTAATCAATAGCACAAATGTTAAATGCGCACAGGGTACAGTAGGGGCCATCTATGTATTAACAACAAAATATGCTAGGATGCAGGAGCTGTCAGCATGAGCCCCCAGTATCTTGGCAACCATGGACACTACACAGAAGGGGCTATCTGCATCTTAGCAACCATGGACACTAAGTAGCTGGAGCAACCTGTGTCCTAGCAACCAAGAGGGTCCATTGGTAGCATCTTTACAAACAAACAAGGACTCTATGTTGCAGAGGCCACCTGTACCCTGGCAACCAAAGATGCTAAGTGGCGGGGGGGGGGAGGGGGCTACGTCCTAGTAAGCAAAGACAGTATGTGGCAGCCCTTCCTTCTCTGACCTGGCCGCTCAGCTGTCGGCTAATTGCCAGCTTCCATCTCTCTCCACAGTTACTCAGCTGTTGATGACCCTTCTCGTCAGTCCTGTCTATTTAAGCAGTCCAGTCCAGAGGAGCACTATTTTTTCTTTTGTTGTGGTTGTTGTTAGGAATGGAAATGTGTGGAAATGTGTTTTTGATTGTTGGATATTGAATAAATGTAATATGATGTATGTTTTAAAAATTAATAAAAAGTCATTTGAAACAGAGGAGCACTGCCTTCGCCTTGGTCAACATCCCAAGAAACTATCTCATGCGTTCCTGTTTAAAGACTGGCTTTGCATCCCTTCTGGCTCCAGATCCTGCTTGCTATTCCTCTACAGTGATCCCTGACTTCTGGCTTGGCTGACTATCCGTTCCGTTTACTGCATTTTGGCTATGTTTTGACTACGTTTGTTCTTTTTACTTTTATTATTAAACAAGTGTGATTTAACTGTACTTCTGTCTCGGTCTGATTTCATGGTTTCTGACAGCCTGCCTCCTAGCAACCAACAGGGACATTTGCTCTGTACATGTGTAAGCTGTGCACAAAAGTTATACGCGTACAGTGTAATGATAGGAAAATCCTGCATAAAATCATACAGCCATTTGCATAAGCCCTTACTAATAAAGCATCATTGTCACTAAAATTAAACTAAAAAGAAAACAAATAAATAAACACAAATCAATGTAGCTTTTTATTTTTTAGTAAATTGCTAAATGCATTTTGCAAGCAGTTTAAATACCTGAGTTTAACTTGGTATCAGCCTCTTGAAATCTCCCCACACAACAGAGCTCAGACTGGGGGAGGGAGAAGCAGTTCAGAAAGCCAGCTACTTGTTTTGAAGTGTTCATAGCTAACATATGAAGAGAGAGTAGAGTGGCATTCAGGTGAGCTCATCAGTCTGCTGCTTCTCCTTTCACTGCCCAGTGTCAGGCTGGGGGAAGGACAAGTCCTATAAATGTACGACAGCAGAGACTCATTGGGTCACCTACTTTGCCAGACAAGGCTGTGCAGCAGAGCTGTGTAAATATCAGTACTGGGTGGACATTATTATTGTGGGGAGTATAGTGCAGTTGCAGTGGTGTGTTTAAAAGGAAAAAAATAGCAGCTCTCAGTTGTTTGGGTAGTTGCACAGGATCTAGCAAGTTTTAGGGACTTCATTCGTGACAATATTCATACAGGTATGAGCTGATATGCTGCAAGTGCTATGGGGTCTTTATATTTCCACGCTGACACTGGTGCTGTCTATGGAGATTCTGTGTGTAAGCAGACATACTGTATATTGGTAGATGCAGAGACAGAGTGCTAGGAACTGGGCTCTCCTCCCCTTTGCGGCATTTTAAAAGATAAGCCACACAACCTCCGGATGGTGAACTTGTCATTGTCGATGACAACTGATGTGATTTTTATTGCTGTTCCCACAGGGCAAGAATGCAGATCGTGGCTTGACAACAAGTTCGTTTAAAATCCACAGCTAGAAATGATTATGCATTTGCAGCAAATGTCTCCTAATTGAAGCACATGGCTTTGAGCTCAGATTGCTATTGTGTGCGAAATTTCCTTCAAATGGATATGCCACTAATTAATGAAGTCGTTGTCAAACAAATAAATTATAGACTGTATGTAATTGCTGCAGATCAATTTTATATGTTAGTTTACATTTAAAGGGAAACTATTTTGTGTTCTCTGCAAGCATGCAGTTTGGGTTATTTTAGTAACCTTTGTCGGAAAATAATTTTGGCCATGAAAGTGACATACAGTCAGTCTGTGTAGAAAGACACTGGAACCTGTGAGTTCAGGTGTGGCTTAAAGCCAGACTCCGGGCTCGGTGCTCCTTCCCAAAATGAATCCCCCCTTTCCTCCTTGTGGTCACTGGTAGCGATGAGCCACATATACTTGGGTTATGTTCACAGATTTCTGCCCATTTTTAAGACTAATAGACAATATATTATCAACCATGTGGCATGGGGGGCTGGGCAATTTGTTTAATTGATTCGTTTCGGAAGCCCCCCCCTCCTGAACCATACCAGGCCACATTCTCTCAACATGGGGGGTGCTTTGGAGCCCCCTCCAAAAAACCTTGCCCCCATTTTGATGGGGACAAGGGTCTCTTCCCCACAACCCTGGATGGTGGTTGTGGGGGGTGTAGGTGGATAACTTATCTGGAAGATCCCAGACCCCCAGATCCCACCCCCCCCATATGAATGAGTGTGAGGTACACAATACCACTACTCATTCACCAAAAAGTGCCCCCCTGTGACGTCATCGACCCAGATGATATCATTGGGTGGCCCCACCACTTAGTTCATTTAAGAGCTATCAGAAGGTGTAGCTGGCAGATGGCAGGATCTTTCATCAGGACTAGTGATGGACGAACTTCCGACGGGACGTTTCGCGAACGCGGACCGTGAACGCGGCCGATAGTTTGCGAACCGTAACGTTTGCGGCGGGCCCCATTGACTTCAATGGGAGGCGAACTTTGCAAACCTACAGGTCAAATTTGCAGCCACAAAATAATTACTAGCTGTGCAAACATAGTCCCACCACATGGCCAATGACATAACACATGTATGAGGTGAATCTGGGATCGACAACTACAAGCATTCTTTTTTCATATGTGAAATTGTTGTGACAATTCAGGACTGTGGAGCGCATGAAGGCAATGGAGGAGAGGGAAGGTCAGGGTAGGCAAAGAAGAGGGTGCAGGAGATGATCACCAGCAGCGTGACATACAGCAATGACACCTGCACCGTGATAGAGTCATCTGACAGCAGCACCGTGATAGAGAGCACTGACATCAGCAGCGTGACATACAGCAATGACACCTGCACCGTGATAGAGTGATCTGACACCACCACCATGATAGAGAGCACTGACATCAGCAGCGTGACTTAAAGCACTGAAACCAGCACCGTGATATACAGCACTGACACCAGCACCGTGATAGAGAGCACTGACATCAGCAGCGTGACATAAAGCACTCACACCAGCACCGTGATATACAGCACTGACACCAGCACCGTAAGCAGCCCCAGGAGGAAGTCAGCATAGCACAGGGATGGTGGGAGCCCCTCATAATGAGCATAGCACAGGGATGGTGGGAGCCCATCATAATATGCACAGCAGAGGTACAGCCCCAGGAGGAAGTCAGCACCGCACAGGGATGGTATGAACCCCTCATAATAAGCAGCCCCAGGAGGAAATCAGCATAGCACAGGGATGGTGGGAGCCCCTCATAATAAGCAGCCCCAGGAGGAAGTCAGCACAGCACAGGGATGGTGGGAGCCCCTCATAATAAGCAGCCCCAGGAGGATGTCAGCATAGCACAGGGATGGTGGGAGCCCCTCCTAATAAGCAACCCCAGGAGGAAGTCAGCACAGCACAGGGATGGTGGGAGCCCCTCATAATGAGCATAGCACAGGGATGGTGGGAGCCCCTCATAATATGCACAGCAGAGGTACAGCCCCAGGAGGAAGTCAGCACCGCACAGGGATGGTGTGAGCCCCTCATAATAAGCAGCCCCAGGAGGAAATCAGCATAGCACAGGGATGGTGGGAGCCCCTCATAATAAGCAGCCCCAGGAGGAAGTCAGCACAGCACAGGGATGGTGGGAGCCCCTCATAATAAGCAGCCCCAGTAGAAATATGACACCGCTCAACCTCTTCAAACAGGAGGGTACGGGCATATAGTACTGTGTGCTTTTTTTGGATAAGGAAGTGAGCCAAATGAAGAAAGAAGGTCTGTGTGCTCAATTAAAAAAATTGTTTATAGACATATACATGGTCTACTGGTCACATGTGTTGAATTCCTCCGAGATCCATGCCTCATTAATTTTTAGAAATGTGAGGTAGTTAACACTGTCATGAGCTAGGCGAGCTAGGCGCTGTTGGATTGGTACCCGCAACTCCTTCTCTGGGAGTGGGAATTGCTCCTCTGCCAGCGCACGCAAAAGCAGAATGCAGCATTTCTCGAAGCAAGGCCTGGAAGTGCTCCATTCTGACAGCCCTCTGTGACGGCGGTAAGATTTCCGCCATTTTGTGTTTGTACCGGGGGTCTAAGTACGTTGCCACCCAGTACTGGTCCTTGACCCTTATGCTTTTTATACGGGGGTCCCTATTAAAACACTGGAGCATGAAGGCCGCCATTTGCACTAAACTGTAAGCGGTGTGGTGGCCTGGCTCCTGCTCATCATCCAGGATAATGTCGTCCTCTTCATTCTCCTCTCCCCATCCACGCACAACCACAGGGATCCCAGAAAGGTTTAAAGCATGCTCTTCTTGCTCCTCCTCATCCGCCCCGGCACCATCCTCCTCTGACTCCTCTTCAGACTCCTGTTGTTGACTTGTCTCAGATAGAGTAGCCTCCCTGGGAATTCATCCAGCATTGCGACTTCTTCATCTTCCCGCTCCTGCTCCTCCACAGCTTGATCAATGACACGACGCAATGCACACTCCATAAAGAAGGCATAAGGTACCATGTCACTGATGGCGCCATGGCTGCGACTGACCAGTTTGGTGATCTCCTCAAATGGCCGCAGAAGTCTGCATGCGTCGCGCATGAGCAGCCACTGGCGCGGTGAAAAAAAACCCAGCTCCCAGAACCTGTTCTGCTGCAGAGTTCATACAGGTAGACGTTAACTGCACGTTTCTGCTGGAGCAGCCTATCAAGCATATAGAAGGTTGAGTTCCATCGCATCGGGCAATTGCAAATAAGATGTCTGACCGCCAGATTGTGTCGCCGCTGAATGTCAGCAAGGCGAGCCATAGCCATGTAAGATCTCCTGAAATGGGCCGAGATTTTCCTTGCCTGCCGCAAGATGTCCTGGACCCCAGGGTATTTGACAATGAATCGCTGCACGACCAAGTTTAAGACGTGTGCCATGCATGGCACGTGCGTCATTTTGCCCTGTTTCAATGCGCTAAGCAGATTGGCACCGTTGTCACACACCACTTTACCAACTGTCAAATTGAGCGGTGTTAGCCACTGATCTGCCTGTAAACGCAAAGCTGAAAGGAGTGCCGGGCCAGTGTGGCTCTTGGCTTCCAGGCACAACAGACGCAGCACGGCTTGGCAACGTCTCACCTGGCATGTGGAATAGGTTCTGGGGAGCTTGGGCGGCGCAGCGGAAGAGACGCTAGCAGCGGAAAAGAAGCTAGCAGCGGAAAAGGAGAAGTCAGCCGAGGAGGAGAGGGAGGAGGATGGAGTAGGAGGAGAAAAAGAGCCAGGCCTGCATGCAATCCGTGGCGGTAAAACCAAATCTACACGGGTGCCACGGGTTACATGCTTGACGGCCGTCAGAAGGTTCACCCAGTGGGCAGTAAAAGTGATATACCTTCCCTGCCCGTGTTTGCTAGACCACGTGTCTGTGGTCAGATGTATCTTGGCACCGACACTGTGTGCCAGAGATACATTCACTTGCCGCTGAACATGGCCATATAGCTCTGGGATGCCCTTCTCTGAGAAATACTTCCTTCCTGGGACCTTCCATTGTGGTGTTCCAATTGCCACAAATTTTTGAAAGGCCTCCGAGTCCACCAGTTTATATGGCAGTAGTTGGCGGGCTATCAGTTCTGACAAGCCAGCCGTCAACCGTTGGGCAAGAGGGTTATCCGACGCCATCATTTTTTTACGCTCGAACATTAGGCCCACGGAAGCCTGCCTTTTTGCAGAAAAACGTGAGCTTGGCGTGATGGAAGGTGGAGTGGAGGACAATTGTGAGGAGAGAGGAGAAGGAGAAGTAGAAGACGAGGCTGGACGGTGAGAGCCTGGATTGTGGCTTTGTGTGTTCCGTTGCTCCCACTGGGCTCAGTGATGGCTGCTCATGTGCCTTCTTAAGGCGGTCGTCCCTAGGTGAGTGTTGGGCTTACCGCTACTAATGCGTTGACTGCAAAGATTGCAGATGGCAACGCTATTGTCAGCAGCGGACACGTTAAAAAAAGCCCACACTGCGGAGCCATGTGCTGGTGCCCTGGGAGCGCCAGATGTGACCGTACATGGTCGATGACTCGCTCCTGATACATTTGCAGTCTGCTTTGTCCCTCCTGTGCAATGTAAGTTATTCCTGCTTCTCCTCCCTATCTGCTGGTCCATATCTCCCTCTGAACTCCCCTCCTCTTCCTCTCTTGTGGGCACCCACGTGACATCACTACACACATCATCATCGACGTCACCTTCCCCACCGCTATAAGTAGAGATCTCGGAGTAGGCAGCAACACCGGGGACCAACCTCCTTCTTGGGCTGATCTGGGTACTGTCGTCAGAGTAGCGGTTGTTGCTACCTCCTCTTCCTGATCCAATGCCAAGAGTGGCTGCGCATCAGAAATGTCCTCTTGATATGGATCGGAAAATAATTCCTGTGACTCAAGCGGAAGGTATGTGGTGGTGGTGGTGGTGGTGTTGTTGGTGGTAGTGTCTTTGGGGGTGCACATAGCAGAGAGTGAAGAAGAGGGTGCAGATCGAGAGGATGAGGAGGGTGCAGAAGAGTAAGGCTGAGCGAGCCACTCAACCAAGTCTGGTGCGTCCTTTAAAGTAATTGAACGCACCTTCTGCAACTTTCCACTTTGGCTCAAGCCTGTTGCTCCTGCCCTACCCCTACCACCCCTGCGGAAGGGCCTGCCTCTTCCTCTGCCTGTCATTTTTTAAATGACCCTGTGACAAAACTCTCAGTCCCTATACGGATGAAGGACTGCTGCAGTATAGGGCAGCGGTCATTCAGCAGTAGTGCACCTCAACCCTATGTATTGTGGACCTATACCAGTCCTTATAGAATGGCAGACTGTACCTCACTCAACCCTATGTACTGTAGTACCCTATACCTTACCAGTCCTTATAAGGACCTTTGTGGAACAAGTAGGTTGTGAATGATTAGCAGACTGTACCTCAGTCCCTATACTGATAAAGGACTACTGCAGCAGAAGGGCAGCAGTCAGCAGTAGTGCACCTCAACCCTATGTATTGTGGACCTATACCAGTCCTTAAGGAATAGCAGACTGTGCCTCACTCAACCCTATGTACTGTAGTACCCTATACCTTACCAGTCCTTCTAAGGACCTTTGTGGAACAAGTAGGTTGTGAATGATTAGCAGACTGTACCTTAGTCCCTATACTGATAAAGGACTGCTGCAGTATAGGGCAGCAGTCAGCAGTAGTGCACCTCAACCCTATGTATTGTGGACCTATACCAGTCCTTAAGGAATAGCAGACTGTACCTCACTCAACCCTATATACTGTAGTACCCTATACTTTACCAGTCCTTATAAGGACCTTTGTGGAACAAGTAGGTTGTGAATGATTAGCAGACTGTACCTTAGTCCTATACTGATAAAGGACTACTGCAGCAGAAGGGCAGCAGTCAGCAGTAGTGCACCTCAACCCTATGTATTTTGGACCTATTCCAGTCCTTAAGGAATAGCAGACTGTACCTCACTCAACCCTATGTACTGTAGTACCCTATACCTTACCAGTCCTTATAAGGACCTTTGTGGAACAAGTAGGTTGTGAATGATTAGCAGACTGTACCTCAGTCCCTATACTGATAAAGGACTAGTGCAGCAGAAGGGCAGCAGTCAGCAATAGTGCACTTCAACCCTATGTATTGTGGACCTATGCCAGTCCTTAAGGAATAGCAGACTGTACCTCACTCAACCCTATGTACTGTAGTACCCTATACCTTACCAGTCCTTATAAGGACCTTTGTGGAACAAGTAGGTTGTGAATGATTAGCAGACTGTACCTCAGTCCCTATACTGATAAAGGACTACTGCAGCAGAAGGGCAGCAGTCAGCAGTAGTGCACCTCAACCCTATGTATTGTGGACCTATACCAGTCCTTAAGGAATAGCAGACTGTACCTCACTCAACCCTATGTACTGTAGTACCCTATACCTTACCAGTCCTTATAAGGACCTTTGTGGAACAAGTAGGTTGTGAATGATTAGCAGACTGTACCTCAGTTCCTATACTGATAAAGGACTACTGCAGCAGAAGGGCAGCAGTCAGCAGTAGTGCACCTCAACCCTATGTATTGTGGACCTATACCAGTCCTTAAGGAATAGCAGACTGTACCTCACTCAACCCTATGTACTGTAGTACCCTATACCTTACCAGTCCTTCTAAGGACCTTTGTGGAACAAGCAGGTTGTGAATGATTATCAGACTGTACCTCAGTCCCTATACTGATAAAGGACTACTGCAGCAGAAGGGCAGCAGTCAGCAGTAGTGCACCTCAACCCTATGTATTGTGGACCTATACCAGTCCTTAAGGAATAGCAGACTGTACCTCACTCAACCCTATGTACTGTAGTACCCTATACCTTACCAGTCCTTATAAGGACCTTTGTGGAACAAGTAGGTTGTGAATGATTAGCAGACTGTACCTCAGTTCCTATACTGATAAAGGACTACTGCAGCAGAAGGGCAGCAGTCAGCAGTAGTGCACCTCAACCCTATGTATTGTGGACCTATACCAGTCCTTAAGGAAGAGCAGACTGTACCTCACTCAACCCTTTGTACTGTAGTGCCCTATACCTTACCAGTCCTTATAAGGACCTTTGTGGAACAAGTAGGTTGTGAATGATTAGCAGACTGTACCTCAGTCCCTATACTGATAAAGGACTACTGCAGCAGAAGGGCAGCAGTCAAGTATAATATTCTTTCTATATTTGGAAGAAAGAATATTATACGTGTACAAGCCTATTACCATACCAGCCCTGAAAAGAACCTTTGTGGACCTAATAGTAACAGCTACTGATTAAACTGACTGTCCCTCACTGCCTCACGCACAGCTTCCTGCCTGTCCCTATTTAAACTGACAAAACAGAGGCTGCTGGAACAATAACTTGAATAGCACTTTTGTGGACCTAATAGTAACAGCTAATGATTAAACTGACTGTCCCTGCAGCACACAGCGTCCTGTCCCTCTCTCTACACTGACAAAAGACAGGCTGCTGCAAAAATCAGTAGCACAGCAGTGTCTCAAACCTATATCCTGAACTACACCTAACACCTATACCAGTCCTGAAAAGAACTTTTGTGGACCAAATAGCTAGGGATTTGGGTCACTGCAGTCTCTCCCTGCTCCACACAGCAACCTCTCCCTATAGTGACAGAAGAAGGAATGTAAAATGGCCGCCGGATCGGGTGTATTTATAAGTTAGGGGGAATGTCCAAGTGTCCATGTGCTGTAATGTCTCAATTGGCTGTCCTGTACCCCATGATGGATGTGTCATCATAGGTCAAAGTTCTTTTACACAGTAAACACGGAAGTCCGCCGGGCGAATGGCGGCAATAGTCCGCCGATCGGGCGGACGGCGAACAGCCGAAATTCGCCACGAAACGACCGCCGGGCGAACCGTTCGGCCATCCCTAGTCAGGAACAGAGACTTTTTTTCCCCTTTTTTTCGGGTCGGTGGTGGCGGTAGGTGTCGTGATTGCCATTTTTATTTACTTTTTTACAATTTTTTGGTGAATGAGTAGGATACTCATTCACATAGGGGAGGGGCTGGGATCTGGGGGCCCCTTGTTAAAGGGGGTTTCCAGACTCTGATAAGCCCCCCTCCCGTAGACCCCACAACCACCAGCCAGGGTTGTGGGGAAGAGGCCCTTGTCCCCATCAACATTTATTGTAAGGATGTGTGTTGTGTAAGTGAAGCCAGATTCTTTTTCTTTGTTTCTATTTCATATAGCCAGGGATGGAGGCCTTTTACTATGGACAGGTCAGGTCACACTTTTCTCCTTTTACTATATAAGGGTGGAAGACACCCACTTTTCCTGTGTGACCTGCCATGTCAGTATTACCATAAGAGATTATACATCCAGATTCTAAGCCGTCTGTCCATATTCTCTTTTTAATATTTTGCATTAGTCTACATATACACAGACAAAGTGTTTATTGTTTGTTTATTATATTTATATATATGATTTTTCTGTACTTAGAGCGAATACATTTTTGCATCCATACTCCTGATGAGTAAACGTGATTCACAAAACGCATAGAGTTTTTATAGTCATGTGATGCCAAGACAGTTTGGCTTTTATACAGCATGTACTCAGTTATGGATATGTATAATTATATATCATCATTGTATACAATGTATGCGTTTATGGTAGTTTATGGTATATTTTTACCAAATGTCAGCCTTTGTATATGGTTATGCATGTTTTAAAAACATTATCATGCATTTCTAGACCACGGAATTGCTTTTGATGCACTAAAGGTTTTATCATATATTTACTCCATACTCTCATTTTTGCAGCAATAAGCCTCATTTAAAGTTCCATTCTTTTTCTTTGTTTCTATTTCATGTGGCCAGGGATTGAGGCCTTTTACCGTGGACAGGTCAGGTCACACTTTTCTTCTTTGAGCCTGGAACTGTGCTACCCACACGGTCCTCCACCGTTCAGCCCAGGGACCCTGGTCAACAACTCAGCGCCATCTAGCCCAACAGAGACAACCCACAGACCACTTCAGGGATCAAAAGACCCATCCAGGTGTCCTGTTGTCCATTGTCCCATCACCCTGCCAGTTCAGCTACCAGCCATCCTGATTGGCCGACAGGAGGTGATCCAGTACCTTACAACATTGCCAGGAGCCTGAAGCACCATTTTGGACTTCCGTTGTGTTATCACCCAGAGGATTGGTGAGTAGGTGTAAACCCAACATCTTTCTTAGCACAGTACAGACACTGCATGCAGACACCTATTCCCCTTTCTACTGTCTGAGGATGCTTGTTTGGAGCTGCCACTTTTAGCCATTCTGTTCTTACAAACCACTACCTAATAGTATTTCTGTCTCACTTTTGATTGATTAAACCTACCCTCTTTAGCAAGGGCCCCAATATTTGCTAGCAGAAAGCACTAGTACCCTTCAACTCAGGACCTGTAATGTAACAGACCTGTGCTTACTGTACCTGTTAACCCATTTCTTCTTTTTGTATTGTTACGTTCAATGGTGTTTGTGGCCCAGAAGGAGCTGAGAAGTTGATAGATCTTCTCTCCTCCCTCTCAGCGTCGGTGTTATTGGCATATAGATTACTGCCCTTTTCTAAATTTACAGTTGCTAAGTATTGAAGGTTGTCTTTTTGAATGTATTGATTCTTATTAGAAAGGTTTAACAGTGTTGTAAGCTTCCATATGCTTTAAATCGTGATAATATATTCAATTTTATATCACTACCAGGTGTGGGTCTGTTTTTTGGTATAATCCACAGCCAGGATAACAGTATTTTCCACATGAGTCTTTAAATGTGTTTGCAGTAATTAAATTTAACCAGGTGTGCCAGAGGTGCTGAGGTCATTCTTGGGGTTGAGCCAGAGATCATAGATCCCAAATTTACCAAGCGGCTCCTTCGGGGGTGGCTCTACACTTGCAAATCTGTTAGCTTTTGTTTGATCCATGCTTCATGTTATCACCCAGAGTCTTTTCCATTACTTTCTCAGCATTAGTTGGAGGTGATGAAGGTGATGCTGCAATCTGAGGGAAGTGATATTATATTTTTTTAATAAGTAATTACTTTCATTGTTTGTCAGGAATCGGACATGCAATCAGGTAGTTATGTAGCTGAACAATGCTATCTTCAGGCACGGTTCACACTGATACGACAATCATTCCGACCTTGGAGCACTTGTGGTAATAGAAGTTGGACCCCATTCAGTGCAATGGAACCGTTCTAATTGGTGCAACTTGAGTCACTTAGAAAAAGGTTCACTACTTTTGGTCCGACTTTGGTACGACTTGTTACTTGTTTTACTAAACGCAGCTGTCAATTAAAAGGGAGAACACAAGAAGGAAACTGGGAGGAGCCATATTGTTTAATGCAATGATGTCAGGGCCAGATTAACCATCAATCAAAATAAGCATGTGCTTAAGGCATCAAGGGAAGGGGCACCATAGATTTTCGCCCCTAGCTAAACTGCACAGCAAAGCATCCATATTCTCAACTCAAGCATATTAAACCTCCCAAAAAAACGTCAACTATGCAACAAGATAGGTTGGATGCCTTCTCTCTGCTAAATATAGAAGCAAATTTGTTATACCAATTTAGTTTTGATGACTTGATCAAAGACTTTGCAATAAAAATTATCTGGAAGTAGACTTTTTAAAATGTAAATAAATATTAAGATATAAGTAAATAATTTGTTTACAGGATTTTAAGTTCAAAGTAAAAAATGATTAACAACAAAGTGAGAAATATTTTTGATTAAAAGGTTCTTGAGTATTTTTTTTTTTTCGATTTTTGTTAACATCAAAGTTTAAATTTGTGAAGGGCGAGAATTATTAACTCAGAGTTGGAAAAACAAATAAACAGTAAAAATATATTTTTAATTATCATTTATCATAGAAGAGATTTTCCTCATTATTTGGATAAAAGGCCTCAGTCAGTTAATGGTGATTTATGTTCAGTCTGAAAAATAAATAGAATGAAAACGGTTTTATCTGATATAGAGACGGGGATGACCTGAAAGAAAACTGAAGAAGGTTTATATATTTTTAAACTTTACTTCACTTACAGCACTTGTCAAGTCATATTGTCTTGTCAGTGTTAAAGTGTTACTAAACCCAGGACCCTGCATTCACTATATCTGGCCTCCCACAGTACACAGAACATGGAAATGCTATTATTTTAGTAAGTGTAGCGCCACCCCAGAAGGAGCCGCTTGAGTATATTAGGTTCTGTGCTCTGCCTCTCAGTCCCAAGAACGGTCTCTGCTCCTCTGGCACGACCATGCAATTGTCAGTTAAATTAACGCAGTTCCTGGAGTAAAGCTGCGTACACACGATCAAACAATCCGGTGGAAAAGTGTGTGGGCTCTGCGGACTTTTTTTTTACCCAAAAGTCCGGCGGACTAAGAAAGTAGTTTTGCACATTAAATATGTATATATATATATATATATATATATATATTGTGGCGGTAGGACCCTGTGCTACCTGGAGGATTGCTGGGTTACACCAGATTTCGGAGAGAAAGGCACGCTGATTGCACAGCTGTGTACTGGGCTATTTAGTTTTGACCTGGCTATGGCTCAGGGTTCCACCCAACAGACAGGAAGTCTGTGCATGGGAGACAGGTGGACTCCCAGTCCTCTGAGAGGCGTCAGAGGCTGCATGGGTGTAGCCAGAGCATGTCTGCAGGAGGCAGCCATATTTGGTGACAGGGGACGCTCGTCAGGAGTGAGCTAGGAGAAAGCTTAACTTTAGTAAACTATTTTGGGTCTGAGGAGCAGACCTAAGGCCTAGGCTAAAGGCCTGAATCAGCCGTAAGGGAAGAATGTAAGCCAGGAGGCTAAAGTATTGAGTGTACAAGATACAGTAATGGTGGAACCCCCCTGCGTGAGTACTGATGTCTTTGTGAACTTTTCCTTGCTTTAAAATAAAAGTGGGCTACCAGGCCCTTTAAAAATACAGTTTTTTGTACTGGTGTACTCACTGGAAAACGCACCTACCGTTTGAGTCTGATAACCCCAATCTTACTATATATAAAGTATTCAGACACCATTAAATTCTTTGTTATATTGCAGCCATTTGCTAAAATTATTATTTTCTCCTCATTAATGTTCACACAGCACCCCATATTGACAGAAAAACACAGAATTGTTGACCTTTTTGCAGATTTATTAAAAAAAGAAAAACTGAAATTTCACACAGTCCTAAGTATTCAGACCCTTTGCTGTGAGACTCATATATTTAACTCAGGTGCTGTCCATTTCTTCTGATCATCCTTGAGATGGTTCTACACCTTCATTTGAGTCCAGCTGTGTTTGATTATACTGATTGGACTTGATTAGGAAAGCTACACACCTGTCTATATAAGACCTTATAGTTCACAGTGTATGTCGGAGCAAATGAGAATCATGCGGTCAAAGGAACTGCCTGGAGAGCTCAGAGACAGAATTGTGGCAAGGCACAGACCTGGCCAAGGTTATAAAAAAATTCTGCTGCACTTAAGCATCCTAGGCGTACAGTGGCCTCTATAATCCTTAAATGGAAGATGTTTGGGATGACCAGAACCCTTCCTAGAGCTGGCCATCCGGCCAAACTGAGCTATCTGGGGAGAAGAGCCTTGGTGAGAGAGGTAAAGAACCCAAAGATCACTGTGGCTGAGCTACAGAGATGCAGTTGGGTAATGGGAGAAAGTTGTGGAAAGTCAACCATCACTGCAGCTCTCGACTAGTCGGGGCTTTATGGCAGAGAAGCCCGACGGAAGCCTCTTCTCAGTGCAAGACACTTGGAAGCCTGCATGGAGTTTGCTAAAAAAAAACACCTGAAGGACTCCAAGATGGTGAGAAATAAGATTCTTTGGTCTGATGAGACCAAGATAGAACTTTTTGGCCTTAATTCTAAGCCATATGTGTGGGGAAAACCAGGCGCTGCTCATCACCTGTCCAATACTGTTCCAACAGTGAAGCATGGTGGTGGCAGCATCATGCTGTGGGGGTGTTTTTCAGCTGCAGGGACAGGACGACTGGTTGCAATCGAGGGAAAGATGAATGCAGCCAAGTACAGGGATATCCTGGACGAAAATCTTCTCCAGAGTGCTCAGGACCTCAGACGGGGCCGAAGGTTTACCTTCCAACAAGACAATGACCCTAAGCACACAGCTAAAATAATGGAGTGGCTTCACAACAACTCTGTGACTTTTCTTGAATGGCCCAGCCAGAGCCCTGACCTAAACCCAATTGAGCATCTCTGGAGAGACCTAAAATGGCTGTCCACCAACGTTTACCATCCAACCTGACAGAACTGGAGAGGATCTGCAAGGAGGAATGGTAGAGGATCCCCAAATCCAGGTGTGAAAAACTTGTTGCATCTTTCCCCAAAAGACTCATGGCTTTATTAGATCAAAAGGGTGCTTCTATTAAATACTGAGCAAAGGGTCTGAATACTTAGGACCTTGTGATATTTCAGTTTTTATTTTTTAACCTGCAAAAATGTCAACAATTCTGTGCTTTTCAGTCAATATGGAATGCTGTGTGCACATTAATGAGGAAAAAAAACGAACTTAAATGATTTCAGCAAATGGCAGCAATATAACAAGAGTGAAAATGTAAGGGGGGGTCTGAATACTTTCCGTCCCCACTGTGTGTGTGTGTGTGTGTATATATATATATATATATATATATATTATAAAATTATATATATATATAAAATTATATTTGTATTTGTAGACTCTACCCATTTGTCATTTGCTACATGGGAATATGCAGATCTAATATCTAAGTAGCAAGCATTGTAAGGGGTTGGTGTGGAAAGTTTCCATTTGATAAGAATTTCCCTTCTGGAATAGTAGGACACAAGAGCATAGCATGTTTTAAAATAGAAAGGGAATCGTAAATATCTACCAACAATTGGATCCAGGGTAAAGGATAGCTTCAGTGCCTTAGCCAACCAGGTTGTATCTTGTATCCAATAATCGAAAATCAAAGTGCAGCTCAACACCATATGATATGCCAAATGTGGTGGTGGTGGTGGGGGGGGGGACGTAAAGGTAAAGTTCCACTTCAAATGGACACTATATTATATAGTATTCAGGGTTTACTGACGTCCATTGTGCATGTGTGTCACCAAAACATTCTGTCCTCACCAGAGTTCTCTTTTCAGTGTTGCTCTCATTTTTCTGCTCTTCGTGGATATAATTTTTTTTTCCTCCGAGGCAAGTGAAACATGTGACAAATTAGGTTAAGTGAATGTGAAAGGGGTTATTTCACACGTTTAAATTCAAGTAGCCTTCTTATGTGAGATTGTTGTAGTATAAATTAATCATGACGCCATGGAGAAGCTCAGCAAAAGCATTTCAGATGCTGCATATAGGAGAGGGAAACACCTGCAGTTTGACAGATGTGAATCTGAGCCTTTTTCTAATCATGTAAGGTCGTATAAATTGTCACATGTGTAGAAATTAAAGGTGCAATTGAAGTTAAAATTCAAAATCAGGCCTAGAAAGATATGAAAAAAAAAATACCATTTAAAAATCACTTAAAGCTGAACTCTGATAGACAAGTACATTTCCTCTATAGGTGGTATGTACTGTGCATACAGTGCTTTGAAAAAGTATTCATACCTCTTGAAATTTTGTCATGCTGCAACCAAAAACGTAAATGTGTTTCTTTGGGATTTTATGTGATGGACCAACACAAAGTGGCACTTAATTGAGTAAACAAAATTATAAATGTTTTTTAATTTTTTTTTTTTTTTACAAATATCTAAAATGTCTGGTGTGCATTTGTATTCATAGTTTCATAGTTAGTCAGGTTGAAAAAAGACACAAGTTCAACCATAAAAATAAATAAATAAATAAAAAAATAACATCAAACAGTCCCATATACCAAATTCTATACCCACAGTTGATCCAGAGGAAGGCAAAAAAAAAACAGCAAAGCATGATGCAATTTGCTACAGCAGGGGAAAAAAATTCCTTCCTGATCCCCCGAGAGGCAATCGGATTTTCCCCGGATCAACTTTACCTATAAATGTTAGTTCTCAGTTATATTGTGTGCATTTATGAAAGAATCCAGGCCTTTCTTAAAGCAATCTACTGAGCTGGCCAGAACCACCTCCTGGAGGGAGGAGTCTATTCCAGATTTTCACAGGTCTTAAGCCGCATACACACTATCAGATGTTCTGCTGATTTTTTATTTATTTTTCCTTCAGATTTACCAAAACCATGTAGAAGGGCCTGCCTGATTGCATACAAATTGAGGTTTGACCTCTCATTATATGGTTTTGGTAAATCTGAAGGACAAAATCAGCAGAAAATCTGATAGTGTGGATGGGGCTTTACTGCGAAGAAACCTTTCCGTATTTTTAGGATGAAATCTCTTTTCCTCTAGGCGTAAAGAGTGCTCCCTTGTCCTCTGTGTTGACTGTAAAGTGAATAACTCAAAACCAAGTTCACTATATGGCCCCCTTATATATTTGTACATGTTGATCATACCCCCCCTTAATTTCCTCTTCTCAAGAAAGAATAAATTAAATTCCTCTAATATTTCCTTATAGCTGAGCTCCTCCATGCCTCTTATCAGTTAGCTTGCCCTTCTCTGCACTTTCTCCAGTTCCCCGATATCCTTTTTGAGAACTGGTGCCCAAAACTGAACTGCATATTCCAGATGAGGTCTTGCTAATGATTTGTACAGGGGCAAAATGATCTCTCTCTCGAGTCCATACCTCTTGTAATACGAGAAAGAACTTTGCTCGCTTTGAAAACCGCAGCTTGGCATTGCATATTCTTATTGAGCTTATGATCTACCGAAACTCCTAGATCATTCTCCACTATGGATTCCCCCAGTTGTACTCCCCCTAGTATGTATGATGCATGCATATTCTTGTCTCCCAAGTGCATAACGTTACAATTATCAACATTAAACCTCACCTGCCGCATATTCGCCCAATTAGACAGAGCATTGAGGTCGGCTTGTAAATTGGAGACATCCTGTAAGGACGTTAATCAACTGCATATCTGCAAAGACTGAAATGGTACTTTTAATCCCAGACCCTATATCATTTATAAGGTATTAAAAATGAAGGGTCCCAACACTGAACCTTGGGGTACACCACTGATAACCTTAGACCATTCAGAGTAAGAATCATTAACCACTACTCTCTGAATTTGGTCTTTTAGCCAGTTTTCTATCCATTTACAAACTGATATTTCCAAGCCTATAGACTTTTCCTCACACATTAGCCGTGTGTGGGGAACTGTGTCAAATACTTTTGCAAAATCCAAGTATACCACGTCCATAGCCACCCCTTTGTCCAAGGTTTTATATACCTCTTCATAAAAAGAAATCAGATTTGTTTCACAACTTCTGTCTTTAATGAATCCATGCTGTCTGTTGCTTAAAATATTTTCCAGTAAGAAATCCTGGTCTTTTATTAAACTTTCCAGTATCTTCCCGACTATAGAAGTTAAACTAACAGGTCTATAGTTACTTGGTAAAGACTTTGTTCCCTTTTTAAATATAGGCACCACATTGACCCTATGCCAATCCAGTGGTACCATTCCTATCTCTATTAATGAGTCCCTAAAAATGATAAACAATGCCTTTGAAATGACAGAACTCAATTATTTTAGGATCCGTAGGTGGGTGCCATCTGGTCCAGGTGCTTTATCCACCTTTAGTCTGTCTAAATATTTCTGGACCATATCACTTTTGAGCCATTGTGGATCATTTAGGGCTGTGTCAATACCATCCCCATTATGGACTTGAGCTCCCCCATGCTCCTTTTGTATACAAAGAACTGAAGAATGTATTTAATAAATTTGCCTTTTCTTTGTCCCCAGTCACCCACTCTAGATTATTTTGTAAAGGGCCTACATGATCAGACCTGACCTTTTTACTATTAATATATTTGAAGAATTTTTGTGAGTTTGTCCTACTATCTTTTGCAATCTGTCGTTCATTTTGAATTTTTGCATCCTTGATTTCCTTTTTACATATTCTGTTATATTCTTCCTTTTTTATATATACATATATTTTTTTTAAAAGCTCTTTTCCTTTTGTTTATAGCTTTTTTAACTTTTGCCGTGAGCCGCATAGGTTTTATTTTTAGCCCTTTAAACTCATTGCCCATGGGAATATACTTTGCAGTGAGTTCACAAAGTCTTTTTGAAGATTTCCCATTTCTGTTCTGTGTTCATCGATGCCAATATTCCCTCCCAGTCTAAGTCCTGGAGAGCAGCCCTCATCCTTGAAAAACTTGTTCTCTTAAAGTTAAGTGTTTTTAGCTTTCCTTTATGTGTTTTTTGCTTACAGCTAACATCAAATGAAATCATGTTATGGTCATTGCTGCCCGGATGTTCCTTTATATGAACATTAGTAATAAGCTCTGCATGGTTTGAGATTACCAGGTCCAACAGAGCATCATTCCTAGTTGGGGCCTCAATAAACTGGACCATAAAATTTTCCTGTAATAGGTTTACAAAATTTTGCCCTTTAACTGATCCAGCAGTGCCACTACAGTTAATTTCCGGGTAGTTAAAATCCCCCATTATTATCACCGTCCCAGCCCTTGCAACCCTTTCCATCTGTGCAGAGAGCTGAGTCTCCACCTCCTCATTAACATGAACTACGCACATCTATATGCAGATCCACCCTTAATGCTTCAGCCACATCATACTCTCCATCAATTGTGTCCTCATTCACACTCTCTTTGAGATCACTTCTCACATAGAGACAGACCCCGTCACCTTTCCTTTTTACCCTGTCTCTCCAAAAGTGTGCATAGCCAGGAAAATATTAATGACCCAGTCATGTGAGGAATGAAGCCCAGTTTCAGCAATACTTATTGCATCATCGTGCACCAGAGCTTCCAACTCACCTATTTTGATTGGTAAACTTCTGGCATTTGTGAACAAACGTTTTAATGCATTATTACATTTTGCTCTGATGTTTTTTATATGTTTTTTTAGTAGTAAAAATGGCACTATAATTTCCAATGGCTGTTTGCAACATGGGAACTTTCTTGCCACCTGCCATAACCCTCCCCCCATCTATCCCCATTCCACCCTCCATTAATATCTGACCCCTAACTGACCTGTCTGCCCAATTGAATTCTAGTTCACCCTCCCCCCAATCCTAGTTTAAATACTCCTCCAACCTTCCCATAAACCTCTCTCCAAGCACAGCATACCCCTTCCATTCAGGTGAAAACCATCTTTAGCATATAGGTTGTGCCCAATGAAACGTCAGCCTAGTGCTCTACAATCCCAAACCCTTCCTCCTTACACCAGATCTTAAGCCATGCATTCAGCTTTCTAATCTCTTCCTGCCTTTCCTGTGCTGTACATGGCACAGGCAACATTACAGAGAATATTACCTTGGAGGTCCTTCTGTTCAATTTGCAGCCTAGTTCTTTAAATTGATTTTTAAGGAACCTCCCACCTTCCATATATTCTGTTATTGGTTTCAACATGAACCAAGACAGCTGGGTCATGCCCAGCCCCTCTCAGTAATTTATCAACCCGGTCCAGCACATGCCGAACCCTGGCACCAGGGAGACAGCAAACCATTCGGTTGAAGTGATCCTGGAGACAAACAAATTATTCTATCAGTCCTTCTGATTATAGAATCCCCTGTGAGGGTCTGTGAATGGAGGGCTTATTGTAATCTGAAAGCCCCCTTTTACAAGGGAGCCCATAGATCCTGCCCCCCCCCCCCCACTCATTCACCAAAAAATTAAGTGTAGTGTAAAAAAAAATACCAGGAGGCAGTTTTTAACAACTCCTTTATTAGAGAAAGGATCCTGCCCTCTGACAGTTCTTAAATAATTAAGGTGTGTGCCATCAGGTGATGTCACTGGGCGACCCCCGCCCCCTTGTGACATCACCGACCATGGGCATGCTGAGTCGGTAAAGTCACAAGGGGTGGAGCCCAGTGTTGAAGATTTTGCTGTTGCGGAGCATTATAACATCTATATATTGAGATCTTGAATTTCATGTTTGTTTATTTTGCAAAGTCTGGTCACTTATCCACAAGGGGAACAACTGTAAATGAGTAACAGAGACCTCAGTTCTTGGGTAACATTGGTGTAAGTAAGGGCTACCAGTTTTGACTCATCAGGAACAGCTGGTAACTGTGGAGAGAGAAGAGAGCTGGCACTTAGCCGACAGCTGAGCAGCCAGCCCAGAGAAGGAAGGGCTAAGCCAGCCCTGACAATTGTAAAGTGGCAGTTTACAAAAACAAAATAAGTTAATTTGTCAGTCTGACACCATTGATGATGATGGGGTACGATTCCTCCCACTGACACCAATGATGGGGGACTATTCCTTCCACCAGAGAGCAGGTATCCCCATCAGAGTGTCCCCAGTGTTCCTCATCAGAGTTGTGACAGCCATCACAAAGTAGAAAAACGTGTACCTGGATAAGTCTGCAGTAACTCTCCCCGGAGGCCCAGTAGGTTAAAAGCATATTTGTCTTGAATGGTTGACTACTGCTCCCAGCTAGCCCATCTTGCAAATCCTGTGCCCTCAGGCCACACCGATTTGACACATATCCCCACAGCCTCCCCTCTGGTCCAGGACTCCCCATCATTCACCGTGTGAACTGATGAAGACTTTGCTAATGACTGTGTAGAATAGGGTGACTAGACGTCCCCGGTTTCCAGGGACAGTCCCTAGACTGAGGACACTGTCCCCGGACCAAGTCTGTCCCTGGTTTTGTCCCAGAATTGCAATGGCATAGTGTGTGTGTGTGTGGCAGCCATTACTCTCGCCCCGGGCGCAACATTTGGGGGGCGCAAAATTATTACTGTGCCCCCCCTAAGTGTGCCGTGTTGCGGCCATGTGAAGCATGCCTCCGTCAGCCCCCTACACCTCCGATGAGGCATGTCCAACTTTCAGGCATTGCTCTGCAGCACCCCCCCTCCTGTGGTCCAGCCTGTCCCACATGATCCCTCTGGTGTGGGTGGTCCATGTGTGTGAGAGCAGCGGAGGAGGAGGGGTGGTACGGTGGCTGTTGGAGGAGCTTTTGACAGGGAATACTGAGGAGTGGCTGGGTGACTGGACTCCAGAACATTACTCGGTGCTGGGGAGAGCCCTGCTCTGATGGATGATCATGGAGGCCATAGACAGGTGAGGAAAATCAACTGATCTACACTGTACATGTGTGCGGGGAGGGGAAGTGCGAATAGTGCAGGAAGTAGGAGTCAGGTAGGTCAGTGTAGTGGTCAGGTAAGTCAATGTAGAGGTCAGGCAGGTCAGTGTAGGAATCAGGTAGGTCAGTGTAGTGGACAGTGTATAAATTAGGTAGTGTAGTGGTCAGTAGAGGATTCAGGTGGATCAGTGTACTGGTCAAGTAGGTCAGTGTAGGAATCAAGTAAGTTAGTGTAGTGGTCAGTGTAGGAATCAGGTATGTAAGTGTAGTGGTTAGGTAGGTCAGTGTAAGAATCGTGAAGGTTAGTGAAATGGTCAGGTAGGTTAGAGTAGTGGTCATGTAGGAATCAGGTAGGTCACTGTAGTGGTCAGTATAAGAATCAGTGTAGGAAGCAGGTAGGTTAGAGCAGTGGTCAGGTAGGTTAGTGTTTGAATTAGGTAGGTTAGTGTATGAATTAGGTAGGTTAGTGTAGTGATCCCTGTAAGAATCAAGTTGGTCAGTACTACTGTAAAAGTCTAAGGGCTCTCTAAAAGTCAGAGGGTTAGAGGGTGCTAATTTCTTGCCTTGCCCTGGGTGCTGACAACCCAAGCTACACCAACGACTGCATATATAATTTGAGAAAAATATGCTTATAAAATAGTTTACCGTTTGTCAATCAAAATAAAGAAATATGTCCCTGGATTTAATTGAAAAAATCTGGTCACCTTAGTGTAGAAGAAAAGTTCCCTCACAGACTTCCTGGCACATCCAGCCCTCTACTGTGGTTACACTCACCAACCTTCCACTGCCCTGAGTCCTTGATGAGGAACTTGACCAGACCTTGTGTTCTGACAGCTTCACTGCTCTGCTCCAAGAGTTCTTTACCACCGACCATGTGGTGGCAAAGACCTTGCCAATGACCGTGTAGAGGCAAAGTCCCCTCACAGCTCTCCCTGGGCCTCCTTCTGCGATTGGTACCCCCCCCCCTCAGATGGGGGTGTCCTCCTGCTGCTGCCTAGCATTCCATTCCTCACTTCCCCCAGTGGCATGTTACCTCAGCTTATATAGGAGGCCCACCCCTGCCAATACCAGATGAGGATTGGTTAAGGGGTCTTATATGAGCTGCCTGCCACTCCAGTTCTAGGCCCAGCCCCTGCTCCAGAATATTCTCCCTGGAAGCAAGGAAGGCGCCTCAGAACTGGAGCACAGGTGGTCACACCCACTGCTACTCTGACCACTCCCAGCCCCCAGATCAAAACAGACAGGCCTAGTTTGCAGCATAAGCCTGCCTAAATTTGCCTTCTGCTGACAGTTCCTAGTAAAAATAGAGCAGTGTCAGTAAAGCAGAGATTGGTGTCAGTAGGACAGTGGACACTGTTAGTGGTTTTTGTTTTTTTTAATTATTTTTTCAATTCTTTTTTACAATTGTGTTAATAAAAAAATATATACAGGTATATAAAAAATAATATTGTATTTGTTAAAAAATAAAATAATTTATATTACAATCTTTTAATAACCTGGTTGGGGGCTTTGGTGAAATATCAAGGGTCTAAACAGAGAGAAAGGGACTGAGGACAGAGTTTCCTCAGTTCCATTCTCTGCAGCCTTGCTGCACTGGACAGTGAATGAATAAGAAGTGCTCTTTTCTGAGTTCATTCCTGTTCATTCACAAACTAAAGCAAAGGAAACATAGTTCCCAATGCTTCAGTTAAGAATGAACACGAGCATGACTGTTCACTGACTGTGTTCATTCATCTATCCTAAAACATCCCCCACAGCAGCCAACAGGAGAGGAGTGAAGGGAAGCTGGCAGCACTGCAAGGCAGAGACAAGGGATGCCAAGAAGCAGGGGAAATCGGCATCACACAGGGTGATTAAGGTGTGCCCAGGCACACCCTGTGAATCACACCCTGTGACAATATTTAGTATTTGTATGTCTTATCATGTATAACTAAACCAATGGAGCAACCTATTATTACCCAGTCCTGAGGAAGTGACATTTAAAACATGTTGAATAAAGGGTTTTGATATACATATCTTCTTTGAATTTGTATGGGTAAAATAAAAACGTCTGTTGTGTTTTGAGCTTTTTATGCATATAGCTAATATATATTTTAGAAAATGTGTTCTTGCTTTTTAAGTTATCATTTAAAGTGATTGTAAAGGCCTGTTTTTTTAATTTTTTTTTAATTTTTTTAAATAACAAACATATCATACTTGCCTTCACTGTGCAGTTCGTTTTTCACAGTGTGGCCCCGATCATCCATTTCTGGGGTCCCCCAGCAGCTCTTACGCCTCCTCCCCGCATCAGATAACCCCCTAAGAGAAGCGCTATTCCAGGGGGGTTACCTTGACACGAATGCTGTACTAGGGGCCCACCCCCTGGCTCCAGCATCATTGGACGTGATTGACAGCAGCGGGAGCCAATGACTGCGCTGCTATCAATCTATCCAATCAAGAGGCGGGACCTTGTGGTGAGAGGGACAGCGCGTCCTTGCTGAGGGAAATACGGGGCTCAGGTAAGTAAAATGGGGGGCTGGTCACTGCTAGGTGTTTTTTCACTTTAATGCATAGGATGCATTAAGGTGAAAAAACACGAGGTTTTACAAACCCTTTAAATAACGGATTTTAAAGTATATAGATACACTGTTATTTTAGGATATATTCTTCCTCTTGCGTGCATTTAAAGTCCTTCTTTTTTGCTTCATAAATAACAATTTGAATCCAATTATTGGGAAAATGTTTTCTCATATAAGCTTATTTTCTCATTTTCACATTATTCTAAGCCAGGTTAGGACCAGGAAAACAAGAAAATCTTATTTATCAAATAGATAACCCTGGAAGAATGATGTTACTTAGGACACCAAAAGCTGTGTGCCTACAGGCATCAGTGATGGAAATCAGGCCCTGGCACCTTTGCGTTGTTTCCTATATAATATTAGCAGTTGATGAATTTCATGTGTAGCTTGGATTTTTTTTTAATCTGGAAGAAAAAAAAACATTTTTCAGGATGAAGATTTATTTTTTATTTTTTATTTTTTCATCTAGATTTCAGGATATACTATTTCCATTTTCTAAAGTGTACTGATTTCTTGGCAGAATTAGAGATGGTAATGCAATCAACAGTGGGGGTAAATGTATTGCTAATGTATTTTTTCTACCATAGTACATTTTACATATTTTTCCTGAATTTTGCTATAATATTGGGCTTTAAAAAGTAAATCCAAGAATCTAGTGGATTCGGTGAACTGATATAGCAAGCCAGATGATACTGCTACAGTTTTAAAGTCAAAAAGTCACTCTGGTTATTTCAGTTCTAACTTTATTTTTCAAATATTAGGTATGAGCAGAGTTCTATGAAAGTGATTCAGTTGAAAATTTACAACCAAAATGACTTCACCTTTTGTGAAACTTCACCAAAACTTCCAGTTTCCATTATTGAACAGCATATGCAAAATTGACTTTAAACAAAAAAGAAAACTTTTTAGTGTATTTAGAATGTATTTTTTGGTTAAGGGTGGGAGTTGGTGTTTATAGATTAGTTTAATTTATTTTGTCCCTAGGGCTGAGAGAGTTGATGACTAAATGAGACTGGGAAACAGAGCTAAGACGAGATGATGAATTCAGGGGACTAAGGGAATTTGAAAGTCTTAGCCCTTGTACACACGGTCGGACATTCCAACAACAAAATCCATCTGGTGTTGCATACACACGGTCGGACAAAGTTGTGGGAAAATCCGATAGTTCGTAACGTGATGACGTTATTTAGTTACGATGGGACTATGTTCAGGCTAGTAGCCAATAGCTTTGGTATAGGAATTTAATCTGAGCATGCGTGGCACTTTGTCCGATCGGAATTCTCTATTAACGATCGGACAAGTCCTCAATGAGCAGGCAGCGAGGTACCAAGGCTTCAGACAGGAACAACGTTAGGAGCAAGCTGTAGTCGGAAACCGATGATAAAAAGCATACGGAATCCAAGGTCAGGTCAATGGCAAGCCAGGTCAGCAACGGATATAAATCAGAATACAAGCAGGACACAGGGAAATAGCTGAAGACCAGTCAGCTCTGAACAGGAGTCAGAACATCTAAATAGGCCATCTGGTGCCAATGAGGACTCTGGACGTCCTCTGACGAGTGCGAGCATTCGTTCACATGCATTTACATTCCTGCTAATATTTGTTCACCTGTGCACAATTCTATGGGCAACAGTATGCACATGTGGCATGCGCACATGCATTCACCCGCCGTGTCACAACAGTTCTCTGACAGGAGCCTTGACATAGGCACTTTAATGTGAATTGTTAGACAGGGACAGTTTGGTTGTTTTTTCAAGCTAGCTTGTAATTGTGCTGGGAAATCTTTGTTTGTAATGTGCGTTGCCCTTCCATGTGCACCTTACTGCAAAGGCTAGTTATAGGTTAGGGTGGTTTCCACTTTTTTGTAAAAAATGAGAGAACCAGGAGAGCTGGGAAAGCACGAATGAACAGAGGTACCAGGTAAGATGGTCTGAGGGACCAGCCACTATCCAAGGTTCAGGCCTAAGCAGCAGTGCTCCTGCAGAGAAAGCTAGGTGGCTTGGCCTTATGTTTAGCTGTTTTTGATGGTAGAAACCCCTGCGTGGGCAATGGTTCTTGTTAAACTGTAAGTTTGTTTAATAAAAGTTTGCCAACAAGCCCTAAAACCACAGTTTGGACTGGCGTGGACTCACAAAAATCGATATTACCACTCAGCGAAACCCCCTACATAACATTAGGAAGATAAATAGCACCACTTGAACAAAGTTTTTTTTAGCAATAAGATGAAGGTCATTACACATTATATACATGCGTTTGTGTAGAAATCTTTTTAAAAAAACAGACATAACATGATCCAAAATAGATGGGGGACAACATCAGTAAAGAATATGGATTTTATACACAATAATGCAAACATACGAAGTATCTAAGTAAATGAAGTACAGCAGCACAGTGCAATACCTTCAATAACATATTTTAAAAATGATGTTCTGAAACAATGTAACACCCCTGAGAACAAGGAGAGGAGAAATTTTATCTTTATAAAATAAGGGTGAAATATTTGTTGATGTTTATTTGCCATAAGCCATGTATAATTGTATTTAAGAGAAGAGAAATATTGGAGAATGTTCTATGAAGGAACAAGGGACTAGAGAGAGGAGAGCCATTAATCATCCAGATTGTCACCATACGGTACAAAACAGGTTTGTCATTGCGGACCTGGGAAGGTGCTCCTCCTGACATCTGCACAACACCCGTACATCATAAAGAGTCACTGTGCATATCAACCCCTAAAGAAGAACTCTATGTTAATAAAAATACTGTATAATGTTTTAAAAATGAAAAACATATGTCCTGATTGTTGGTATTGATATATACACATGTACACTGCTGATGCACTATTTGGAGTCTAGAATTGGTGCAGATCTTCCTCCGCTGTGCTAAATAAGGGGAAATAAGGGGGGGAAAAAAGGATTTCAATCTTCAAATGGGCCGGTGTCACTAAACCTTGTACTTTGTACCTCTGTGTTACCATGGCAGCACAAGGAGGTTAGCGGGGTTGCAAGCTCATCCGTTTAATTACTGACTCAAATAAATTATACAGGGAGGCTGATAAATGAAAGGTAAGGCACCGGCTGAATCTAATTAACCTGATATGTCAGTAATTGAAGGGATGAGTTAAAGATTAGGTTGTGAGGCAGTTAAGTGCAGGTACTATTTTGGGAAGAAAAATTCAAATCAGTGCACTGATATAGAGTTTGAGCAAAAAGTTCCTTTTGGCTTTGGTGTGACTTTGGCTTTGACCCTGCCTTTTCCTTTGGATCCCTTTATGTTTCTTCTGTTGTCTGCCTTGACCTCCAGCCTGTTGTACTGTACTGATAGAATGTTGTCTACTTGACTTTCCACCTTCAAAATAGCCTACCCTGCCCTCTGCCTGCTAACATAGTAAGTCTGGTTTAAAAAAAAGACACAAGTCCATCCAGTTCAACCAAAGAACAACCATACTGTTGGATGGCAGGTAGGTTTCCTTTCTATTTGATATGCCACGTACACATGACCGAATTGTCCGGCGGACTTAGTCCGGCAAACAATCCGCCGGGCTTTCTAACGAACGGACTTGGACACTCCGAACGTCCGGAGATTTCTAACGCGATGACGTACAGCACCTATGACGGGACTAGAAAAGGAAGTTCAATAGCCAATAGCTTCCTTCTCGTACTTGCTTCTGAGCATGCGTCATTCTTAGTCCGCCGCACTAGCACACTGACGAACGGATTGTCCGCTGAAAGCCAAGTCCGGCGGACAAATTTTGAGTCAAAACTACTTTCTAAGTCTGTCAGACTTTATGATGAAAAAGTCCGCTGGAGCCCACACACGATCGAATTGTCCGGCGTAATGCAATTCGGTCGTGTGTATGCGGCATTAGCTATAACAGGTGGAGTAAAGTCTACTTTCCACCTTTATAATACCCCCCTACTACATCAGCCACACGCACTACACTTATATACACTCCTCATCAGTCACTTTATTAGGTACACCTTGCTAGTACCAGGTTGGACCCCCTTTTGCCCTCAGAACTGCCTCAATTCTTTGTGGTGTAGATTTAACAAGGTGTTCCAAACATTCCTCAGAGATTTTAGTCCATATTGACATGATGGCATCACGCAGTTGCTGCAGATTTGTTGGCCACACATCCATAATTTGACTCCTCCATTCCACCACATCCCAAAGGTGCTCTATTGGATGAGATCTGGTGACTGTGGAGGCCATTGGAGACAGTGAACCCATTGTCATGTTCAAGAAACCAATGGTGAGATGATTTGAGCTTTGTGACATGGTCTATTATCCTGCTGGAAGGAGCCATCAGAAGATGGGTACACTGTAGTCATAAAGGGATGGACATGGTCAGCAACAATACGCTGGTAGGCCGTGGTGTTTAAACAATGCTCAATTGGTACTAAGGAGCCCAAAGTGTGGCAAGAAAATATCTCCCACACCATTACGCCACCACCAGCCTGAACTGTTGATACAAGGCAGGATGGATCCATGCTTTCATGTTGTGTACACTAAATTCTGACCCTACCATCTGAATGTCTCCGCTGAAATCGCAACTCATCAGACCAGGCATTGTTTTTTAAATCTTCTATAGTCCAATTTTGGTGAGCCTGTGTGAATTGTAGCCTCAGTTTACTGTTCTTAGCTGACAGGAATGGCACTGGGTGTGGTCTTCTGCTTCTGTAGCCCATCTGCTTCATGGTAGAGGCAGCTCTAGGCTTTGTGAGGCCTTAGGCAAAACGTAGACATGAGGCCCCACTCTGCCCATAATGGAAAAAATAATTCAAGCAAGAAAAATGGCTGCAGAAAGATGCACAGATCTAGCACACAGGTGATCAGCACCACTTCCAGGGCACACTCCTCACCCATCAGACATATGCAGCCAATGTCGGGGGGGGGGGGGGGAGGGGAAGGTGAGAAAGAGAGAGGGGTGATAGAGAGATCCCTAGCCCTGACCCTGTCTGCAGCCTCCCCTGTTCCCCGTGTCCCAGTCCCTGTCTGTGGGAAGGTTTGTGTGATGCTTGGTACATTACCTTCCATGCCAGAAGGATGTTCATGAAGCCCAGCAGCAGGCAGGGTCCATTCTTGTTCCCGTGGGGACAGTGTTTTGCTCCTTCTAGAGGATCTGTTTGCTGTGAGATTGAGTGGTCCCTGACCGCCAGTACCTTCTGCCCATCCTCGTTTTCTTGGCCCCAGTTAGCCTGTCCTCTGGTCCTGGGAGGTCTTAAGAGTTCTTCTCCCTCCAAGGCTACCGGTCCTTGCTGCTGATGCAGCTCACCTTCCCTACCAAGCCCAGATGGACAAAAAAAAGGGGCCCAGGCATTTTAGACTGAGCAGTCCATAAGATTGGTTCCTTCCCCGCTCTCCATCCTGACAGATCCCCTGCAGCAGACAGTGGGAGAAAGGAGACTGGAACCTTGGAGAGCTGGAGACCACGGGGGCTGGGGAGCACAGAGGGGTGGAGAGCGCTAGAGAGAAGAGCCATGGAGCACATGGGGGGTTGGAAAGCACTGGGGGAGCCAGGGAGCACATGGGGGGGGGCAGAGATCACTGTGTGGAGAGCTGGAAAGCAAGGTCAGGTGGAGAGCATGGGTGGGCGGAGAGCAGATGGGGGGGCTGGAAAGCAGATGTGGGGAGCACGGGGGGGGGGCTGGAGGAGATCATGGGGGGCGGAGCCAGGGAGAACATGTGGGGACCCAGAGCATGGTGGGGTGGAGTGCACAGGGGGGCCGGAGGAGATCATGGGTGAGCAATGCCAGAGAGCACATGGGGGGACTGAGAGCATGATTGGGTGAAGAGCACGGGGGTGGATGAGATCATGGGGGGCAAACCAGGGAGCACATGGGGGACTGAGAGCATGGTGGAGAGGAGAGCACAGGGGTCAGGCCGGAGGAGATCATGGGGGGGTGGAACCAAGGGGCAACAAATAATAGCTGTATAGGAGGAGCAGTCAGTGAATGCTTGTTTCTCCTCCCCCTCCTGCAGACATTCAGCGGCTGCAGGAGGAATATGGAAAGATCAATTCTTCTATATGCAACGGCCCCGCCGCTCCTTCTGTCCAGGAGCACAGAAGGGCTGCGTGGCCAGGCACTCACTTACTGTGTGAATTGTAGCCTAATTTTCCTGGACGGCCAGGCAGCATCAGAAGATTGAATCCATTAAAGCTCCTTCCCCTTCACAGTCATGGGGCTTTGCTGCTGGGTAGTTTCTGTCCCTGACTGCTGAACTAAATTGGCAATCAGGTGAGCAGTGCAGGCTGAAGAAGCAGCCCAGCTACCTCAGCAGCTGTGTGTCCTATGGCTGCCCGAATGCCTTGTTGAGATTGCACCTGGAGCCTAGAGGCCTTTGCTGTCCTGCTCCCAGCTCCTGCTGCCACTGGACCAGGATGCTCCATGATTGCTCCAGGCAGTGCCCGATTGGTCAGTCCGCCCCTGAGGAGTCCTGGCGGCAGGGGGGGGGGGGGCAGAGCCGCCGGTGCTGACATTAGTATTGATCACAGGAAAATTTGGCGCTCGCAAGGCCCCTGGGAGTGCGATGTCTTAGGCGACTGCCTAATTAGAGAGCAGCCTTTGCCTCAAGGTTTGATGTTGTGCATTCAGAGATAGTGTTCTGTATACCTTGGTTGTAACAAGTGGTTATTTGAGTTACTATTGCCTATCTACCATCTCAAACCAGTCTGCCCATTCTCATCTGACCCCTCAACAAGGCATTTTCGTCCACACAACTGCCGCTCACTGGATATTTTCTCCTTTTCAGGCCATTCTCTGTGAAAATCCCAGTAGATCAGCAGTTTTTGAATTACTCAGACCAGCCAGTATATTATGCATGGGACTTTTGCACTGACTTTTTAATGAACTTTAAAGCCCCATACACACTATCAGATTTTCTAATGATTTTTTTTCCTTCAGATTTAACAAAACCATATAATATGAGGTCAAACCTTAGGAGTTTCAATTTGTATGCAATCAGGCAGGCCCTTGCACTACATGGTATTGGTAAATTTGAAGACAAAACTCAGCAGAAAATCTCATAGTATGTATGGGGCTTAACACTTCATGCTTTGAATTTCTAGCATTGTTCTAGCACCTTCTGGAATATATTAATATTGAATTGATTTCATGGGAGAGATATATTTCTTTATAAAGGAGGCAGCAAGATTTTTTTTCACTGTTATAGATTAATTGTTAAAACATTTATTTATCACTATTTATTATTGTTTGAGTTTATGATTTAGGTTAATTTTTTTTTACAGGGCAGTGTTATTGGAGGTTTATTAAGAAAACACATACAATTTTATCTTAATAAATTAATAATAATAAAAAAACAACCTCAGGTCTGTTGCTGTGTGAAGGGGAGTGTATCCCTTCCCTCCAATCAACTTTTAGAACCCTCCATGCTGAGCTCTGCAGTGTGTAATTTCAGCTTCCGGCCCCCTTTTTTCTGACAGCTCAGACAAGCTTTATAAATTCTGGGCTTTGACCGGACGTAAAAGTGAAAAGACTGTAGATCAACAGGTACAACTTATGTAGGAGGATTTGTTTCATCTCTGTTTATCACCTGAGAACAGTCACTTCATTTTTTTTTACAGCCACTTTAAGCCCTGAAACCTTTTAGATCAAACACAGTTTTGCAATCTGTATATGTGTCAACTGAATCAACAATAACTGCTTTAAATGCCATAATAATGTTCTAACTCTTTTTGAAGGACAAGAATTCTATTTGGTAGCTTTTGCTGCCAAATGTGAATGCTTAAAGTAAAACTGAAGGCAACCTTTTCTTTTTCATTTTGGATAGTGTGAGGGAGGGTTATAACCCCTGTCAAGTTTTTTTTTTTTTGCAATCTGCGTCCCTTTTGGGAGATTTCTCTTCACTTCCTGTCTTATAGCCAAACCATGGCATGGATCTGAGAGAACATCCCACCAAAATGAGGGAATTCCATGGGAGTCACCAGAACTAGTGTCCCCATTGGAAGATTTCAATAGCAAAGGAAGAACAAATTGAACTTTGAAGGCATTGAACCCCCTCTCAGACTAGTTACCAGTACACAGTCATAGATTAAAAAAGATTTTTATAAAAAAAATAATTTAAAAATATGTATTACTAGAGATACACATCCTTTTTAAAACCATAGGAAGTGTATACAACTCATATTCAAACCCAAATCACCCCTGAAGATCGAGATCCTCTTTATGTATGTATACAGTATATTGTACTGATATTTGGAAACCCCCATACACCACACACAAGAAAGGGAAAGCACACCCAAGCGCGTTTCGCCTTTGTCAGCTTCTTTAAGGGTTGCATTAAAAAAGGGGTAATTAGAAAAAAAATATATACAATAAAAAAACATGTTGATCATACATTGATTCTACCATAATAATCACATATATATTGATCTTATTAACTTACAATTAACCACTTGCTTACTGGGCACTTAAACCCCCCTCAGTCCCAGACCAATATTCAGCTTTCAGCGCTGATGCACTTTGAATGACAATTGCGCGGGCATGCAACACTGTACCCAAATGAAATTTTTATCATTTTTTTCCCACAAATAGAGCTTTCTTTTGGTGGTATTTAGTTACAGCTCGGAGTTTTATTTTTTGCTAAACAAACAAAAAAAGATGCAAAAAAAAAATCATGTTTTAATAGTTTGTTATAAAATTTTGCAAACGGGTCATTTTTTTCCTTCATTGAAGTGCGCTTATTAAGCGGCACTGATAGGCTGCATTGGTGGGCACTGATGGGCTGCATTGGTGGGCACTGATGGGCTGCATTGGTGGGCACTGATAGGCTGCATTGGTGGGCACTGATAGGCTGCACTGGTGGGCACTGATAGGCATAGTTAAGGCGGCACTAATAGGCACAGATAAGGCGGCACCGATGGGCACAGATAAGGCGGCACTGATGGGCAAAGATGGGCACAGATAAGATGGTACGGATGGGTGGCACGGATGGGTGGCACGGATGGGCACTGATAGGTACCACTGATAGATGGGACTGATGGGCACTGATAGGTGGCACTGATAGGTGGCTCTGATAGGTGGCACTGCTGGGCACTGATGGGCGGCACTGCTGGGCACTGATGGGCACTGATGGGCGGCACTGGGGTGCAGCACCTTTGAGGCAGATTGTGGGCACTGTGGGTGGCACTGTGGGTGGCACTGCTGGGTGGCACTGTGGGCACTGCTGGGTGGCACTGTGGGCACTGCTGGGTGGCACTGATGGGGGGCACTTACTTTTTATTAGGGTGGCACTGCAGGGGGCAGGTGGGCACTGGCAGGGGGCAGGTGGGCGCTTGTATTGCTGGCCGTGATCGGGACTGATGTCCCGATCACGGCCGCCGGTGATCGGCTTTTTTTTTTCTCCTCGCGCTGTCAGCGCGAGGAGGAATACTAGCCGATTGCCGGCTCCGTTATGTCACCTGATCAGCTGTCATTGGCTGACAGCTGATCACGTGATAAGGGGTCGGGATCGACCCCTTGCACGGATCGGTGATCAGGCGAGTCTCATGGACTCACCGATCACAGAGCGCAGCGCAGGCCGCTCGTACACGGGACCACGTCAATAGACGTAGTCCCGGAAAAGGAGATTCGCGTTGTAGCCGTCAATTGACTATAGCGCGGATCTCAAGTGGTTAATGAATAGAGTGTAACTCAGGAGGATCTAAAAATATATTTTTCTCTATGCAGCCAGACACTGGGTGGGCAAGCATAGTATATGCCGAGCAATCACACAAGCCAGGGAGCTTCACCAGGGAGTCACGGACACAGCCCCAGGCAGGGGGAGAAAAGGAGGCTCTGACACCTCTTAGGTCTCAAAACACTAGCAAAAAGGGGAAATAAATATCCAATAAGCTCCTATATATAAGAAAAGCATATAAGCAAACTTCCAACTCAGGCTGGCAACCCTTAAACAAACCTCACAACCTTGTTTCATATGTATATTCCTATTGGAATGCATTTAAAGTATACAGGTCTGGAATGACATAAACAGAGAACAAAGCCTATCATTTAAAAAGTCCAGAGTTCCCTAAAAAAACGCAATAAGCGTATATTGGTTTGTGCAAAGGTTATAGCATCTACACAATGGGGGAAAGATTTATGGCATTTTTATTATTATTTTTTTATTGTTAGTCATGGCGGCGATCTGCAATTTTTATTGGGACTGATACATTGCGGCAGACAAATCAGACACTTTTTTGGGACCATTGACATTTATACAGCGATCAGTGCTATAAATAGCCCCTGATTACTGTATAAATGTCACTGCCACGGAAGGTGTTAACACTAGGGGGTGATCAAGGAGTTAAATGTGTTCCCTGTTCTAACTGTGGGGGGAATGTGGCTGACTAGAGGAGGAGAGAGACCGTTGTTCCTACTTGGTGGGAACACACAATCTCTCTCCTCTCCCCTGACAGAACCGGGATTTGTGTGTTTACACACAGATCCCGGTTCTCGCTCTGTCACGAGTGATCGTGGGTGCCCGGCGGTCATTGCGCCCGCCGGGCACACACACCGGCTCAGAGGAAACGCTGTAGCATGCGCGCGCCTGCCACAGTGTCTTAAAGAGCCGATGTACAGCTACGACGGCTCACGCAGGGGAGCCAACTTGCCGCAGTATAACTCTGGCGGCTGGTCGGGAAGGGGTTAATGAGTCATATTCTGAATGGTTTTGAGTTGTTAATGGTGTACCCAGATTCAACGTTGGGACTCTTATGTTTTAATACATATATAAATGATACAAGGTCTGGGATTAAAAGTACCATTTTAGTCTTTGCAGATGACACCAAGCTATGCAGTGGAATAACATCCTTACAGGATGTCTCCAACATACAAGCCAACCTCAATGCACTGTTTAATTGGGCAACTATGTGGCAAATGAGGTTTAATGTTGGTAAATGTAAGTTTTGCACTTGGAGGCTAAGAATATGCATGCATCATACATACTAGGAGGAGAACAGCTGGGGGAGTCAATGGTGGAGATGGATATGGGTGTTCAGTAGATCATAAGCTTAATAATAGCATGCAATGCAAAGCTGCGGTTTCCAAAGTGAGCAAATTCATGTCTTGTATTAGGAGAGATATGGACTCCAAAGAAAGAGATTTAATTTTTCCCTGTACAAATCAGTAGTAAAACCTCATCTGGAATATGCAGTTTAGTTTTGGGCACCAGTTGTGTGCGGCTGCCTTGACGATTGTATTCGCTTCAGAACCGATCAGTCTCCAGGCCTGGACCTGGTGATCAGTTCTGGCGAATGAAATCCTTCCCCTGCCTGTGTAAGTGTAAACACGGCCAGGGGAAGTGATGTCATCTCCCCTCGTGGAACTATTTTCCGTTCCAGAGAAAGGCGAGAAGACATCTCAGAGTAAGTTGCACCAACACTACACTGACACAGTACACATAGGTACACTTGTCATCCCCCGGTCACCCCCCCTCCAGTTAAACCCTTCACTCTCTGTCACTGTGTCACTCAGTGCAGTGTTCATATTTTTCTTTGATCACTGTACTGGTGTTATTTGTGACAATAATCAGTGTTGGGGTACTTGGTAGTAGCCCTAGATAAGTCTAGGGACCCCATAAACCCCCCTAATAAAGGTTTAACCCCTTGATCACCCCTTGCCACCAGTGATCACCGTATTAGTGTCATGGTTGATGCTAGTTAGTTCGTTTTTATAGCGTCAGGGCACCCGCCGTATATTACCTAATAAAAGGTTTAACCCCCTGATCACCCTGCGGGTTATATCAGTTAGGTTTTAGCGTCAGATTAGTACCAGTAGTGCTAACACCCACGCACGTACCATACACCTCCCTTAGTAGTATAGTGTCTGAACGGATTGAGATCTTTGATCTGGTCAGAACTATATTAGCGTCCCCAATAGTTTAGTTTCGTTTCCAAAAATTGCAGTGTTAGCGGGAGCAGCCCAGATACCTGCTAGTACCTGCGTTTAGCCCCTCCGCCCAGCCCACCCAATTACAGTATCAATCGATTACTGTCACTTACAAAACACTAAACACATAACTGCAGCATTCACAGAGTCAGGCCTTATCCCTGCAAATGCTAACAGTTTTTTTGGTAACATTTGAAGCCGTCACTGACAGTCAGGTGCTCTTTTTTTCCTGTGAGTCGCGCTAATGTACCAGTAAATTTAGAGGCTAAAATGTCCAATCGAAGGTACAGTAGTGAAGAGGCCTACACGTTTCTGAGCCTGACAGATGAGAGTGAAGAGGAAGTTACCTATCTGTATGATTCTGTTTCAGAATACGAACCAGTAGACAGCAGCGGCACCCTGACAGATAGCTCTGAAGACGGAGTAGTGGTCCCTGCCAAGGTCAGGTGTACCTGACCCCATTCTTCTACTGTTGTTGAGGTGCAAGAACCGGAGGGCTCTTGTATGGAGCAGAGAGCCAGTACTAGTGCCGCTCATACTTCTGGTGAACTAGCAAGCACCAGCGGCCTAGTAGATCCTGGTCGTACATCCAGCACTGCAGTAACACTTGGTGATGTGGCGAATCCCAAAAGTGCAGTTCAAGCTGGTGAGGTGGCTAGCACAAGTAGAGTCCTGCAGCCACCAAGAAGACAAACACAGGCCCATCTAGCCCATAGTGCCCTTCCTGCTGCCTTTGCCAATCTGAATTGGGAGCCCACCACTTCTGCTGCACCTGTACTTCCCCCATTCACTGGCCAACCCGGAATCCAGGTGGAAACAGTTGATTTTATGTCACTTGATTTTCAATTGCTGTTTTTCATGGAAGATTTCTATAGATCTGTTGTGGACCAAAGCAATTTGTATGCTGGTCAATTAATCGCCGCTAATTCCCACTTGGCCCTTGCCAGAGATTGGAGACCTGTTACAGTCTCCAAATTTGAAGACCTTCCTGGGCCTATCCCTCCTCATGGGCATAACTTAAAAAAAGTGAGTTGCGGTCATATTGGTCCACTGACCCAATTCACCATATGCCCGTGTTCTCTGCCTCCATGACTAGGACATGATACGAGTAGATCTTGCGGTTCTTGCATTTCAGTGACAATGAACTCTGTTGTCCTCGCGGTGACCCTGGATACGAACGGCTCCACAAAATTCAGCCCCTTGTAAACCACTTCAACCAAGCGCCTTGTTTATCACAGAGTCTGCGTTGATAAGACCCTGATTACGTCTTCTGCATTGATGAGTCCTTGATATGGGGTCAAGATGTATAAACTCTGTGACAGGGCAACAGGGTATACATATAGTTTTATGGTTTATGAGGGAAGAGATAGTCACGTGGAGCCTGAGAACTGCCCAGACTACATAGGGAGCGCTGGTAAGATTGTGTGGGACTTGGTGTCACCCTTATTCGGAAAGGGGTACCACTTGTATGTGGACAATTATAACACAAGCTTGCCACTTTTTAGTCACTGTTTTTATTGTGGAATTGGCACACATGGCACCGTGTGATCTAATCGTCGGCTTGTAGAATCCCGACTTAGATGGGGGGAGAGAGCCTGCTTGAAATTTAATAATTTGTTAGCAGTGAAGTGGAGGGATACATGGAATGTTTTCGTTCTTTCCTCCCTTCACACAGATACGACAGTCCAAATTCCTACAGCGACTGGTGTTGTGGAGAAACCCCTCTCTGTCCACGAATACAACCCTAACATGGGAGGGGTGGACCTCAATGACCAGTTGTTGGCGCCATGCCAAATTGCCCGTAATGCCAGATGCTGGTACACAATTGTCTGTATACTTATTCCAATTGGCTCTGCTGAATGCTTATGTGTTATACAAAGCTTCTGGACGAACTGGATCCTTCCTTAAATTCCAGGAAGAGATCATCACAGCCCTTCTGTTTCAAGACGGTGCTGTGGCCCACCTTCCCAATGCAAATACAGTGAGCCGGCTGCATGAGAGGCATCCGTATGTCCTCCCTGGTACCCCTACCCAAAGAAATCCCCAAATAAAATGTCATGTCTGCAGAAACTGCAGATTTAGGCATGACACCCACTTTTATTGTCCCTCCTGTCCTGACCAACCTGGTCTTAGCATCGATGACTGTTTCAAACGCTACCACACACTAGTGGAGTACAGTATTGCACAGTCATAGGGCACACTTACAAAGGGTCTCGAAAGATGAGATGACCATCACATTTTGAGAGACCCAAATCCAGAATGTTTACAGTTTATATAAAAGTGCAAAAAACCCCACAAAAACACAAAAAATGTCCGCTCTCTATTGTTTGCTCTCTATTGTTCTATATCTATTGTACCCCCCCATCCCCATGCTCACGTGCAAAGGCGAACCCAAGCGTCGGTCTGGTGTCATATATAAACAGCAATTGCACCATGCATGTGAAGTATCACCGCAAAGGTCAGATTGAGGGCAGTAATTTTAGCAGTAGACCTCCTCTGTAAATCTAAAGTGGTAACATGTAAAGGATTTTAAAGGCTTTTAAAAATGTATGTAGTTTTGCGCAAATTTAAAAAGCATGTCGTGTTTGGTATCCATGTACTCTGCAAAAGATCATATTTTTATTCCATCAAACATTTGGGCAATATAGTGTGTTTTAGTGCTTTAGTGTTTTTTTACGAACACCCACCATTTTAATCTGTAACACCCACCATTTTAATCTGGGAGGGCCTTTGCTTAAAAAACAAACAAAAAAAACATCATGTTTGGGGGTTCAAAGTAATTTTCTAGCAAAAAAAATACCGTAATTTTTTTCATGTAAACAAAAAGTGATGTGTGACATAAGCTTCTAATGTTGTGCATAAAATGCCAGTGCAGTTAAACCCCCCCACCATGACCCCTTTTTGGAAAATAGACACCCCAAGCTATTTGCTGATAGGAATGTTGAGTCCATGGAATACTTTATATTTTTCTACAAGTTTCGGGAAAATAATTTTAATTTTTTTACACAAAGTTGTCACTAAATTATATATATTGTTCAAACATAGCATGGTATGTGGAATTACACCCCAAAATGCATTCTGCTACTTCTCCTGAGAATGGACATACCACTTGTGTGGGACTTTTTGGCAGTCTAGCCACGTACAGGACCCCGAAAACCAATCACCTCCTTCAGGTTTACTAAGGGCGTAAAGTTTTGATTTCACTCCTCATTGCCTATCACAGTTTTGGAGGCCATGAAATGCCCAGATAGCACAACTCCCCCCCCCCCCCATGACCCCATTTTGGAAAGTAGACACCCCAAGCTATCTGCTGAGATGCATGTCGAGTATTTTGCAGATCTCACTTTTTGTCACAAAGTTTTGAAATTTGAAAAAATTTAGCAACAAAATTCTGTTCTTTCTTCATTTTCAAAAACAAATGAGAGCTGCAAAATACTCACCATACCTCTTAGCAAATACCTCGGGGTGTCTACTTTCCAAAATGGGATCATTTGTGGGGGGAGGGGGGGCGGCGGGGGGTTGTGCTATCTGGACATTTAAGGGCCTCTGAAACTGTGATAGGTAGTGAGGAGTAAAATCACAATTTTACGCCTTTAGAAAGCCTGAAGGCTAGGCTCCCAAAAAGCCTCACACATGAGGTATCTCCATACTCAGGAGAAGCACCAGAATGTATTTTGGGATGTAATTCCACATATACCCGTGCCGTGTTTGAGCAATATATAGTTTAGTGACAGCTTTGTGTAAATAAATGAATAAATATTCCCAAAACTTGTGGCAAAATATAAAATATTCCATGGACTCAACATGCCTCTCAGCAAATATCTTGACGTGTCTATGGGGTCATTTAGGGGGTTTTGTGCTATCCTGACATTTCATGGCCTCCAAAACTGCGATAGGTAGTGAGGAAGTGAAATCACCATTTTACGCCCTTAGAAATCCTGAAGGCGGTGATTGGTTTTTGGGCTCCTGTACACAGCTAGGCTCCCAAAAAGTCTCACATTTGGTATCCCCATACGCAGCAGAAGCAGCAGAATGTATTTTGGGGTATAATTTCACATATGCCAATGGCATGTTTGAGTAATATATCATTTAGTGACAAAAAGTGCAAAAAAAATTAAAATAAAGTTTGTCATTTTCCCACAACTTGTGGCAAAATATAAAATATTCCAATTGCTAGTATCCCTCTGCTATACTATATTTTCCACCATCCATGGCCCAGGCCTTTTACTTATGTATACATATCTTTATGCCAATACTCATTGATTTTACTTTACTACTTCAGGTGCCTGACAAACATACTCATGTTTATAGCCTATACTTTTTATGGACTAACGAGGTCTCTAGGGATACATCAGTACGCTATCATTACACAATCACACTCTACATTTCTCGCCTCTCTCTCTTTTCTTATCTTGTCACTTGTTAGTATCCCTCTGCTATCCTATGTTTCTAACCATCTCTATGTCCCTACTATCTTTGGCTCAGGCCTTTCATTCATATATACGTATCTTTCTGTTAATACTTATTGATTCCATTACTTTAGATTCCTGACAAACACACTTATGTTCACTGCCTATACTCTTTATGGACTAATGAGGTTTCTAGGGATACATCTCTATATCCATGCCATGCCTGCTCTCCGTTTGGCCCCTGGCGTGTCCCATCTGACTCCGCCCCCTCAGCTCCCCAGTGAGGCACCTGCTGCCGCCCTCTTGGAGCCGCACACCTGTAGCCATGGTCAAGCTCACTGGTGAGTATGGGGATCCACAACCCCTCCTACCATGTGCCTTTATAATTAATACTGCGCCATATTGCCAAATATATATTTTTTTCATCCTAGGCACATTGTTACACACATCCACCCCTGAAGAGCGAGCTGGATCTTGCAAAATGCGTCGGGTATTATGATGCCCATGTATTATGACTGCTATTACATCAATGTATCAATATTCCTTGTTTATGTATCTTTTTAAAATTGGCAATTGTTGAGGAAAAATCCTCTGAATGTGTACAAGTTATAACTGATAGTGAACAGGAACCTTTTTCCTCAGTACCTGGAACGTTCTCTGTCTCCTTGATAGTACTGGAAAAAGCTTGGATTCGTCAATGTCCTTCCCAACTCAGTAACCAGGCACTTCTCAGAATGCCACTTGTCGGCCCTCCTCCGAAGAGTCCTCCCCCGGTCACTTTCACGAGCTGTGGTGCCCCTCCAAGCCGAGAGCACACCCGGACACCTTGAATCCTCCCTCAGTTACTGCGCCTCAGACCAGCCGGTTCCGAGACTCGGGAACAGATGGATCCCTACCCCAGACCAGACGGGTCTATTGGGGGGTAACAAACAGAAGCATGTTGCGGGATGTCGAACACCCCGTGACCAGGACCCCTCGCGGGGCTACCCCGGTCCTGGAAACAAGAACAGACCACACGGGCCTCACAAACTCCTCTCCCAAGTCAAAAAGTCAAAAAACTAAATTTACACATGAATGACTTTGCCCAAAATGTCATCCGCTACACTAAAATTGAACTTTTTGGCCATCGAAGAAACTGCTATGTCTGACACAAACCCAACACATCACATCACCCAAAGAACACCATGTTTTTCAGCAGTCGGGACTGGGAAACTTGTCAGTTGAGGGAAAGATGGATGGTGCTAAATACAGGGATATTCTTGAGCAAAACCTGTACCACTCTGTGATTTGAGGCTAGGACGGAGGTTCACCTTCCAGAAGGACAATGTCCCCAAACACCCTGCAAAAGCAACACTTGAGTGGCTTAAGGGGAAACATGTAAATGTGTTGGAATGGCCTAGTCAAAGCCCAGATCTCAATCCAATAGAAAATCTGTGGTCAGACTTAAAGATTGCTGTTTACAAGCACAAACCATCCAACTTGAGAGAGCTGGAGCCGTTTTGCAAGGAGGAATGGGCAAACATCCCAGTGGTAAGATGTGGTAAGCTCATAGAGACTTATCCAAAGTGACTTGGAGCTGTGATAGCCGCAAAAAGGTAGCTCCACAAAGTATTGACTTTGGGGGGATGAATAGTTATGCACATTGACTTTTTCTGTTATTTTATCCTATTTGTTGTTTGCTTCAGAATAAAATAAAAAAAAATCTTCAAAGTTGTGGGCATGTTCTGCAAATTAAATGATGCCAATCCTCAAATAATCCATGTTAATTCCAGGTTGTGAGGCAACAAAAAAATGCCAAGGAGGGTGAATACTTTTGCAAGGCACTGTAGGTAAAGTTGATCCAGGAAAAATCCGATTGCCTCTTGGGGGATCAGGAAGGATTTTTTCCCCCTGCTGGAGTAAATTGATCATGATTTGCTGTTCTTTTGCCTTCCTCTGGATCAACTGTCGGTATAGGATTGTGTATATAGGATTGTATAATTTTTTTCCCTTTTATTGGTTATACTGGATGGACTTGTGTCTTTTTCAACCAGACTAACTATGTAACTATAATAATGATGGCCCATGGGGCTTGTCCTGAAACGGCCAAAATGATAGCAAAAAAAAATATTACGGTATGTAAAATACATTTCCATAATTTTTTTGTTCTTGTTGTTGCTTTGATTTACGTGTTTATTTTCAGTGTCCTGCATCATTTTAACTATAGTACAGAGTACTCCATGCTGTTTACATGATGACAAAAGAACACAAAGTACATGCATCCTGCAAGTAAAAGTATGTTACTTCCTGACACATTAACCAACACGAGGATGATAAGTGTATTCCACATCGCTAATTTGTTGGGCTCGATATCCTGGTGTGCCCTAATAGCATCATTTCAAAGAGGAAGATTACAGGAGCATTTAAGGAATGAAAAAACATTCCAGATTTATCTGTATATAATTACAATAATAAGCTGCTCAGTACAGTGTATAAAAAAACGAAGATGTAACATCAGAGCCATTAGCGGGAGTCACAGCATGTCCTGTATATCTGGATGATTCAGACTCCTCCGCAACCAGGAGCTCCAGAACAAGAAAATAGAAAGGGAAATTTCTCATCTTTACAGTGCTTACTCCCACATTCCCCATTCCAATAAAGCAGGATTTATTTTTGGTCACAAAATGTTTAGAAATATATTAAATACAGGATAGTCAAAGGGAGTCAAGACCGTTTCAAAACCAGACGTGAAAAGTGCTCTTTTTCTAGACCTAGTAGTTCAGGAGGCACAAGTGACCTTAGTAAAAAAAAAAGAACAACCAATCAGAATTTATGTTGCAGGAGTCAGACCAGCAGATGATGGATTCTGATTTCTTGCTGTAGATTACTGCACTTAAAGTGATATTAAACCCCCAATGTGAAATTTGATATATAGAAGCAGACTACAAGACTCACCATGTTTGCTCTTTTCTTTCTCTCTGCAGCCTGTCACTTTTTTGCAATCTTCATTTGAAGTTTCTGTACTCTATTTCCACCTTGAGAGTGGCTTTACTGCCTTTCAGGGTCCCATAGAGCCACCCTTACATGTACACTTCAACCTGTGATGGGCACACATACGCCCCGTTTTCATGCTACTAGGGATGAGGGTAGTCATGTCTTGTTGCTAAGGTTTATGTGCTTTAACTCTGGAAAGGTGTGCATGCACTGTGTTCTCAAAGTGAAAAAGTAATTACGTAAATATGAAATGCCAGGCCTGGGACAGGTGCATACATGCGCAGTACCATCAGTGGATGAGGGATAAAGCATTGCTGACATGAGTGGTCATGTGACCACTACAGTGAGGGCTCCCTGTCCAACCCAACTGGAAAGTGAAGCAGCAAGCATAGTTCCAAAACAAAAGTAGGTAATTTTTTCTAGAACATATCCTCAATGTGTAATCTTAGGGCCTGTGTGCATGTGTGTAAAACCGCTTAAATGGCTCTGACAACAAAGTGGCAAGGTGATTGAGGTCAAGGTCTTGAGAGCCAGGCCCATCTCTGTTATGGTAATTTCTAAAATGGAAAAGCGACTTCTAGGTAGATTTACCACTGAGCTTGGAAATCTTATTTTGCTTGGTGTTTGGCTAGGGTATTTCCTCCTTGCAAGTATGTTGTTGGTGTGGCTTGGCAGTCCTGAATGAATTTCCAGGGGGTGGAGAGATACTCTCTGCCATTTGGTGCCTCAAGCTTTCCGGATTGCCCCTAAGTTCTGTTACTGCTATGTAGAGCTTGGGGCAGCATGCTAGTACAATTCTGTTAAAAAATAAATTAGGCCACTTAAAAAAAAACATTTCTTTGTGTCTCCTAGGTTAGGGGGGGTTACTAAGTCACTAAGGCTACCAGCAGGCACTAAGGTTACTACAGGACACTCACCTTTTCAACTGCAGGACCCCCTAGGGTGTTTGGGGTCCGTTCTTCAACCATCAGGGTGGTCTCTTCCACTGAGGGCCCTCAGGGACTCGACTACCCAGCTGTGGATCATTACCCTGGACCTGTATTTCACTCTACTGGTCCAAAGGGTAATACATCATTGCACATGGTCCCATTCTGCAGGATTCATTGCCAACCAGCAACCTTATAGACTGTCCCCATGTTGTCCAGTGTGGGGTCCGGGCACCATTTCCCTGGGCATTGCAAAACCATAGTCAATGGATCCAGAAATAAGCCAGTCTCCTAATCCTGGATAGAAACGTTGAGAAGCTAGCTATTCAGTTTTGTGCAGAGGCTGCACAGACGTGACCATCACCTTTGCATACTAGCAAAAAAGTGAAGCTTTGCCTGGCTGGGAGGTGCTATGCCTAGCAGGATTTCCTCCCCTTTTTTCTTTTGGCCAGTGACCAATCACCTGAAGGTGGCAGGTTAACCTTATTGTCATACATATAAAGGTGCTCTATGTCCTGTAATGTAAAGGATTCTCTGACAAATTTGACTACCGTTTTGGTACTCTGTATTAATATGCAATACAGGTTCATATTCCCAGCTTGAAAGTCCAGGGCTGTCATCTTCCTTTCTTTCTTTCCTCTCTGAAATTTTCATATACCTAGGAGGGCAATGAGTACACATGATTGCCTGGCTAAACATAATTTTTTTGGCCTGGAGAAGGGAGGCCTTTTTGTAAGGAAACAGTGGTGATTTGATAGGTTTAACTATCATGTCTAATCAACTGTATTCTCCACCTACACCCAAAACAATTGGCCTGGATTGTCTACAGCACCAATGACTTGAGATGATCATCTGATCTGACCGAAAAATATCTTACTGGAAGAAATTCATCTCTAATGTCAGGTCAATCTTCCGGATTGACCTGACCTTCTGTCACAAGGTCTTATCTCTATCCTTCTTACAGTCGCTTGTTTTTAATGGCATAGCTGTTGACTTGAGAGACAGGGGATTCTCTGATTCTGTCAATCCTGCCCTACAATGGCCTCAGTAAGGCACTTCAAGGAAGATTTACCACATAACTTTGAAAATCTTCATCTGCTTGGAGTGGGGCTAGAGGATTTTTTTCCTTGCAAGTATGTCATGGGTCGAACCCTTGTTTCTTTATTGTGCATCACGAGACACAGAACATCTTCATATTCATTACAATAGGGATGGCTCAAAGCACTGAGTATGAGGGAAGGGCAACACGGCAACAAGCCAACTGGCCTCAAACAACCAACCCAAAACATGTCACATGTCAGAACCTCATGCAGTGGCTCTAACATCCACCTTGTAAAGATAGTAAAAGAGTGAACCAAAGACCAGATAACAATTTAAAAACTTGAGCTACAAATGCCTGATGTCAAATAGCCTAGGAAACACCCACACTCCTAGAATGAGCCATCACTAAAAACAATGGAACTTTTAAACTCTAAGCTTGAAAAAAAGCTGATGAATCTATTCAGAGATGAAAAACTTGGATGTTGTGTGACCCTTCCCTAGGCTTTCAGGAAGCACAAAGAGGGAACCCGACCGACAAACCATATCAGCCGACCTTAAGAAAAACACCTGATAGCACAAAGCACATCCAAAGTGTGAAGAGCCTTGTCCCTGGTGTCTGCGACTTAGGACAAAAAAAAGCAACATAAAGTCTTTGAGATAGGACGAAGAAATATTCACAGGTCAAAATGATGGCAGAGGCTATAGAACCACCTTGTCAGAGTGGAGCACCAGGAATGGTTCCTTACAGAGAAAGCAGCCAATTCTGACGTTTTGTGAGCCAAAGTAATGGCAACCAGGATATAACCTTCTGAGTCAAAAGGACTAAAGGAATATCTTGCATGGGTTCAAACTGAGATTTCTGTAATGCAGAAAATTCCAAGATGAGGTCCCACGGAGTCAATAGAATAATATATCCGATACCTTGCACTGTGATGACAAAGATTCTAAAATATTGGGACAAAGTGCCTAAGATCATTGCCTCCATTTTGAAGATTTCAAAGAAGTTCGGCTGACCATTTGATAATGTGGGGATGCTAAAATACCATGTTTATACTATGCTCAAGCTACATTTAATCTTGTCTTTTTCATTTAGCCACCTAACTACAGGAGCAACTCTTGGATAGTCTGGTTCCATCCTATGCTAACCTTTCTCGTCTCAGTAATACATATTTGAGCCAGCTTGTTGACAATTGCCTTGTCCTCTTCGCTAACTAATGTATGACAATACTTTGTCATACCATAGCTTCTTTTGCAACTTTTTTTTAATTTTGTTTTATTTGTACCTTTTTTCTCATTCAAGGATTTTATTGAAGTTTTCAGAGAAAAGAATAAACATAACAATAGTCATGCCCACGCAGGGGCTACTGCATTGGAAGGCGTTAAATCAATATACGTAGGTCAGGTGCAACCGAGTGATGTTGTACAGAGATAATAAAACATCACTACATTTCTGCATGAATCAACATTAAATAAATAATTCAATGTTGAGGAATAGAGGTGAATCGACGCACACAGAGAGAGGAGACAAGCTATAGGCAATAAGAAGAGAATGGGTATTGAGGTTGGGGTGATTGGGGGAAACTGGGACATGAGATACTTTTTTTATCCTTTTCATACAAAATCAAGAGCCCCTCTACCATGTACTAGACAACTGTTAAAGCAGAACTCCTGCCTAGCTTTTTTCCTAAATTAGTCAGCCAGGGATGAACCCTAAATCTAGCGGGGCTTTTGCTACAAGTAATTATATTCTGGCACTTGTACACTTCTCACAATTTGCTGCTGAAGTTTCACCTTAGCCTATTGCTGTGGACTTACTTCGTACTGGATGACAGCCCCCTCATCAGCAGCCTTATGCCGCGTACATACGATCGAAATTCTCGTCGGAAAAAGCTCTGATGGTTTTCCCGACGGAATTCCGACGGAATTCGGCTCAAGTTGTTTTGCCTACACACGGTCACATCAAATTCCGATCATTTATAACGCGGTGACATACAACATGTACGACGTGACTAGAAAAAGGAAGTTCAATAGCCATTAGCCAATAGCTTCTGTCTCGTAGTTGAATCTGAGCATGCGTGATTTTTGGCGTGTCGGAATTGCATAAACACGATCGGAATTACTAATAGAACGTTTTTCCGTTGGGAAAATTGAGAACATGTAATCAATTTTTGGCTGGCGGAAATTCGGACAGCTAAATTCTGATGGAGCGTACACACGGTCGCATTTTCCGATGAAAAGCTCTCATCTGTCTTTTTCTGGCCGGAATTCCGATCGTGTGTACGCGGCATTAGTGTCGTTGATTCAACCACCACACACCCCCCCCCCCCCGTACATTATGCCGTGATATCACTTTTGGACATTACATTCAGAAATCACCTTATTAACGATCACTGTTTATGAGATTATAATACACGTGTGTCCTGGCAGTGAACAGTGCATGATAGTTTTCCACTGTGATGGTTCATTGCAATGAGAACAGAATTCAGGCTCATTGAAGATACCATTAAGTGATTGTTGACATCTATTCTTATGAAGCATTTAACATCTAACTTCCTTTATACGAGATGGTTAGAGCCAGTGGTGGTGGGGGTTTTAGGCCATTTTATACGTATTGTCATTTTACAACTATTTATAAAGAATAAAATATACTTTTTGGTACCAGTTGCCAAATCTTAGATCATTCTGTTGTTAACGACAATTTAAGATCGCACTCTGAATCTCTTAAATAAGGCCATATGTGCCTCTTTTGGAACTAAATCCCTATGTCCCTCATTCCTCCACAGTTTTCTCTCCTTTTGGATTAATGGTCACACAGTCTTCTGCCAAGATGCTGGGATAGCTGAGGATCCCAAATCTCACAAGACTTCAGCACAGTTCAGAAGTGCTTTCTGGGGAGATTTGGGATCTTCAGCTTTCTCAAAATCCCACTGAAAGGCCAATGACTTCACCTTCACCTGGGCACTGTTGGTAAAACCAGGGTGTTGGGTAAGTATATTTTTTTATTTTTCTCCTTTTTTCCACATTTTTGTATGCGCGAGTTTAAATAAAAGGTGAACTTCGCATTTTGATGCAAGGTAAAATACACAGTAGTTAAAAGCACTGAGCACTTATTCCACCCTATATATTGCTACTAGGGATGAGCCGAACACCCCCCGGTTCGGTTCGCACCAGAACTTGCGAACGACCCCCGCGTTCGGTACGAACGTTAGAACCCCATTGAAGTCTATGGGACTCGAACGTTCGAATTGGAAAGTGCTAATTTTAACGGCTAATATGCAAGATAGTGTCCTAAAAAGGGTTTGGCGACCTGCCTCCTGCCTCAGGGGACATGGGTCACTGCAAAAAAAAGTTTTAAAAACTACCGTTTTGGTGGGAGTACTGATTTTAATGACGATTAAAGTGAAAAAAAAAAAGTGAAATATTCATTTAAATATGGTGCCTGGTGGGTGTCTGTAGTATGCCTGTGAAGTGCCACGTGTTTCCCGTGTTTAGAACAGTCCCTGCACAAAATGACATTAAGCGGAAATAACACCATTTAAAACTGCTTGCGGTTTTAATGTTATATCTGGTTCCTGCAATATGGTTGAAAATCATTCAGAAAAATGGCATGGGTAGCCCTCCCTGCCCATTACCAGCCTATTTGGGTCTTGTACGCATATTAAGGGGAACCCTGTACCCATATTAAAAAAAGGAAATGCGTGTGGCCCCCAGGCCCTATATACTCAGAACAGCAGTATACAGGCGGTGCAAACAAGACTGGGACTGTGTAGGTTTGTTGTGTTAAGTTGAATCTGTTTGTAATTTTCAACTGGTACATTTTTAAAGTGTAGCTCCAGTCAAAAAAAATATTTTTAAGCTTTTTGGAAAACATAGGGAAGGGTTATCACCCCTGTATAATTTGTTTTGTCGTCCATCTTTTTTCATCTCACTTGCTGTTGTCTCCTTCCGTTTGCAAGTAGGAGATGTTTGTAAGTTGGATGTTTGAAAGTAGGGGCCTGCCCTATATGCTCTGCAGAAATGGCGGAACAAGGTGTTGGTTTTGCAACAACATTGTAAGCCCTCAAAGTGACTCTTGGTGGGCGCTGGAGCGCCCTGCTGTGAACGATTATATCAAGAATTGTAATTACATGCCATTGTTGAACAGTGGTAGAAAAATTGACCTTTGGTGGTTGTGGTGCTGGTGCCACAACACTATAAGTCCTCACAGTTACTCTGGGTGGGCACAGGAAGGGGCCCTCCTGTGAAATATTATATCAAGAATTGTAATTACATGTCCCTGTTAACCACTTCCCACCCGGCCAATGCACATATACGGCCGGGTGGGAGCCGCCTACTCCTGATATGACGTTCAGGAACGTCATTCAGGAGTAGCGGGATCGCGCGCGCGCGCGCGCCCGCGCAGCGGCGCGATCCCGATGCGCCCGTGTCACCCGGACACGGCGCATCTCAGATCGGCAGGAGGGCTCTGTGATTGGCCCTCCTGATCACATGACGGCCGTGTCCAATCACGGCCGTCATGTGATGTAAACAAACAGCCGGTTGCTAGGCAATCGGCTCCTCCTCTCCTCACACAGAAGTCATCGCTGTGGAGAGGAGAGCAGATCGCTGCAGCCGGCTGCTGATCAGTGAGTATGAGCTGCTTTTTACAGCTTTTTACTCACTGATCACCAGTCTAGTGTACACAGTAAACACACCACACAGTAAACACATCACACAGTATAAACACAATGTCCCCACACATGTCCCCAAAACATACATGTCCCCAAATAATAAAAACACATGTCCTTAATAATAAAAACATGTCCCCCACATATGTCCCACTAAAATCACATGTCCCAATGATTATCTGCACACATATGTACGTGATCACCTGCACACATATGTACATGATCATTTGCGTACATATGTCCGTGATCACACAAACCAATTATTATACACTTAACGGATTTTTTTTTACCAAAAACATGTAGCAGAATACATTTTGGCTTAAATTTATGACAAAATTTGATTTTATTGGATTTTTATTGAAGTAGAAAAAAGAAAATATTGTTTTTTTTTTCAAAATTTCCGCATTTTTGCGCTTATATCGCAAAAAAAAAAAAACGGAGTCGTGAATAAATACCACCAAAATAAAGCTCTATTTGTGCGAACAAAATGATAAAAATTTCATTTGGGTACAGTGTAGCATGACCGCGCAATTGTCACTGAAAGCGCTAGAGCGCTGAAAGCTGAAAATTGGGCTGGGAAGGAAGGGGGCGAAAGTGCCCTGTATTGAAGTGGTTAAACAGGGGCAGAAAAATTGGGCCTTAGGCACTGGTGCTGGTGCCATCACACTGCAACCTCTGCCATACACTATAGTTTTATTGCAGGAATTAGCCCTGCTGCAAAGCATTGCATCAAAAATTGTACTTAAACGCCCCTGTTAAACAGGGGCAGCAAAATTGGGCCTTAGGCACTGGTGCCATCACACTGCAACCTCTGCCATACACTCTAGTTTTTTTGCAGGAATTAGCCCTGCTGCAAAGCATTGCATCAAAAATTGTACTTAAACGCCCCTGTTAAACAGGGGCAGAAAAATTGGGCCTTAGGCACTGGTGCCATCACACTGCAACCTCTGCCATACACTCTAGTTTTTTTGCAGGAATTAGCCCTGCTGCAAAGCATTGCATCAAAAATTGTACTTAAACGCCCCTGTTAAACAGGGGCAGAAAAATTGGGCCTTAGGCACTGGTGCCATCACACTGCAACCTCTGCCATACACTCTAGTTTTTTTGCAGGAATTAGCCCTGCTGCAAAGCATTGCATCAAAAATTGTACTTAAACGCCCCTGTTAAACAGGGGCAGAAAAATTGGGCCTTAGGCACTGGTGCCATCACACTGCAACCTCTGCCATACACTCTAGTTTTTTTGCAGGAATTAGCCCTGCTGCAAAGCATTGCATCAAAAATTGTACTTAAACGCCCCTGTTAAACAGGGGCAGAAAAATTGGGCTGCTGGCATCACCCAGAACCAAAAATGTTCTTCCAACATATCAGCGGAGGAGGAAGAGGATAGACAATCAACATAACAGGACAGTCACTCAGCATCAGCATAGGCAGTCTTGAAGGGATGTGGTATTTCAAAAAAAATTATTCGGTTACATCAGCTTCAGGTGCTTGGTAGCTGTGGGTGATCCAAGACTGATTCATCTTGATGAAGGTCAGTCGATCAACTGATTCGGTGGACAGGCGCACCCTGTGATCGGTAACAAAGCCACCAGCAGCACTGAAGGTGCGTTCCGAAAGAACGCTGGATGCAGGACAGGCCAGTAGCTCAATTGCATACTGTGCAAGCTCTGGCCAGTGATCCATCCTCAAGACCCAGTAAGCCAGAGGATTTTCAGTGGGAAAGGTGTCCAAGTCTGACCTTGCCCCTAGGTATTCCTGCACCATGTAAATTAGACGCTGGCGATGGGTGCTGGAACCAATCATACCTTGGGGCTGCGGACTAAAAAATTGTCTGAAAGCATCAGTCAGACGGCCACCTTCTCCACCGCTCCTTCTGACTGATGCCTCAGCAACACGTTGTCCAGGACCAGGAGTTTGTGACCTCCCAGTCTCTGGGAACGCGTTGCACAGAGCTTTCTGCAAGGCCTCCCGGAGATGTCTCATCCTCTGCTCCCTCTGCGATGGCAAGATAAGGTCGGCAACCTTACCCTTGTACCGTGGATCAAGGAGAGTGGCCAGCCAGTAATGGTCCCTCTCCTTGATCCGAAGAATATGAGGATCCTTCCGCAGGCTTTGCAGGATCAGGGAGGCCATGCAGCGTAGGTTAGCTGAGGCATTCGGTCCGGAGTCCTCTGGGTCACTAAGGACAACATGATCCGCAGCTACCTCCTCCCAGCCACGTACAAGTCCACGTGTTTCTTGGGACTGTAAATCATCCCTATAAGACTGCTGCTGCTGATGCTGAGTGCCAGCCTCCACCTCCATGCTGACACAATCATCCTCCTCCTCCTCTTCCTCCTCCTCACCCTCTTCCTGTGTGATGGGTGGCACAGCAGGAACACTGTCTGGATAAAGGGGGCCTTGAGAGGCAAGGAAGTCCTCCTCTTCCTGCCTCTGTTCTGCCTCAAGTGCCCTGTCCATTATTCCACGCAGCGTATGCTCCAAGAGGTGGACAAGAGGTATAGTGTCACTGATGCATGCACTGTCACTGCTCACCATCCTTGTGGCCTCCTCAAACGGTGACAGGACAGTGCATGCATCCCTGATCATGCCCCACTGGCGTGGTGAGAAAAAACCAAGCTCTCCTGACCCTGTCCTGGTGCCGTAGTCGCACAGGTACTCATTGATGGCCCTCTGCTGCGTGTGCAGCCGCTGCAGCATGGCCAATGTTGAGTTCCATCTGGTGGGCATGTCACATATAAGGCAGTTCTTGGGCAGGTTCAACTCCTTTTGGAGCTCAGCCAGCCGAGCACAGGCATTAAATGATCGGCGGAAATGCACACAGACTCTCCTGGCCTGTTTCAGGACATCCTGTAAGCCGGGGTACCTGCCCAAGAACCGCTGCACCACCAGGTTAAGGACGTGAGATACACAGGGCACATGGGTCAGTTGTCCCTGTCGGGGGGCGGAGAGGAGGTTGGTGCCATTGTCGCAAACCACCATTCCTGGCTTAAGCTGGCGTGGCGTCAACCACCTCTCGGCCTGCCCCTGCAGAGCTGACAAAACATCCGCCCCAGTGTGGCTCCTGTCCCCCAAACAAACCAGCGCAAGCACGGCATGGCATCGTTTTGCCTGCGTACTTGCGTAGCCCCTGCAACGCCTACGGAGCACCGCTGGTTCTGAGGACAGAGCACTGGAAGAGGCCATGGAGGAAGAAGAAGAGGAGGGGGTGGAGGAGAGAGGTGTGTCACAACCAATAGTAGCATTTTGGAGGCGTGGTGGCGGAACAACCTCCAATACTACTGCACCTTGTCCTGCATCCTTCCCAGCAGCCAGAAGAGTGACCCAATGGGCCGTGAAAGACAGGTAACGTCCCTGTCCATGCCTGCTGGACCATGAGTCAGCGGTAATATGCACCTTACCGCTGACCGCCCTGTCCAGCGAGGCAAGGACATTGCCTTCCACATGCCGGTAGAGAGCCGGAATTGCCTTCCGTGAGAAAAAGTGGCGTTTGGGGACCTGCCACTGAGGAACCGCACATTGTACAAACTCACGGAAGGGGGCCGAGTCTACCAACTGAAAAGGCAGCAGTTGAAGTGCTAGCAATTTAGCCAAGCTAGCATTCAACCGCTGGGCATGTGGATGGCTGGGAGTAAATTTCTTCCGCCGGTCCAGCAGCTGGGGCAGGGACATTTGTCTGCTATAATCGGACGTGGATGTACCACTAGCAGAGTTCCCGGAAGCACTTGGCTGTGACACACCTAATTCTACACCTTCATTCCTCTCAGAGCAGGTTTCAGAGAGGACTGAAGGTCTAGTGGGGTTGGAGATGCCAGCTGATGAGGAGCAAGGAGAGGTCCGCTTTGTTCTTTGGTGTGGGTCTTTGAGGTATGCTTGCCAACGAGCTGCATGGCAGGTCAACATATGTCTGGTCAAGCATGTGGTGCCCAAGCGGCTGATGTTTTGGCCACGTGAGATACGCTTGAGACATATGTTGCAAATAGCAGCGGTGCGATCTGATGCACTCGTCTCAAAAAAGGCCCACACCAAAGAACTTTTAGAATAACGCGCAGAGGAAGCGCTCTGCGCAGAGGAAGCGCTCTGCGCAGGCGGAGCTCTGCGGTGTGATTCAGTCGGTGTGCTGCCCCTAAGCTGGCCCCCGGAGGGCATCCTGCCTCGTTGGACATGTGCCTCCTCCTCCTCCTCCTCCCTCCTTCCAGGCACCCACGTGGAGTCAGTGCCCTCATCATCCCCTCCCTCTTCATCGCTGTAGCAAACCTGGCAGTATGCTGCAGCTTGTGGAACATGACTGCCAGATTGCTGTCCTTCTTGAGCATCCCCTCTCTCTGTGCTCACGCTACTGCCTTCCTCTAGCTGAGTGTCATCATCAGAGCCCACCAAACACTGGGCATCCTCCTGGAGCATGTACCCAACACTGTGCTCAAAGAGTTCAGGAGACTCCTCAGGAGGACGTGGTGGGTCTAGGGAAGGAGTAACTGATGATGACATTGAGAGGAGGGACGACGATGTGTTGGCAGCTGCTTTTCTATTACCCTGAGACTGGGTGAGAGAGGATGAGGAGGATGAAGAGGGCTTGGTCATCCACTCTACCAAGTCGTTGGCATGTTGCGGTTCAACATGTCCAGCTGCAGAAAAGAAGGACAAGCATGTCCCATGGCCACGTGCTGATGACAATGCACCGCGTCCACGACCAGCACTGTTGTCTCTAGACACAGAGCCTGCTTGCCCTCTTTTATCGGCTCGCGCCTGTCTGCCTCTCCTTGCTGGCCTTCCAGACATGGTAATGGCCTGAAGGGAGTTGGGTAAAACAGTAGTTGGGTAGTTTATATTGTGCTGGAGGCACACAACACCCACTAACTCCTGCAGATGCCTTTTTTATAGAACAGCAGAGTTAAAGGGGTATATACAGATGTATACTGTGCTGTGCTGGAAGCACACACAACTTCCAATAACTCCAGCAGATGCCAATCGGGCCCAAATAGAGAACAGCTATGTAGGTGGATAATAGCGGTATGTACTGGGTACAGAGCAGGCACACAGCACGCACTATCTCCTGAGTGACACTACTGACTGCAAGCTCTATTGTTAAAGATGGACCACTAGCTATATAGGTGAGGTGAATATCACGGTGTATACTGCGGTCAGGGCACGCAGACAATAACCAGAAAACAGCAGAGTTAAAGGGGTATATACAGATGTATACTGTGCTGTGCTGGAAGCACACACAACTTCCAATAACTCCAGCAGATGTCAATCGGGCCCAAATAGAGAACAGCTATGTAGGTGGATAATAGCGGTATGTACTGGGTACAGAGCAGGCACACAGCACGCACTATCTCCTGAGTGACACTACTGACTGCAAGCTCTATTGTTAAAGATGGACCACTAGCTATATAGGTGAGGTGAATATCACGGTGTATACTGCGGTCAGGGCACGCAGACAATAACAAGAAAACAGCAGAGTTAAAGGGGTATATACAGATGTATACTGTGCTGTGCTGGAGGCACACACAACTTCCAATAACTCCAGCAAATGACAATCGGGCTCAAATAGAGAACAGCTTTGTAGGTGTATATAGTGGTATGTACTGGGTACAGAGCACGCAGACAGCACGCACTAACACTACTGACTGCAAGCTCTATTATTAAAGCTAGATCACTAGCTATATAGGTGAGGTGAATATAGTGGTGTATTCTGCGGTCAGGGCACAGACAGTAACCACTACACAAGAGCAAAATAGTAAATCAGCCAAAAACGATTGGTGTGTAACTGTGTTGAAGGTACACAGAACACCCACTGCTTCAGATGCTAACAAACACTACACGAGGCCGCCTGAAAGGCAGCTTTATATAGTGTGGGGCGTGCACTACACAGTCTGAGCTATGATTGGCCACAGGCAGGATGCCTGTGGCCAACCATTGCTCTCCTCGCTACTGGCGCTGCGATTGGCCAAGCATGCGGGGTCACAGTGCATGCTTGGCCAATCGTGAGACAGCAATGCATTGCGCCATCGCAGTGCATTGTGGGCCACACGAATTTTGCCGCGAACGGCCCAAACGTTCGGAATTCGGCGAACGCACGAACGACCGATGTTCGAGTCGAACATGCGTTCGACTCGAACACGAAGCTCATCCCTAATTGCTACCCATACAGCAATAATAGTCAGCCATTAATGTGTATGTAATAGAGTGCTGTGGGGATGTACAGAACAGTGGGGAACATTTTCTTTTATCTGCTTTTTTACGATACAGTGTAATGGCATTAAGGTGACTGCTTACAGTTAAAAGCTTGAAAGGTGATTTTTTTTTAATGAACTGGCAGGACTGCACTGTGATTCCAAGTACTTTTGCCCAAAGGATTTAGACTAAAAGTGTGGACTATTATATTCATGAGAAAATGAAGCACTTTACCACTACTTTTTTTTTTGCAAAACAAGACTTATAAAACATATGCAGTAGAGATATCTTCAATGCATGCACATTTCCCCTATGTTTTAAAAAATGCTGCAAATACTGAAAAACAACGATTGAACCTGCCAGAAGTCCACTGAGTTCCTACCCTGTTTCCCCCAAAATAAGACCTAGCCTGATTGTCAGTCATGGCTGCAATATAAGCCCTACCCCCAAAATAAGCCCTAGTTAAAGTCCTTGTAGATCTTATTTTCAGGGTAGGGCTTATTTTCAGGGAAACAGGGTAGGGCTTATTTGGGGGGTAGGGCTTATATTGCAGCCATCACCGACAATCACGCTAGGTCTTATTTTCGAGGAATCAGGGTAAATCCTCTATTGAGCTGACAACTCTGTATCTGCTGATAAGAAATCCCAAAGCAGTATTGTCAGGCCTGCCTAATTTCTTACCTGCCAGATCACAGAACGCCTCCCCTTACATTACAGTAATTCCAATGGAGGAAGGTATTCTACATTCCAGCATAGGAGAACTCAGGCACACACAACAACATTGCTTGAGATTTCAGTGCAGCAAAGGCAGTGTGTTGCAAACCCAAACAGGAAGTTAGGAGCTCACTGGGTTTCTGGCAGATCAAAGGAAAGTTTTCTGTATTTGCAGCATTGCAAAGGGAAAAACTGTGTATGCTTGGACATGTACTTAAAATTATGACTGAATCAGCATTTATGTAGTTCCTTTGTATATTTATACAAAGTTCATGAATGATAACAATACATTTTTATCTAAGGATGGGAGGTCTTATTAGAATGCACTGCCTCCCCAAAATAAGAACATTATCAAAAAAATATGAAAATGGGAGTTTTGAGGTGCAAAATTGTGCAAATAGAAACAAAATCAAAATATACAAATTTTTTATTAAATAAACATAAAATTTTTTAAAATCAACATTTGAAAATTCACACGATCATGGTGCAAAGGATTTTCAGCTCTACATGTTTCACCATCAACATGGCTTCCTCAGGAGCTTATTGTGGACTTTGTGTACAATTTCCCAAAAAACAGACAAAAAGAACATTTAATATATTAAATCAATATAATAAGATAAACAAGACTGCAAAACCCATCGAATGGACAGTTTTTGCAAAGTATCAGTATTCACAGAGGGGATATACTCTTTAATTGAACCTGTTGAGAGATATCACTAGTTAGACTTAGACAAATTAAATGGAGTCTCATGAATCTGTAAGAGAAGTCCGGCTAACAGACGCATGCCTGTGCATAAGTACGGGCACAGGGTAAAGAAGGACTTGAACCTTCTCCTTGACCTCCGCCTGCCTACCTGATCCCGGCTTGTGTTTGACTCTGCTATTGCCTGATGCTCTTGTACCTTGCTGCCCTTCTGTGTACACTAGGGAAGCAGGATTAATGACAAACAAGCATGTAAACGCAGTTCTCTTTAAAGCCGGCCTTACAGGAAACAAAATTCAGCTGGTTTAGCTGGGACTAGATGAATTTCAATCCATGTGATGTTGATCAGTGTATTCTGGTTGCGGAGAAGTCTCCCAGCTGTCGAAGTACAAAAGCTCAGCGGGAGGGCTTTCCCCCTCCACGTTGAATGTGTGAATCAAGTCTTTGCGTTCAATATGTTGAGTGAAAAAAAAAATGACTCCTATATGGCCAGCCTAAGGGTAAAAGACCACCTGTGGCTGTACAGTGTAAAATTGGGGTGTATGTCTATAGCATACAAAGATACGGAAGAATTCTGATGTGAACACCTGATTTAAGGGGAGACACTGAATATTGACAAAAAAATATTACTGAATAATAATGAAATTGTACATTTCTTAATATTTTGATAGATATAAATTGATTACAATATACTAGAATCTGAGTCACAGCACAAACATGAGATGCAGACCTCTGCTGGAAGAACATTTTACTGACCGTAATTCCTTGAATTTAAATGAAATATCCATGAAAAGACACAAAAAGTTGAGGAACTGGGATTTTAAAGGTACACCATATACCCAAACAGACAACAATGTAAAAAAGCAATATATAAATCATTTATTAAACATAAACAAGATAAAAGTAAGGACCACAGTTACAGTCAACATTCTGGGTATAACACACATCTTAAGCCTAACTGCCAAGAGAACTGGGGTCACATACAGGTTTATTCTCTTGTCCCACTATTTCAACATGTTTTGCCAGGTCGGCTTCATCAGGAAAAGTACGAGAATATTCAATAGACATAAAATTACAAGATATGCAAAGCCTTAGGTGTGTAGAAGGAACAAGGAACAAAAAAGCATAACAATTAATGAATAACAATTAAAATATTAAATACAATGAATGTACAAATATGGCCTACAGCAATGCAAAAGAAAAAAAGAAAAAAAAGGAGAAGAAAGGGAGGAGAAGGAGAAAAAAAAAATCCATGCAAAAGAGTAACTAAATGGTGAAAATGTTGAATATGGGTTTAAAAAACACTGAAGTAGTATAGTAGAAATTAAAAAAGTGTTAATTTTCATGAGGGAATTGATTGATACGTCTATACACTGTGATTGATTTACCAAAGGGAAATAGACTGTGCACTGTGCAACTGCAGTTGCCCCAGAGCTTAGTAAATGATATGATGAATGAATTTTCAATTTGCAAAGAATACTCAATCACACGCAAGGGAAAAATAAATGAATTTTTGCTTGCACATGATTGGATTATGGAAGTCAGCAGAGCTTCATCACATTTACTAAGCTCCGGAGCAAATGTACTTGAAGAATGCACAGTCTGTTTGACTTTCTTAAACCAACCCCAATGAGTTTGTGAGTGTAGTCTATGGCATTCTTTGAGAAAGCACTGTACCTTAGCATGAAACGAATCAGAGCGTTCCTGCTGACTTTTCAATAAATGGGGTGAAGGAACATGACTGGCTTGCACAGTATCCTGACCTTAATCCAATAGAACACCTTTGGGATGAATTCGAGCGGAGACTTGAGCCAGGCCTTCTCCTCCAACATCATTCTCAAATGCCGCGTACACACGATCAAACAATCGGGTGGAAAAGTCCGGCAAACTCAAGTCCGCCGGACAATCCCCCCGTGTGTAGCCTCCGGCGTACTTTTTTGACCCGAAAGTACGGCGGACTTAGGCCGCGTACACACGGGCGGATTGTCTGGCCAACTAAGTTCGTCAGACAATCCGACAGACAGTCCGTCCTACTTTTGAATGAACGGACTTGACCACACACGACGAACAGACAGTCCGCTGAAAGCTTGCGCGATGACTTGTACGGCACGTACGACGGGACTAGAAATTCGACGTTCAATACACTGCAATGCAACCTTCGGCCGTGTAAATCCTTTCTGAGCATGCGCCATACTTAGTCCGTCGAACTAGCCTACTCACGAGCGGATTGTCCGCTGAAACCAAGTTTGGACGAACAATATTACGGAAATTCCGAAAGACTTAGTCCGCCAGACTGTCCACTGAAAAAGTCCGCTGAAGCCCACACACGAGCGGATTGTCCGCTGAAACACGTTTCAGCGGACTAAGTTGGACGGACAATCCTCTCGTGTGTACGCGGCCTTAGAAAGTAGTTTTGCACTCCAATCTTCCCGCCGGACTTGCATTTTGGTGGGCAATCCGGCCGTGCGTATGCCAGTCCGCCGTACTTTTGAAATGAGCGGACTTTTCCCGCCCTGAGAAAAGTCTGCTAATTTCGAGCGGGTCTCCAGGTAGGCGGGGCCCGCGAAGGAGACGTCGCTGACCTCGCCACCTGGTATGGACTTAAAGGGGAACCCCAACGCCGAAAAAAATCGGCGTGGGGATCCCCCCCAGGTCCACATCAGACCCTTGTCCGAGCACGCTACCCGGCCGGGCAGGAAAGGGGGGGACGAGCGAGTGCTCCCACCTCCTGTGCCGTACCAGGCCGTGTGCCCTCAACATGGGGGGTGCCTTGGGGAAGGGGGGGCCGCGCGGCCCCCCCACCCCAAAGCACCTTGTCCCCATGTTGATGAGGACAAGGGCCTCTTCCCGACAACCCTGGCCGTTGGTTGTCGGGGTCTACGGGCGGGGGGCTTATCGGAATCCGGGAGCCCCCTTTAATAAGGGGGCCCCCGGATACCGCCCCCCCCACCCTATGTGAATGAGTATGGGGTACAATGTACCCCTACCCATTCATCTGTGAAAAAAAGTACAAAAAAAAACACAACACAGGGTAAAAATAGTTTATTGCACAGCTCTGGGGGTCTTCCGTCTTCGGGGGTCTTCTCGCCGGACTCCTCCGCTATCTTCTTGTAGCTCTTTTACTAGTGGAGGAGCCCGGCTTTCTTCCTCGCCGCCGGCCTCTTCTTCCGACTTCGGGGGTCTTGTCCCCCTCTTCAGTTCTTCTGCCGGGCCACCGCGCCTTCTTCTAGCTCTTTTACAGGCGGTGGCCCGGTCTTCTGTCGCCGCCGACGCCTTCTGTTCTTCTGTTCTTCTCTTCTTCTTCTTCAGATGTTGCCTCGTCGAGTCTCTGTATGAACAGACGTTCATACAGAGACTCGTTCATACAGATCGTCTGTTCATACTCTGTATGAACAGACGATCTGTCTCTTCTCCCCTCAGAGAACCAGAAACTGTATTTACACACACAGATCCCGGTTCTCGGTGTGCCCCGAGCGATCGCAGGAGCCCGGCGGTGATCATGACCGCCAGGCACTCGCATTGGCTCCATGGGTGAGCAGGGGGCCCCTAGTGGCCACAGGGCGAAGCGACGTTAAATAATGTTGTTTTGCCCAGCCGTACCATTCTACCGCAGTACAACTGCGGCGGCTGGTTGGCAAGTGGTTAACGTGAGCTCCGACACTTGGTCCTTTTTTCAAGATTTATTTAGGATAAACATAAAGTCTTTCAATAGAGGGTTAGAGGGTTAGAGGGTTAGAGGGTTAAGGGGAGTTCAGGTACCTGGTAATTGCGGGTTATATGTATTTTCCTTATCCAGAGGACAAACAGCTTCCACAAACCGGATCCAGCAATCACTGGATGGGCCTCTCTCACTGACCTAGCAGCCGGTGGGATGCTCAAACAAAGTCTCTGCCACAGACTTGTCAATTTAAATGAGATTTCTTGAGAAATTAAAGAACTGTCACACAGTACCAGTTTCCCTCAGCCGTCCCGGCAATACCGTATGACTGATGACCCGGGTTGCGTCCTCCAACCGAGTCTCCAGGCTCTTCCAGAGATACCAGCCTTGACGCTCGGTCCTCTCCTGGAAAAGTCTTCCCCTGGATCCTCCAGTCGCTTGGTTTCTCCTCACAGGCAAGACAGCACAGGACCACCCCTGGATCAGTAGGCCCCAAAACTTTTGGGCCTACTCTCTCAGTTGCAAAGCCTCGGGCCAGCCGGCACCCAGGCACGGGAACATGCAGCATACACTCCAGGCCAGGAGGTCAGGATAGTGAACCCCAGAAAAGAGACTCCTCAAAATGGCATCACTAGCTTAAATACCCGCGCCCAGAATGCACAGCGGATGAAGCACTCCCACTGGGCTATCTCCGAGCAAAGGTGGTATTCAATGCATCCAGCCTGTTGCATTTCTACACTTACCGGTGGTGATAGCGACACCTACGGCCAAGTGGAAATTAGCGCAACCCAGCTGAACTTGTACAGAAACCAGAACTTTGGACTAATTAGCCTGAGCCAAACTGCAGCACAGACAACTTAAATTTGAAAAAAAAACATAGAGTTTGCTCATTATCACTGTAATTACAGCTGCAAGTCTCTATCAGCTTTGCACATCTAGAGAGTGACATTTTTGCTCATTCTTCTTTGAGATATAGCTTGAGCTCTGTCAGATTGGATGGAGAGCGTCTGTGAACAGCAATTTTCAAGTCTTGCCACAGATTCTCAATTGGATTTACGTCTGGACTTTGACTGGGCCATCCCAACACATGAATTTGCTTTGATCTAAACCATTCCATTGTATCTCTGGCTGTATGTTTAGGGTTGCTGCCTTGCTGGAAGGTGAACCTCTGCCCCAGTCTCAAGTCTTTTGCAGACTCTAACAGGTTTTCTTCTACGATTGCCCTGTATTTGGCTCCATCAACTCTGACCAGCTTCCCTGTTCCTGCTGATGAAAACCATCCCCACAACATGATGCTGTCACCGCCATGTTTCAGGATGAGGATAGTGTGTTCAAGGTGATGTGCAGTGTTACACACATGGCGTTTTGCTTTTAGGCCAAAAAGTTCAGTTGTAGTCTCATCTGATCTGAGCACCTTCTTCCACATGTTTGCTGTGTCCTCCACATGGCAAACGGGACTTCTTATGGCTTTCTTTCAACAATGGCTTTCTTCTTGTCACTCTTCCATAAAGGTCAGATTTGTGGAGTGGACGACTAATAGATGTCCTGTGGACAGATTCTCCCACCTGAGCTGTGGATCTCTGCAGCTCCTTCACAGTTACTATGGGCCTCTTGGTTTCTTCTCTGATTAATGCTCTCCGTGTCTTGGTAGGTTTGCAGTTGTGCCATACTCTTTCCATTTTCGGATGATGGATTTAACAGTGCTCCATGAGATGTTCAAAGCTTGGGATATTTTCTTTATCACCAAATCCGCTTTAAACTTCTCCAACACTTTATCCCTGACCTGTCTGGTTTGTTTCTTGGCCTTCATGATGCCATTTGTTCACTAGGGTTCTCTATCAAACCTCTGAGGACTTTACAGAACAGCTGTATTTATACTGAGATTAAATTATGCACAGGTGGACTCTATTTACTAATTAGGTGACTTCTGAAGGCAATTGATTCAACTAGATTTTAGTTAGGGGTATCAGAGTACAGGGGGCAAATGCACGTCACACTTTTCAGATATTTATTAGTAAAAAAAATTGAAAACTATTTATCACTTTCCTTCCACTTCACATGTGCCACGTTGGGTTTGTCTATCACATAAAATCCCAATAAAATACATTTACATTTTTGGTTGTAACATGAAATAATGTAGAAAATTTCATGGGGTATGAATACTTTTTCAAGGCACTGTAACTATGTAAATATATTCATACCTGGAATTCTTATTTAAAGCTTTACATTTTTTATAGAACTTCTTAAATATTAACTTATTCTCGTGCCCACTTTTCTCCTGTATTTCAGTCTATTCTTCATCTGATTTGTCCGAGCCTTAACTTTATCCCTTAATTTACTTGGCCTTTCAGGAGGAATCCCACTGGTATAACAAACAATTAATACATAAATCTTGCCAGCTTTGCCACCTTTGTCTCATCAGCACTATTTGAGTTGACAAGCAGTAAAATTCTAGCAAGTTAAAAGTTTGGAGTCAGCACTGCAGCTTGTGCGCTCTATAAGATGCGGATAAAGGGTTGGAGAATCAAAGAAAGTGTCGGCAGGTTTCACGTACAGAGAAATGGTTTAATTTAGGATGTCATTGATCTGCTACATAAAACTTCAACCTTCAGCTGGTCTCATTGTGAATAAATCAATGTGTCTGCAGACGGCTGCCATGTTTTCATGTGACTTAAATCATTCGCTGTGACGGAATGAAGTGACAGCTTCCTTACTCTTATTTTATAGTGTGTGTCTTATTTCTAATGGTTCTGCAGGTTATAGATAACATAGATCACAGCAGATGTATTGCCGGCTTTTCCATAAGTTTGCCTTCAAGAGATTCTTTAAAGGAGGACTCCCAGCTAAAGTAAAATGCATTAGCAACATCCAAAAGATACATTTGCTTAAAATTGTATTTTAAAATGAAACTCCGAACAGTTTTCTTTTTGGTTTAGCTGTGCCTGTGCTCTGTCCCTGTCCCCACTCATTTCCTGTGTCTCTGCTCTGTGTTGCTGGTAAACTCCAATTAATCAGGTCTGCATGCATACATTTATGACATACTACAGAATACTGTATTATTTTTATTATTCAAGAAAGATCTACCCCAGTGGGAGGCAACCTTGGCACTCCAGCTGTGGTGAAACTATAAATCTCACCATGCCTCCGCCTCTGAAAGTCATGACTGTGTTAGTCAATGTCTTAGGCCTCATTCACACGAGGCGGATCCGCTCCGCAGAGTTTGCCAGCTCAGCAGGAGATCTCTCCATTGATCTCTGCTGAGCCGGCGGATGACAGGTCCGTCTCTGCTCACTGAGCGGGGAGGGGCCTGTCAGAGTGCCGCTGATTCCTATTGGAGGGATCGGACGAAACAGATAGCATGTCTGTTTTCATCAGATCTCATCTGATACGAATCGCCAGGTCGGATGCAAAGTTTTGCCATACGTCTGATTTTAGTGGATCGGATGTCAGCGGAAATGGTCACTAGACATGTGCGATTCGTTTCGTACGAATCTCAAATTCGTATGAATTTCCCTAAATTCGTACATTCGGGAGGATCCGAAATACGAATTGCCATGCGTCTGAATTTTGTACGAAATACGAGCTTTTGTTTATAAATCCCCAGGAGGAAGTCAGCACAGCACAGGGATGGTGGTGGGAGCCCCTCATCTAACGAAAATTCGTATTTCAGATAGGAAATTCTTCAACGGAATTTCGCATTTTGGATAAAAACCAAACTTCCATCAGCATCGACTGTCATATTGAGGTATATTTTTGCCTTTAAATTCATCGTAACGAATATTCGTACAAGTTAACGAACCTAACGGCAAATTTGTTTTTCGTATTGCTGCAGTCAGAAAGGGGAAACCCCTTAGTCACTCCTCCTCGCTCCCCAGATCAGACTGAACATTGTAACTCTGTACAGAGTTACAAGGTGTGAGGCTGTAACAGAGGCTGATCTATGTTAGAACCATGTCACAAAATTGGTTCCTGGATCGTTAGTGTGACGTGGAAAATAGACATTTAAGTTAGCCATACATTGCAGGATTTCCCTCATTAAGCCACAGCGTGGATGGGGAATTTCCCCTGACAATTATTGTATTCTGACAGCCAGCACCCACAGATGTCAGAATACATGAACAGTGGTTGCATCTGATTGGATATAACCACTGTTTGGCTGACAATTTTTTGCCACCTTTTTTGATTTGAGATCAAAGGATATCAGGCAGAAGGATGCCAACAAGGCCACCGACTACCCGAATTTCATCAGGAGTCACGCGTACAAAATGATATGGTCAGCTTAAGAAACACAAGCAAGAACTGCACAAGCAGTAGAATTACCGTTTGTTGGTATTTTATCATGACATTGTTACCACAGTGGTTCCTGGCAGATGTTGGACACCATGATACAGTCATTACAACCTGGAAAAGATAAATAACAGGTATTAGAGAAAGATCCTGCTTAAAATAGTAAAATCATAATGCCAGTCAAGTTCTAAATCCTGGCATTATATAATCATTTTCCATCATATAAATCCGGGCTATTAGGGCACCAGACTTGAAAGGAGTGCAATGTTCTCGATAAGCTTATCAGTTCAGCTAGATTTGGTTAATGAATGTAGAAAGAAAATTTGAGGACCAAAAAGAATAATATAGACTTAGTAACATTGAACATTTATAGACCTAATAACATTCTACAAATATTTGAGACTTATACAGCTTGGAAAGAAGATAAAAATTGCAATTTATTAGCTAAGAGTTGACTTACGGCCTGTATCAACAGGTTTGGGGCTTGTGTCAAAGGCATTAGCTTGTCAATGGCAATGGGATCAGTTTGAAGCACTCTGGAGATCATTCAAAATTCATTAACAAGTGCATTTGACCTGAATTTTGACCACCTTCTGACCTGCAGCTTACCTGTTTTTCCTGTTTTTTTTTTCTTTCGATGTATGGCAATAGAAAAACTGTTTGGAGCAATCAAAAGCCCATAGACACAGGCCCTTACAGATTCAACTCATAAAATAACTCCAAATTTTTTTTAAAGAGGAACTGAACTCTGGAAGCTCAGCACAAAAAGGCAGGCAAAGGAGAAATGACTAGTTATCAGTAGTATTACCTGTGGTCTCCCCGTAGCTGATCTTTTCCCCATTACTGGCTTACCATGCTTTGTCCTATAGAGGAGGTCATCTTGGTAGAGGCAGGTCCTTACTTCCTCATGTCAGAGCTTTCAGGAAGAAGAACAGTGAGCAGCATAGTAGTAACATCATCCAGGGGCGTAACTATAGGGGGTGCAGCAGTTGCGACCGCAACTGGGCCCTGTGCTGCAGGGGGCCCATGCAGCCCCCTCTACATATGGCCGGCAGCAGCATAGTCAGCTAGGGGTACCAGTGCACCATGCACATGGGTGGCTGGAGGTGGAGAGTGACTAGCAGAGCTCCATGCTCGACTATCGCACAGGCTGCTCTTTAGTTGTGCATTCTCCGCATGACCTGGTTCCTCGGCCGGCTCCTCAGAGTACCCCTCTCCTGCTCCATGCATTGCCGCTCAGTCCGATGTCTGTTCTCCCCAGCCAGATGGGGCACCTAAAAATAAAAAATAAAAATAATAAAAAAAAACTACTGATGCCAGTGGTGGAACTACAGGGCTCACAAAGGTCATACCTGTGACCACGCCATGGAGTTCCACAGCCGGACTCGGAGGGAAGGGCCCTGGCTGGGGTTCAGGGGGGCCCTTCATGGTTTCTTGCATCGGGGCCCTGAAGGTTCTAGTTACGCCACTGACATCATCAAATCTCAATCCAAATATCTTGAGACTAGCAGTCAGGGGCAGGACGGATTTAGATCTCCACCTACACATATGCATCTATGATGGGGTAGATAAAGGAGTACCTAGGCACACTCACGTATCGGGAAGTACACTGCTATTTTCTAAGGAGGAATTTAAGACAAAAGGTAGATTTTCAGGGTATTCTTTAGGTACTTATAACACTTCAAAATGTTCTCCATGACATAGCATATCTTCACGTTTTGAATTTAATTTCACTATCTTTTATCTATAGCAGTTTTAGCTTTGTCTTTTACTGTTGAGACATGCTAAGAGTCAAGCCAATCCCGTTTATGCTGTCAGTCTGTTTCTGTAAAAAAAAAAAGCTTCCGTGTTCAAACCTATTGAAGACAAAGTGACAGGTGCCAGTGATACTGACCTTCCCTACCACTCCTCTTCCATTCCATTTCTCCATCAAAATTGGAAATCCAAACCCTGGGAACGGTCCTTGTTGGATGGTGTTGGCCATTCTTCTTCATGTGACAGTGTTTGGGTTTGCTCAAGATTTACTCCCACAATGAACTGCTTAGGTCCTTGGCCCATGTCACATGGTGATAAATTATAATTTGGGAGGATGGAAGTAATTAATAAGACCTCTGCTGACTGGCAATCACCATGTACATCATCATTCTAGTAAATGTCCTTATAATCAGCTGTCCTCTATTCCTCGCAGCTGCTCCAAGGGACAAAATGATTTATTTTTCCTGGAAGATCCATTTTGCCTTGATTTAGATGGATTGTACTATCCTGTGCATGTGATTATGTCTTCTAGACTTTCAACGCAAAACATGTTACCTGGCCCCCCCGAATCATCTTCTGTCAACAAGATATAGAGTCATTTTCTCTGGGAACAATTTGTGAAGTGATTCATGTGAGTATTATACAAAGGGAACCTTTCCTTTACCCATCTGGAATCAACAGCGAATGACAGAATAGTTTTGGGTGGAAACAGTTTGCTAAAGTTGTTTTGTAATTTGCTTAATAAATCTTTTTCATGAGCAGTAATCAGACAAATGTTAATCTCCACCGCTATCTGTCTGAAAACCTTATCATAACAGCTAATTGTATTATTTCACTGTTATTTTTAGGAAAATAATCATTTGTTTCACGTCTTCAGTTGCTATATTTACAGAGAAGAGTGGAAAGTGTCATTGGTTAGTTCTGTGTGATGCATGATACGAGATTAGACACTAACAGGGAAAGAAGGGTGAAGATGGGTCCTGGACCAGGTTTAACACTTATAGAGTACTGTACCTGCAACATGATTTGTATATTGTACAGGACAGGATAGATTAACTAGCACTTGTGTTGTCTGTGAAGGTTCTCATTTATCCAGGGTGTAGTATAGTTAGTAGTAGTTGTTCATGTTCAACTACACTTGTTCTGTACAATTGAAAACTCTACCATGACTTCAGTGCCTCGAAAAAGTATTCATACCCCTTGATAACATTTTGTCATGTTACAACCAAAAACAAATGTATTTTTTGGGGGATTTTATGTGATAGACCAATACAAAGTGGCACATAATTGTGAAGTGGAAGGAAAATGATAAATGGATACCAATTTTTTTTTTTACAAATAAATATCTGAAAAGTGTGACATGCATTTGTATTCAGCCCCCTTTACTCTGATACCCCTAGCTAAAATCTAGTGGAACCAATTGCCTTCAGAAGTCACCTACTTAGTAAATAGAGTCCACCTGTGTGTAATTTAATCTCAGTATAAATACAGCTGTTCTGTGAAGTCCGCAGAGGTTTGTTAGAGAACCTTAGTGAACAAATAGCATCGCGAAGGCCAAGAAACACACCAGACAGGCCAGGGATAAAGTTGTGGAGAAGTTTAAAGCAGGGTTAGGTTATAAAGAAAATATCCCAAGCTTTGAACATTTCACGGAGCACTGTTCAATCTATCATCTGAAAATGGAAAGCATATGGCACAACTGCATATCTATCAAGACATGGCTGTCCACCTAAACTGACAGGCCGGGCAAGGAGAGCATTAATTAGAGAGAAGCCAAGAGGTCCATGGTGACTGTGGAGGAGCTGCAGAGATCCACAGCTCAGGTGGGGGAATCTGTCCACAGGACAACTAAAGCCCCATACACACTATCAGATTGTCTGCTGATTTTTTCCATCAGATTTACCAAAACCATATAATATGAGGTCAAACCTTAGGGGTTTCAATGTGTATGCAATCAGGCAGGCCCTTGTACTACATGGTTTTGGTAAACCTGAAGGAAAAAATCAGCAGACAATCTGATAGTGTGTATAGGGCTTAATAGTCATGCACTCCTCAAATCTTGCCTTTATGGAAGAATGACAAGAATAAAGGCATTGTTGAAAAAAAGCAATAAGAAGTCCCATTTGCAGTTTGTGAGAAGCCATGTGGGGGACACAGCAAACGTGGAAGAAGGGGCTCTGGTCAGATAAGACCAACGTTTAACTTTCGGGCCTAAAAGCAAAACGCTATGTGTGGCGGAAAACTAACACTGCACATCACCCTGAACACACCATCCCCACCGTGAAACATGGTGGTTGCAGCATCATGTTGTGGGGATGCTTTTCTTCAGCAGGGACAGGGAAGCTGGTCAGAGTTGATGGAAAGATGGATGGAGCCAAATACAGGGCAATCTTAGAAGAAAACCTGTTAGATTCTGCAAAAGACTTAAAACTGGGGTGGAGGTTCACCTTCCAGCTGGACAACGACCCTAAACATACAGACAGAGCTTCAATCTAATGGTTTAGATCAAAGCATATTCATGTGTTATGCCCCGTACACACGACCAGACTTTTCAACATCAAAAGTCTGACGGAATGATGCCGGCAGACTATTCGAACGTGTGTGGGCTGCAGCAGACTTTTGATTTGCAAAAGTCTGACAGACTTTAGAAATGGAACATGTTTCAAATTTTTCCGACAGAACTCTGCCGGACCCAGAAATCCGCTTGTGTGTGTGCTAGTCTGATGGACTAAAACCGACGCTAGGGCAGCTATTGACTACTGGCTATGAACTTCCTTATTCTAGTCCAGTCATACGTCATCACGTTCGAATCCATTGGACTTTGGTGTGATTGTGTGTGGCCAAGTCTGTTCATTCGGAAAGTCCATCAGAACTCTGTCAGAACTCCGTCAGAACTCCGTCGAAAGTCTGCCGGACTTAAGTCCTGTCGTGTGTACGCGGCATTAGAATGGCCCAGTCAAAGTCCAGACCTAAATCCAATTGAGAATTTGTGGCAAGCCTTGAAAATTGCTGGTCACAGACGCTCTTCATCCAATCTAACAGAGCTTGAGCTATTTTTCAAAGAAGAATGGGCAAAAAAATGTCACTTTCTAGATGTGCAAAGCTGGTAGAGACATCTCCAAAAAGACTTGCAGCTGTAATTGCAGTGAAAGGTGGTTTTACAAAGTATTTACTCAGGGGGTCTGAATACAAATGCACGCCACACTTTTCACACACTTATTTATAAAGAATGTTGAAAAAACATTTATAATTTTCCATCCACTTCCCAATTATGTGCCACTTTGTGTTGGTCTATCACATAAAATCTCAATAAAATACATTTACGTTTTGGTTGTAGTATGACAAAATGTGGAACAATTCAAGGGGTATGAATACTTTTTAAAGGTACTGTATACAATGACCTGAATACATGAGAAGCTTCATAGGTGTTGAAGACATTTCAGCACCCATCCAAGTTAGCGCTACCCTTGCAGGAGCCGCTGGTAATTGGGCCTATTTCCACCACTCACAGCATGTACAACCAGGCACAGGGCATTTTTGGTATTATTTCAAATTCTCAAGAATCAGTCTGGGGTTTCTTTTTAGGGTTTTTAGCAAACAAGAACTTGGATAGGGATGGGGAGCAGGGGATACCCCAAACTGTAAAACTGTAGAACTTGAGGACTACTAGGTTTCTTACTGTGCTCTACAAGTTACAAGCTGTATTGCACAACTTTAGGACTCTTTCACATGGGACGGATCCGTGATAATGCGCTCCGTGGACATCCGCTTGCTCAGCGGAGATCGTTCCGTCGATCCCCGCTGAGCGGGAAGATGACAGGTCTGTCTCTGCACACTGCGCAGGGATGGACCTGTCCCCTATGGGAGATCAGATGACAATGGACCACAGAGTCCGTCGTCACCCGATCCGATCCGCAGACGTATGGAAAAGTAAGTTTTTCCTCCGTCACACTTTTTCGGATTGAAGCGGGTCAGATGTCAGCGGACATGTCACCCTTAGGCTGCAATGTACCTTCTTATAGTCATTAAGTACAATTCCTGGCTGTCTTGCACTGTTCTTGGCTGTATTAAGCACTGTCTCTGTAGGGCATGTTTCTGGTTGTCTTGCACAACTCCTGGCTGCACCAAGCTTCCTGATGATGTGTATAACACGAAATGCATAGAGGCTGCATGTCCGCTCCCCACTGACGTCATATCCGGATTTGCTGGTTCCTGACCCTTTGCTTTGAAACACATGCCACAGCTGATAGAACAGTGTGCAAACCTATTCTAAGCTGTACATGTCGGTGCTAACTTATAGCACAACCTAATGTAAGTGTGCATTGCTTTACTTACTTGCTTGTACTGTATAAACTGGCATTAAACTTATTGCGCTATGTTTGTATATGTGTTTCTCCTAAGTCACATTGCTTGATCATCAAAGATGATCATTTGAATCACGGTGATTGGATTTTTTCTTTGTTAAGATTTATTGAAGAAATGTATTTGGACTATTTTTTGCACATACAGTATATATATTCCTTTGTAAAATACTTTTTTGGAAATGTTTTGCTTTTCTGAATGTAGCACTGACCCCCGAAGGAGCTGCTGAATATGATTGGGCCTGTACTCTGCTAGTGAACCCCCACTGACTTGACCCAGCTGTGGTGCAATGTTGGTGTGGAACTAATGGTGAAGGATAAACCCACAATATGCGATATAATAACAGTATAACTTTGTTATTACCTGGGTATCGGATAGTTCCACCTGCTGCTGAAAAAGGACAACACTCTACACCAAAGTACTTAACCAGAAACTTATTTTTACTGGAACTTATATTCGGTAATGTAAAATGGTAATTACAACAGTTGCACTGTCACACCAACATAATGTGACCGCACAGTAGGAACACACAACAGTATGCACATGTACAGTTGTCTTAAGTGATTCCTGAGAATGTGTCTCCAATTGGGACTAGTGCTCAGAGTTAGGGATGAGCTTCGTGTCCGATAAGACGCATTCCGACAGATTCTCCGACCGTGTGTACAGGGCTTTTTAACACTGCCCATAGACTTACATTGTAAAGCAGTAAAAGGTAAAAATATCAGCGCTACATGAATTTATCACGAATGTTAAAAAGATGAAGGTGTATATATGAGGCAGCGCCATACCCCCCTTTTTTATCCCTATCTATATCCCAGCACTGACTTGTTGACTTGTAATGAAAATCACCTTATAGTCACTTCTCCACTGTGTAGCAGGGTCAAGTACTCAGTCAAAGAATAGTGGAGCTTCCTCCCACTTGACCTCCTGGCTCTTATCCAGACTCTGACCCAGTTTCTTTCTCTCTCTAGTAGGGCCTTCAGCTAAGCCTAGCTGGGACCTTGATGTCTTGACTAGACTCCTGAGGCTTCTCTCTATCTTGTCTCTGCCCCAGGGACAGAGCGCCCAGCACAGGGGTTTCCTCCAGATGGTTGGACCCTGGAACTCTGCACATTGACAGCTAGGCCTCAAAATATTTATAGATTCCCCATCCACCTACTAGACAGTCCTCTCCAAGGATTGGCTAGAGACCCATGAATATATGAGCTGCTTGTTCTGCTCTCGCTCCTTCTATACTTCTACTGATCTCCAAAAGACAGGGGGAAGTAGTGGAACAACAGCTTATGTAGACACTGAACAGCCTAAAGTAATCAACTCCTCTGCCTACAGAAGAGCCAACAAAATTTTCCTAGCAGCCTACCCTGAACTAGGAGGGTGCTATACAAGTAGCTCGCCCAGTTTTAACGAGTGTCAGGAATGTGGGTAATGCTGTTTTATCTCCACTGCAGAGATTTGAAAACAATTCATATCTTTAACCCTGTTCCTCAACAACTAGCACTTTCCCCATATATCTTGGCACCATGGTGGCTGAATTATGTAATTAGAACAGGGTGCTTTGAAAAAACTTTTACACCTCCCAACTTGTTCTTATACAATCACCATGGGCCTAAGTATATACAAATTAATGTCACCCCACAGCAATCTCCTTCAATAATAAAGAGCGTGCTAGTATTGTGTATGTGTTTCACTCACATAAAATACATAAGTCAGGATAAAAAAAGTGCAGAACTCAAACATTATAAATAATCTCTCTGATCAAATAAACCCACAAGTATAATTATTACTGTACCTCAAACTCATTTATTATATAAATGGGTCTTTCCACCTCCACACTGTGCTCATGAAATATGCTTACTTTTGTTACCAGCGGTTTAGGCATTAATGGCTGTGTGTTGAGTTATTTTGAGGGGACAGCAAATTTACACTGTTATACAAGCTGTACACTCACTACTTTACATTGTAGCAAAGTGTCATTTCATCAGTGTTGTCACATGAAAATATATAATAAAATATTTACAAAAATGTGAGGGGTGTGCTCACTTTTGTGAGATACTGTATACAGCAGTTATACCGTATATACATATACAGGTATATACAACTATATCCTCAGCCCAGCCAAGTGTGTAAAGCCACGTACACACGGGCGGACTGTATGGCCAACTTAGTCCGTCAGACAATCCGACGGACAGTCCGTCCTACTTTCGAATGAACGGACTTGACCACACACGATGAACAAACAGTCCGTTGAAAGCTTGCGCGATGACGTGTACAGCACGTACGACGGGACTAGAAATAGGACGTCCAATACACAGCAATGCAACCTTCCGCCGTGTAAATCCTTTCTGAGCATGCGCCATACGTAGTCCGTCCAACTAGCCTACTCACGAGCGGACTGTCCGCTGAAACCAAAGTTGGACGGACAATATTACAGAAATTCCGAAATACTTAGTCCGCCAGACTGCACGCTGAAAAAGTCAGCTGAAGCCCACACACGAGTGGACTGTCCGCTGAAATGTGTTTCGGCGGACTAAGTTGGACAGACAGTCCGCCCGTGTGTACGCGGCTTAAGAGAGCACAGAGCTGTTTTCAGAGTCGTGGTCACAAGAATATTGCTACTACCAGCCTTCCACCAAAGAACAGCGCAAATAAAATTCTCCTGCTCCTAACGATCGCAGTAATACCACATATGTGTATGTTTGTTGTTGTTTGTACCCGTAGTACAGCCCAAAAACAATAGTGCACATTTTGCTTTTTTTATCCTTCCTAAAACACACTGATACTAAAAATAAAATAAATAAAATAAAACCCTGAACCTGATTTTTGACCCTAACCTTGATTCAAACACTATACCTGCCACTGACCTAGAGAAAACCTTCATCTAGGTATTTTTTTTAATTATTATTATTTTTTTTTGTGCTCTGTGCTGGGAGCGCGCCGTGTGCTGAAAAAAGCCCAGTCCAGTGGGGTTACATATTTGCGTACGGTCGGTGTGAAGGGGTTAAGCGGCTCCTTTGGGGGTAAGTGCTATATGTCTTTTTGTCTATGGAGTGTATAGAAAATGAAAGGGGTTGTAAACCCTCACAATTTTTCACCTTAAGGCTTGGTTCACACTGGAACCGGCTGTGGATTGCACAAGAACTGTGCGTCCCTTTTCTCTGTTTCAGGGACGAATCAGGGCCAAATCTATGCCTGAATTCAGCCATGAAATGGAGATAAAGACGCACAGCAAAATTGTGCAGTGCGATCTGCAGCCGCCCCGGAGATATGTGAACCGGCTTCATAGAGAGTCGATCACATTCTCCTGCTATATGATCTGGATGCGGGGAAACCCACTTCCAATTAGCATAGGTGTGAACCCAGCCTAATGCATTCTATGCATTAAGGTGAAAAACCTTTTGTGCTGTAGCACCCCCCCCAACTCCCTTTTTCTTACCTGAGCCTGATCGTTCCAGCAATGGAGACAAGCACAGCAGCACCAGTGCTGTCTTGGGTCCTCATTGGATAGATTGATAGCAGTAGGAGCCAATGACTCTCTATGGAACCGGTTGACATATCTCTAGGACGGCTGCGGAGCGCACTTGCACATAAATGCGTCTTTGTCTCCATTTCAGGGCCAAATTCAGGCATAGATTCGGCCCCAATTTGTCTCTGAAACGGAAAACAGGGATGCACAGCATTCTTCTTCTTGTCAATGAAACCCAGTGACACGGGATCCTGGGCCGAGTCCTGCTGCATCCTTTGACACAGACAGCAGGACTCGGCCCCGCCCCCCAGGATCCCGGGAGAGCGCCCAGACGAGTGCCTAATGCCTCCAGGGAAAACGTCTCCCTGTGGGGGCACTCGAGAAGAGGAGGAGCCAGGAGTGCTGCAGGGGGACCCCAGAAAAGAAGAAACCCTTGCACAGAGCAGGTAAGTATAACATGTTTGTTACAAAAAAAAAAGCCAAAGTTTTATAATAATTTTAACCGGTTCCTGACCAGCGCACGCCGATGTACATCGGCAGAATGGCACTGGGCAGGCATATTGGTGTACAGGTACGTCCAATCTTTAATGCCACCCTACCATCGCGAGTGCACCGCCGGCTGTGCACTCGTGTGCTGGTCGGGACCCCCGTGAGTCCAGTCGTGGGTCCCGAGGACACGATCACCATGGGCATACCCGCAATCGTCTCACGGGGCAGCTGAACGAGGAAATGCCGTTGTAAACAGCATTTACCCATTCTGCCTAGCAACTAGTGACGCTGATCTCTGTTCCATGTGATTGGAGCAGAGATCAGTGTTCACTAAATTGAAGCCCAGCCCCCCACAATTAGTAACACACCCCAAGGAACACGTAACCCCTACACTGCCACCCACTGGTTAACCCCTTCACTGCCAGTGTCATTTACACAGGAATCACTGCATTTATATAGCAGTGATTGCTGTATAAATGGCAATGGTCCCAAAAATGTCCGATGTGTCCGCCATAATGTCGCAGTCACAATAAAAATCGCTGATCGCCGCCATTACTAGTAAAAAAAAAATTATTAATAAAAATGCCATAAAACTATCCCCTATTTTGTAAACGCTATAACTTTTGCGCAAACCAACTATAATCGCTTTGTCAGGTCACCTCGAGGCGAGGTGACAGATGCACACCGTAGGGATCAGGAGTGCACCGCAAGGTTGTGGACCCTACGGCTGACTGCTGCGCACGGGGATCCCACCGGGGTTAAGATTCCCTGGGGCGCGGAGTCTAAGAGCCAGCAGGTGTTCACCAGAGCCTCTAGAGGTGAGGATGGACTGGGCTGTAACTGGGCTGCAACTGGCTCCAGGTCGCGACCTCCAGGGTCCCCCAGCTCGCACCCACAGTAGGCAACAGGAGGATAGAGATAGTGAGGGATAAAGCCAAGGTCGGGGCCACAAGCACACAGGAATAGTCAGGGACACGCCAATAGGTCAGGATCACAGGCAAACAGGGATAGTCAAGGACACGCCAAAGTTGGTAACAGAACAACAGAAGAGCACACGGCAGGTAACAGGAAGCTAACACACAAAGGTTGATCAGCAGGGTTGACCTGCAGTGCACAGGTTAATATAGAGCTCTCTGATAGGAGCTAGGGTGGAGTCATGCCAGAGGATGGATTACAAAAGCAGTCAGGTGAGGGTCGGCTGGTCTCTAGAGATGAACACATGGAAACAGGTAAGCAAACTATTGCAAAACCATGACACGCTTATTGCAATTTTTTTTTACCAAAAATATGTAGAAGAATACGTATCGGCCTAAACTGAGGGAAAAAAATGTTTTTATATATTTTTCGGGGGATATTTATTATAACAAAAAGTAAAAAATAATTCATTTGTTTCAAAATTTACGCTTTATTTTTGTTTATAGCGCAAAAAATAAAAACCGTAGGGGTGATCAAATACCACCAAAAGAAATCTCTATTTGTGGGAAAAAAAGGACGTCAATTTTGTTTGGGAGCCACGTCGCACGACCGCACAATTGTCAGTTAAAGCGACGCAGTGTCGAATCGCAAAAAGTGGTCTGGTCTTTGACCAGCAAAATGGTCCAGAGCTGAAGTGGTTAAAGTAGAGCTAAAGGCAAAAATTGCAAATTGAGAGGGTGACTCTCCCGACAGAATAGAAACTCAAAAATTGCACTTGTACAGAAAGGGTGTAAAAATACAAAAGCTGAAATGGTTTCTAATGTTTGGTTGTCTCACTATTGACTTGGCTGTGGTCTCCATGTGGGTGGACAAATGTCACTAACTTATACTGCTCTATAAAGCTGTTTGTAGTGTTTTGAACCTTACAATGCCTCTGTACTTCCCAATATTCCATTATTATTGATCGGGAACAGTAGCTTTCTGGGAAGCACAGACACCAATCTGGGGACTGCAGCATGGAGTCTATCCATTTCCCCTTGTGGAAGCCTCGCTAATGAGCACATGGACTCCTAATTACACACAACATCTGCCACAATTGTCAGCAGCCTAAAGACTCTGCCCTTTGCTGTATTTATGCATTGATTGTGTACTTTTCTAATCTCTAATCAATACATTTTCAAAGCTCTACATACAATTGAACTTATTGGAAGATAGGAGAGTTTAGCTGCATGTAAAGCTGCACACAGGTCACAGAGAAACATCTAGAGTGGACAGAACATGGCCCCATGGGCTATCTGGCTATATGGTGATTTTTGCAGAAGTAATGGAATTTGGCTGATACATTTGGAGAAAACAAAAGTGGTTCTAGCATAAGATATTGAAACATATGAAGAAAAGGGACCAATTGCTGCATAAAGCCTGCCTCATTTTTTTTTTAACTTTTTTTTTATCTAAATCTAAATTTGTCCCAAACATGTTTGAATCCACTGTTGACTGATTCACTTTCTCTACTGGTAGGCCATTCCAAGCATAAATTACTCTTTTGGTAAAATAATATATTCTAAGATTAGTGTAGTGCAGACCCCAGACCGGGGTGGCTGTTTGATCCCAGGTCCATTCTCTGTAAGGTACATGACAGCCAGGCACACAGTAGTTCACAGTGACTCAAGTCAGAAAACAGGCTGTGCATGTCTTTTCGTATTTTATTTGCTGGTTTAACTTGAGTGTGGTGTGGGTGAACCTTGGGATACTCCAAACCTAGCAGAAACCCAATAGAGGACACTTGTGACTAATCAGCTTCTTCAGGGTGCTACCATCCTCTTGAATTGTTACTAAACTCACAACAGTAAAATCAGTCTGTATATGCAGTAAATCATGCTTGTTATACTCACTGTGCAACCTAAGGGGTTTATCATCAGCATTGAGTAAAAAAGGCTGTTTGATCCTGTCTTCTCTGATCCTCCCCTTCTTCCACTGTCCCCAATCCATCTCCTGCTAGAACAGAGCCTTGGGGGCAAGCTGCGCATGCTCAGTTTTGCGTGTAGTACTTGGGAGAGTGCATTTGATCAGCACAGGGCTAATCAGCACTGTCCAGACATAGAGTCAGTGGTCATGTAGCCTCAAAGGACAATGAGAGTAGAATGAAAACTCCTCTTAGAAGCTTTAACCAGTGCTCGGCCTGACACTGATAGAAGCCACAAGACTGCTATATACAGCTGATGAGAAAAGGTATTTAGCAGTTTATATTTACTAAAATAATTGCATTTCCATGTTCTCTGTATTGTGGTAGACCAGATATAGTGAATGCAGGGTCCTGGGTTTATTAACACTTTAAGAGAACTACAATGCGGGGGGAACTCTTGAAAGAGGTTAACCTAAGTCAAAAGAGATCTAGTGAGCTCTCCCAAAGATGGCAAGGACAGTCTCTAGGATTCTTGAGGCTAGTACTCACTGTACCCTGGGTACTGTAATGTGTCCTGTAGTAACAACCAGCCTCTGTACCGGATGCTTCCGGCCTGGATCATCTTCAAAACTTCCTGCATTGCTTCAGGGTCCTCTGGATGAGGGTCCCAGAGCTCTAGTTGATGCTGGGATCCCAATAAGGGTTTCTTCTGCCTGATATTTGACAGCCCTGGGGGTCACAGCCCTCAGGCTGGGTCTTCTTCCCCTAGGAACAAGAGACCACTTTTCTATGCCCCAGACTGTTTATACCCCTCTAAGACCCCTGCTAGTCACTCTCCTGACCAGGGATTGGCTGAGGCTGTATGAATATTCAGGGCAGGGTCTGCCTCTCCCAACCCACAATATTCTAGAACTCAGTGGAATGCATAGGGAAGTAGTTGAATCTGCATAAGCAGAACTCATAACAGCTAAAAGCAATTTTGCTCTCCTGTTACAGGGAAGCCACAAAAATACATTTACCTTAAAAGTGGATGTAAACCCAATGTCATCCTTTCTAAACTACTGCCATAGGGGTTATCTATAAGGATATACATGCCTCCTTCATGTATCTTTACCTGTCAAATTTCTCCCCTCTGTCTGTTATGAGACCCGAAAAACTACAGATTCTGTGGGTTGGTCTGTTGTCTGGAGCTCGGTGGGTGGAGTCGTGATGTCAGTAGACTCCCCCACCCCCCCACCTCTACACTCCCCTTGTCAATATGCATTTTCTCCTGTGTATTTCTTACACTGAACTTCTGCTATGATCTCTAACATCCAGCGAAAAGACAGGAAAGTAACCACATGACTTCAGCATGCCCAATCATGCTGAGGTGTGGAACATCCAATCCTGGAAGAGCAGCAGAAGAAAGGAGCGGAAGGGAATTAAAAAATAATGCATGTCTCTTAGGCTAGTGCACCAGATATGTAAATCACCTGTCACTCACAGCAAGGGGGAGGATTTGACAAAGTTTTTCCCTGCTTGTCAAGATTTATCTCACTGAACAATAAAAGAGGATTGCTCAGAGATGGATTAACTCTTTTTGGCAAGACTGTGCTCAAATCATAGGAAATCTTATACTCTACATCATGACATCATGACATAAAAAAAAATTATAATTTCGGGTTTGCATTCACTTTAACTATAGCAAACTAACTAGGAGGGTGTTGCATTCGTTTTGGACTTTCTTAAAGGCTAGTGTGAGGTCATTGTATTCTTTATCTTAACATCATATTGAAAATACTGTCCGCCTAAACCTTATTCACACCCATGGGGGGAGGGGGTCTATATGTTTTATGCTTTATAAAATATTTGGTGCACACATTTCAGAAGCATTTGTGAACGATGAGCAAAATGTCCCGTAATTTTTAAAAGATTTATTCCTGTACCTTCAGCTTTAGCTAGTGGCCAAAATGTGGTACAGTTTTCAACCTCAGGTGCTTTTTTTCTTAGCATTGATGCCATTCAGAGATCACACTTTCTCAATGAATGCAAAGTTTTCTTTGATTGGACAAGGTGAAGATTGTGAGTTCACCTTTTCGCCTTACCACGTTTTCCAGTCAGAAAATGCTTTTCATTTATTGGGAAAGTTGCCATATCTAAATGTAGCATCCTTCTAGATAGGTGTTAGGATTAGGTACATTTAGTTTGGCCCACTGTAACTAGTGTGACTGTGTTGACTGCTTTTCCTTGGCTAGTCCAGAAAGGTCTGGAAGTTAGTGGGCAGGAAGGGTCTAATTAGCAGAGAAGCGTGGTCTTTTACCTTAGTAGGAGATCATAACCTAAGGGGAGCTGCTTGCCCCCTTAGGCCATCCTGCCATGTGTCTACAGGGTGTTGAGGTCTCAGGTGCCCTGGAGGCTGACTTTTCTGGAAGCTACAGAAAGCTACAGAAAGCTGACTGATGGACTCTCCTCTGAGGATCTAGTCTTGTATCACAGCGGGAAAGTGTCACAAGGATATCAGAAGAGGGCAACCAATTTTCTAAGGACTGAGGCTATCCTGCGTGTGTTAGAGTCCGCTGTGTGTGCCAAGGGTACATAGTGTCCAGTGTCCTAAAGAGCTCAGTCTACAGTATTTAATTCCTAGTGTCCACCTATTTGTACTTTTGGAGTACCCCACTCAATTAGTTAAGTGAAAAATATAAAAAGTCAAACAAGATGTGCATGTGACACAAACAGTGGCAAACTGTGTAAATGAAACTGGATGGGAGTTTTGGTCCACAGTGATGATTAGTGCTGCACACAATGACACCTCATGTGCTCTGCCACCTGGTGTACAATAAAACTCTTACCAGAGCAAATTAACTCTTCTGTGCTGACGTCAGATGTGACAAAATGCGTAACCCGGAGCTATCATTTGTGGCATCACCAGTTACTCTCCAACGAGGAAGTTGTTGGTTTGATTCCCAGGATTGACTTTCTACAGATGAGCACTTCTCAGCCTTTTACATTGTGAATAAATAGAGGCTTTTTAAAAATAAATTCCTTAGTGCATTTTAACACTGTGGATTTCTTAGCTTTTTCCTTCCACATGATCCTATGTTGGCTGTCTATTGATCTACGAAGCTATTACAAAACCCAGTGGAGGCTTAGCATTCTGAGCAGGGGACCATACAGATACACAAGCGCATTTGACTTTTTTTACCTTAAAGAATCCATTTGCTCTGTTGTATTTATATGAATATGTATAGTTATTTTATTTACCGTATATATGTTTTATTGCTATTTTTAACGCAGCACTTTTGGAACTATAATGGTTATACCATTTTACCAAGTCTTGTTCAGAAACCACGCTGATGCCAATGAAGTGTCTAAATTATTACATCAGCGACATAACCATGTGATATCACCACAGCAATTGCAAATATAGAACAACAAAAGCCACGCTAATTCAATAAAAGTAAGTGAAAACAAATATTCAATAAAACATAACTTCACATTATTACATAAAATCCATGTGAAAAAGTGATAAGTATTGAAGAAATCTTCTTAAAAAGTTCATTTGACAATCTAACACCAAGAATAAAAAGAACTGATTCTGTGAAAGCCACCACCTCTGATAGTAACGGCGCTTACCAGATCCTATTGACCCTCTATTTCTAGAGAGGTCAAACGAGCAATGATCTTCTTAATCACCTGTAGGATGATACAGGTAGAAGTACGCTCCTATGGAACTAGACTTCTACTGCTTGTCTATAGATCAACCATGCCAATTGCCATAGACAGAAGTATATAGGTAAAAAAGACGCTCCAATAGTGTAAAATCGCTCAGTCACTTTATTTAAAACATTAAAATTGCACTTACATCTGTATGTAGTATATAAGCCAAACTGTACAGTCTCTTTTGCCAGAAAACAGTACACCCGCTCTTCTGGGATCAATGTGAACACAATGGCGTCAGCACGCATCACCGCCCTGCATGTTTCCTCATAAATTATGTCATCCGGGGCACGAATTAGCACGGCTCGTGTTATATATTTGAAATTGCTGTGGTTATACCATTTGTATGGATGGTTGTGCCAGCAGCTTAAAGTGGTGTTGCACATAAAAAAAAAAAAAAAAAAATTCACTAAAATTCCTAAAAAAAAATAATAATAAAAAAAAAAAATAGGATTTTTTTAACTCACCTCTAAATGCCTGTTGCTAGGGGGTCCCTCGTCGTCTACCTCCTTCAGTGCATGGGGTCTTGATGTCACTTCCCCTCAGTGCAGGAAGGGCTAGCTCTGCCCCCTCCCTCCTGTCAGTCATCTGGGACACGTGACAGGTCCCAGATGACTGCGTGGCCAATCACGGCGCGCGGCTTAGTTCCCCCGGATTGCTGAACCCTGGGACAGGTAAGTGTCCAATTATTAAAAGTCAGCAGCTGCAGTATTTGTAACTGCTGACTTTAATTTTTTTTTTTTTTAGGGGAACTACCCTTTAATTAGAGTTTATAGTGCAATTCTATTTTTATGCCTGTCCCACTCAATTCCCTAACCCCATCCAAGTTACCTAAAAATAAAAGTACCAAAAAAGAAAACCCCTAGACTGTTCACTGAGCTAAAGAGTGACTGTGACCATGTGATTGGCTAGAGAAACTATAGGGAAAAAGATTCTCTGTATTTTACCTAGCGGCTCCTTCAGGTGTACATAAATGTCAACTTTAATTCTAACCTCTCCAATCTGTCATAAAAACCATGAACAGATATATATATATACAGTGCCTTGCGAAAGTATTCGGCCCCCTTAAACTTTTCAAACTTTTGCCACATTTCAGGCTTCAAACATAAAGATATAAAATTTAAATTTTTTGTGAAGAATCATCAACAAGTGGGACACAATTGTGAAGTGGAACGAAATCTATTGGATAATTTAAACTTTTTTAGCAAATAAAAAACTGAAAAGTGGTGCGTGCAAAATTATTCGGCCCATTTACTTTCAGTGCAGCAAACTCACTCCAGAAGTTCAGCAAGGATCTCTGAATGATCCAATGTTGTCCTAAATGACTGATGGTGATAAATAGAATCCACCTGTGTGTAATCAAGTCTCTGTATAAATGCATCTGCTCTGTGATAATCTCAGGGTTCTGTTGAAAGCGCAGAGAGCATCATGAAGACCAAGGAACACACCAGGCAGGTCCGTAATACTGTTGTGGAGAAGTTTAAAGCCGGATTAGGATACAAAAAGATTTCCCAAGCTTTAACCATCCAAGGAGCACTGTGCAAGAGATCATTTTGAAATGGAAGGAGTATCAGACCACTGCAAATCTACCAAGACCTGGCCGTCCCTCTAAACTTTCAGCTCAGACAAGGAGAAGACTGATCAGAAATGCAGCCAAGAGGCCCATGATCACTCTGGATGAACTGCAGAGAACTACAGCTGAGGTGGGAGAATCTGTCCATAGGACAACAATCAGTCGTACACTGCACAAATCTGGCCTTTATGGAAGAGTGGCAAGAAGAAAGCCATTTCTCAAAGATATCCATAAAAAGTCTCGTCTAAAGTTGGCCACAAGCCACCTGGGAGACACACCAAACATGTGGAAGAAGGTGCTCTGGTCAGATGAAACCAAAATCGAACTTTTTGCCCACAATGCAAAACGATATGTTTGGCGTAAAAGCAACACAGCTCATCACCCTCAACACACCATCCCCACTGTCAAACATGGTGGTGGCAGCATCATGGTTTGGGCCTGCTTTTCTTCAGCAGGGACAGGGAAGATGGTTAAAATTGAGGGGAAGATGGATGCAGCCAAATACAGGACCATTCTGGATAAAAACCTGTTGGAGTCTGCAAAAGACCTGAAACTGGGACGGAGATTTATCTTCCAACAAGACAATGATCCCAAACATACAGCAAAATCTACAAAGGAATGGTTCACAAATAAACGTATCCAGGTGTTAGAATGGCCAAGTCAAAGTCCAGACCTGAATCCAATCGAGAATCTGTGGAAAGAGCTGAAAACTGCTGTTCACAAATGCTCTCCATCCAACCTCACTGAGCTCGAACTGTTTTGCAAGGAAGAATGGGCAAGAATTTCAGTCTCTCGATGTGCAAAACTGATAGAGACATACCCCAAGCGACTTGCAGCTGTAATCGCAGCAAAAGGTGGCTCTACAAAGTATTAACGCAAGGGGGCCGAATAATTTTGCACGCCCCACTTTTCATTTTTTTATTAGTTAAAAAAGTTTCAAAAATCCAATAGATTTCGTTCCACTTCACAATTGTGTCACACTTGTTGGTGATTCTTCACAAAAAATAAAAATTGTATATCTTTATGTTTGAAGCCTGAAATGTGGCAAAAGGTTGAAAAGTTCAAGAGGGCCGAATACTTTTGCAAGGCACTGTATATATATATATATATATATATATATATATATATATATATATATATATATATATATATATATATATATATATATATATATATATATATGTTAGGTTTTTTTCTTTCAATGTAATGGCATAACAAAAAAACATATCCTACTTACCTCCACTGTGCAGTTAGTTTTGCCCGATCATCGCTCGCGGCTCCTCCTCGCATCTGTAAACCCCCCAGGAGAAGCGCTCTCCCTGGAGGTTACCTTGTGGGTGCCCGCTCCAGAGTCCAGCATTTGCATCCATAGACACAGAATGCCAGACTCGGCCCCGCCCCCTGGCTCCCACGTCATTGTATTTGATTGACAGCAGCAGGAGCAAATGGCTGCGCTGATATCAATCTATCCAATCAAGAGCCGCAACCCCAGACAGAGAGGTAGAGCTCCTCTACGCCGAGGGAATGAACAGGCTCAGGGGAGTAAAATGGGGGGCCGGGGGGCTGGTCAGTGACAGAAGTTTTTTTTCATAGGATGCATTAAGGTGAAAAAATACGAGGGTTTACAACCCCTTTCAGGATTTACACTATGTGACGTTTATCTCTTTGCTGATGCATTCCACTGGATACTACAATCTGAGACCAGAGGAGTATCGTTTTCCATGTGACAGTTGGAAAATCCTGCTCTTTGTATGCTAAGGAACAACTGTGGATGAAGCATATGAAATTTATGAGCCCCTTTTGACTACCCGTAATAGGTGGTCAACACTGTCTGGTAAGAGTACACCCTAACCTATGGTGGTGGTCTGTTCACTTCTGCACATATTCATACTGTGAAGGGATTTCATTGGTGCCATTTTGAAGACACATGGACTGATTTGCATTTTTTATTTTCAAGCGCAACACATATGTTTTTTATTATATATATATATATATATATATATATATATATATATATATATATATATATATATACAGGGCGTTTTTTTCTCAGAGAATAGGTGCAGGAACTCTTACCTTCCCCCTTCGTTTCTGCTCCCTACCCGCACCTAAGCTCCGTTCGTTGGTTCCACCTCCTACCGATCTCCCAGTACTGCCCATTTTAGAGAATACAGAACCAAGTATCATTTCTGCTACTAAGTGATTTGCAGGGAATTTGTTAATGATAACAAAGAAAGACAGTAAAATAGATCCCCTGCAGTGAGCAACAACAGACCTTACCCCAGCAAGTAGATCCCCCCCCCTCCCCCAGCAATGATAGACCTCACCCTAGAAAAAATAGAGCCTCACAACAAACTATCACTCCAGCAACAATAGACCCCCGACAGCAACAGATGTCCCAGCAGACTGCATCAGTAGACCTTCCAGGAGGCAACAACAAAATACCTCTCCCTCAACAGTAGATCCCTCCCAGCAACAATACCCCCCCCCCCCAGAAACATAAGACTAGCAACAATAGACCTCCATGCAAAAATAGATCCCCAGTGAGAATAGATCCCCAAGCAGCAAGTATCAATAGACCCTCCAGCACTCCTTGTATACATTCAATGCTGGAGGTGCCGAAACTGCGTTCCCCCACGTTCCTGCTGAAAAATAGCCCTATGTATATATATATATATATATATATATATATATATATATATATAATATTTTAGATATAAAAATATCCAGTATATATAAATAGCAGTCCAAGTCCTTTTCTGTGTTCTTGTTCTCTCAAAAGGTATATTTATTGAAAACCTGCCAGGAGAACACTTAGAAGTTGTTTTTAAAATAACCTAATCTGGTACAGTAATGGCTGGGTTTGCGATCCGCTCTGCTATTATAATGCAGTTGTTTTCTATATGACATTCGTGGAACTCAGATCTGAAGACGGAGGAATATTTAGTGGCACTACTCGTTAGAGCCGCCGCTCTCTCCATTCTTAAGTAGCTGCCGAAGGTCCTGGCTGCTGTCAGGTTTTTAAGCTGCTAATGAGTGCTACTATGGGCTTCTATTCTTAACTTACCTCGGCGGAATAGGCTTCCTTCTGTCACTTAGCTGAGATTATTTAGCAGGCCGCCAGCTTAAAAAATACCCGAGAAAGGATAGCTTTGACTTAGGTGCTCGCTTTTTATTTACTGAATTTGGGAAATGAAAGATATGCTGCTTGTAAACACAAATCAGCAAAAGCAATTATACCAGAGAGTAATGCTGGAGGGAGAAGGTATACGAAATGCAAATGATACTTCCCTGGAAATGTCATTATTATGAATATTATGAATAATGATACAAATAAATGATTTATACACACTATACCATCGCCTGCGGTGATTTACAAATTAAGAGTCACAAACCAGTTCAAATGATACAGATATATAAAACACTTGAAAGAGCAAACACCTGAACCTACATCTTGGAAACACTATAAATGGCGCAGAAGACGTGCCCAAAGGAAGCGTAGAAAAGATAAGTGATAAATGCAGTTCAGGTTGTCTGAATAAACGTGTCCCTTACAAATACAGTTTTTTATGTTTATATAACCTTCCTAAGGCTTCATGTATACAGGCATAAAAAATAAAAAAAAACGCCTCATTTACAATGGCAGTTGGGAATGCGGCTAAAGAGGAATTTTCCACCACTTAACTAGAATGAGGAGGTATTACTTGGAGTTTAGTCTTGCTTTAACACCTTCCCACCCAGTCTATAGCACAATGATTTGTTTTATTATTTATTTCAGGTACTTATATAGTGCTGTCAATTTATGCGGTGCTTTACATATACATTGTACATTCATTGACAAGGGGCCGGACACCCGAATGCAATAAGCAAAAAAAATTGCAATTTTTACTAGTAATGGCGGCGATCAGCGATTTTTATTGTGACTGCGACATTATTGCGGACACATCGGACATTTTTGACACATTTTTGGGACCATTGTCATTTATACAGCAATCAGTGCTATAGAAATACACTGATTCCTGTGTAAATGACACTGGCAGTGAAGGGGTTAACCACTAGGGGGCTGTGTAGGGGCTAAGTGTGTCCTGGGGAGTGTTTCTAATGGCGGGGGGCGTGGCTACGTGTGACAAGTCACTGATCTCTGCTCCCGATCACAGGGAGCAGAGATCACTGACACTGTCACTAGGCAGAGTGGGGAGATGCTTGTTTACATTAGTATCTCCCCGCTCTTCCTCTCCGTGAGGCGACTGCAGGTATCCCTGCGGCGATCGAGTCCGCAGGAACCGCGACCCGACTCATGGAGCTTGCCGCCTCTTAGAGGGCAACGTACAGGTACGTTAGTTTGCCTGTACGAGCCCTTCTGCCGACGTATATCGGTGTGAGACTATCGGCAAGCAGTTAAGCTGCAAAGGTGTACTCAGCAGGAATTTTTTCCCCTGTTGCATTCGGCAGACATTTAGGGGGTTAAGACAGGCAGTAAGGAAGCAATATATCACCTCCTTGTCGCCTGTCAAAGTCCTCTGAAAGTTGATCCTAGCATGGATTGCTTTTCTGGGGGGCTGCAGTATAATTGGATATTCTAGTCAAAAAAACATGCTTATATGCCTACGCTGCTAAACGCCATATGCCTGTAGGTGCTCAAGAATTTTTTACTCTGGGTCTTTATGCCATCTCCTGGCAGAAAGATCCAGCATAGATAGAATTATTTTAAACACTTGACCTCGGGAAGGTTTTACCCCCTTCATGGCAGGTAGTTTTTGCTATTCAACACTACTGTGCTACTTTAACTGGCAGTTGTGTCTTCATGCAACACTGTATGCAAATTAAATTTGTATCATTTTTTTTCACACAAATAGAGCTTTCTTTTGGTGGTATTTAATCACAACTGGGTTTTTAATTTTTGCTGTATAAATGAAAAAAGACAAAAAAAATTGAAAAAAACCCCCAATATTTTCTACTTTCTGTTATAACACACATCCAATAAAATCCAATTTCTTCATAAGTTTAGGCCAAAATGTATTCTGCTACATGTCTTTGGTAACAAAAAAATCCCAATAAGTGTATTTTAATTGGTTTGTGTGAAAGTTCAGCTAAAAACCATAGTACATATATTTGCAAGTATGATGTACTGATGGCCTCTTATTTCTTGAGCCCCGAAAGTGGCAGGACAGTACAAATACCCCCCAAATGACCCCTTTTTGGAAAGTAGACAGTCCAAGGTATTTAGTAAGAGGCATGGCAAGGTTTTGAAGTTGTACTTTTTTTGTCAAAATGTTTTGGAAAATTAAGAAATTATTAAATATTTTTTTTCACTTGTCTTATTTACATACTGTCATCAGTACAGTGCAGGGTCATCATATAACTGGTGTGGTGATGATCAGGGACACTGACTGGTGACAGTTTAAAAAATATATATTTTTATCATTTTATTTCAATTTTTTCAATATTTTATATTGCTTTTTTTTTTCTCTTGCTTTTAATACTGTGACCAGAGCAACACAGCTTTACCACAGTAACACTGTACTACTCTAGGGAGGTGATTAAGATTTCTTTGCTTATAACAGTGAATATCACTGTTATAAAAAACAATTTTTACTGAATAAAATAGATTCATTCATTGTTTACTATTGTGTTTAGCTGTGATTGGCCCATGGCTAATCACACGGTACAGATGGGCTGTGATTGGCCCTGTTTGTACCATGTGACCAATTACAGAGATCATCATAATAGTGCACAATGGAAGGCATGAATGAAAGACATTCATTGTGTACAATTGTCATGTGATCTGCTGTGATTGGCCACAGCAATCACATGGTACCGGCAGCAGGCTGGTACAATGATTTTTCATCTGCTGTGTCCGGTAGACACAGCGGGTGATAGATCACACCACTCATACCACAGTGCGGCCAGTGGGGCGCCTTTTGGGGAAGATGTCATATGACGTCTACCCAGAACGAGAGACCACCCGGCCGTCATTTGACTAAAGAATGGCTAGATTCCCATAGAAAGTAATTTAACATAAAGGCTATTCTACATTATTGTCATAGCCAGGAGTATACAGGGCTTAAAGAATATGTACAATGCAGTATGAAAAAATCAGCACAAAGAAACAGTACCTACATTTATTGAGAAGTGCCCCATGGTGTTCTCTAATTCGTGGCACTCCTCACTTTCAATGCCATTACATGTCAGACTAAAGAGGCCGAATAAATTTTTTTAATTAAAGAGGTTCTCAACCCCCCCCCCCCATTTTTTTCCCACTTACTTGCTGTAGTGCTGTTCAAAGCACATACTCAACTGCACAGCGAATCCAGCATTGTCCCACTGCGATTCACTGTTCGGATGCCACACAGCATGTCCTGCACCACCATCTTGGTCCTCTTAAAATGGTTGTAAAGGCAGAAGGTTTTTTATCTTAATCCATTCAATGCATTAAGATAAAAAGCCTTCTGTGTGCAGCAGCCTCCCCAATACTTACCTGAGCTACATCTAGATCCAGCGATGTTGAAGGAGTGTCCCGGCTGCCCAGGACTCCCCTCCTCATTGGCTGAGACAACAGCGCAGTGCCATTGGCTCCTGCTGCTGTCACTCAAAATCAGTCAGCCAATGAGGAGAGAAAGGGGCGTGGCCGGGCCGCAGCTCCATGTCTGAATGAACACAGGGAGCTGTGACTCGGCTCGGGTGCCCCCATAGCAAGCTGCTTGCTGTGGGGCCACTCAACAGGAGGGTGGAGCCAGGAGCACAAAAGAGGGACCAGAGAAGAAGAGGATCTGGGCTGCTCTGTGTGAATCCACTGCAAAAGAACAAGTAAGTATAACACATTTGTTATTTTTAACAAAACAAAAATGAGACTTTAGTAACCCTTTAAGCTGGCTGCCTCTTCTAGTTGTAAGGCAGCCAGTTCCTATGACATGCTGGACCCACCCCCTGTGGGATGTGATGCATGTATCCAAAGAGGCTGCATGACCAAATACACGGGGGGTGGGGCTAAAAATAAAACATGGAAAAGAAAGAATAAATACATTTCCTGCAATTCTACTTGCAGGCTTGGAGAATGTTAAAGTGAAACTAACTCCCTTTTGGGAGTTAATTTCTGCTTTAGGAGGCTGAGGACATTCTTACATTTCACATTATTGATGACTTCACTCACTTGACATTGATTTATAAGAAAGCTGCGGTTCACATTGTATTTTACCAAGAAAACTGTCACTATATCAGAGTGTCCTTGCTCTCCTTTCCTTCTGTCTTCTATAAAGCTGTCTTTGGTTGAAATGATAATTTAAAGCAGAACTAGTCACCATTTGCACATTAAATATAATGGAAGCCCACCTTAAAGCATTAAAGCCAGTGGTGGTGGAGGGGTGGGGTGGGGTGGCGGAGGACTTTGGATTTCAAATGAACCTGGCCATAAATGGGTGGAATTTTTGAAAGAATGTTATGTAGTGATATGTATCTATCTATCTATCTATCTATCTATCTATCTATCTATCTATCTATCTCTCTCTCTCTCTCTCTCTCTCTCTCTCTCTCTCTCTCTATATATATATATATATATATATATATATATATATATATATATATATATATATGTATATATATATATATATATATATATATATATATATATATATATATATATGTATATATATATGTGTGTTTGTGTGTATGGCCATGTATTTTATATATGGTGTTATATGGACACATACAGTACAAGATTGACCAGGCCAGATTTCAGTTGACTGACTTGTTGAGTGACTTGTCCGAGCCAACTCAATTACACATATCAAAGGGGACTATCAAAGGGGACTTGTTGACCAAAAGATTGTTAAGGTGGTATCTGTTAATCTAAGTGCGCGCATTGAAGAAAACCTGTTGGTGTTAATATGCAAGAATTTAGATTGGGGTATAGGCCTTATTCTATACACCAAAAGGTTGTTAAGGTGGTATCTGTTAATCTAATTGCGCATATTGAAGGTAACTTGTTTATGTTTATATGCAAGAATGCAAATTAGGGCAGTTTATGACTACAGCTGTTCACGGCTAGGGGTAATCTTTTGTCACTCTGAAAAAAAAAGACACAAGGAGATCAAAGCTTTTAATGGAAAGGGCCAATCAAATTGCTCAGCCATTCAATGCGTAGGATATATAACATGACATTCAGTCTTGTCTGGGTGTGTGGTCATGAAGGCACCAAGGTCTGAAGAATTGGGTTGCTGCGGAAGAGTACTTATAATAACGAATTAATCATCTACCCACCACTACATATACTATATCACTACATGTTATAGGAAAGTTTTTAATTTTTTTAACCATCAGTGGGTCAAAACGACGTTTGTTTTTGACCGCATTGATGAGAAGATTCAAAGGAGCTGGATAGAATGTTTTTCTTGAATAAACTTGGGTACCAATCTCTATCTCGGAACCAATCAGTGGGCGCGTTTGTCTCACTGTGTAATCTGGGAAGGGGTACTTAAGGTGCCAAAGTCACGTGGTTCCAAGTTCCGGTCCAGAGGTGGTTTCTGACTCCATGGTCCTGGTCCTCCTGACCAGCCCCCAGGGGCCCTCGTGGCCTGGGGTGTGGATCCATCCGTTTCCAAACCTCAGAACTGGCTAGTTCGAGGCACAGTAACTGGAAGGAGGATTCTAAGGTGTTCCGGTGCCGTCTCGGGTTTTGGAGAGGCCCAGCAACTCTACACGCGACCAGGGGAGGACTCTTCAGTGGGAGGGCCACGCACAAGGCTGGCTGCTCAGTAAGAGCCTGGAAGCTGAGCTGCCATGGACACTGATTGAATCCATTTCTCCTGCTTGACAGGAATGCCTGTCTGTCATTCTCTCTCCTGTTGCTGCCTAATGTATGGATTTCCGACTCCTCTGTTCCAGCAACTTTAACTCTGCCTTATCTCTCCTGCATCCATTAATCACTCCTTCAAAGCTCCCCTCCCCTGTCAGCTTGTTCGACTTCAGGTCACTTCAGTTTTCCTTGTTGGTCACTTTCACTTTGTCTCATCTCACTTCCGGCACATCTCTTTATCTTTTTATCTTCTCTGCACAATCCTAAGCATCAGCACCAATTCTCCTGTCCACATTAACACTTCTTCACCTTCTTCTATCAGCTGTCCCATCCATAAATGTGCACTGCACATCCTGCAGCCTCTGCTCTCAGCTCCGGACATTCCACACAGCCATTTGGCTGACACCCTTCCCATTCCAGTTTACTCCTCTACTAACTGTCCTGTCCCTAATATGTAGCCGCAGAACCCTCCAAAGAAGTCTGTGACAACCAAATCCTCCACAGAAGTCTATGACAACCAAACCCACCATAGAGGAAAAAAGATTTCATCTCCAAATACAGAAAGGTTTCTTCACAGTAAGAGCTGTGAAAATGTTGAATGGATTCCCTGCAGAGGTGGTTCTGGCAAGCTCAATAGATTGCTTTAAGAAAGGCCTGGATTCTTTCCTAAATGTACATAATATAACTGGGTACTAGGGATGAGCCGAAGCACCCCCCGGTTCGGTTCGCACCAGAACTTTCGAACGGACCCCAAATTCGAACGAACTTTAGAACCCTATTGAAGTCTATGGGACTCGAACGTTCTAAATTAAAAGTGCTAATTTTAACGGCTAATATGCAAGATACTGTCCTAAAAAGGGTTTGGGGACCTGGCTCCTGCCCCAGGGGACATGGGTCAATGCATAAAATGTTTTAAAAATGGCCGTTTTGGCGGGAGCACTGATTTTAATGACGATTAAAGTGAAAAAAAAGTGAAATATTCCTTTAAATATGGTGCCTGGGGGGTGTCTGTAGTATGCCTGTGAAGTGCCACGTGTTTCCTGTGTTTAGAACAGTCCCTGCACAAAATGACATTAAATGGAAATAGCACCATTTAAAACTGCTTGCGGTTTTAATGTTATATCTGGTTCCTGCAATATGGTTGAAAATCATTGAGAAAAATGGCATGGGTAGCCCTCCCTGCCCATTACCAGCCTATTTGGGTCTTGTACGCATATTAAGGGGAACCCTGTACCCATATTAAAAAAAGGAAATGCGTGTGGCCCCCAGGCCCTATATACTCAGAACAGCAGTATACAGGCGGTGCAAACAAGACAGGGACTGTGTAGGTTTGTTGTGTTAAGTTGAATCTGTTTGTAATTTTCAACTGGTACATTTTTAAAGTGTAGCTCCAGTCAAAAAAACTATTTTTAAGCTTTTTGGAAAACATAGGGAAGGGTTATCACCCCTGTATAATTTGTTTTGTCGTCCATCTTTTTTCATCTCACTTGCTGTTGTCTCCTTCCGTTTGCAAGTAGGAGATGTTTGTAAATTGGATGTTTGAAAGTAGGGGCCTGCCCTATATGCTCTGCAGAAATGGCGGAACAAGGTGTTGGTTTTGCCACAACATTGTAAGCCCTCAAAGTGACTCTTCGTGGGCGCTGGAGCGCCCTGCTGTGAACGATTATATCAAGAATTGTAATTACATGCCATTGTTGAACAGTGGTAGAAAAATTGACCTTTGGTGGTTGTGGTGCTGGTGCCACAACACTATAAGTCCTCACCGCTCCTGTGAAATATTATATCAAGAATTGTAATTACATGTCCCTGTTAAACAGGGGCAGAAAAATTTGGCCGTAGGCACTGCTGCTGGTGCAACCACACTGCAACCTCTTCCATATACTCTAGTTTTATTGCAGGAATTAGCCCTGCTGCAAAGCATTGCATCAAAAATTGTACTTAAACGCCCCTGTTAAACAGGGGCAGAAAAATTGGGCCTTAGGCACTGGTGCTGGTGCCACCACACTGCAACCTCTTCCATATACTCTAGTTTTATTGCAGGAATTAGCCCTGCTGCAAAGCATTGCATCAAAAATTGTAATTAAACGCCCCTGTTAAACAGGGGCAGAAAAATTGGGCCTTAGGCACTGGTGCTGGTGCCACCACACTGCAACCTCTGCCATATACTCTTGTTTTATTGCAGGAATTAGCCCTGCTGCAAAGCATTGCATCAAAAATTGTAATTAAACGCCCCTGTTAAACAGGGGCAGAAAAATTGGGCCTTAGGCATCACCCAGAACCAGAAATGTTCTTCCAACATATCAGCGGAGGAGGAAGAGGATAGACAATCAACATAACAGGACAGTCACTCAGCATCAGCATAGGCAGTCTTGAAGGGATGTGATATTTCCAAAAAAATTATTCTGTTACATCAGCTTCAGGTGCTTGGTAGCTGTGGGTGATCCAAGACTGATTCATCTTGATGAAGGTCAGTCGATCAACTGATTCGGTGGACAGGCGCACCCTGTGATCGGTAACAAAGCCACCAGCAGCACTGAAGGTGCGTTCCGAAAGAACGCTGGATGCAGGACAGGCCAGTAGCTCAATTGCATACTGTGCAAGCTCTGGCCAGTGATCCATCCTCAAGACCCAGTAAGCCAGAGGATTTTCGGTGGGAAAGGTGTCCAAGTCTGACCTTGCCCCTAGGTATTAGACATGTGCATTCGTTTTCGTCCGAATGCATTTTCGTCCGAATTTCAGCTATTTTCGTTTTCGTTTTGCCAAACGATAACGAAAGCACAAAATCCGAAAAACGAAAGATCCGACATAAATAAATGCTTTATTTTCGTTTTCATTGTTACAACAGTTCGATATAGAATAGGAGATTCGACGTGACTCTGACAACGTGTCTATAGAACCTGTGTTCGAATGTGCCTAACCTTACCTCTATTAGTCCAAGATTATATAGAGAAAATATTCGACAGAGAAAAAAGATTTGACAGAGAGAAAAGATTCTGCAAGATACTGTCCTAAAAAGTGTTTGGGGACCCGGGTCCTGCCCCAGGGGACATGTATCAATGCAAAAAAAAGTTTTAAAAACGGCCGTTTTTTCGGGAGCAGTGATTTTAATAATGATTAAAGTGAAACAATAAAAGTGTAATATTCCTTTAAATTTCGTAGGGGGGGGGTTGTCTATAGTATGCCTGTGAAGGGGCGCATGTTTCCCGTGCTTAGAATTGTCCCTGCACAAAGTGTCATTTATGCAGGAAAAAAAGTCCTTTAAAATCACTCGCAGCTATTATGAATTGTCGGCTCCCGTAATACAGAGAACACTCATTGAAAGTCATTGATAAAAAAATAAATAAATAAATAAAAAAAAAAGCGTGGGGGTCCCCCAAATTCAATTACCAGGCCCTTCAGGTCTGGTATGGATATTAAGGGGAACCCTGCCTCAAATTTAAGAAAAAATTTGACGTGGGGTTCCCCCTAAATATCCATAACCAGACCCTTCAGGTCTGGTATGGATATTAAGGGGAACCCCGCGTCAAATTTAAAAAAAAATTGACGTGGGGTTCCCCCTAAAAATCCATACCAGACCCTTTATCCGAGCACGCAACCTGGCAGGCCGCAGGAAAAGAGGGGGGGATGAGAGAGCGGCCCCCCCTCCCTCCTGAACCGTACCAGGCCACATGCCCTCAACATTGGGAGGATGCTTTGGGGGTCTGTGACCCCTCAAAGCACCTTGTCCCCATGTTGATGAAGACAAGGGCCTCATCCCCACAACCCTGGCCGGTGGTTGTGGAGGTCTGCGGGCGGGGGGCTTATCAGAATCTGGAAGCCCCCTTTAACAAGGGGACCCCCAGATCCCGGCCCCCCCCCTGTTTGAAATGGTAAGGGGGTACAAAAGTACCCCTACCATTTCACAAAGAAAGTGTAAAAAATGTTTAAATAAAACAAACACACTTTTGAAAAATTCCTTTATTAAAAATAAAAAAAAAGATTCCAGCGGCGGTAATCCACTCTTGCTATCCATCGACGGACGGTCATATCTCCAGCGATGTCTAATATCATCCAGCGCAGCGCAGCATCCTTCTTCTGTCTCCGTGGAGGAGACACTACAGGCATTCCGGCGGCTGACGTTTGTTATATACGGAGGGCGGGGCCACCCGTCACCTGACCCCGCCCCCCTCTGACGCAAGGGGAAACCCGGGGTTCCCCGTGACGTAGGGGTGACCCGCACCCCTCTGATGTAACACAGGCAGGTTTCCGTTACATCAGAGGGGGGCGGGGTCACCCCTACGTCACGGGGAACCCCGGGTTTCCCCTTGCGTCAGAGGGGGGCGGGGTCAGGTGACGGGTGGCCCCGCCCTCCGTATATAACAAACGTCAGCCGCCGGAATGTCTGTAGTGTCTCCTCCACGGAGACAGAAGAAGGATGCTGCGCTGCGCTGGATGATATTAGACATCGCTGGAGATATGACCGTCCGTCGATGGATAGCAAGAGTGGATTACCGCCGCTGGAATCTTTTTTTTTATTTTTAATAAAGGAATTTTTCAAAAGTGTGTTTGTTTTATTTAAACATTTTTTACACTTTCTTTGTGAAATGGTAGGGGTACTTTTGTACCCCCTTACCATTTCAAACAGGGGGGGGGCCGGGATCTGGGGGTCCCCTTGTTAAAGGGGGCTTCCAGATTCTGATAAGCCCCCCGCCCGCAGACCTCCACAACCACCGGCCAGGGTTGTGGGGATGAGGCCCTTGTCCTCATCAACATGGGGACAAGGTGCTTTGAGGGGTCACAGACCCCCAAAGCATCCTCCCAATGTTGAGGGCATGTGGCCTGGTACGGTTCAGGAGGGAGGGGGGGCCGCTCTCTCGTCCCCCCCTCTTTTCCTGCGGCCTGCCAGGTTGCGTGCTCGGATAAAGGGTCTGGTATGGATTTTTAGGGGGAACCCCACGTCAATTTTTTTTTAAATTTGACGCGGGGTTCCCCTTAATATCCATACCAGACCTGAAGGGTCTGGTTATGGATATTTAGGGGGAACCCCACGTCAAATGTTTTCTTAAATTTGAGGCAGGGTTCCCCTTAATATCCATACCAGACCTGAAGGGCCTGGTAATTGAATTTGGGGGACCCCCACGCTTTTTTTTTTATTTATTTATTTATTTTTTTATCAATGACTTTCAATGAGTGTTCTCTGTATTACGGGAGCCGACAATTCATTATAGCTGCGAGTGATTTTAAAGGACTTTTTTTCCTGCATAAATGACACTTTGTGCAGGGACAATTCTAAGCACGGGAAACATGCGCCCCTTCACAGGCATACTATAGACAACCCCCCCCTACGAAATTTAAAGGAATATTACACTTTTATTGTTTCACTTTAATCATTATTAAAATCACTGCTCCCGAAAAAACGGCCGTTTTTAAAACTTTTTTTTGCATTGATCCATGTCCCCTGGGGCAGGACCCAGGTCCCCAAACACTTTTAGGACAGTAACTTGCAAATTAGCCTTTAAAATGAGCACTTTAGATTTTGAACGTTGGAGTCCCATAGACTTTAATAGGGTTCTAAAGTATGCTATATACTAGCTCCGTCGAATCTTCTTTATACATTCGACAGACACCATAAGCCTTCAAAGACAGATTCGACCGTGATTCATGTGGATTTTCGGACGAATGCAATTTTTGAACGAAAAATGAAATAAATAAAAACGAATTTCGGGAGTAACTAAATAAATTAAGTTTTCAGACGAAAACGAAATTCCGAAACGAAATATTTTACTCTGCACATGTCTACTAGGTATTCCTGCACCATGTAAATCAGACGCTGGCGATGGGTGCTGGAACCGATCATACCTTGGGGCTGCGGACTAAAAATTTGTCTCAAAGCATCAGTCAGACGGCCACCTTCTCCACCGCTCCTTCTGACCGATGCCTCAGCAACACGTTGTCCAGGACCAGGAGTTTGTAACCTCCCAGTCTCTGGGAACGCATTGCACAGACCTTTCTGGGTCACTAAGGACAACATGATCCGCAGCTACCTCCTCCCAGCCACGTACAAGTCCACGTGTTTCTTGGGACTGTAAATCATCCCTACAAGACTGCTGCTGCTGCTGATGCTGAGTGCCAGCCTCCACCTCCATGCTGACACAATCATCCTCCTCTTCCTCCTCCTCATCCTCTTCCTGTGTGATGGGTGGCACAGCAGGAACACTGTCTGGATAAAGGGGGCCTTGAGAGGCAAGGAAGTCCTCCTCTTCCTGCCTCTGTTCTGCCTCAAGTGCCCTGCCCATTATTCCACGCAGCGTATGCTCCAAGAGGTGGACAAGAGGTACAGTGTCACTGATGCATGCACTGTCACTGCTCACCATCCTTGTGGCCTCCTCAAACGGTGACAGGACAGTGCATGCATCCCTGATCATGCCCCACTGGCGTGGTGAGAAAAAACCGAGCTCCCCTGACCCTGTCCTGGTGCCGTAGTCGCACAGGTACTCATTGATGGCCCTCTGCTGCGTGTGCAGCCGCTGCAGCATGGCCAACGTTCAGTTCCACCTGGTGGGCATGTCACATATAAGGCGGTTCTTGGGCAGGTTCAACTCCTTTTGGAGCTCAGCCAGCCGAGCACAGGCATTAAATGATCGGCGGAAATGCACACAGACTTTCCTGGCCTGCTTCAGGACATCCTGTAAGCCGGGGTACCTGCCCAAGAACCGCTGCACCACCAGGTTAAGGACGTGAGCTACACAGGGCACATGGGTCAGTTGTCCCTGTCGGAGGGCGGAGAGGAGGTTGGTGCCATTGTCACAAACCACCATTCCTGGCTTAAGCTGGCGTGGCGTCAACCACCTCTCGGCCTGCCCCTGCATAGCTGACAAAACATCTGCCCCAGTGTGGCTCCTGTCCCCCAAACAAACCAGCGCAAGCACGGCATGGCAAAGTTTTGCCTGCGTACTTGCGTAGCCCCTGGAACGCCTACAAAGCACCGCTGGTTCTGAGGACAGAGCACTGGAAGAGGCCATGGAGGAAGAAGAAGAGGAGGGGGTGGAGGAGAGAGGTGTGTCACAACCAATAGTAGCATTTTGAAGGCGTGGTGGCGGAACAACCTCCAACACTACTGCACCTTGTCCTGCATCCTTCCCAGCTGCCAGAAGAGTGACCCAATGGGCCGTGAAAGACAGGTAACGTCCCTGTCCATGCCTGCTGGACCATGAGTCAGCGGTAATATGCACCTTACCGCTGACCGCCCTGTCCAGCGAGGCAAGGACATTGCCTTCCACATGCCGGTAGAGAGCCGGAATCGCCTTCCGTGAGAAAAAGTGGCGTTTGGGGACCTGCCACTGAGGAACTGCACATTGTACAAACTCACGGAAGGGGGCCGAGTCTACCAACTGAAAAGGCAGCAGTTGAAGTGCTAGCAATTTAGCCAAGCTAGCATTAAACCGCTGGGCATGTGGATGGCTGGGAGTGAACTTCTTTTGCCGGTCCAGCAGCTGGGGCAGGGACATTTGCCTGCTATAATCGGACGTGGGTG